>NC_046229.1:19766583-20381054 GCF_009819885.2 Catharus ustulatus
CTAGTCCTGTCTGAAGCCATAGTTGAGGCCAAGGGTTCATAGTACAAAGCAACAAAAGGTGCCTACAGACTTAAGGGCTGTGTCAACTATCAAGACATGAAGTCTGTTCCTCTGTCATTACAAACCCAAAGCAAGTCTGCCATGAGTGCAGTAACACAAAGTTCATACACTACCCTACCCAACCTTTAATGCAATACAATGAGGACAACAAAAAAGGGCAAAACTTTATAGAATTAATTGAAATTTCCCTTAAACCACAGTTAGCAATGACCAATCCCCTAGGTCTGCAGTACCAAAGGACAACTGTTAGTCACAAGTCTTATATTCATATCTATGAAAATAGGCTGACTAAATCTTCATATATCACTTTGAAATCCTAGCACTTGTGATTTCCACTTCCTGCGTCTCAGCTGTGGAAAACACCCCAAGTATGTGCACATTTGGTTGCCTCAAAACTTACCTCTAATTGCCCAGGCTATGTCAGCTTATGCATATCAAAATGTGGCTCACACAATTACATACTGTTTAATAAAGCTGCAGTGTTTGCCTTAATACCTACGTAGCAAATATTGTTCCAGCTGAGAAAGGGTGAATTGCAATGCTGATAAGAAATGAAAGCAGATGCAGTCAACTTATTAACACAACTCAACCAAAAACAAACAAAAGATCTCCAATGAGATCAGAGCAGAAACCAAAGGAAAAATCCAGGCACCAGCCAGATTAGTTAGAGATTTCAGAACAGATTTCCAGTAGCTCATTTTGAAAACACTGGTGTACTGGAACAAATGAACCTGGAAGTCCGAAGAAGAAAGGCAATGCATCTGTGTTTGGAGCAGGGTAGGGAAAACATCCAACCACAGTACTGCCATTCAACATTTCCATTGCTTAAGTCTCTCCGAAAAGGTACTGGAAGTAATGGAGGCAAACATTACAAAGCTCTAAATATTAGCAAAAGAACTGTTTGAAAACGACTGCACTTTCAAGCAGGAGGGGAATTCTGAGTTACCATAGCAGCCACCCACTCTCAAAAGGGGGGAGAGGGGAAAAACAGAGACTCAAGAACTTAGATGAAAAAAGAAGCTATTGTTAACAAGACAATATGCACAGATGCTAGGTGATAAGGACAGGGCTGCACTTAAATGGAACAAGATAGGGGAATTATAGGTAAATCATAGGCTTTGTTTCTAAATGGGTTGATTGGTGAAATCACACAAGTCAGAAGCATTTACTTCACCACCTTAGAGCGCAAGGACCCTCGGGTCAGCTCTTTATGTGGTTTTTTTCCTTTAAGCTGGTTTTGTTCTGTGTACAGCTGGCTGAAATATCCAGGGAGGATTCCATAACAATCCCTCCCTCTCTCCAAAATTTCTGTTAACCAAAAAGAAAGCACATTTTGTACCAAAGATTATATGCTAATGAAATGAGTAATATATGGAGGTCTTTATGTCCATGTTCTCAATAACTGTTGTAGCATGGCTCATACAAAGACTAGGCTACTGTTTTAAATCTTGTACTCCAGTGAACAGTGATGAGAAAATTGTTATTTAGGGCCAACTATCCTGATAAACATCATGGCAGTGTAAGGACATGACCCCAGATATTGGAACATTGAATATTTTTTCCCTTGGAGTGTAATAAACAGTATTTTTATCTTCAGTCATGCTTAGGATTTAAGAAAAAAAAAACAAAAAACAATGAACCTGTCAATATTGTAACAAGGAGCCACAGGAACTCAGAAGTCCTGAGAATAGCTTATAGTGCTTTAGTTAAATGATAGTAGTGTAGTAACAGCATAGGATATATTCATTTTTATACTTACTGAAAGAGCAAATGGTAATGAAATGGATCTCAGCAGTTTTAATCTTTTATATTGCTAACTGTATATTGTCCATAGACAAGGTTTGCATTCTTGCTCATGTCAAAAGCCACTTATATTGGTATTGAACCTTACTTATGTCTACTTTTTGTTTTTAAAATGTATTGATACTATTATACTTTCTGCTTTGCAGCAGCTGAATAGCTGGTTTCCTAGTTACTCTGACTCATGGCAACAGTGGAAATCCAACTTTACAGATGGATGAGCAAAATAGGAGCAATTAAAATGAAAAAATTTGAGTATTTTCTAAAATAGCTTGTATCAAATTTAGAGTGTTTCATCCTTAGATACATCCCCAAATAAAGACAATTCTAGTAGAAGATTTATACTTGCCTCAAGTTAGAATACAATATTATTGTTCATCTCTTTTTTGCAAACTTCTTGTACTGACTGATGACCAACATCCCTTAAATAGACATTGTTCACAAGGAACCTGGCAAATGTTACCATCAGTGCTGCAGATATTAAGCAACTGGTTCTCAAACCCTGTGCAGAAGCACCAAGTTGACACACTGTCTGTGGTTGGGGCTGGGATCTTTGCCATGGAGTCACGTATTAGTTTCCAGATCAGTCAGGAATTATAAATTGGTTCAACTAGTATGTGCTGAAAAGCAACACACACTCACTCACATGCTTATCTACAATTCCATACATACATATATACACACATCTATGGGCAGCCACTGCTCAAATACTGAGGGAACATAAGGGCTGACTCCTGCAATGACCACAAAGCTACACACACCTGCCTCGTTTCCCACTGACACTATGAAGGCAGCCCTGGGCTCATCCAAGGGCTGCACAGGGCTCTGATTACAAGCACAGATCAGGTAAGACACTTCCCCACAGGCATGTGCTGGCCCCAGCACAGAAATAAGATGTGCTTGCTCCTGCTTGAGATTAGAACAATATGCACTCCAAACTAAGCCAGAGTGACTAGAGTGAGATTAAATGGTGACTCTCTTCTGTCCTGCCCCTCTACAACCCATACAGCAGCTCTGATCCAGGCAGTAAACACCAGGTTTTATCCCAGCACTGTTCATCACTTCCTGTAAAAGGGAAGAGAGAGGGGAAAAAAGAGTAGATTGTCCTGTAGCCAACTTTATTGCATAAAAGCCAAACTGACTTTGCATGAGGTACCTGTAAATACCAATTCTGGTACCAAAAGACACACAGGGATCTTGAGAAACATGCAGAAATCAGACATACACACAGCTCACCGTTCTGCTTCACCTCACCAAAGAGCATGGCAACATGTGATTCCACTGATCTGCACTGGGTTAAAAACCATAGCGGTACCATTATCAGCTGCAGGAAATCCCCACCCTTACTTCTTAGCACCCAGCAAAGGATTGTCCCACACACTCTGGAAATGGGGAAAAAGTAATCCAAACCCTTTAAGAATATCTTGCTCTCTCTTAGCATTGTCTTGGGTTTGAAGGCTCAGACCCCACCACACTTTGTCAGAATTAAGCCCAATGAATCATTCTCACAGTAACTCACAGAAGGTTTGCATGCAGAAAATCAGCCAATTTTGGGTCTTATCTTCTGCCCATTCCTCCCTCCTCCCCCTCACAGTGCCAGCCATTTGCTCTCAAAAACACAGTGATATTAAATAATATAATACTTACAGCCAGATACATAGCTGCATATATGCTTAGTGCTGCTTCTTTGGATGGGAAAGTCTTTCTGGCTTTCATGATAAGGTCTGGATTTCCAGTACAGGCATGTACGCTACTGATGAATTGTGTGTACTGTTTACATCCAAGTGCTGTATAGTTGGGTTTACAAAGTGCAAGAAAGTGGGGCGCAAGATTCCCTGTTACTACTTGTCCAGCATTTACAAATATGTCCGTAGCAAACAGTCCAAATGCGTAAATTCCTAGAGAGGGAAACAAAGAGTTACATTTCCTGACAATTTACAGTATTTATCACAGCAATACACCAGCTTCTTCCATTCAGGAACATGAACAATACCCCCAGGTACTGTACCCTGAAGACTATGGCTTATATTGGAGATGGTATTTCCCTACAAAACTGCAGCAGCAGAACTGCAATGTACCCACACACCTGATGTCTCTCCAATTTTTCAGAGGAAAACTCTCCCCTTGTGCAAGTAGCCTGCTTTCCTAGGTCCTTAGCCATGCACATCCCCTGTTTGGGGTAGCTGGCTTTATTGGTACCTAACTTTTGCCCATGTTCACTAAACAGAAGCAACAGAGGGAAATTCTTCACCTAATAAATCTGTTTGAAAACCAAGGTCAGACCCTGATGGAGAATTAACTTGGAAAGTCATAGCACAAACTGGAAAAACTTTTTTTTTTTTACCCTTGCAGCTGTAAAAAATTTAAAGTACTGAATAATTCAATATTGCCATGCACCAGTTGTCTTCATCTGCCTGCTACTGGGTAAATCTCTATGCATGGCATATTAATCACAGTATCAACACAGTGAGCTAAAGATTTATATATTTGAGGAACTACTTATGCTAAAGAGTTTTTTTAATTAGACATATCAGCAAAGCATTAAGCACATGTACTCATTCATTAGAATGTAAATGCATGTACTGATTACTTGAAAGAAAACAGATTTCTGCTATTCTGAGGTCCCTCTCTATCCTGTAAATACAAAATGAGCTCTGGAAGAACATGCAAACACAGCAGCCTGACCAGCAGGCAAAGCCAGTGGGTGCTTCTTCCAATTCCACCTGAGCTATAGATTCTCCCTGTATTTCCATGGGTAGATCACCTTATCCTTCCCATACTCTAATTCACTGTGAATATAGGGTGAGTTCTGGAAAATCCCAGTTTCATGGGGATTTTGACGAGGACTTTAATGAACCAACATCACAGCAGACGTAACTCCACAGAAACATACATTTTTCAAGGTCAGAATTTTTCTTAGCAAAGCTAGAGGACCAAGGGTGATTTCTGGGATCCTGGTTGGTTAGCAATGTCACACAAATGTTAATTCCCCCCAAGACGCTAGACTAGCAAGCAGCACCTGGGCATGTCACTTCACAGAAGGGCCTTCCAGCCAGGCCTGAGGGTGTGCACTGCACATTGGGGTTGGACATATCACTCTGGGGGAGCATAACAGGTAATGATGCCTCATCTGCTAGCACAGCCAGAGAGGCCTTTGTTCACTCCTGCCACCCCTACCAAACGTTTTTGCTTCTGTGAGAAAGGAAGGGACCACCTAGCGGGAAGAAAACTCAGGCACTGATTACATAGAGAAGAACTGTAGTGTGAAGAGTTCCTCATCATCACTCCCCACCTCCTCTAGATCTATACAAGACAGCAATAGCACTCTGGGAATGCAGGCACGGTGGTTACACAAACACTGCAAATACAGACACAGCTGCACATGCCCTCCCTCCCCCTGAGACTGGGACACACAGCAGGATTAGCTGCCCCAAGGTTTCATTTCTCCAGCTATTTCTTTTAGATACAACCATGAGAGAGAAGCAAACAGCAGAACTGAGACCTGCTATGGCATCCCTACATGTATTAAAAAGCACCATCTGGAAATGTTGTTGGATTTCTTCTTTTAAATACATTTAGAACAAATAAGTAGAAAAGATGACATACATCCACCAAAAGATGCCTTATATCTACTAAAGTCAATGGGAAAGTTTCAGCTAAAATCAATCTAGAGTTTTGTACAGTTTTCTGCTAGGACTATAACACAACATCCAGGCCAAGAAGGAAGCTAAATGGCTTGGCTTCAAACACACATTTATATCCAAATGTCTTCAACTCAGGTGTGTGCATGTTTACTATCAGCTGCAGATACGGCATAAGGATATCACCTTTCTCCCCTTCATCCCACTTCAGGCCTGTTGGCTGTTTTTTTCCCCTGTAGGCATCCTAGGTTTTTTACTTTTACTGCTGTTTCTGCAACTGTTTTTATCCAAACTTCCAAAAAGCTTCATTTGCTACCTAAAATGAAAACGACACCTGACTTAAGAGAACATATGAAATGTTACATGGTTATTTGAGTATTTTCCCCAGGTCAAAATTAAGACATAATTGATCACTCTCACCATTCAGGAAATGAAAGCAGTAATTTTGCTCATACCAAGGAATCTGATGGTCCTGCGCACCAGTGGATTTATATAACAACAGTCTCCAGTTAATATTGTTTTCTCTTGGTTTTCAAAATCCTTTGTAGCTAACTGTAGACAAAAGACTGCAGTTTCTCCAACGATAATCTTAAGGGAGGAGAAAAAAGGGGAGAGAAATGGTGCATCAGATTACAGCAAGTAAAAGACACTAATATTACAGACACAGACATCTCATCTTAAAGAAACGAGACCAAACCAGCACAAAAGACAGCATAAGTGAATTAAGTTCTGTACAGTAATCTTCTTATGAGGGAAATATGCCTTATGGCTTGCTTTACTTTATTTGCCTTAAAAGAGAATAAATTATTACAACCAGGATTTGTAGTCGACATAACACAACCCAGTTTTCAGGATGAGGGGAAAGAGAAAGAAATCTGTTAGTTCCAGAACAACAGATCATATAGTTCACAAAATCTGGACCAAAGTAAAGGCCTGATCCTAGAAGATGCTGAACATTTCAGTTCCCACATGGCATTCACTGACACTCAGCAAAAAAAGTAAAATTTAATTTGTCACCAAAACAGTCATCATCTATTACTTTAGACTGGTTTCAGATTCTAGTGGAATTTTTAGATAAAACAGAAATTTCAATACCTGAACTAACAAATATCCTCTTTCTATTGTGATGCAAGTAAATTTTCAGCCCAGTGAAGTAGAATTTCTTCATCCATAATTAGCAAATTATCAACATGAAAAATAACTCAACCTTAGATTCAAGATCATCCAAATTATATGAATGAGAATTCAACCCAGTGATCCCTATAGTTCTCATGAAAAAAACCATACCAAAAATATCAGTTTTAACATGATTCATAAAGGTGAGAACAGAAAAGCTAATACTTTTACTCTGAGTCACAGTAATGCTTTTCTTTCCTCTCAAGGACTAGGCAACCTGAATAGAGTCAGATTCTGCCTTTAATTCTTCCTGCCAAACTCAAGAGATTTCAGTAAAATTTTCACAGATTTCAAAATTCCAGGAAAGAGCAAAATTCAGCTCAAAGGAAGCATCTGTGAGATACAGTGCTCAACCTTTTGCAAGAACACCAAGAGTGCCAGCAAGCTCAACTCTCCAGCTCTGAGCAGAGACTGAATCTGCTGATCTAAGAATAAAGGCTGACTTCTTGGCTAGTAGGGAAGCTGGGGTTTACTAAAGAGAGAACTGCTTGTTCAGTTATAGGAAAGGAGATCCTCACTTCCAGCAATCTGTCTTCATGGGGTGCAGCTAGATCTTTGCTGCTGCCAACAGTTTCTCCTTGTTACATTTCCTGTCTTTGATGGTGACCTCTATGAAGAAAACCCTCTGCTCCAAAAACAGCAGCATACAAGTTCTTAGCTGAACAAGAATACTCTAAGGGTGGGCACATAGGTGCAAGGGTCAGAAGGATGTGGAATTCAGATAAAGACAAAACTTCTGCTACAGAAGGCCTAGTGCTCTACTGTCAGAAGTAGTAAGAGTCATTGAGCACACAAGGAATTCATCTTTATGCTTCTGTGGATTCATTTCGATTGATTCCTTCCAAAATTTGGCAATAAATACAGGTTCTTTATTTTTCTGTACTGGCAGCTCAGCTAAAGCTGTTCTCCTTCCTCCATTCTTCTGCACAAGCACTGCTCATCTCAATAATCAGCCTATTGATGTTTCAGAAATGTAAGAAAAATCCTTTTCAATCTCAATAAAACCCAGGAGAAATTCTGCTTCTCAGCGCAATTCCTTCCCCTTCTTCTCTTCAGCATCACTGGCAATAATCAGCTCTACAGAGCAGAGGAAAGGAGAGCAATATCCTCCTACACTTTACAGAAATTTGCATGCCTGGTATATTGCTGGAAGGAGTAATTTCTGTATTCCTGCTGGCACAGGAGCCACCATTCCCCTTTCACTGCATATGCGAGTTGTAACCAGTCAACAAATGACATTTAACAGAATTATTTGTGTACTTCTTCTCTAAGACTTGGGGTAGAAAGTTTTTTGACTATTCCAAAACTGGCAATAAAAGATTGCAATGAAGAATCTGAATGTTCTGACAACATAAATGCCTGGACAAAAGTACACAAGTTCAGGTACAGAAAAATGATTGCAATAAAAAAGAGAGAATATTAGAACCATCTTTTTCTTTATTCTAACAGGGTCATACTAGTTTAGATCACTCTACAAATTTCCCAAAGGTATGCATTAAAATTCTTAGCTCACAGATACTTTAACTTTAAAAGCAGGGGAGGTCATTCTTCCCTAAGGCCCTCCTTCCATTTTGACATATAGCTACAACATACAAAGTATAAGGCAAAAACAATTTTAATCTGAAGTCTAACACTACAAAGTTCAGGCTCTCCAGTATTCTGAAGAATATATGTAAAAAAAAATCTTGCACAGTCCTTAGATAAAAACACAGTGCACATAAGTGTTGCAACAAGAAGCAAGACAAGAATGATCATTTACTCTTATGGAAGCACATAAAAATATTAACCCAGCAAAAATTAAATTACAGGAGTTCTTGGAATCATCTCCATGGCAATCATATCCTGTCTGTGATGTGACAACCCATTTGACAGCCAGGAACAGAATTTGAGAGAGATAAGATCTAAAATTACTATTTCTTCTTGCTTCACCTCTTAACTACACATTAATATATTAACTGATCAATTTTCATGGTGCGGTTATACTAGCAATACATTTTTTGCATTTATTGCCAACCACTAATACCTGTCCCTTTCCTTCTTTTCTTCTCAGGATTCTTACAGCATTTTGCATACATTCCTTACACTGACTCCTTCCTCCCAAGTAAGTCCAGGTTTTTTCTGTATTAGTCATTTTTCTGAATTCAGGCAAGTTGTGCCTAGTTTTAGCACTGCATGTCAATTTAAAAATCTAATTTGTCCTTCCATACAGTATATTCTTAACTTGGTTCTAAATTCTGCATTCTTTTCAACTCAAAATGTCAAGCCTGACTCATTCCAAATATTAGAGCAGCTCTGACATTGTTGATTTTCCAGTAAACTGACTCCATAAACAAACTTTCCCTAGTGTCTCCTATGGTTTATAACAGTCAGTACCTATATAAATAAATGACCTTAAATCTGCACTTTTTAAAATACTGATGAGGTTTACTTTATGACCTACATTCTCATATATTTCATGTAACTCCCTATAAAGCTCCAGGACTCAAGTGAGACTTAAATATTCATTTGCATGACAAGGTATCTGAGGGTACATGAATATGGTTAAAAAAGAAATCCTGAAATGTAAGGTTGATAATCTCAATTAGGAATTAGGAAATAAATTTCCGTGTTTACAGTCATAGACCTTTCCAGCTAACACCTGCTTTAGGCTACACAATGTTCAAGAACTATTTCACAGAGGCCAGGGAATGTCACAGAATACACAATTCCCTCTCTGCCAATTCTCAAGGTAACGCTGTAACTACAGCAACCACTCGGATTGATGAGTAACACTCAAAAGTGGTTACTGCATTAAAAAGACCACTTAATATTCATCCATGTGCTCAATTTGTCAAGTTAAGAACATTTTACAATACTGTGCATTGTAGTTTCCCTTCTGAACTTCGTTTCATTCATTGTGTTTCCCCCATTTAGGCATGACTTGAACAGTAACCAAGTCTTCTATGAGACCATCTTCAAGAAATAACCTTGGGGGAATGAGCATCTCAGGCAGTCCATAGGTCTGCTCTTCTCTCTAGAATGAGCTTCCTCATTCTTCCTTATCAGGCAAGAAGGGAAGGTAGGAAATGGAGCTAAAAATCTTTGGAATTATTTACACACCTCTAGGAAAATTGTTATCAACTAAATTGCATGGCCTCTCTATTAATTTCACTTATGAGTTCCCACTTAGTGTGATGCATCACACTCTTCTAAAAATATGGTTTCTATGTGCTTTGTTATTCCTGCTCTTTACCCTGTCTTTTTAGCTTTTGAGACTATGGGCTATTCCTGGCCTATTTCCTCTTTTAAAATGCCATCCATGTACCAATGAGCATACTGGCCTCAGAGTCTGGGAAATCTAGGAGCATAAACCTTGGCCTTTAGTGATGCTGAAAGTAAAGCTCCACTCTCCACTTGAAGCTAAAATTGTTGAGTGAGGTGACAGCCCTGGCAGGAAAAGCAGCAACAGTATTTCCAGCAGTAGCAATTTCAAGCTCATTATGCAGAGTTTTCCCTTGAGGTTATTTTCTTTGTGTTTTTCTTGTTCTCATTGCTTCTTGCTTGCTTAAACTGACAGCAAATGCCCTGGTCAATTTTCAGAGAAGTACATTTTCTATAGTAACAAATGACCAGTAGTTTTGCAGAAAATGAAAAAATAAATCCTGGAAAAATCTGTGTGGTATTGATTAAATACAAATATCCTCTCTTGCATTCAGCATGAGGATATAGGACCCTACTGCATAGCAGCTTCTAAAGGTCTACAGAAAAGATGTCAAAAAGAAAACTGTTTTTCTAAAAAAAAGATTTTGAAAAAAAAAAGTCAGCCCTTTTGAGCCTGTAATTTTTTTAAAAAAATATGTAGTCCCCAAATTTTTTTTTAGAAAAATACTAAAAATTAATGTATTTGGTCATATCCACTTACAAAAGAAAAATTACATAAAAGATTACATATCTAAGAGTGATATAGTATCTGCTTTACTCATTTCTCTGTAGTAAGGCTATATGCTACTAAACTAAAAGTAATGTTACTTTTGACAGGAACAAATATTCTATATTTCCCTTTTTAATATACTGCAGACACTCAATACGTAACGATAAAGGCTGTTCTCTTCAGGAAGACTTTACTGGTATTAGAAAGCAAGAGGCAAACTATAACCAATCATTTATAAACAGGAAAACCAGAAATGAACCACATGAGAACAATCACAGAGACATGGACAACTACCTCATTCACTGACTTGTCTTCATTCATTACTACATGAGAAGAAAAAAATGAAATATTTTGAAGTACAGAGTCTCTTAAGAGCTTCCTTTTTTCCTTAACAGAGTGACCATGTGTGCAAATGGCATCTCCTCTGGAGCCCATCTGTGGTGTCTACAGCGCAAAGCCTCCGCAGAGCAGCACTAGGGTTGGAATCACACAATGCCAGAGCAAAGGTTGGTTATGTAAAAGGTCATTTAGAAAAACAGCTATCAGGACAAGGCCTTGTGCCATCACCAGAGGGCCACAACTGGTGGCACACGAGAGCAAGGCCTGGCATGGCACTCGATGCTCCGGGACCGAGGCAGGGCACTGGGCACATTTGCCATTTGCCACCTGCTCATGTCTGCTTTCCTGAACCTTTCATACCACTGTGGGATGAAGAACACCCAGCTGCTCCACACTGCAGCCCTCCAGGTGATTAGAAATGGCCAGGACAGGAGGAAAACATGCTCAGGAATGCCAGTGTGGCAGCCTGGGGGCCAAGTAAGCGTCTGGCACCTGGCTCTAAAACTGTCTAAATGCTGGCACAGTTTTACAATACTGACACAAGTATTCTTGTTGAACACATTGCAAAAGGTAGTAGATAAGAGACATTCATGAGAATTCTTGCCTATGCATCAAGCTCTTCTAATTTTAAAAAATTAACATCAAAAAACTAGGGGAAAAATGTTAATCTAGAGAAAAATCTCTACATCTAAAAAAACCCTAGTAAATGGTGAGAGGGAAAGAGAAAAATTCAAAACTGCCTTCTAAAGGCATAAAATTCAAATTTCAAACTGTGAAGTTACTCCAGATAACGTTATCACAGGAAATTCTTACAGCTTTTAAATTGTTCTCGTTTTCTTTTTACAAAAACCAAGGATGCCATTATGCAAAGTTTCCAAACTCCACACTTTAGAAACACATCTCCTTGGGAAAATGAATTGTAATATGACCAGATATCAACTGATGTTAGTCTCCTGATCTCTGATGGATACAAGAAAAAGGTGTTGTTAAATATAATTATTTCATTAAGGAGTTTGAAAAAGAATTCTACATCAAAATTTTTTCATTTTTTTTCAAGCACTTAACTGAATCTTTAAAATAATGTGGCATTTTTGAAGGAAAAACAAAATGTTCAAAGGTCTATGATTTATCTTCTCTATCAGAAGATGAATTTCATGTATGTTCATCTCTGCACTCAGCTGTATCAATGAAGTCTTCCATTGGACTTCAAGTGAGCCATGTGGAAAAGACTGTGGTTCTTTATGACCTGGCCTTGGTTTATTCACTGGCCAAGAAAATTGTACATTGTTCTGTGTATACTGAAAATATGATTCCCTGATAAACACAATATCAATGCATCTGACACCCATACCAGTGATCATTTCCAACAGCAATGTGACTCTGTCTTTTAAGCCTTAGGTGATCTATGCAACTGCGCTTTTCTACCCAGGACGAACATTCAATTGCAAAATTCAGCATAAACGGTCTTTCATCCCTGTTTGAATAAAATCTGATCACATAAAAGGCATCTCTTAAAGATTCTGGTCACAAAGTAGTGGTTTTACAGTCAGTATATGACTGTAGCCAACTGTTCTCAGAGGCTCTGAAGAAGGAGGATATCTGTATTTCTCGCTTTTCCCACTGTCTTCACTTCTATTCAAGGTCAGATATGTTTTGCAGATAGATTATTCCTGAGATCAGTTCAAGGAAAGCCACTTTCACTGAATTGCCATTGCCATCAAACAATGGGAAATGGAGGACCAAACACTGGAATGGTATAAGTATCCTGTGTTTTAATAGAGCTCTGAGAAAAACATTCTGTACCTAAGATTAATACCTGTAAGATTCCACAAAAATTGTCTTCTGGATTTTTGTTGCAAAATATGTATGTCTACACAACTAGTTTATTACTTATGTTTATTATTATCAACTAGTATTTGATTCATAATGATAAACTGAAGTAGACACCTCAATAAAATAATTCTAAGCTTTTTATTAAAAATTACCTACAAAATAAAATAGCTCTCCCTGTAATAACATAAGTAGCTCCACTGCTACTAATAATGGCCTCTGTATAAGCATCTCTTCCTTTACTATTACCTTAAGCTACAGTGTAATTGCCAACAAATGAAATATATTAAGGTCATTAACCTTTTCTAGTTGAAATCCAAAGCAGTAACCCCACTAACTTCAACAGGAGCTGGATTAGTTGTGAAAACTATGGCACCACCCTAGGTTAAGAGTAATGCCTCACCCAAAGTCCAGAAATAGATTTTAGCTATGAACACTGGCCCAAGAAAATAATAAAACAAAACTAGGAAGATAATCCAATTTTACAGGGAAGCAATACCAAATACATGAGAAAGAGGTTTAACAGGTCAGATAAATCAGAGAGGCAAGTCAAAAAATGCAATGTCCACTCCTGAACATATTAACTTATAAGTCATTTTTCTAATATACTTTGTCTTTACATTGTAAGCATTACTTTAAAGAATCCATGTGTCACTAAAAATGAGTTATAACACTTCAAAAGTTCATGCACAGAAGCATTTGGTTTAAAACTGACTTATTCTGAGCTGTCTCACACTTGGGTTACTTGTTCATTCAGCAGTAAAACTACTCAGTAACACAGAGCATTAATCCACACTTCTAGTGCCTCTGAGAGCCAGGAAACAAGTGACCAAATAAAAGCTTTCAAGTAGAGAAATGTAGAGATTGTACCTTGTACTGATGCTTGAGTAACAGAATCAAAGAGAATGACTCTATAGAAGTTCACGAACTAGAGATGCTGGTCTGGGAGAAAGGATCCAAACGAAAAGAGGTCAGAAGTGCCTCTTCTAGCCTCACCTCAAACAACCAGCAAGCCCAGATACAAAACAATGTGTGACCATTCCCTCTGCATCTCCCCTGCATCACCTCCCTGACTTGAAAGCTGTAATTTCACAGTGTGCAATTATTTCTCCTTAAGAATGCTATTATAATAAATTAAGATACTGAAGTGATGTTTATTAGAAACAGAATCTTAATGAAGTCATACAAATGGGGATAGAGGCCTGTTTATGAGCACCAGAAGCTTTCATAATTACTTACCCCTGCTCTTAACAAAGCAATGGGAATGAATGAGCCAGCAAGCTTTTTCACAAAATATTGCACAGCAATGGTATATCCCATTTATCTTTATTTGACACATACACAAGAAGAAAGATCTTTTCAATAATGATACTGTATATTCTGTAGATCAAATATGGTGGATTTTCTTTATGGTGGGTTTTCTGCAAATATGATTTGCACCATTTTGTCACTCTTTCAACTCTGCTACACAATGTCTAATTTACTGCTCCTGCCACAAATCCAGATGGCTGCAGATGTGCAGCTGGCAACACTATGTTGTCTGACCCTGTTTAGAAGTTTACACAATGCAGTGCTTGAATTAAGAGGAAGTCCCAAGTGCCCTCATTGGCACTGCAGCCAATGAGCTGAAACAGGAGTAGCAAGTGGGAAATTTCAGCAAAAATTTCCTAGTACAGGAAATGCCTACAAGACAGAGGGGAGATTGTATACTTAGCTGTGAAGACAGCAGAGCATAAAAACAGCTCTTTAAGGCATGCAATGGTATTCTCAAAACTAATTGCAAAGTCCATTGGCCGAAGTAAGCCCAGCTACTCTTCCTCAATATGTGACTGTGTCCCTTTCCACTTGTGAAATAGTGCATAATGGTTTACCCTAGCAAGGATCATCTCCTGTCACAGATCTGTAGAATAATAGTAAATATGCTGCTAGCTTTATCAAATATCTTGAAAAAAGCTCAAGCGGTGAGAGAAGTGTTTTAGGGACAAATGAGTCTATTTAAAATTTTCAGATCTTGTGAAGCTCTGACACTGACTGTCTTCAAGGTAGACTTTATAACAGCTGGTTTTTGGTCTTCTCTGTGAAGACAATAAGGATATTATATAAAATACATACTGTTATGTAAACGTACAACCACATGTTTTTAGCCAGCCTTGGATGCAATCTTATTATATGAGCAATTTAAATTACTACAAAAGAGAAGTTCAAATGAAAGGTGCTTGCACACATTTGGTCTAACAGTTTTAGTATTCTGGTGTAAATGAATCAATTCTTTGAGGCATTAAATTTTTGCTATTTGTATTCAAGGTTAAAAGTACCTGTGAACTGAGCTATGAATATAAGCCAACCAAGTAGACATGACGTTTTCCTGGCAACACATTATGCATACAGACCTGCATATGTAAACATGCATATTTTTTAAAGAAATAATAATCAATCTGCTTTATGATTTCCGTCTACTCCTAATCACACAACAATCACACTCAATTCAGAAACAAAAGAAATACTGGACAAAACTGCAGTAGTGACTATTCAAATGAATGTGGTTCCAGAAAAAGATTCTACCAGCACCAAATTCATTCACACACAGCACTCCACCTCAGGAAAGCTTGTGATTTCAAGTAGCACTGAAGCACGTGATTAAACTCCATCAATACCAAGATAATTCATTAACAATACCAAGACAACAAATTAACAATCTCACTCTGGTGTAACTGTTCATGCACAAATCTCCAAGTGCTTTACAGAGCAGCCTAATTTCACAACTACCATTTGACAGTCAGGCATTAATGGCTACATGTCCATCCTGCTTGAGTGGACAGATCCCTTTACCAAGGCAAAGCCTAACAGAGCTCACAGCCCAGCTCTGTACATTCATTCTGCCAGCTGCAGATGTCCCCAAGCCACTCACATGGCCCAAGGTCAATCTGCCTACAAATCTCATCTGCCTTTGCTAAAAGCTCTGGAAAGAGTCCCTGGGACCGACTGAAGCGCTGACTTCAATCAAGCGTGAGCCCTTGGCAAAGGGGCCCATCCCAGCAGCTGGAATGTCCCCACACCATTCACATGGAACAGGCTCATGGCCTGCAGTCCAATGCAGCACAATCTCCCCAATCCTCCCCTGGGCCTCTCGGATGCTCAGACTCGTATCTGTACACTTTGAATGCATGATGGCAGTAGCCTCAGGCCTGGCCTCATGGCAGAGCCTTGATACACCAAACCCCTCACACGAACAGGAAAAGCAGAACCTGAGCAGCAGAGAGGCTCAATCTGTGTTAGTATGAGCAAAGCACTATGTATGTGTTGAAGCTTGGGCAAGCCCACACATTGCTCTGCACAGAGCTGAACTTGTGCACAGTCCTGCACTGAGGAGGTCAGGCACCCGCCAGGAGCTGCTGCACTCTGTGAGATGCTCCCTTCTCAGCAGAGTCATGTTATGGACAGCCTATGCATGCACTCTGTAAAACCCAAAAAACTAACACATCCTGGGCTAAGTCTACATTAAAGCAGGTCAAGCTCAAATTCTTCACCTCATGCTCCCCACAGGCTGCAAGTTCATGTTGTTGGTTACTGCAGCTCAGCTGACCCACGATTAAGAAATCTTTAAGCAGAATTAATTCTGTCATGTCTGAGCCCTAAATTGGTGCAGACAGGTCACAGAAATCCCTATTACTACCCAAAATAACTATACTGGGAATCTGAGTTCCCCGTACTGATTCTAATATTCAATACTTTATTTATAAAGAGCCAAATTATACATTGATCAAAGAAATCCTCATATTACTACTCAAAATTTGAACTATAAAAAATAAAATATATGACTGATACTTTCTAGAGACAACACAAAACCTACCAACCTAAAACAGCAGGTGTTTCAATATGCTGTATAGAGAAAGAAAAAAAAAATAGAATCTGAATAGCAGAATACTGAATAGGCTAAATTCTGTTCTTGGTAGCTGCCTTTTTCTTAATTATTATTTAGAAAACTAAAAACTCTGAATGCCTTCATACATATTCTTCAGCTTGACATGGATGAGAGACAAGAAGTAGTAACAGCAGAGAAAGAAAAAATATTTTTAAACATAGTTACACTGCATTTATAATTGGCTGTACATTAGCAAGTGCATATGGTTAGTAAAATTTTCATATAAATACACAATGTATAATTATTAGACTATGGATATTTATGATACATTTACACAATACACACAGAATTATAGATAACTGTACGTTGTCCAGACTGGCAACCAGAAGTGGAATCCACAACCCAAGTTTCATACCATATAACCAGGAAGGTTTTTTATAGCACCTCATACCCCAGGAAGTGGCATCCAGAATTAAGATGACATTAACTGACATCCAGTCAGTTTTGAATCTGTACTGAACGATTTTTTTACACAAATAGATTCTAAAAAGCCTTAATATATACAGCCATTTTTCTACAGCATTTTCTTAGCATTTTACATTGAAAATAAATATATTCTGATTCACAGGCATATTGAAGTGCTCTTAGCAAAGGGAGTTTAACCATCAGAGATAGCAAGCGCTAGAACTTCTTCTTTCCTTGTCACTGTCCAACACCATGCTCATTGTACTATGTGCAAATAGAAAGGACTTTGTTTTCAACAGATATTCCTCCTTAAAACTATGTCTCATGTACAACTTTTGAGTGCCAGAAATATGGTATACCCACTTCAGCTGGACTTTTTACTAACAATCTATGGCTGTCACATCTCTGCTAAATAAAAACCATGTATGATGAAAGCTGGGCCATCATGCACTTCAGTGCATCTGAGAGATACTGCAAGCGCATATAAAGCTTTTTAAACATCACTCTGCTTTTAAGGCTGAAAAACACAGCTAAAGCTACTTACAATTCTACTTTGGCCGTCATTTATTATGTATCATATGGACACCCATCTCCTCAATCCTGCATGATGTACAATGAGCAAGAATTGTTTAGTTGAAAAACTGATTATTACTTTAAACCTACTATTTTAGATTACAAACAATGATACAAATTCCTTAATCATGCAGGATTAGTTGGATTAACAATTTCTCACTTAAACGTAAGTGCATCGTTTGTAGGACAAGCAGGCATTCAGCTGTTGCAAACAGAACCCTGCCTGCCTCGTGCACATCTGCTTGCCACTTTACTTCCAGAGAGCCCATCAAAGGATGAAGCATATGGCCTCGATATTGTTAGTGTTTGTAAATCACATGCATACTAAGCACAGCAGAAATACATTCAAGTGGAAGTACAAACATAACTTCTACAGGCACCGCTCATGTAAGCCATCACACCACAACAGGAAGACACACAGATAAAGAATTCCCAAGAAAACACACAGTGGTTCTGAATTTTTAATTGTTTCTCCAGGTTATAGCTCTGTTGGATTAGTGGTTTAATGCTGAGATAAAACCAGCATCAGACAATCAAATCATGTATTTGTCTTGCTATGTGTCTCAACAGGCCAACACTGACATCTGGTACAAAGTCACTGCAGACCTAACAGCATGATTTATTTTTTTATTCTTAAGTAAAGTTGCAAAGCAATTATCCATTCACAAAGGAAGAGCATGAAATAAACTGTCCCTTAGCTTCAAACTTCTCCTGAATTCCAGAAAAGGACATTCCTCCTCCCAAAAAAATGGCTTCCTGAAGTCCCCAGTACTTGCATATTAAAAAAAAAAAAAAAAAAAGAATCTTTCCTACAAGTACATGGGAATGGAAAAAGAAACCTATCAAGGAAAGAAGTTGCAGCTGTGCACACAGGTTGAAACAGAGCTATGCCGACAGGGTCCAAATTATCCCTGCAAGAACAATGTGATCACAGAGTAAACAAAGTATTCTGGCAATATCTTATTCAAGTAAAGTTTTAACAGCTGAAAAATGGGCCAGCAAGTGAAAGGCACATAAAGCTAAAAAGCTTTAGCTTCTTGATATATAATCTATTTCAATAATCCTGGAATTATTTTATTTGATTAGCTAATTAGTTTCTCAAATAAACCATTTCCATTTGATTTCTGAGTCTGCTTAGTCTAGCCAATTCATATGAGTCAGGATGTAAAACTTCAATCTTCTGTTGCTTTAGCACTGTCTTACCAAAAACAGCATCACGAGATGTTCAAATATAATAAAAGTTCACTGTTCCCAAAAAAAGAGCACTAGGATAGACTGTATACCTGTGTGGGGGCAACTCCTCAACTTTCACAGAAAATTGCACATAAAACTGAAAACTTGACTACCTTGCTACATATCCTTGGGATTTTTTTGCCCTGTAATACAGCTGCTGGCAACTGTTCATCCTTGCATTATTTATCAAGCTTCCTTGATTCTCTTCTGGCAGAAATGACAAAACACTTTAATCTCCTACAGGACACACAGAGGTCACTTCTTTGAGTAGCAGACCAGGAAAAAAGTCTGTTCAATTCTTAGAATCATAGGACCATCTTAAAGATTACTTGGTTCCCAGTCCCACAACCAGGTTGCTCAAAGTCCCATCCAACTTAGCCTTCAACAACTTTAGGGATGGGAAATCCACAGTTTCACAGTTTTCCTGGGCAACCTGTTCCAGTGTCACACCACTCTCACAGTGAAGAATTTCTTCCTAAAGTCTACTCTAAATCCACACCCTTTCAGCTTAAACCCTTTTCCTATCACTACAAGCCCTTGTAAAAAGCCCCTCTCCAGCTTTCCTGTAGGCCCCCTTTATGTAGTGGAAGGTGTTCTAAGGTCCTCCCAAAGCCTTCTCTTCTCCAGGCTGAATAACCTCAGCTCTCCCACCCTGTGCTCACAGGAGACATGCTCCAGCCCCTTGATCTCCTTTGTGATCCTCCTCTGGACTCATTCCAGCACATCCATGTTACCCTTATGTTGGGGGCCCCAGAGCTGGATGCAGTACTCCAGTGGGGCCTCACCAAAGTGGAATGTCCCCGCGTTTCAGTTTTTTCCAATACTATCAAGGCGTCCATAGAAGCCAAAGTAACTTGGTACTAGCCATGAAGTAGAAAAATAATCAGTCTACAGTACATGGAAGGAACGCTTGTGAAGGAAGTGCATTTTCTGACTAAGCTGAGGAATGAAGAAACAGCTCAGGCATGAGGTACGGCAAATTCACAGAAAATATTTTCAGGACTTTAATTCTAGATTATGCTTTTCCTCACATAACAGACAACTGAGTACTTTGATGTCCCAGATACCACAATCTAGAACCCTTTTGCATGTACAGCACTAAGTAACACACTAGTAGAATAGTTTCAGTGAACTACAAGTTAACTAAAAGCTTCTCTGCCAGGAGCATTTTGAGAACTCAGCCTAATAAAATTTGATCAGTCCCTGATGCCACAGCACACAGATTCATAGATGTCAGAAGGAAAAAGGTACTAGCAGGTTCAGAAAGGAAGACTGAGATGGGAAGTGTCCAACCACATCAGCTAGATCTATTTGCTGGAACCAAGTGGTGCATCTCCTTCAGGTCTCTGCATATTCTTCAACTGCTCTTGAGCTACTCAACACCTGGAGCTATTAAGACAGCAGCAAAGACAGTGAAGAAGAAAAGGGACTTAGGAAAACTGCGCAGATACTTCAAAAGGTAGCTTCTCTTTTTCAACTTTCACAGAATGATCTTGTTCTTTCTTAAGCATTGGGGTACAGTAAATTTGATACAAGAACAATGATATTGCATCTTTCACTCTACAGTCTTTCTTTTGACAGGATTCAAAATTTCCTCCTCAAGGGGAAAAAAAGTCACCGACTAAAGCTAAGCTCAAGGCAAAATGTCTGGTTTTTGACATACATTCCTTGTTTGGGATGTGCCAAATGTAAAGATTCCTCCAGTCCACTAAAAAGAAAAAAAAAAAAAAGAGAATGCAATCTAAATGGCAAATAATTTTTCAGTGATGACATTAAAAGTATTATCCTAAAAGAAATTAGTCTTTAATTGGTTTGCAGAAAAAATACAAATATGCTAGGAACTCACCTAGGCAAACAGAAGTGTATATTTTATGGATAAGTACTGTAATCATGTATTTGTTACTTGGAAATAAAAACAAACAACATTTGCATAATAGAACCATTTACATATCTTAATGCAAGTGTGTCAGTATCTCCTCCTGGCTTTTATATGACAGTCAGCATACATCTTAGGTCCAATACATCACATCTTATACCATATATTTCTTAAACAGTTTTGACATTTCAAATAATCCATATTAGCATGTGGAATTGCTAAAACAATCCTTGAGTGCACTTCACAGTATTTTAAAGAGGTTGAAATTATTAACACCTACCAGAAAGAAATAACGCAGAACTGGTCACTCCATAGATTCTGAAAACATGAGACACTAGCCTCACCGTTCTAGAAATCATTTCTACTGGAAGTTAAAGGATTAGACTGACGTGCATTTCCCAAGCTACATCTGTCATAACAAGTTTAAAAAAGCAACCAGCCCACTGAGCAAGAACTGGCACTTTGGGAAATGGCTTAAATAGCACTGAGCCCTCAACTAGCACTTCTATGCTTATTACATATTTGAATGGACTCAAATCAGGAACCTTTTTCCTGTCCCCTTCACATTTGACTTTCAGATAAATAATAATAAAAATTTAAAACATAGTAATTAAAAAAAAGCATTGAGAATTCCTCAGTATACCAAAGATTTCAGGATATTAGTGCTATGGACAGCAAAAGGATGGGAGCACAGAGCCAGCAGTACTTTTCCAAACCTGAGTCACAAAGGGGAAAAAGGGAGCCCATAGGGGCACTGCCTCTGTCCAAGTCTGTCTTCTCTCCCTGAATATCATAATTAGGGCTTTTCCACTCTTCTGATTGTAATTTCCACCTCATCTACATTTTTAAAAAGATTTTACTGCTTGTGTGCCTAATGCTCCTTACATAAACCCATCTACTCATTCAAGTCATTACCTGTGCCTCAAAGTGTGACTTAAGAGACCTTCAACAAATGAAAGTCTAACACTGGAAAGGACCATATATTTTAATATATGTTAAGCTGTAGTTGTTTTCAGCACTTTTTAAAAAACAGACTAAATAAAAGCAACTGTTTGGACCCTCAAAATTCTCAAAGAAGAACTGGAAGAACTCAAAGTACAGATTTGACATATACGAAACAGTGCCTACACCCTTTAGAGATAATCCACAGAAAACCAACATTATAATGTATCTCCATTTCATGGACCCTATACAAAAGCCAGGAAACCAGTTGAAAAAAAGGGAGAAGAAAAGTTGCTGGATTCCTCCAGGTTTCCTACAATCGCTTCAACACCTGTGAATCATAGAATGGTTTGGGTTGGAAGGAATCTTAAAGCTCATCTAGTTCCAGCCCACCCACCACGGGCAGGGACACCTTCCACAGGCCAGGCTGCTCAAAGCCCATCCAGCCTGGCCTTGAACGCTGCCAGGGACAGAGTATCCACAGCTTCTCCAGGCAACTCTGAAGCTGCAGAGACATCTTAGCAGACAAATTTGTTACAGCCAAAGTGAATAGCACAATCTGACTCCTTACTAGATCCTACACAACCTATGAGGTATTTAGAATTAGAATAGTTCAGCTGGGAAAGACCTACAATAATCATCTAGTCCAGCTGCCCATCAAGTCAGGACTGACCAAATATTTGGTAACTACAAAGTAATTACTTGACCAAAGACTGTAGATATACAAACCCAGAAAGTCTCAAGTACAGAGCACACAACTTCTTTCTTTCAGTCACAGTTTCCCTTTCCCATATCAGAGCACTTGACTCAAAGATTAAAATTACAAAAAAAGAAAAAAAAAACCCCCAACAACAAAAAAACCCAAAACCAAAATCCAAACAAACAGAAACCCCAAAAAACAAGAAAACAACAAACCAAAAAAACCACACACCAAAAAAAATCCAAACAAAAAAGCCAAAAAGCCCATAAAAAATCATGCATTCCAGTAGACTGCTTCTGCCCTGGGACTGCACTTCTCGGATCACACTCCTGAGCACCTGTGCCTTGCCTTGCCAGCCAGCTGCATCTGTCCCTGGATGGCATGGGGGCAGATGGGCTGAGGAAGCAGATTGAGTCAGGAATGAAAGCCTGGCAGCAATGCTGCACCAGGGCTGTAGGAATGTACGAGCAGGAAGCAGCATTTTAAAGACTTTACAGAAAATTTGCAGATGAACACAGTACATCCCTGTCAAATGACACAGGCTGTTATTTAAGTCTCAGCACATGCAGGTTGCTGCCCTGTGAGCAGACCCAGCTCAACCCCATGGCTTGGCGCTCAGGGCTGCTGCAGCACCTCTGATGTGGCACAGGGGTTTTGGATGAGCAGCTATGTGACAGCCTCACAGCAGACACTCACTGCTGATGAGATGCTCATCAAGACAGGTCCTGCTACTTCACTTCTTTTAGCTTTTTACTAGCACACATTTAGAAAGGAAAATCATCAGAAAAACTATTTTTGTATGATTTTTGAGCAACTTCATGCGAACTCAACACACTGGAACCATTAATTCAGTCATATTAGGATAACCTGGCTTATCTTGAAGCGCTCTACAGCTCCAATTCAAGTCCCATCAGTCAAAATAAACTCAGCTGCCATGAAGAACAAGATAAAGATTCTGTTGCTCTACCTCAAAACTCCAGAAAGAGCAATAACCCCACACACCAAAAAAAGCAGAAAGAAAAAAATAAAAAGGGTTTTTTAAAAAATCCTCATAAATCACAGTATTTAATATCCTATGGTCAAGGACAATACTCATTTTAGGGGAAAAAAGTGAAAATTGCATTCACAGAAATCTACTTCCTTCACTAGTCCACAGCTGCATCTTTACAGACCAAAATATGCCTGCATTACATTATTCATTTCTGTATTTCATTTACAGAAACAAAAATACACAGAACATGTATGTCCAAAATGTCATAGACAGAAATAAACGCAATAGAAAAAAACCTCATCTCTGAAATCTACTACAACTAAAACATGTAAGTTGTTTGGTGAAGAAATCTTACTTTCACCACTCCTTTCAATGAAAAGAACAAGCAAAGACAATGTACATGTCCTGCACAACTGAGTAAGTGCCACCCCGGATAAACACTAAGTCCAAGAGGATTGCCCAAGGCAAACCAGAACAAAACTCTATGCAAAATCTGAAAAATGCATCTATTTAATAAAGTTAATTATTAGACTTAAAACTGTTGAATCCATGAGATTCCCAGGAGCTGATTTTTTTGTTTAATAAAATGAAAATACTTTTTAAAAGAGTGGAACACAGGCACCCACAATGGTTTTGCATTCCCTGAAATCCCAAAGCATGTTATATGCCCAAAAGACTGGTGATTGGGAGATGAAACACAGTTAAGTATAATTAAATTCTATTATTAGCTTTTCAGGAAGGCTAATTACAAGACTGCCAACCCAAAATGTCATGGAGATTTCTCTGACGTAATCATCTAGCACCCAGGAAATGAATGGAAACTACCAATCCATCTTGCTGACACATATTAGGAAAAAGATGCTCAACATTAATATCTCACATAATCTTTACAACTTCCCGAGACAAACAAAAGAAATAGAATTAAAAGCAATAGAAACATCACATGCCAACAACAGAGAAACATCACCAAAAAAAAAAAACCAACAAAAATTCCTTTTTTGAATCTCGACAATAATTAGGGGTTCAAAAGAACAAACAAGTAAATAAAGTAATTGATGTTCAAATCAAAAGAACAAAACAAAGTCAAAATGCTACATAATAGGTTTTGCCAAATGAAGAGGTTCAAACCCTTGGGAGGAAAAAAAAAAACCAACAAAAAAACTTAAAAAGAGAACCAAGTCTCAATACTAAGGGAGATCCCGACCACAAGGTTTTATGTGTGATACCATCTGAGATGTCATGATGCTACAAAAGCAGAAAGTGTGTCTGGAATTACCATAGCATTATCCTGATGAGGCTTTCTGTACTTCTATTTTGTTATATTTTCCTGAAAAATAATTTTTGTGATAAAAAAATAATTGCTATCTTAAAAGGCCTCTTCTCATTGCATTTTATTATTCTAATGCTTACAGATAATTAAAATAAACTCTTTACAAGGGTTTTCTGCATGTGTAACTGTTCATGCACCCGGTAAACCTACATATAATCCATCTCCAATAGTCAAATGTTCCCCTCTGGGTCTTTCCTCCTCAGTATGGTCAGGGATCACTGAACGATGCTAATGCCCTCGTTATCTGACAACACAAAGAGTACCTTCAACAGCTTGAAAGGAATCTCACTGCTTTTCCAAAAAGCTTTCTCTTGGCTGTTTTCCAAAAAAAGATCCCCAAAGAAAATCGATTAAATAAATCACTTTTTAGACACACCTGTTTAAAACTGACGGATAGAAGATCATATTCAATTAGAGACACAGGTTCCGTTTGCACACACATCAATAACTGTGACATAGCGTGACAACTAAATCAACTAAAACAGCTCCTGCTCTTGGCACGTACCAGTTGACTTTTAGAAAACAAATCTGACCGAGGGGTTTTCTAATCAGTAGCGGGTGACACACCAGTAAGTGGTTACTAATACCGGGTTTTCCTCAAGTTGCCCATCCATCTGCAAGCGACGCGCGTTTCGAAATTTTTTTACCAAAAGGAGTCGCACAGGGCTGGAAATACCGGCACTGGCAGTTACATAAACCGGTGCTAAAAATAAACTTGAGAGGCGCGGTGGGCACGGTGGGGCAGGGGCTGGGGCCGGCAGCGCTGCCCGCCGGGGCCCGGGGCCGGGCCGCAGTCCCGGGAGCGCGCAGGGTCCCCGCCCGCCGGGCCCGGCCCGAACCCGCCCGCGGCTCCGCTCCGGCCCAACAAGTCACGGAGAGCGGGCACGGCGGCCCCTGCTTACCACCAGCACGGGCACGCCTGCGGTCAGCGAGTAGAGGAGAACCGGCGGCACGGCGCTGCGGTCCTCCGGGCCCGGGTAGGGCTTTCGGTACGCGCCCTCGTAGCAGAAGAAGCCTTGCACGTTGACGGTGAAGGTGTCCGTGTACTCGAAGTAATAAGCCAGCATCACGGTCCCTGCCATGATCACCATCTGGAAGTAAAGCATGCTGGTGAGCGGAGAGGGCACTCGCATGTACGTGGGCTCCGGCGGCCGCGGCAGCCCCTGTGCCCGGCGGCGCGCTCCGCCCGCTCCCCGGCAGCATCCACCGCGGGCGGGGGCGGCTCAGCGGCGGCCGGGAGCGCGGTCAGCCCGGCGGGGAGGGCCACCAGGCCGGCCAGAGCAGGCTAACGGGGCAGGGCAGGGCAGCGGGGGCCCGGCCCGCCGCTCCGGCAGCGGCTCCAGCGCGGGCAGCAGCTCGTGCGGCGGGCGGGCGGAGCGTGGAGGAGGCAGAGCCGGCCCCGCCCCGCCCCGCCCGGGGAGCAGCGGCCGCGCCGGACCCGGCGGGGAAGGGAATTGCTGGACGCCCGGACGGCTCCCGGCACAGCCCCGGGGCCGTGATTAGTTAAGGGAACCCTCCCCGCTTTCCCCCCTGCCTCCTGCGGGGCGGGGGCCAGCGTGGGTCCCTCTGTGCCCCGACACACACACCTGTACGCACAGGGCCGGGGAGCTCCTGCCGGCGCACGCCTCCCGTCCCGTCCCGTCCCGTCCCCTCACGGAGCCGGCGGGAAGCAGCCCCGGCACTGCCGACAGGCACAGCTCGGACGGGCCGGGCAGGCACACGGATCGCCGCTGTTGCCCGGGGTGGGAAAGACCTCAACATGCAATCACAGAAGCACAGCATCTGTTAGGTTGGAAAGGACCTCTGAGATCATTGAGTCCAACCTATGGTCTAACACCACCATGTAAGCTAGACCATGGCACTAACTGTGCCTCATCCAGGCTTTCCTTAAACACCTCCACGTATTCTTCTGTGATTCTGTGATTTTACAAGGAAATCATTCTTCATTTTTGCCCTGTGATTTGCCAGACATTTTTATGCCCTCAATTTTGGAGATACATTGTAGTTACATGTTAACAAAAGAGTCCATCATAAAGTTTAAAATTAGATTCCTTAACATACCTCCAACCCAATAACTTTAGTGTATTTATTTATATTAAGAAACCTGTCGATACATAGCACTTATCCTGAGCATATCTGCTTGTTTGGGTCATCAGATATATGAAATACATTTGACTTACGCAATCAACTTGTGCTCTGGCTCATTTCTGGCCACAGTAGAAATTCCCCACAGTCCCACAACTACCTGACCACCCAATCCTTCCAAAACTGGAAATTGAAATACAGAGTCTTTTGTATATGGAGAGCAATGAAAAAAATTAACACTTCAAGGTTTTATTTAACAGTTATAAAGAAAATTGATAGCTGGCTTGAATCTATCCTCACTCAAGTAACACCCAAGCGTAAGAGGAGAGTCTGCACCAGTGCTGAGAGAAGTCATACACGTAGGAGCACAAAAGAGTTCTATTTAAAAATACGAATACAGCAATACACATAAGAATAGACAACTGTGCCCAAGGCTTATACAGATTCACGCATGTGTGGGCTCTAGTCTGGATTCTCAGAGCCAACAGATAAAATAGTTACTTAAAGGTACACAGCCCACCCCAAATATTACAAGGGTTGAAAACACCCTTAATGGACACTTCAACCATAGAGTCCAGTTATCTTACATAGTAAAGGCAGTAAGAAATAACAAATGAGATTAGATCACCCTGTTTTATAATGAGTAACCATTCTTCTAGTTGTTGTACTTTGGCTTTAACTGTTAATTTTCCTCCCTTTCTTGAGAATTTTTTCAATATTCAGTGATGTTAGTCCCAGTGCATTTATTTTTAATCAGCCCTTGAAGAACACGCTCTTCATATCTGGATTCCACATCCAGTCTATTTTTATGTGCTTTTAACACACTCTGCAGAAGAATCTAAATCATGTCATTTGCACTGCACTCACCAGACTTAGCTGGATAGCTCCCTACCTATGTGAAAAATCTGCAGTGAGACATGAGACATCTTGTGGTGAATTCTGCCTAGCACAAATTTTATTTTCCCCATTTCTTTAGCACAGTCTAATACACATTACCATACATACAAAAATCATTATCCTGGAAACTGCATACAGACACCCTCATTGTTAGGATGTATGGCTTGATCCAAAGACAAAAGTCAACAGCCACACTGCACTGAGCACAAGACTCAGCTCTTCAGTTCTGTTTGAATTCATGCCCCACAGAAATGCTGGTGGCATATTTCTTTCAAAAATTTGCATTGAGGAAAATCAATCTTTTTCCAGAAACCAGCTGATAAAATAGTCCTGCATTTTGCTATCACAAACCAACTTCTGTTTATAGATGTACCAATGTACCACAGTTAGCTGATCAAGTAAAAGCAGAGATAGCTTTTTATTATAATGAACATCCTGTTTACTGCCTGCCCAGTTGAATATGCAAACATATATTAAATCAAACATATAGAAGCATAAGAACACAATCCCCAGTGATTACTGCAACCAGCTAAATATATGCTGCAACCACAGTGATGTGCATGACAGAAGAATGGCAGAGAAAAGCCCAGAACCCACAATTTTTGTTTCAGAAGCCTATTCATATATTGAATTGGCAGCTGAAACTCAGATAACTGACAAACATGTTTTGAAATTAACTTGCTTGAGAATAGTGCCACTGATCTCAGATTAAGAGTTCCCCTGATGTTCCTCATAGATTTATCTTGTTCTTTTAATTTGCTACCCAATTTTAAGTGAATTTTCAGCTCAGGAGACACAATGTAGAGCAGGGAAGACAAAGATAAACCTTAGACACACTATTTTGCAATATTTTGAAACCATGACCTTTATTACAAAGAGGTATTTCCAACTCCACACCAAATTTACTAACCTTTCATGTGCTGACATCACCACTGCTTATTGTATTTTCTAGTTATAAAACATTGCTCTGGCAAATGGCAGTAAAGAAACGGGGCCAACCCGACAAAGAAAGCCTTCTCAATAGGAAGGAAAGTAAGAACTGATATCAAATCACCCCACTATTTTTATCTTTCTTGTTTATCTCTTTCATGCTTTATCAGAGTGTCAGCCGCTTGAAGCCCCATGACTGTTTCACTGTTACATCTGCACACTGCTACACTAATACATTGACCCAGCCCTTTCTGAGAGGAATACTGCATCTGTGTTCATGGCACAGCAGAGGGAAGAGACAGGATGAACTGTAATCTCTACCCATATTTTTAAGAGACAGCTAAAAGGACATCATGATTTAAATTATGCTGTAAAAAAACCCAGGACATTTACTGCTTAATTTATGCTTGTAGGACAATGATAATGCAAGATAAAAATAATTTCCTAGCAGCTGGAGCAGCATCAGCACAGAATCAGAAAAGAGGGCTCGCCCAAAACACTTGCAGTATGATTCAAACAAGTTAGGCACCAGATTTTAGTTTTTCCTATGGTCTTAATATGTAGTTCACAGAGACAACTCCATTAGGTGACTAAGCTCTACTACATTAGGGTAGCATGAATCATCTTCTGAAAATGTCGTTCACTACATCCTAAGAAGTACCAGCCTCTTATGATGCCACTTGTAAGAGTAATGACACAAGATTTGATGACTAGCTTAGACTAGCACCCTTCTTTTAAAGGGCTGTAGTGAGATGTCATCAATTCTACTCTTAACTTTCACTTACACATAGATAAACTAGCTCCAAAATAGGAATTAAGTTTTCCAAGATTCAAACAGGGAGAAAAATGGTCAAACTAGTAGCAGCATAAGCATTACTGTTGTATTTATATTGCACTATTATGTAGAGCTGGACCATATTTTTCATAGAAGACAAGATTTTGCCCCAGTAAACTTGGGTACTTCATATGATGCAGTGCAAGTAATATGAGAGAGTGAGCAGACAGAGATGAAACAAATGAGGAGGAGGACAAGGCAGCAATGAAATTATTGAGTTTGATATAATGAGCAGCAGTCACATTAGCTGCCTAGTCAGTATTTACATCAATAATATAATTAATCTTTTAAAAAATGCTTTCTGTATTCAAATTAAGAAGTATAGTTCTTAATAGGTTATAAGAGAAACCTGGGATATCAGAGGAACACCATGTACCTAAGGCCTGTACATTCCCAGAATTAAAGCCTTCATTAGCATATCTACCACTATTTATAATTAAAAAATACAGACACAGTTTTGTCAGTGTGAAATTAAATAAATCATTGATACTTGAAAGCTCAATAATTATTTAATCTTTCCTAAGATAAATTTAGGAAAAAGCCTACCACTCAGAAAATTACTACCAAAGCCACAAATTTATTTTCATTGATAGACTCATTTTTGGTAACTGCAATGCTATACAAACTGACTGTAAACTTGGCAATCCTTGACAGAATTGGCTCAATAAAAATCATATAACTAGCCTCAGAATATGTAAGTAAGCTACCTCATCTCATTCACCCAGAATTCCTATAATTTCTTGTAATGAAAGAAAGCCAATTCCCAAGGTAATTAATGATACCTTGAAAGACTGACATAGCAGATTACTGCACAATATTTGACATAGCATTATCCTATTCATGGTGCAGTATTCAAGCGGGGAAAAAAGAAAAATCACACAGACCTACCCTGTGTAGGACACTATGTATTCATACAGTTGACTTTGTACATAATCTAAAATTAGTTCAGACATTTGAACAACGCCTGAAGGTTTTACAGACCAGTTCAAAAACTCTCTTTACATATTACTGAATTAATTTTGTTCATTTGAATATGACAGTTTTCTGCACTGTAGTTTGCCTTCTCCTTTGTACATTTTTATTATAAATAGTGAAACTAATTAAGATAATTTATTAGCTAAAGATTCTGTACTGCCATTAAGGGGATACACAGAAAGTACGTAAATGTTTGCCCTCTCCTCAAGGTTCTATGTTGTCATTATAAAATTCATATCAAGCTGAAAATCCACAAGCGTGAAGGAAGGAAATGGTGAGCTCATCAGGACCTTTCTGGGGTACCTTATGCTCTCACCCCCAGTTTAGCTAGCCACAGAAAATGGACCCTAGAACTCCCCAGTGTTTTTACAAATACTGTAGAGATATTGCTCAAGGATCTATGAACAACAGCTGAAGTTACCAGAGAGATGGAGATAAACTTCTGTTTTAACTGAAGGGGACCTTTTCCATTTGCAGGAAAACTTGTGTAAAAATCAGTCCTTGTCTACTCATAGGCTGTTTTAGTGGCCAGGGCTGCTGGTCTCTACCTGGATGAATCCACCCTCTCATCTCTAAGTTCCACACTTTAACAGAACGATGATTCATTTTTAGCTCTGCATATTTGCTACTATTATCTTTTGCTAATTCCATGACTGGAGAATAAAATATTTTGCGATACTAAGGAGGGGAAATGTAAAACCATCTCAAAGTGTGTAAAGAAATTAGAGTGTCACTTTGGCATGGAACTCTGCATGGAACTGCAAGGTCTTCCTTCCACGTTTGATGATTCCTCAATTCAGTGGCAGTTACAGAGTAAAACTTGCAGAGTTCCCTCTTTTCTTACTCCAGCTTGGCCCCTAGTAGTTGTATCCTGAACAGGGAAGGTAGACAAGACTTCACTTTCAAGCACAAATCTGGACATAAGATTAAATTAACCCACTTAATGACTTTCTTTAAGCAGGGAAAGACAAATAGACTAATACAATAAATTATGCACCAAAGTCACGGATTCCTTCCAGCTCTGGTTGTAGTTTAATGTATGCGGCTCATGCTGGCAAGAGTCCCACACTTCCTCTGTAACAGTTTCTGCTGGGTAAGCTCACACACAGTTGTGCTGTAGAACTACTTATGTTCCTACAAATTATACCAGACATTTCTCATTAGCATTACACCCGAAATCCCATTCCCGAGTTGGACATTATTCGTTACTTCATAAAATTACAATGAAAAGCACAGAAAGAGCAAGCTCAGGATACATAGGCAGCAGTTCAATGGAGAAGAGGAAAAAAAACCCAAGCCCATAGAATTTACCAAAAAGAATTACAAACAGTACCCATTGCTACCAGGTAATCATTGAAGAAAACATGAAATAGAGCTGATTATTTTCTTAGATTACTTTGAAAAATTTAAATATTAAAAATACTTGAAGTTTAGTTCATAATACTCATCAGACCTGCTCTTTGGTATCCACATGTATTCCTCCACATTCATGATCCATGGAGATACAAGAAATGTGTATCACACATTTTATTTTACACCAAGCCATTCACAAGACATTTATGTTTTCACACATGTGCCTCTGAAAACTTCCCATTCTTTTGTAGCTTGTTCATGAGGGTGCAGCAAAGAGAGAAAACTCAAGAAAGTAGAAAACCCAAGTGACAAAAGTCAGCTTCAAAGACACAAAGCATTTGTAAGCCCTGGGATTCTGCCATGAATGACATCCTCACCAGCCCACTGAGGATACACCTCACAGGAATTTCCTGCACTGGTTCATTTCCTAGAGCCACACTTTTCATGCTCCCTGCAGGACAGACACCTCTGCACTTTGAGAAACTCTTACCTTCTGCAGGTATCTCCTCTACACTGTCCTTTTTGGCTACAAGGCTAAGCTCAGAGACAAGGCTAACCATTCCTAAGGCATTAGATATGCTCACGTGTGTTTCACAACTGAAATTTGTGTTTCTCCAAATGACTGGATTCCTACAAAACCATTGCTGCAGGAAGTATTCATTTCCTTCAATCATTATTCAGATACTTTCCTCCCAGTAAGGTATTTCTGTCCTTGGACATATATCCAAAATTCCATTCACAAGGCTCTGAGAAACCTTCCCAAAAAGTGAGGTCAGCCCTGCTCTGAACCTAAAATCTTCTCTGGTTCTGTGAATTACATTTGATTTACTCCAACCCATAGATTTGTTGCCTTTAATCTTAATGGTTACAATCTGTTCTAATGGTGGTTGACTGAAATTATTTTAATTCACTTGATTATTGTAATTCATATCTAAAATAAAATTGTATTTCCTCTAAATTGGTTGATTGATACAAATTGAAGCTGCTCATCCACTTACCTAAAGCGGTAGCAAGAAAAATACCTCTTAATTTTCTACTTTCTGAAGAGACAATACTGTGTGTGTATATATATTTATATTTATATATATATATATGTGCTCCAGTAAGGTGCTACATAAAACCTGTTACAGGATTGGTTCTTAAAAAGTAATCTAAGAGATTATGCCTTTGACTTAACCATAATTTTTCATCATAATTACTGTCCAGGCAAAAACTATACTGTCAAGCTGTCAAGCATTAGCAAAACATTCACGAGAGCAGCAAGGAAGTAACTAAAGCATCAAAAAGTGACTTCTGAGAGAAGGCAACAGCCTTTGCAGCTTTCAGAAGTGAAGCCTGAACTGAAAGTAACAGCTGGAAAACTAAAGAGCCATAATAATAATAAAATAATAAATAAACCATATTTTGAATATTCTTTGTGGGAACTTGGCACAATGAATTATTAATAACCAAAGTTTTCAAGCTCTGCTAAATTAACTTACATAAGATTGCTCTCCTCATTTAAAAATATTCTGTTTAACAAATTGATAGGCTAAAGGATGAGAAAAATTAGTCTATCACTGATATAATAGGACAAATATCACTGATATCACTTTGATCACTGTTGCTGAAAATCCTTACTCAGTCAGTGCCTTATTCATCCACCTGCCCAGCTTAACCACAAACAACTGACTACTAAAAGAAAGAAGTGGCAAGTGATCATGTGGGGAAAATGATTAGAAAAGGAAAGGTGTGTGGAGGAAGGGATTTGGGCAAGGGTACACTTGCAAAGTTGGTAAGAACATCAGAAGCTGAAATTACAGGTTTCTTGTGGGAAAATGCAGTAAGTAGGGGATTCTGGAGGCTCCTGCTGGAGCAAAAGGATTAAAAGGAGCAGCTCAACAACTCATACAGGCAGCTAGTGACCAATGTGGCAGCAGGACAGTGTGAGGAGAGTTTGAGTCTGCACAGGCCTGGCAGGTGATAGAGGGGTAACAAAGCTGAATCACTGGGACAGAGCCAAGGAATGTGAAATGTCTGCAGGACTCATTTTGGGAAAAGATTAATTAGTATCTACCAGAACTAAAATTCATGTATCATTTCTGTTATGACTGCATAGTGACTACTTTTATGCCCTTACAGGATCATGCAGTTTTTACACTCTTCATATTGCCAGAAATTATCATTTTTAGAGGCATATAAGGCTCATTTCCTTAGAAGTGACTGCTATGTGGTAAAGCTGTAAATGTGGTATAACTAGCTCTAAAATAGAAAGACATTAAAATATTATAAGTGTTATAGGAATTCTGCTGATTTAGATAAATTAAAATCAGTAGGAGACCTGAGAACAGAACATAAGGGCTGCAGAATCCTATTTTCCCTAAGCTGGCACAAAAATTAATGTTTGGAAAATTGAGTGGACAGTTGCTAAAAAGATACAACTACCTTAGGACACATAATTTTAATGGCATTAAAGTTTTCTTCAAATAGCAATGCTAATATCTAACATGCTGAATACTGCATCTACAGTGACTAGACAGCATCCAAATTGGATTTAAGTAAATTATTTGGCTTATTAGGTATCCTAATGTCCAGTATTTAATTCCATTAGGAACAATTAAACTTTCAGCTGGCAAAAACAAAATAAGAAAAGTAAACCCACAGAAATGAAAGCAATATCAGATTTGTCCCAGCTGACCTTGGCATTAATTACACACCAAAGTCAACAGTAAGCTTAGGGAAAGCCAGGTTTGATGTATTATGAACAACTTTAAACAATGTATATCATCCACACAAGTTTTAATCATGCACTGTCCAATTTATATCTCAATTTACATTAACACTGCAACTAGCAGCTCCAGAAACAAGGATAATGTAAATGGAGATGCAGAGCAGATTTTGTCATATAATCCTCCCCAAAGATAGAAAAAAATCTTGGATGGAGAAATTTTCATTGCTGTTGATATACAGCAATTTAGTTCTGCACAAGCAACTGAATCTCACTACTTTTATGCAATGAATAGATACTTCTACATAATCTTTTCATTTCGGTTTTTAAGAAAAATATGACCAGTGTGGATGTTTTAAAGAACTATAGAGTAATAAAATCTATAAACTAATTGGGGTAGTTATGATACACAATTTCTTAGAAAATACTTCCACTGTCTAAAAATATCCCTAAGCATACTGAAAATATCCCCCAGAGAAAGGAAAATTCAACTACATGTTCATGTCCTATAGGTACACAACTCACTATGCCCTCTCTTCTAGGAGAGCCAGCTGGAAAGGCAAACCACAGTGCATTCACTGGCTACCAGGAATTTTCTTCTCCTGGCATTTCCTATGATCAGGGCTGAAAAAATCATTGCATTACAGAGAAGAGCAAAAAGTCTGGGAACCTCTTCACACTTTGAGACGATTCCAGAAAAAAATCATTCATTAATTAGTTTCCATCAGAGTACAGCTGACTTGGATCCCACTGTCCTTGACACTTTGTCTTCCTGTCTTTTTGTGCTTTGATCTATTTCTTATAAGTAAAAGAAGCACTATGAAAAGCAGGGGAAACTGCTTCTTGTTACAGGTTACCACAATCAGTCAGTGCTGGCAGGGAAGGATGAGCAGGGAGGGGGAGGTGGCTCTACCTGCATTGCCTAGGGTGACAGACACAGCTCTTGCACAGGACATTTCAGTGCATGTCAGTCTCTATTACACAAATCTTAAATAGCCTGCTAAGGTGCAAATGTTTACTAGGGTGTTACTGTTACTTACAAGAGCTAAGCTCAGAAATTGGGAAGACTACAAATAAAGAACATTTATTGAATTACTATGCTTTATCCATTTCAAAGCAGCAAAAGCTTTCCATTGCCTGCCTTGTCAGTAGAAGACATTGAAAACTTTCATTAGCACAGTTAGTGCTTTTCATCAGCATCATTGTTCTCTCTCAGTTGCATTGCTCTCAGTGAATGATTAATGTTGAAATCCTCTTCTCTTTAAATGTTTATCATCCTGTTGGATATGGCTGGAAGTTTAATTTTTCAGGGCATTGTCAAATAAAATGTGTTGCAGTTCTTCAAAGTTAAATACTACACAGATAATCAGAGCCTCCCCTGTTTCTAACAGCAGGCTATTCCTTCCTAGCAGTGACAGAACAGATCTGTATTATGGCACATACATTTTTCATTGTAAAGCATTTCTAAAATAAATAATAGAAATTAGCAACTGAGAAGAATTGTAATGGAATTACTACCATGAAGGGTAATTTCAATTCAAAAGCCTCTTAGAGGAACAACACAATAAGTGTAGGTTAATCAATATATGTCAATAAGTTTCACAAAGATCAGAACCTGAGCTTGCAAACTTGGCTATGTTCACAAGAAAAAGAAGAGTCTACTGGGATGGGAAACTCACAGTTTCCTTCCATGCTCTTTGACAAACACTTGATACATCAAATTCAGCAAGATTTTAAAAGGCCCAGTAATTTTTTTTCTGTTTGTGGAATGGGATTATGGGGACAGTCACAAGTGCTGTCATGTAAGATGATCTCTATAACAACTTGGGTAAATTTCATGACAAAGACTGCCTAAGCAATTAACTTCCTAGTTCAAAACTCATGTATTTCCCTAAGCAATTTTGTGCCCTAAGAAATATGCAGGACAGTCAAAAGTATATTTTCCCTAAGTCAAAATGAGCCAAAGGGCTACTTTTAACTGAAGTAGCAACTCTGAATCAAAGAGAGTCAAAGTCACTGGAAGGTATGGAGTAGAGTTTTTAGTTATAATTTATTTATTTATTTATTTATTTATTTTCTATTAAATCTCCATATAACTTCAATTGTATCCAAGATTTGTATCTATTTGTATAAATATTGTATATATTTGATCCTGTCCTGGTATTTTACATTTATCTATGGTATGTAAAGCACTACATAGTTTTGAAATGGCTTTATATTTTTTTACAACATACTTAATAAAACAGCTGAATATATTTTCCAATTTTTTGTTAATATTTTTATTACTCTTACAGTAGATCTGCTATTTTAATAATATTTAGATCTTCTGTAATTCCTTTCAGGATCTACATTTTGCATTCAAATTGTTATGCAAAGCTTTAAGGGTTAAATCATGGGACAAAATCAACAACATGTAGTAGTATTATTAGAAATTATTAGAAATAAATCTGCATAGAATTTCAGAATTGTATTGCCCTGTTCATGTGCTGTTTCATTGAAGAAAAAGAAAAATCTTACTCCACACCTAAAGGGAATTATAAGCCTAGGAATGGAAATAAATACACAAGTAAATGAACACCCAACAAATATTAGTAGAAGCAGAAGCCATACTTTAATTCTATTCATCTAAGGGCAAACTTCAGTACACATATCTAGTGTTTCACTTCAGTGCAGTATCTTTAGGATCCATTAAAAAAAAATGAAAATTCTAGATTGAAAGAAAAAAATATATTTTCAGGGTTATAAATTCAAATATAGATCATTTGAAAAGTTGATATTTCAAAGGCTGGCTACTTTGATGGGTGATGTGAAATACTGTTGGCTTTCCAGTATCACCACAAATTCACACAATCAGTTTTAGCATCCTATGCTAGAGGACTTACTGGCCCGCTTTTAAGACTGTTGAAAAGCTACTTTGAAATTGGAAACAGAAAAGAAAAAAAAGGAGAAGAAATAGGTAGGATGAGAAAAATTGCACAAGAGAGAGATTATAAATTATATCCTTCTTCAGCAGAAAATAAATCCTTAGAATCCAAAGAGTAAAGAAGAAGCTAAGATTGACCTTCTGCTGTTGAATCAGCTCTAAATTGTCTGTGTCATGTTGATGCTCAGATATGAAAAAGCTCCCAATTCAGTGAAGAGTAAACTGCATAAAGAACTCTGCAGAGTGTACATCCAAGGCAGAGACAAATGTCAGTCAGATCTCCTGAGAGGCACCAAAATAAGATATTGCTGTATTGCTACATAACATATCCCCCCCCAAAAAAAAACCAGAAAGGACAAAGCCTGTCAGTGTAGTTAAACACAGTTCATAGCTCTCGGTAAGAATTCAGAAGTTCCTTACACATTACCATAAATTTTTCACAAAATTTAGATATGTGGTTGATGACATATCTGAAGTACACAGAAATCAATATTCTCATAGATACATATATCAAACCTTTTGCCCACTGCCAGAGTCAGTAATAGTCTAATTTCTTCTGTCAGAAAAGGCAAGCTTTGGAATTTCTAAAAGTTAATAACAGGTGAAAAAATTATACCTAATTTAGAGATTCCAGTGAGTATACTTATTGTCACAAGTGGAAAAAAGTGAAAGCCAGGGAAAAAATTATAGTTTAAATTACTAGATGATAATAATACACTTAATTATTCTAGTGTGAGAATTCCTAAGCTTAAAATTACTGAAGTGTTAAAGATCGGCAAAAGTTTGCATGTGGTGACACTCAGAAGTTCCAAATTGAGACCATTAAGTTTTGGGCAGTTGAGGATGGGTCCAGCAGGCAGTCAGGCAGGTAACTGCCTTGTCCCAGGTATTTCCCTAAAAGACAGAGAGCTAAGCTTGCCTCACAGCTGCTACCTGGACACCTGTTTTCAGCATACATGGTAGAAAAAAAATACTTCAGTTATCAACTCATGAGTTTAAACATCTCAGAGAAAAAGAAATATATCAGATTTTGCATAACAATGTACAAGGTAGGGAAAACTCAGGCTAAAGAAAAATTGAAAAATACCTGGCCTTTGAAATCTAAATATATGGTCTGTCATAACAGCTGCATGAGTTGGTAGTGTTGGGGAAACTAACTTCTGATATTGCATGGTTTTTAGGAGATAAATCTCAAAACCTAATGGTCCCATTAACTTCTTTAATGTAAAAGCTACTAGCAAGAAAACAATAAACAAATGCAACAACATACCACTAGAATTCAAGGATACAGAAGACAAGTTATAGAGGAGAGTGTATAAATGATGCATGGAATCAGCAGATGCTCTTAACATCAATAGAACGAAGCAGATGTTTGTACAGCTTAGGTTCTCTACAGCCCAAATGTGCAGATTCAGGTTTGAGCTTGCAAAGTCTTACAGAATTTACATTCTTTCCTCCAGCTTGGATAACCAGATACAAACTTCTAGTTCTATCCACTAGGATCAACAGATTAAATGAGGTTCATGTCTTTGAATTGACTAATGAAAGAATCTGAAACAGAAGTCAGAATACCCAGGTGCACCTTTTCTATCATTTGTGAATTAAATAGGACAGAAATTTTTGGAAATGTTGTGAGTAGTAATTTACAAGGCTGTTTAGTGGGGGAAAGCTGACATTCTGAGAGGTATAAACTTTAGTATCACAAAAAGAACAAAGCAAACAGAGACCCTGAAAGTTTCTGTACATCTGCTTAGATAATTTCTCACACAAGGGTTAGAAATTAATTAGGAAAAAAAAAAATCACTAAGTATTCTTAAAAAGGGCAAGAGCACAGAAAGCAGATCTCCCTGTTATAACATCATTGCTTAGCAGATGAGCTGTGCTTGTGAGCAAGCTCTAAGAAGTTCAGAAAAACTAGTTCTGCCTTATTGCAAGAGAGAAGCTGCTCTTAGTATTCCTCTAATGTAAATCACTCTGATCTCCACCTTTTCTTTTACTCCTAACCTGCAGGCTACTCATGAAAAAATAATATTTTTCTGAGAAGAGCGAAATAGAACTTGACTAACCTGTATGTAACTTTTCCCAGCTGTAACTTCCAACAAGCACATTCCCATCTCCTTGCTGGGCTGAAGTACTTACTGACCATCATACAGTTTTCATGCCCCACGCTGTGCTGGCCCTGCTCAGCTCCAGCCAGGATGCCAGGCCAAGCCCTGGCTGAGGGCTAAGCCTCTCTTTACCCACTACTGGAGAGCTCAGGAGTAAGTGCTGCCAGGACATCAGTGGTATGGAGAGCAACAGCACCTCAGGCACACCTCCCTGAGAAACAAGCTCGGAATTGTGTACATACAGTTCAGTGTCATACCCCACACTCCATTTACACCTGCTCAAACACTCTGACAGATAGGCAGACTTTCAGAAAAGCAGATTTGGGCTCCATGCAAAACAGGTACTTGAAATAAAGACTGGCAAAGCCACACACTCAGTAGCCACTTAGTTACTACTGTGCCTCTGCAAATAAACAGTTTCTCTGACAGATAGCCAGTCCTATAAACTGCAGACACATCAGGTCACTCCAAGCAATCGTCACCAAATTAGTTACCACTGCTGCTATTCAACTTTAACGTTAGAGGGAACACACAATTAGGCTTTTAAAGGAAGCTTAAGAAAGCTCACAGACATTTAATCACTCAAATACTAAACCCAGATGTACAAATTCTGCATACTTGTCCTATCCAGTTGCTTTGAAAAAAAGAACTACAGCTGATAGAACATTTGGATCACCTTTTGATCCTAGAGAACAATGATAATAACAACTGATTGTAGAATACAATCTGCTACAACATATTTGTTGTTTTCTACCTGGGTATCTTATCAAATGTGGGTACAAAATTCTTATTCAGATTTTTCAAATTATGCCAGATTTGGAACAAGGCTAACTGATACCCTCTAACATTCAGGAAGAGAAATCACATTTCCTTATCTCCATCTATAGATCTAGTTTCTCTGTATGATCTCCCCAATAAATTTCATCACAAACATATATAATGGCATCATGATATCGTCAGAGTTTTGGATCCCCTAATGCCATTAGATGTGATGACATAGAGGCCACGAGTCTTGCTGCTGTCTCAGTGTGACATAGCACAAGCAAGAAAAGGCAGTGGATCTGCAGTGATTTGTGTCACAATGGATCACAAACATCACTTGAAAACAGTGAACATAAATTGCTGAGCTACAAAACTTGTTGAAATTATGTGACAGAAATAATGACAGACAATGAAGCAATTTTCTATCCACACAGAAATTACTTCCAGTATGTGCTGATAAAAAAACCTTAAGCGCCTTAATTCAAAAGGCAAAGAAGGCTCCATGACTACATTGAGGATGAGAATTTCTTTAGGAAAGGTCATTTAAGTCATAATGTTTACACCATAAAAATCTTCTGCTTGACATGCTGCTATATTCTCCCTCAATTTATGACATCCCTCACTCTCCATTTATCAGATAATTCTAAAGGTATCACAGAAGGATCTATGCATCCCACAGGAACCAAAGCACTGCTTTCTCAGTACCAGTATGAGGTAAGGAGATAGGTACCAAGATGCAGAGTCTAGGAATTAGATTCACAGGGAAATCATAAAACTTGTCAAGTTTTACTTCTGAAGTCTAATACTGAACACCACTGAAATCCGTAGAACAACTGACTGCCTGAAATCCAGGGAAAAATACCTAATTGTCTCTGCAGCAAGGCCCAAGCACATGTCCAGTACAATGCATGAGCCACAGCTGAGCAGAAAATTAAATGCAAATGCCTCACTTTCACTCAGCCTAAGAAATGTTTATCCAAAGAGGCTCCACTTTGATCTGCAGCCCACAGAATCCAATGATACCAGTGTGTACATGCAAGTCAGGAAAGACTGTGCTGAAAATACAGCTTAATAATTTCCCTCAGGCTCCCTCATACCAAGTCAGCTGGCAAACTGAGAAGAACCATCAGGATTTTTCTTTATAATGAGCATGCACTAAAAGATAAGAAAAATGTTGCTCGAATTTTTTGTGTGATCCAAACGTTTTGGAAGTAGAAATGGTTTTTAAAAAAGGGGAACAAAATCTCTGCCAATATAAATGAGCACAAATAGTCTAAACTGAGTTGCCCTGTAAAACCTGCCCATGGAGAGTTACATTCTCCTTCATAACCATATTTTATTGGACTCTATAAGATATGCAACTCTCTAATGTAAAGTGGTTTAAGAACGAAAATAATTGTAGACTTATAGAGTATTATTAAGATTTAATCACTGAAACCATGGATCCAGCTCAGAGGTACTTCACTTCCCTGTATTGTGGCCCTTTGGAACATCACAATCACTTTAAATTTAATTGCAGGCATAGGGACTCCATTCCCTCTCATGAAAGAATACTATAGAGACAGGAATTTTTCCAGTTGTCACAAGTGATTGCTAGCAGAGAGCAGCCCATAAACATAAACATATTGATAGTTGCTGGGAGTATTTCATTAAAAAATATACCCAAGAATGTAGCAATTTATCTATTGTATTTTCCTACCTCAACCAATACGGAGCATGGCAACATCATGTGGCTTCTCTGAGACTGATGCCTGCTGCTCGAAATCATGTTCACCTGTGAAGGAAGCACAGGATATTGTGTCCATCTGTCAGAAGCTGGCCTTGTTTATAATAATGTGCTGACAGTAAACTAGAACAGACCAGCTTAAAACACAGGTTTGTACCAAAATAAGGAGTGGTGAGCATTACATCAAGGAAGAGAAATGTTCATGTGCACTTCTTTATTCCAGTATGAAAGATCTTCAAATTAGTTTAGATTTTACTATTTTGTTACATGTATTACAGCCATTTTTGTTCAAGATAATAGTATCTATACAAAGATTTGTCCTTAAAATTGTACTAATTATATGCTGCATATGTCAGCAAAACAAATCCTTTATCTCTTTTTGGCACAGCTTTTCTAATTCTATTGACTTCAAAGAAATTTAAGCATGTTCTTAAAGTATAAACAAGAGGACTTTGCTGAAGAAGCATTAATTGAAGGCTTAAAGGTTTTCAAATTTTAAATTTTAATCTATCAGGCTTCTACAGAAGCATGGGAACACAGGACTAAAAGGAAGTACCAAGCTGTGAAGTTGTCTTGCAATCTCAGTACAGTGGATTTTTGCTTCTTAAGGATCCACAGAATCCTTATTCTCAGCACTGCACCTACAAAAATTTTCCTATTCCCTTGCAAGAAAATTAGGATCTGTTGTTAAAATTAAAACAAAAAAAGCCAGTAACTGCCTGAAAGAAAAACCTGCACTACTAAGCTCTGCTATAGCAAAAAGTCGAGCAGAAAGCCAAGTACTGTGGATGTAAATAATAGTAGGAAACAGTCCATGACTGGTATAGTAAATTGACTACAATCTCTAGAGAAGGTAGAATCTTCAAGAATTAGAAAACTTCTAAGTGCTGGGTAGTCCCTCTAGGTTGCTCTCTTATTTCTGAAAAACCCCCCATATAACCAATATAACTACTATTTCTCTGATTATTTAATTTTTAAAACTCTACTTTAAAAGCTTCCCTCTAGGCTCTTCCCAAAAGATACTGAAATCATCCATTAGCTGTTTTCCCCAGCTGTTTCCCCTCACTGTACTTCATTTATGTCTCACCATTCACCCATTTTTATGTTCTCTCTTTCTGGTGTCCTGGTGCTCTCCCTCCAGTTTCTCTTTAGTATTTCTACATACTCCCTTTCCTTCATTCTATTCCTTGCATGTAGCACATTTTCCAGCATCTTGCATCTCCTTCTCTCTCTCTTCCATGGCCTCCCAAACTCATCTTTGATTCCCTTTCTTCCTCTGACGCTTTAGTAAACTGCAGCTGACTCTCTCCCTCTCACGCCCTGCCTGTACATGTGCATATTTCAGACAGGGCTTGGGGCTCTGCAGTCCAGGAGTCAGCAGGCTAAAGAGAAGAGAAAGCAGATGCTTGCAAGCAATATCAAAAAACCAAAGAGCTCTGTGCGTACAGCCTGGCTCCCAGCAATGCACTGACCATCTCTGATGCCCTGCTCCCCTGGTGAAGGTGGCTGCAGCCTGACATTGTGCCTCCCTCCCTCCCTTCATGAGGGAGTCAGTAGCAATGTGAAGCAGAGTAATTGCTCAGTTCTGTTAGATTTAGTCATGCACCAGACAGGTCTCACTGGAAGCTGGGAGAATTTTAGCTGTGACCTTGTCACTCTGGGCATTTTTAGCCCTGTCTTTGGTGCTATAAAACAACAGCAGCAATTATCTGCATTCAGCTTGTGTTTATCCAAAGCAATGAAAAAAATAGTGCATCATAAACAAGCAAATATGCCTACATTCTTGAAATTTCTCTCAGACTGTTAGATGCTGAACTTATTTATCAAGTAAATAGAAAATGGTGCTCTGCTGTTGATCAGTTCACTTTTATGAATCCAGGGCCAAACTCTGCTGTTCATATTCCTTTCAAATACTCTCTCAGGCAAGAGTCCCAGAGACTCCTTGACAGTCCATTATACAGTTACATAATATAACCATTAATATTGCATATGGAGATGTGCATGCACAGCTACTGCACATTGGGACTATAGGCTCAGTTCATTAAAGAGACACCAACATAGCAGTTATTTATTTTTTATTGAGTGCTAACAATACATGGAAGGAAAGGGAACAAGCACTGAGAATTAAAGACCAGTATGTGTCTGCTCTTCAGCCATTAGCTCAAGAATAAAAAGGGACTAAGATTCATCTTCTTCAGAATAGCACCAAAGGAGCAACATGTTCTTGTGAGTGTTGTGTAAGAGTGTTGTGCAGATGTGTTGGCCAGTGTCAAAAGCTCTTGGTGCACTCAAACAGGGAGGAACTCTAGAGACTGAGATGTATCCCAAATTTTCTTTTTCCATAGCATGGAGGAAGGCACTGGTCAGAGCCTGGAACACTTTTTACACAGGATAAACGCACATATGTGAAATTGCCTTTCCAGAGGTTGCTGCTATGAGTTTGGAAAAAGATGAGTGAGCCTGAATGAGACATCAAGAAGCCATCTGTGAGAGCACGGCTGAAATGTTACAAGCATCCCTATAAATATCTCTCGATAAGGAACTAGTTCTGTTTTAGTGATATGAAGTCTTTTTATGTAAGTAGTTACTAGGCAGCCTATGAAACAGTTTCTCTGGCAGTACCCCAGTGTATGCATCAGGCAGCCTGTCTCTCTCGAGCTGCTGTTCTGGGGGCATGCATAACAACAACCTACAGGATCCCTCTCCAGACAAGCCTACTCCTGCCACATATCATCACCAATCTGCCTCGCTGCCAGACTAGATTGTCATAATCCCAGCTGTGCTGGTTTGGGAAGAGACAGCAAGAACACACCTCCAGGAGGAGCTCTGGACAAGAGCATTTGGCTGAGCAGCAGAAGCTCTGAACGACAGCAGCATGGGAGCCAAGGGTGAACTTCACACTTGGCAGCTGAACAGCCTCACTTAGCACAGTTGATACAAACCCACTCTCAGTGTTTCTGATCCCATTTGGATCAAAACTCACTCAATTTATACCTATCCTCAACTTGAGACAACTGCACTCGTGTTTCTAACGTGGGGTTTTCACAGAATCATAAAGTTTGGAAGAGACATTTAAGACATCAAATCCAACCATCAACCTGGTACCTTGACTGTTAGCCCTAAACCACGAACTCTTAGCTCTTGTAAAGGGGGTGGGAATTGGGCAGCAAGACCAGGGCTACAGCAGAATGTTTTTACAAAAAAGAAGTCAGTGCACTGTATATGCCTAGAAATTTCTAGGCATATCTACTGACTCAGGTACTTCAGACACACAAGGAGACATCCCCTTAGAATGTAACAGCAGCAATAAGCCCTGGGAAACTTTGAACAACTTTCAGTGCAAAAAGATGCCTAGATTTTAATCATTTCTAATGTACTCAGAAACAGAAGAGGAAGTACTTGTGCTCATAGCTTGAATATGACTTCAAGGGATTTATTTAATATTGCATTTCACAGCCAGAAAAAATAAAATCAAATATCCTTAGTTATGAACTGGAGTTCCCTAATCTCACTATTTTGCTATTTCCATTATCACATTTGCTATTTGTAAGTCCATCTCCTGGCATTTTTGATGTGTTACACAAGTTCTAAGCAGATCTAAGGCACTACAGTATCATTACAAGCTTTCTGTTTCACCACAGGTTTCCCTGTAACTTAGGATTTATCTAGAAATACAAATTGCATATTCTATTTCATTTCTCTCTTTTCATTTATGGGTGAAATTCACCTATACCAATAAAAAAGGGCTTACCAACAGATCAGGAGATGTAACATATGCTCTAAACTTTAAAAAAAAGAATCTACTAAAATTCAAATAAAGCTCACTAGAACTATCAGTAGTACCTATGCCCCCCAGTGTGTAAAAATGTAGTGGCTTGTGAGAAGTTAAACAGAGAATGTGTCTGGGGAACATTGAGTTACTCAAGGAAAAAGGAAATAAGGTTACTGTGATGTGAAGAAAATATCCATGGTAAGAAACCATTTTTATGTGCCAAATCTATGAAGTCTTCATAGAGATAATGGAGAATAGAAAAGATTATGACATTCCAATGAAGAGAAAGAAAAATAAAGAATGCTGATGCTTTCCTCTGAGTTACTGGCATTTCTATCTCCTTTTTGTATCATATCTATTTATTTATCATCAATACCTATTTGTCAGGAAGTAAATGTGCTGCATGAGTATAATGCAGAAGAGCTTATGCATAAAGAGTATTTGTATACACTTCAATCAATTTTCTAAGGTGAACCAGCTGAAGAATTCCTGGAAGGTCCAGATTTCCTGCCCAGCTGGTAATCAACACATTGAAACACATAAATTGCTCTGGAATGGCAGGAGCTGCTTGGGGAAACCTTTGGGACAGTCCAAAATTCCCACCAAGATAGTTACTGTACTAATTAGTAAAAAACTTAGCTGTGAAGGTGTCTAAGAATATATATAACCACTTTATTTCATGTTAGCCTATTATTTAAATTGTTCAGTATTTTGTCTCTGCAGTTGGCTGGGTTGAGAGTTGCTGCAGCCCCTAGTGGCAGTAGATTGGTGAGCACAAAGGCACAGCCCTGATACTCAGCTGCACAGGAATTAGAGTTGCTGTGCAAACTCGAGGAGTTTCAAACTTATTACTTACATTTCATGGCTCTTGCTTGTGCTGAATGTCATTGGGGTGAGAAAAAATTTAAGTTAATTTTTACAGTAAATGATACTTACTTACGAAAACCACTGTTAGTGAAGATCTTCCTTTTGATTTCTATCTGTGCTCCAGCTACCTCTCAGTTCCATGCATTTACACAGAGACAGGTGCTTTTTCAAACACTGCTCAGGCTTTCACAGATAAAAAAGTGTCAATTCTTATATCAGAAAGAATTCTAACATGATCTAAAGCTGACATAAATCAGATAAAGCTGAAAAACTATCAGAGAAAAATACTGTAATAATCTGAACAATATTCATGGTGGAAATACTGAAATGTATATTCAGAACCATCTTTGGAGGAATAGAGTTCATCAAGTTATTCTACATATTCACAGTTTTATTCCTCTTTCTCCAAGAGGATTTCTCTTACATTTTAAGCTTGGTGCTGCAGTAACTGAAAGTCTCTTTTCTCTGACATGCATATTAGTTTTGATCCCAGGGTGTAAGGACAGAGGACAGAGGGAGCAGTGGGAAGCTAACTCTGTGAATAGCAAAGACATTCTTTGAATAACTGACAGAACAGAGATGAGCCTGGTATGTAATGTAACCTGAATATCAAACCAAACTACAGAATATCAAAGAATTCATCTGCAGATAGGACTGATATAATAGAGAATTTTGTAAACTAATGTCTATACCTTTTCATGTGAAATGCTAGGGAGTTTGTTCTCAGCCAAATATGTGACATTTCCAAATTGCTTTTCTCTTACAAAAATGAAAACTTAGGAATGAGGATCCTTCCAGGCTTTAGATCTGCTAGAGGAGTACATGAGAAGCATTTCTCTCCAATAGGAGAGAGAGCTTATCTCTATATACATAACAGGAAAAGGAACAGAAGAAACACATACTGATGGTAAAGATGCTGGGGGAGAAATAGTATTTAAGATAACTTGGATGAAGATCATGCACATAAATTCAGCATTTAATGCATTTTCAAAAGTGAAGTGTGAAACCAATGACATATGAAATATGCAAGAATAGGTTGCTATCAGCTGAGAGACACATGAGAGAGAACAGTTGCAAATCACCTTGATTAGAGCAGGGAATGACACACTTGGCTGCTTTTGCCACCTGAAAATTCATGAGTGCCACTAACTGGTGAACTTTAGTAATGAACTCAGATGCTCTCTCCTTCTGAAGCCCAGGGCATTTACTCTCTTTGCCCCTTTCTTGAAATAACCTTCCACCTCACAAGTGTATTAATCCACAGGCAACAAGGTCCCTGTAACATCTGCCAGGCTGTCAGTGATTGCCAACACACAGCAACATCTATGTCAAGGTAAATGAAATATGAGGAGGAAATGTCACCAGCAGATTGGAAGCAGTGCAATATATACCAACACAGTATTTTCCCCAGTGGCTTCCACATATGTTGCACAAATGTTTTGTTTCTTCATTCTTTGCTGACCTTCTGATGGGTATATAATTTGTGATGATGTTGAGAGCTAAACTGTGCTCTCCTCTCTTGAAATTAAATAAAATTAGTTTTTTAAAAACTGTGAAACAGTTGGAACAGCACAGAGTGACAATCTTATTACCATGAAAGATGAAAGCTAGGAACTAGAGAAACTATATCCCTCTCTTTCTTAGATTACTCATTATCTGACGATTAATATTAGAAGGACCTGGAATCCTGTCAAACACCAAATCAAAAGCTCCCACAGGAGTTCAGACAGTAAAAAGTGTTATCAGCAAGAAGAGGATTCATGGGATTATGTTTGTAGCGACAGGATTAAGTTTTGCCCAACAAGCTGCAGTATCAGAAATAACAAGGTCATTTTTCTGTTAAGAAGATGAAGGAAGAATGCACTTGTTTTGCAAGCAAGCAAATTAATGTGGGATTAAACAATAAAAGAGTTCCATAAAATTACTCCAGTTGTGAAATCAAGACAAATCTTAATCCCATATCTTTGTACATAAAAAAGAGCCCACTGTAGTGAAAGAGCAAAATTCTGGTGCTGACATAAAATCCCATCCACCACGGATGTAGCAGCAACTCTCTATCATAATAACAGGAAGCCCTTGCCACTCAGAAGGCATCTACACAGACACCTTCCCACACAGGCAGCTGACTGTGGGAATCTCTAGAAATTCACTAGAATAGTTAGTGCAGAGTAACTGTCTGGAATAATATAGATCTTGGAATGGCTTTTTGTCTTCATTTTGCTCTCTGATTTAGAATCAAAATATTCAAATACGTGGAATGTTATGTCTTAGTCTGCAGCTTGCTCTCCAGTCAGGAGAGGATTTACAAGGCAAGGCCAAATCAGCTGCAGTTCTCAATGCATTACCAATGGCCAGGGAGGTATGAATGACACCAGCCATGCAATGGGCTATTTACAATGGGTTTTAAACTCAATGGAACCAAGTCTTCAATCCTGAAAGCTATGAAGAAATAACTCACAAATAAAACATGCAAATTTAAATGGATTTGTTTGAATTACACACTGATGACACTAGAATTACTGCTGCCAAGAGTTCCTCACAGGCATGGCTGGAGTGCTGTGGAGGCAGTGGGTGAGTCAAGCTTGATTGATGTATCCATGGTTGTACCTACATATGATAACAATCTTCTGTCCCACAGTTCATTGCCTCATTCAGTGCTCAGCTGAGTGTTTAGAGTCACTGAAGTGCTTTCTGGCCAGTCACACTTTCTCTGTTCTTTCCAGTTTGGGCATTCCTGATCTCAACTCTGGGAGTGATCAGTCACAGCCACTATCCAGCAATGGATGTTGTGCTGGGCCACTGTGAGTAATGGACATTGACCTGCCTGTCATCATCTGGAATCAGATGTCAGACAGCTGCTGATAAAACTTATCCTGTTGATTAATGCACTTTCTCTGTGTCTCATCGACAGTACTGTTAGAACAAAACTATAGTAGAGTGAGGCCATACTGCAGTTTCCCTAAATTTATTCAGTATTGACATTTCTGTCCTGATTTTTAAAATCATCTTAATTGGCAAATATTCCCATTTTGAGTAATGTTGATTAGTTATGATTACACATAAATATCACACATTATTGTTTTTGTTGCAAGGGTCAATTCCACCTTGTATTAATTAAAAGTTAGCTGAGCCTGTGAAATACTTCCAATTTTTTTTGCAGAAAAAGTCAATTTCACTAATGTTCACCAAAAGTGCAAAGAAAAAGCATAGAGTCACTACAATCACATGTATATCAAAACAATACAAAATAATTTGTATTTAAGAATAGCTGCATCCCCAGTTGTCTGGAACTGCTGATCTGCAGAATTTCTGATGGTGGTTTTTAGGGAGCTGGGCTGAATACACTGTAATAGTTTTCTTCCCAGCCTTTAGCTTCTGTTTTTCTTTCAACTGTATCCTAAAATACATTAAGTACTTTCCTCATGTGACTATCTAAGCAAATTCTGTATTGGCAATAAGATGTGATACAACTGCAGATGGGAGCAGCTATCGTTCTTCCTTTTCAAAATCAAAGTGGTGCACAATGTCAGCAGTATGAGAGTCTCTGTGACATTGCTGCATAATAATTTATCAATTCCTTCCCATTTAGGAGGGAAGGCTCCTAAAGGGAAGTTGAGGCTGGCATGAGGGAGGCTGGCATGTATAAATCTCTATATGCTATTTGCTCAGAATCCACTTGTTTGTTCTATTTTCTTCATGCCAAATAGACTCAGATAATCTAAGACTAAAACCTGGCATTATTTCTGCTGAAATAAAATTCACTGACAGTTCTCAACTTCTGCATAAAACCGAATTTGTGCATAATAAAATGTGCAAAAAGTCACAATTAAACTTCAAAGAACTTAACCATGATAATCATCTTTATACTTCATTAAAACACCAATAATTAAAAATTTTACTGCATAATTGTAAACTTCCCGGTTAGCTTAAGTATTTTTTTTAATTTCCTCCTACTCTCTGTTCGTTAAAAATAGACAACAAAAACCCAAAAAAGTCACAGAAAACAATTTGTGAGAAAAGAGTGTGATTTTATTTTCACCAGGGAGGTTTAAGAATAGACCTCTAAGTGAAGGTATATGAGTTGATGAGCTGTATTCTGGGCCTGCCTGAATACCAAAACACTGCCTACACTGCCCATCACATATGCTGAATCATTCAGATTCCTCAAAAAAATTTACAGATATCAAAATAATAGTGAAATAAGTCCTCTATGTTGTCTTTGCATCTTTTGGTGATAAATTATGTATTTTTTATCCAAGCAACTGGCATACATCACTAAGGGTGGGTGTGAACTGCTGGATTTTCTATCTACTATCTAACAGCTTGTTCACAGAGTATATAGCCATACTATAACTTCAGGCCAAGTAAACAGAAAACATAACCTCAATATGTGTTTGTGCTTTGGATCTAACCATGAAAGATTCATTGTCTAAATACGTCCTTGCAGCCAGTGATTCAGAAGTAGAACACTTCCATCTGGCAACAGATGGTCAAGATGGATCTTATTTGCAGGAGAGTTGTCTGCTAAAAGAACTAGTCTTCAAAATCTGTATAATCAGATAAGCAGGCTCTTCCTAGTATTATTACCACGAGAAACTGCACCAGAAATTTATCTCACAAGTTCAATCAACTCTTTATACACCTACACCCCTGCTTAATTAAGCATCCTTCTATGTATCATAGCCACTCCTGCATGTCACTGCTAATTTTCTCATTGCTGTGGCGCATGTTATATGTAGCAGCTGTACAGTTCTCCTAACACATTAGCTGCTGCTCTATCATTCAGTGTGCTGTGATCAGCTTATCAGCAGCTGTCCCTATCGACTGAGGGATGCTTGCAGCTTCCTACAAGCATTTACCAAGGATTTGCAAAGCCATCCCCTCAGACTGAACCTACTGCATTGTTCCACATGTGTTCAGTCTCTCATTCACAAGAGGCAGTGTCTGTGGGAGTGACAGATGGCTGCTAACCAAGCTGGTCTATCCTATTTCCTCTCTCACCACACCAGGTACGTGATGCCCGTCACTGACATTCTTCTCCTAAGGTTTGTCAAAGAATATTCCAAAGCTCAACACACTCTGAACCATTCAATATTTACTCTTTGTAAAAATCCAACAGATTGTTTCATGGTAACTAGGGGAAAAAAAAAGGTTACTTTCACTGAATTACTTGTTCTTTGGGAGTTCTTCACTCAGCTCCAAAGAAAAGGATTTAAACATCAGTTCTACTGGAGAGTTATGAGTCATCACATAAGAAAAACCAGCTCTCCCATTTTTATGTGATGTGGTAAACAAGAAAAGCACTGCAGAATTAATTCAGTGCTTGCTTTGGTCACAGAATCTGAAGTGGCTGTTGCCATGGGTACATAGAATCAAGTATTTTAAAGGGATTTAAGGACATGAAGGAGGAGGAATGACAGCACATCATGGAAGATTCAAGAACTGTAGATGCCTGAAGAAAATGATGATCTGAAACACAGAGACACAGAAAAGTAGTCATTCATGCGATGAACACAAGATAAAAGACAGCTCACTGTGCTATCGAGGTGGAGAAATAAAAAGCAGAAACTGGAAGGCACATCAAGAGGCGAAGAAGAGCCGCTAGCTCCATAGGAAGAGGAAGGGGCAATGAAAATAACCAGGACCATGAGGACAATGAATTGCATTATGCAGAAAATCATAACAGAGACAAGGAAAGGATGAAAATAAGGGATAAAGAAAGAGCTGATAGAGGATAAGGGGAGAAGCAGATTTACAACCAGGTATGTGTGAATGATCTGGGATTTTCATTGAAGTGTCTATGAGCAAGTCATCAAAGCTGATCTGGAGAAAAGCAAAGAGTGTGGCAGGAGCAAGAATACTTGTCCTGAGCTACAAAAAGTTATCATGGGAGAAAAGAAGCATTCATTAATCCCACTTCATGCTGATAAATGTCACTGCAAAGTTTCATCCAGAGCAGGATCAAAGAGCTGCCAGATGGGAAAGACTGCCTTCTCTGGTCTTTAATGGAATTCTTCCAGACCCAGGAGAAGCAACATGTATGAACTACAGCATTAAATAAACTGCAAGGTGACTCAATGCCTAATCTTAGAAGGAATGGTCTTGGTTGCTTGGCCACCCAATAGAGAACATTTTTCTGATGAGAGACATTTTAAGGAAGAGATTAGAAGCAGAGACATAAAAGATAATATTAACTCATATCATCAAGCAAGTCAGTGCCATAGCTGCTAAAATCTGACTTTTAAGATAAAGTAGTTTAAAAAACCCCAACATTAGGCAACATCTGAAAAGCATTTGTGTAAAGGAAAAGAACCTCTAGAGGGAAAGTTTGTTGAAATAGCATTGTGATGAGGATACCAGTATCAAAAAAACTTGGTCACCAGGAAAGGGATAAAAGTGTAAATGAAGTGAAATGACATTTCACTGTGACAGATTCTAAAGAAATAAGAAGGACTATTGTGGATGAAGTAGAATCTAAGTAGGCCAAATCAGGGTGTAAAAACAGTTCTAGTGAGCAGTGTTAAAATCATGTGATCACCACAACTGCCTTTTGGGTCTTTGTTGTGAGATCAGAAAATGTCCATATAAGTGCTCTTACCTCAAGGCACTTACTAGAAAATACAAGGCTTGTAGGCAGCTAACAAAGACTACTGGGACAATAGCAGTACTTGAAAATGTGCAGTGACGTATTCGTTTGAATGAACCACTGAAAGCTTTAACATACTCTGGGAGAACAACTGTCTGGGCAAAGAGGGATGCAGTCTAAAATGACTTCTACACAATTAAGCATACAGCTCATAATTTCACACACACTGTGTTGAAAACTGGCCTTTTAAAAAGTTTTAGACTATGGATATAGCATGATCCATCTTCAGTTTAGCTACAGCTGTGAGTTATATTTCTCCTTGGCTTCTAGCTAACTTCCCTAAACAAAATGAATAAATGCTAAATACCACATAGTAAAAAAGAGTAGAAATGCACCCCACTGTTACAGACAGCCACAATTTTTTTCTGATTTTGTTTTAATTAGCATTAATATAGTGTCTGTTCCTGAGGTCCAGATGCTACTGAAATAAAACAGTACAAGAGATAGATGGAAAGACAAATTAACATTTTGCTGCAGATCTTTAAAAAGAGTGTATTATGAATAGAGTTTTATCAAGGTAGGCAGTAGTAGTAATAATAGAACAGGCGGTGACTACCTCACACTGAAATCTGACACTGACATTTGAAGGACAACTTGAATAGTGATATTTGAAAGATTCTGGGAGAGAACTTAATGATTCTTGGTAAGACCATTTTTTAATTTCTTTTTGTCATTCTTAGAATGAAGGATTAATGACCTTGCTTTTGCTGTTGAAATGAATTGGACTTCTAGCCTTCATGTGCAGAAAGACAGATCTCAAGATATTGCTATTTTTTTAACAACTTTGTGGCTTTACTTTGGGAATAACACTTTGCATTCTTTTAGTATCAAATACTTGGTGATACGATTTCTTGAGATGTAATTCATACATTTTAAAAATGGTCTTTGGAATTGTTCACATTGGCATCCATCCAGACTTACTAGTTAGTGAAGTGCTAGCTTCAGTTGTCTTGAAAACCTGCTTGTTACTTATAGTGAATTATAAAACAGATTTCCAAGTTGTTCAAAATGAGATTTTAAGTGACAACGGATTGATCTCCAGGCACTTCAAATGGTACATCAGAAAAATTTTGCAGAGTATGCAGCAGTCAGGAATGGGCATGATGGATTAAAAAAAGATGGAAAATAAATACTGCTGACACCACAGGTCCACCAGGTGAGCCTTTCTTTGGGTGGTCTTACACTGGCTGGTTTCTCACTATTTCCTCACCAGTCAATCTCTACCAAGACGTCTCTCCATTTCAGCTGGAATAATTACTTTCTTACAATTATCCAAAGATACACAAACATGTAATTGATGACTTCCAAGAATAATGAGTTTTTCTAAGTGTTTCTAATGTTCATAAAAGAAACCTCGGGGTAGGTAAGTAGTAGAAAGCCAGTAGGAAGCTGAAGTTTGTAATTCCTATGAGAAGACTCATTTGTGTTTGGATTTTATGAATGGTACATGACCAGTGACATGCATCTCTAAGTATCTCTAGTAGAAAAAAATTGTATTGTATTAAATTTTGTCAAGGTTGATTCCTTTCCAACGTGTTAGATGGTGGTATTGTAGAAGCAGCCTGAGGGAAGTGCTAGGCAAGAGGAAGTTGAAAACAAATTCTGTAAAATTTTACAGCCATACTTTCCCAATAGCATTTACTACAAGGAATGACACTTGTTTTAGAGCCCCATGCTCCTGTATTTCACAAATACTTAGCACCCCTCAGCTTCATTATTGGAAGTCTTTTCCTATGAAACTAAGGCTAAGGGATGTGGCTCAAGAAAGACTTCACACAGAAGATCAAGACCTTTTAGCTATAAGTGTAAATTTTAAAAAGGAAGCTAAAACTTGTGTCCATTGTGCTTCCATCCATTGCTGTTATCTACACCTGCAACTCTTCATGTTCCCAATGCCTTTTGTTTCCTTCTGTACCTGGACCATGACAAAGGTGTAATTGTTTCTCAGAGGTCGCAGCTCTGGGCATACAAACTTCACTGTTCTTCCATCACAGCCAAAGACCACATGCTAATTTTCCATTAAGAACTCAGTCATCATTGGGATGATGTGCCACAACCAATAGGCTGCCCAGAGCCCCATGTCAAAACCAAGATGCAAATGTTTCCCTAATTTAGTCCCATCCTACAGGAAGAAAACCTAAGCATGATTATAGTGGATGAATTCAGTACAAAAAGCTTGTTTGAGTAGGGCAGGAGGATGGGGGAGTAGTGGGCAGGCAACTGCTCTGTGGGACAGGAAATTTGTGTGTCTGCACAAATTTTTCTCTGCAAATTAGAGGAAAAGTGATATGTGATACAGCTACTTATAGGAAGTCACCCATAAAACCTCGGTCTGGTTTCTAATGAAATTTTTCATAATAATTAGGAAAGTAGTTGCTTTAATATTCATCTGAGACACAAATAAAATTCTCACTTCACCTGCTGCAATTTGGGAAGCATTATATTCAAGAACTATGGAAATTATACATCTGGTTTGGTTATCCTACTCACTATATAAAAATAATATCCTGACCAGAAGGAGTATATCCATTTGGCCTATTTTGGTCACTTCAGTGACTGTTTAAGCTCTTCCTTTTTAAACTGTCTCATTGGATCCCATTCTGGGTGTCTAGCTTGAAGTGAGGCAGAAGGCCATTAAAGCCATCTAGCACTCTCTCAATATAAATCAGGGACTTTCAACCAAAATGCTTTGGCCACTCAGGCATTTACTGGATTTTATGTTTCCTTTTCTATTTTCAGAGTAAAAGGCTTTAGGAAAGGGAATTTTTGTCGGCTGGAAAATGAGATATGCTTTACAATTTTTTACTGATAAATGTTACTGAACACTTATTTAGTATTCTATATTCTATAAAACTAATATTCTGAACCAAATCCTAATACTTCAGAGATTTTCCCAACTGCCTTCAGTGGAACATTTTGTGTAAAGGAAGCAACTATTTCGTGGATCAACACTTGCAACATTTCTTTCCATTTTAGCTGTCCATAGCAATTTAGAAACATTGGAAGCACTATGTAAGAAAAGACTAAAGACCTATCTAGATTTATATCTTTTCTGAATAACCACTGTTGCTCCAGAAAACACTTGACTCCAATAATGTATTGTTTAGTAGAAGGATGAATTTCTTCCTATTCTGAGTTCATTTTATGCCCCAAGGCTTAAACATTCTTGGTGCCACAGAACATGCAAATATATGTAAAGTTCAGTATGAAAAAGCATCATATATAGAATGGAACAGCTCTACTGCAGAAAGTATCTTCTGTCAAAATCCAGAAATCATTTATGAGTTTGCAACTGTATATTAGTAGAAAAACCTACTCAAAAAATATATACAAATATAGATATTTTTTTAAAAGCCATCCCACATATTGCCTTCCAGAACACTTTATTCCCCTCTCACAAAGCCCTTGAAATCAGCAAAAATGTTCCTGTTTACATCCTGCAAGCTTTGCACAGTTTCATCCTGTTAGATGAACACCCTTAGAAATCAGATTCCATTTTTCCAGGGAAGTTGTATCCAGTTTTGCTACAGCTGTGTGATGCTTTGGCTCCTTATTTACATACCAATCCATCACTCACTGCATACAAAAAGCATTTTGTAAGTGATACAAAGACACATGTACCAGATTTTAAAAAGGTAAAGTCTCTTGTATGTCCTGCACTCTAAGATTTCTGTAGACACAGCAAGGCTGCATATCAACCTCTGCTCTGCAGAGCAATCTTTAGCTATAATTAGTCTTCCTAAATACTAATCAGCATTTCATCTATGTGAGTTCTTAGAATATATTCAATTCCCCAATGCATTAAAAAACATTTCACTGCATATTTCAATCTCTAGCTCATTTCTTCCAGAGGATAGATAATTTTAGGTAATTAAAAATATTAAAAATTATTGCCATCCTTAGCAACATCAGTTACTCGTTATGCCTGTTAAATCAACATTAATAGAACCAGGTACAAAGTAACAAGAGTCTTTAGGAAGTATCCATATGCATTAGGCATTTAGGTAAACAAACTACCTTAACATGCTTTTAATGGAATTAAATGCTTGTGTTGAAGGAAAATAAGGTGCCCAAAGTATTTTTAAAAGGCCATGAAAGGAAAAGGCAGGGCATGGCCTCTGGGCTGGGGAGAGTCAGGACGATGGGCAGCATGGCGAGAGGCTGCTCTGGGTGGCTGCCTGCCCACACAGCTGCTGCCAGGAGTAAGAGGAATAATGGGATAAACATGAAAAGCTCTAATAGCATGTGACTGCTTCTACATTACACGAACTTACTGAGAAAATTTTTTAAAAATTAAAAGCCAAATATTTGAGTCTTTTTTCGACAGAGCAAGTTTGATGCATAGTCACTTCTGAATGCACTGCGTTGAGGCAGTGGAAAATCCCAACAGGGATTGTTGGTGCCAACTGAAACAGGATTATGCACACATGACTGACAGTCCTTCACAGCTAAGCAAGGAGCAATGCAAATCACTGTTGATTGATTTTTATAAATCAATTATGCTGAAAAGACAGCAGACTTCCACCTCCCACAGCAGAATTCCTGTTTGACTGCCAGGACTCCAGGGCTCAAGGTGGACGTGGGCCTTGGTGTCACTCCTGTTGTGTCCCAGGCAATGCCACCACCGCCCAATGCCACCACAGCCCCAGCCGGGCCCATCGCTCTTCGGGCAGCCTCCCTTTGCTCACCCTCGCCCTCATTCCGCACTGAGCAGGATCCCCCTGCCCAAGAGCCGGGCAGATGATAAAAACACTGCAGCCATGTCCTTGCGCCGTGACAAGGCATGAGCAGGAAGGCAGCAGAGCCCGCAGCTCCGGGAGCGCCGCGCCCGGCAGAGGCTCCAGCCCCGCAGCCGCACACGCTCCGGGACGGGAGCACCGCCCGGGCTAGGGCACAGCGAGCACAGACCGCCCGCGCCGCACGGACAAGCTGTTTGCTGCCTTGAAAGAATAAACGAGCTGCATGATTTCTCTTCATACAATTGTATGGAGATAATTTTTTCCTAGCAGAAAATACAAAAGATCTGTGGTGCTCCTGCACTGAGGAGCTGCAGAGACTGAAATAAAATGGCTCATGTCCTTTTTGTTCCTGTGCGATCTCCACCACACAGACAAAAGCAGACAGCAGAGCAGGAAGCATGCTTGGGTTCACGTGCCCTTGCACTCTGCATTAGTGACATATCGTAACTGCTTCTGCTCGAGTGAACACAGTGAAACACTGGTTCTCTCTCTTATTAAAGATGCTGTTAAAAAACATGCCTGGATGTCAGTCTCTGCTTCCATCTTCTTCACGGAGTGCTTTCTCGGCTACAGGAAAACAACGAAGGAGCCAAATGCAGAGCCTTAGTACTGAACAGCGGTACTACCTTTGAGGTTGTTGATAATACCACCTCAAAAACACTTGAAACAGCTACTTAATAGAGCCTAACATGAAATAAAGAAGCAATCTGACTGGCCTGATTTTGAGTGTGTGCTGGGATTACTCCCTTCAGTGCAGCACAGTTCCTCCTGAAGTGTGCCACTGCAAGTAGATCAGCTGAATTCTAAATTAAACCCTCTTCAGAAGCATATTCAGTCTACACCCCACCCTTTATACTGTGCCTTGCAAAATATGTTCTCTAGAGGGTAATAAAAACAATTATTATTTCTTTTTTTTTGTTACAATCATTGTTAGATATCAAAAAAAAGAGCTGTGCTTCGTGCTGTCTGTTTTATCCAGTTAGTGGTACACCCATTGATTGTTTTTGGGTCCTTAATTGTACAGTAGAGGCTAATTGTATAATAGAGGACAAATGTACACCCTTTCCCTCACTTCCCCTTATACACTAACATTTTTATTCTCAGGGCTCCAACAAGCAGGCTAATTGCAAGTGCTTCAATATGAATATGGATTGATACCCAGGAAGCTGGGCAGTTACAAAGGAGTGTGAAGTACATAGGTGGACAACCTTCACATGCAGCATGCACAGCTGAGATGCAGCAGTTACAGAGGCACACATCACTTTATCTGAACTGAAAGCTGTCTGTAGCTGTAACTGTAAAGAAGACCCCAAGGACTCTGATGATATATTGATCCCCCATGAGAAAATGTCATTGAATTAAGTATATACTAACACATTTTGAACAGTTTTGTAGTATTTACTCTAGAACAGCAATGATATTCCTACTGAATTTCACATATTTTTGCTTTTCTTTAAGATCTCTGTGCTATTTCTCTATGACATTGTCCACTTGAAAATAGACATTTTCAGCTTTATCCAAATTTAGAGAATTTTGCATATGGGGTAGCTTATATTATTAGTATTTATTGCAAAAACAAGCCTCCAACCCTCAATAGACATTCTAGCAAGGCTGAAATCACACTGAGAAACTCTCAATTTATGAGTTGTACCCTGAAGATGAAGATTTTCTCTTAGCAGAGATATTGTCCAAAATAGGGAGATTTTACTCCTCATGATGTTCAGTGACACATGTGGCAAATCATCTGTTCAGAAGGTAAAAAATCCAAAGGGAAAGACTTGCCCTAATGTCCCTGTAATACAACAGACCACTGGTGCACTGAGCTGTTGGGGATATTAAAAGCCAATTTGTAGGCAGAAGATGCCCCAATGTCACAGCTGTAACTGCAGGCACACAATTCTGAGCAGGCTACTAACAGCAGGCAGCTGTATCCATGCAATGCCTGGGATGGTTACCATCCCTTCCCTTTGGAATACACACAGGAGAGATTTGTATATTTATTTTCCTGCTGAATTTGAAAGGTTAGAAACAAGTAAAAAAAGGAGCATTGGACCAGAAGTGAATTTAGGGGAATGTTGGAATTTTTGCATATTTCCAACCTAGTATAAACAGAAGTTCTTCATTCCTTGGCCTGAAAGTTCAATTTATTTCAAGAAATCTATTTAAATTAAAGCAGGAAGATTTGAAACACACCATCCTTAACATGTGTCTTCCTATTCTTCTTTGTCCTGTTTTGTTAATAGAGATATCTGAAGTAGGCCATGAAAACAGTATATTTATTTATTTATTTATTTATTTATTTATTTATAGTTAGTTAGTTAGTTAGTTATAGTTATAGTTAGTTATAGATATATGCACAAATGAGACTTTGAGTGAATATAGCCATAACAGCTTTTCACAAGGTAGTACATTAGTACATTCAAGATTTAAGACTATCATATATTAAAATATCATGGCACTGTAAAAAGAAGGAGTATATAACCCCAGCAAAAATTTCTATTTAATTACACCACCAGCAATTTGAAATCGAAAATTAGCATTTTGGAGTTCATTTTAGAGCTAAGGATGAGAGGTGCTAAATACACACAATGCCATATCATGCCGATTTTCCTCTTTGGTTAGCTTTGTTTCTGTGGTAATGGGAGTCAAATTTTTCTTCTCCTTTTTAAACAGAAAATGATCAGGACCAAGTCAGTAATTTTTAAGGGCTCCATTATCCTATTGCAGAGAAAGAAATGTAACAGTTTAATAGCTATTTTAGAGCAAATGTAGCTTTGCTCTGAAAGTGCATCATACAGTTCAGTCCACACCTGGGAGTTAAATGTTAGAGTGCAGTTAAAATGCCCAGCTTTTACCAAGAAAGGGCAAGAAGTTTAACCCCCACAGATTTATCACATTTTTTATCCCTTCAAAATCTGTGGGCAACAAATGGGTACATTTTGGAAGAAGCAGGAAGAAGGTCTCTGCCCTGAGACTAATGTAGCAGTTACCATGGTGGGGCAAAGAGCCATGAAATCAGTGCTGCCTGGTGTGCTTCCACAATTGCAGTGCAGATAAACACAAAACACAAGCTGCTCTAACAAGGAGGACTCTATTCAGTGAAATACCAGCTTGTGATTTCATATTTCCTGTGAAATGTCATATGTGTGTGTTTCCACCACAAACATAATTTGACATGACATTAATTGAAGATACATTCTAAAGACTGCTACTCTCAGTGGATCTTAGTTCAGTGCTATATATGTGGGTTGCATTCTTTTCAAATTAAGCCTAACACTCTAAGAGACAGATTTTTCCTGGCATAACCTGAGGGATAAAATACTTACCAAGGCCTGGGTTTGTCCAAATTTAGTTATTTAACTGAAGTACCTCAGCTAAGGGTTTCCAACTACAACTCGTTGACTACAAAAGTCATAAGTCAAGAGAACTCAGGGAGTACATTAAGTCCTCCTAAAACCTGAATTGATTTCTGGAGATGCCTCTGTCTCACAGAACACACCCACTCCTTCTACTGACTATATGGAAAACTTGGGCACTGAGTACCTAAATGTGGGCAGAATTAATCTGTGCCCAAGTATCTGGCCCAGATATCTGTGGCCTCCCTGAGACATGGAAGAATACAGCACTAAGGAAGAGTAGTGATGGACAAAGAATGGGAGAACAGAACACGAGACATCCAAGAACTCCTCAGTATCCATCTCACTGGGGAGGTAGCAAAATTACCCCTCTTTTCTTCTGTGAAAGATGCTTAACACAGTTTTACCATGAGTTCTTTTTTTCTTACACAGCTACTTTCATTAAACACAGATCACTGCACTGCTGGGCTGACAGCATTAAAAAAATATCAACTGACCATCAAACACTCCATAATGAGCAGTCTTCTGTCCAGCATTACTAGGCTTTATATAAATTATAAAATGCAGTTCTTCTCAAGATGACCCTACGTATTTTCATCACAGCACACATCTCTGAGAAATTTGCATTATAGGTGCCAAGATAGTCCTGCCTTTTCAAGTAGGAGGGGGAAAATCCTGACAGAGGAAGATGAAGACAACTTTATATATTTCAAAGTAAATATTCCCTTTGATGCTGCATCTTCAGAGCAACTGTCCCAGTTTTCCCAGATCTCATGTTTGGGGCAAGCACCCAGGACAGTCAGAGAAATGTGACCTTAGAGGGTCCTTTGTCTATTTGAAATTTTAAAATTAATATGACCTAAAATATGCAATAAATAAATGTCTACAACACACATTGTAAGGGAATTAGTATTTTGTTCTTATAAAGTGTTCCAAATGTTCTTCTGTATTATAACCATACTAAGTCAGCTCCTTTACTACATGGAGCTCTATAAGTTTGTTGAACTGGTAACCTTTTCTTTCTGTAATGTATAGTCTGAAGAGACATAAAAAACAAAGCACTAGACTATGCTCCCAAATCCTACTGGAAATGAAAGGAGCTGCTCTGAAACACCAGGAAGCAATATTTGCTTCTAGTGGTTTTTGCTCACAAGGTGGCCATGTTTTGAGTAGTTCCTGCCAGGAAGGTATTTCGAAAGATTCATTAGATGCATTGACTTCAGGCTTAAAATAAAAATGAAGGCAGAATCAGGCAATTTTCTGGTTCAGAATGCAGCTGTTCTCCACCTGATGGCATAACTAATTCATTTAATAATAATCAAAGCATTCTAAGCCAAGATAGCCCAGAAATTCCTAGTTGTCCATTATTTTTTTAGTTTCCCTTCATAATCAGACTTGATTGAGGGAAAATAGGAGGAAAAAATACATACATTATGTATGTGTAGTCTGATCTGTGATAACATTTTCCTTCATTCAAGAAGAGAGACAGAAACATTTTCTCCTGGGTATGCCTTTTTGAGTCTTTCTTTTTTTCTGCTTAAAGAGTTATGTTTTGTAGTTATGATCCAACATTATATGGTACTGAAGTAATGTAAGCAATACCAGTGGGGTGGGAAATATCAATACCATTATAGCAAAGTTTAGTCCTTTGAAAGCTAAATCCAAATTTCAGAAAGGAACAGTCATAAGATATTATTCAAAAATCTCAGGCAATTCTAGAAAAAACTGCCCTGTATGTATAACAAATATATGTGATCTTTATGGATGTATGTAACTTTTTTCTCCCGTTTACCCTTTTTTTCAGCCTAGAAAGGGATCGTGGACTCATTTCAGTAAGCTGTTTCTTTAGAAAGACATAGGAGTGCAGTTCCTCATGAAATACTTTAAAATACCATTTCGCTGAAGTCTTTATCTTCAGTTGGGCCCAGATTTTTCCCTTTTAAGTGTAATATAGTACTAATCTAAAAAGTGATCATGCTAAAATACTCAGGCTTTACATGGTGGATTACCTGTATTGAAATATTGTGTACTTTCCATTAACCATAGCCACAAAATTATTTTCTTTATTTCTTTGCATCTCCTAAGAAAACATGAAGGAACCAAACACACATTTTTTGTTTATTTGCTCTTGCACAGCAACATCCTTTTTGAAGGGATTGTGGCTGTTTTACTAAATACCATCAGTGTCCCAGGCACTAAATAGAGCATCATTGCCTCAAAATTTGGAGAGCAGAATTACTAACTGAAGATGTAAAGGTTTTCCTTCAGCTTTGCAGTGAAACTTCTAGCATCTGAAGTGAGCAACAACCAATATTTCCACACACACCCTGGCTGCACTTGTACAGAACAAACTGCTTAGGCACAATTCTCATCAATAGCAGGAGAACAGCACAGCACAGGGGGCAGTTTAGTATCATCTGAAGGCATTGATGCTATCAAGTATAAGTGAAAAACTAATGCCATCTGCAGCATTTAATTGCAGGTGAGGATTCATTGGATCTCAAAGAATTCAGCAGGATTCTTCCATCTCTGGTTAGGCACTCGAGACTGGAAGTGAGGCAAATGACTGCTGCTGGTTTTCAACAATTTTCACAGAGAAACTCTTGAGGGAAATTATGTTATCCTGTTATAGTGATTACTGTAAAATGCATTCCAGATAAAAATAGCACTTAAAGTAGCATTTCACTCCCAAGACTTTGTGTAGGTTGAGGAGGTGGAAAAGGTCAAAGGTGAGGAACAGCTATGAATACTTCCTTTTAATTTTTGCATTTAATTCAGTATTAACACATGCCCCATTATGTCAGATGTAATCTGCACCACTCTGCTCGGTATCTTATTGAAATTCTTCTTTCTTAGGGTGGATTAACTAGTAGTAAATAACTCAGAAAAATGCTCTTTCTTCTCCTTTTTATTATGAAGTAACCTATTCTTTAGAGACTTTGTGATGGCAGGGGTGAGCTTTAAATCAATACAACTTTCATCTACAGAACCATGTGGGGATTGTCCTCTCTCCTATCCCCAGAGTCCACACAACTCCTGAAGTAAAAACCCACAGAGGAATACTACACTTAACCTGGAAAATTTCTTTTCTTACATGCCAGAGGTATGCTTTTAGGAATAGTTTTGATAAATCACAAGTGACTATTTTTATACCACTGCTTAAGAATCAGCTTCCATTTCTCCCACATTCAACAGTTTTCCAAAATAAAAAAGCTGATCTTACTCAGAACTGATATCCAAGACATTTGGTCATTACATTGCTAACACTACTGGTTCACCATATTTTCATAACAGGAAAAAATTGGAAAAATAGCTGTTCTGTATAAAAAAAATCTCAGCACTTCTTTGCCAACCCTTATTTCTTGCCTATCAAGTTTTACATTTTAAAAGACTACTTAGAGATTTGGAATATATTGAGGAAAAAGGTACTTGAGAATTTAAGTGTAGTAAAAGATGATACATTATTACATATGTATAATAATCTTGTGTGTTATGTTTAAAGGGAAAATCTGAGATAACGTGAGAACAGAGTTTATAACCCTATTTTTCTAGGTTTTGAGAATATCACTCCTGGAAAGAGTCACATAAATGAGTGGGAAACTGAACCTCTGGAGGAACAAACTAAATACACACAAGAAATTCTCAAATGTACAAATTAAGCAAACTGAACAACAGACAAACTTTCCCTAATCCTCTGTGTAGAGACGTTACTTTGTCAAACAGATGACAAAAATATTCCAGGCAAGACTTGAGATTACTTAATTGAGAATGCCCATGAAAACAGGTAATTGTTTAGAACAAGGAGAGGTGAATGTTGATCCTGTACCTGACAATATCTCTCACCACATCTTTGATACACCAGATATCCGTTACATATATTCTAAATGAAAGGTTGGATCAACAGACTGGAAAAGTGCCCTTAGGTGTCAGTTCACAATATTGATAGCAATGCACAGAAAAACATTTTAAATGCATTTTCCTAGCACTTAAAGACAACCAAATTGGATGGTATGAATTTGATGTAGAACAACATACCTGCATATCTGAGAAATCTAGAAACTCCCTAGGCGAGGGATTAGGGAAGCAGGACACTGGTAATCTCTTTGGAATTCCATTTCCATGCATAAACTGCATGTTTCTGCTGCCAGACTTTGCAGTAAGAGATAAAGCTTTCCACTGTGTTCCTTATGTTACCCAGCTGAAGTGGTGTTTGAGCTGCCTGCATTGCAATATCCTACTGACTCCAGCACCTTGAGATTGCTATCCTGGATTCTATTAGCTGCTCACAGATAACACACACCGCCCCACAGACAGCAGTGAAGTTACTAGGATGAGAGAAAGAGAGGCTTCCTGGCTGCATCTTCAGTCACTTTCTTGAAAAGCTCCGTGCTAAAATGCTGAAGGACAAAGAGATAGAACGACAGGACAAAACAGGATGGAACAAGACAGATGGGACTGCCAGCCATACCTTGGACAGCTCCTCAGCACCACTTCTGCCGATGAGCAGGGGACAGTGCCACTGCACAGCAGTGACCTGGGTACAGGTAATATTTTGAGGGGTATGGTAAGCACAGGACATGGCCCCAAGTAGAGAGAAGGGTGTCATATTGCTCTTCACTTCCATGGCTCAGTCTCCTGGTTTCTGCTTTCTGTCTCAAATAACTACTGCCCTAAGCAGAGCTGGTTGGCTGGCAGGACAGGAGGCAGCATGATAGGGAAAAACAAAGAATTGGAGCACTATGGAGAGAGGTGCAGGGAGTCCGGAAACAGATTTGCCAAAGGTAAAAAGAGAAGGGTGAAAAACATTAAAATGGAAGACTGGAAGAGCTGGATGACAGAAAATGATAAGGAAGGGAGGATGGGGAGAGGCAAGAAAAGTAAGAAACTATAGAGGAGAGAGCAAACAAGACATTGAAGCACAAGAAAAGAAAAGGTTTATACAGAATTGAGTGATAGAACTGGGATGGCGAAATGGCAAGGAAAATGGGGAAAATATGTGAAAGAGATAGAACAAGAGGTGCACAAGTATCTAGAAAGCATAAAATAAAATGCAAACATACAAAAACGTATGGGAAGAACTGAAATACTGAAATATGTAATCCATATTATGGGCAGTAATACCTGCTTCTGGAACATCACACCAAATCTCTAAACCTCACATCTATATCCCAAGACAAATCAATACTCATTATTCCAGCCACCAATCCATCAACAGATGAATGGATACACTTTAAGTCCTGGGAAAACATTAATACTTTTCATCCTCTTAACAATGCTCACAATCTTGACTTCAGAGCAATTTAAAATGTAACATTTTAACCTGTTGAATTTAGAAGATAAGGGCATTCATTGCTTTTAATTTTGCTTTTGTGCTATAAATAAACTAGCTGATGATATCCAGGAGTCACAAACAATTTTCCTCTGGTACCAAAGATGGTGACAGGGTTCATCTGCATATTCATCAAGTTGCACGAACATAAACAAGAAAGTTTTGCTGATTACGTGCCCTACTTCTTCTACTATAGTGAAATTTATAACATTCCAATCTTTTAACAGCAGGTTGGACTCCCTGAACTAAATTCCAGTGTGAATGAAAGGAACTATTCCTACACTCTTATTTAATTATTATCAATTAAATGTAGAATTTTACATCAAAATGGTAAACTTTTCTGTTACCAAAGCAGCAAAATGTAGAAAAAATAGTTGAAATAAATTATTGCCATTAGATAGACAGATGAGCCCATTTAAAGTATGGTAAAATCAAGTATCTAGCAGTTATGAAAGTAATACCTCCTTCATTTATTTTCCTTGGGTTTAGACATGTAATTTGTCATGGTCACAGTTCCCTATTTATCACTAGAATTTGTATCCAGAAAGCATCCTACCAGAGCAGGAAGGCAAATAATAGTAATGAAAAGCATGTGAAAATTACATTCTACCAAATAAGTACTTCTATTGATATTCTGTTATCAAAGACATTTAAACTCCAAACAAATAAATCCTTCAATCAACATAAATGAACTCCTGGGAAAGATGAATAAAACTACACTACTGCATGTTTGAGTTAATTTGGAATTAATAACATTTTTGTAAGGTTTTGCTTCTTTGAAAATTCAAGAGTTTGCTTTTTAATTTGAGTTAGATTAAAGCTATCAATAACTATATTTCAGTGCAATTCAGGGGTACTTCTGAAAACTGGTCAGAGTCACATCCCTTTGTCCACAATAGGAAAACAGATTGTAATGGATTTCTGGTCTCTAAGTAAGTTGCAATTTGAAATCCTAGTATGTAAAATGCTGTGGGCCTTTTAAAGGAGTATCTCCAAGAAGGAATGCCTTATTTTTTATGGATTTTCAAGTGTTTGGATGAAGTTAGTGTTTTAGCTCAATATAGTTTTTGCCAAAGCAAATCGCTAAGGACTCCCTTAACCTACAATGATCTGCTGCCTCAGGCAATGCACAGCTCCTTGCTCCTCAGTTAATTGACAGCTGTTTGTCTGTCCATAAAAGCCATTTACTCCCACAGCATTCAAAAGGAGCTTCTCTCCTTTTGTAGATCTCACCATCTAATTCATAAAGCGTCCCCTCAGGGTGGAACTCCCTGGAAATGGCAGCTGAATTTTACTGAATTTGGGCTACACAGCTTCTCCCCTCTATACATCTACAAAATCTGCAGTAAAAACTAATTCCTCTAAAGTTATATGAGCAAAGCATTAGTCCCTCATTTAGGGGTTTCCTACACTGATATTACAGAAGCCATAAAGATGTCAGATCTCCTTTTGGAGGCATTTCACTAGGCTGAGGGACACACTGCAGAAATATAAGGCCAGCAGGAGAATTCTCCACCAGCTAGTCTACAAAGCAGAGGCCTGCAGGAATTATGTTTATTCTAATATTTGGTGTTCCTGAATGCTTCCACAGGCTGAAAGCTTTGTTGTTCAGGCAACAAAGTAGAAGTACATTTGAGCTACTTTGGCTTTATCTTAGGTAACACTTTGAGCTCCAATTTCCCAAGATTTTATACCATTTTGTTTCTAGAATCTGTCAAATTCAGGAGCAACCACTCAGGGAAAGCCAGGTGCTGAAGGGAAGAACTTGAAGCTAAAAGCACTCATTAAGCCATGAGATATGTCTAATTCCCTGTTTTTCCCCATTACTGTTTGTGTTTACTGGAGCAGCTACACAAAACAAGCACTTACTGGTACACTCTGCCATGACCTGCAAACAGCTCAACCGTACAGTCTGTGCTTCTCCTTGCACTGTTGCAAAATCATCTAATATCTTCCACATATCTTCGTTTATTCCTGCAAGTTACATCTAATAGTTACAATCCTTAAAATTCAGTGAGAATGCATAATGGCTTGAAGGTGTTTAGGATATTCCAGTCAGAAGAGATGAAGAACTGTACCAGGAGAATCACCTCTGTACACGATAGATATCTTACTGTTACAGTTGCCCTTACATCTCTGTTCAGACTTTGCACTCTGAACTTCAGCAAGATACTTCTATGGTGAACACCTGTTGACTGTTCACATCTACATTTCCATTCTTAACAGACTTTTCCACATTTAATTCAGCAATGGTTGATTTTAACAGCCTTCTAAGCATGATCACAAAGGGGCTGAAAGCCACCTGACAGCTATTCACTCTCACATTACAGAACCAAGGTACAAAATTATTGTATAATCTCTTATATTTTTGCCAAAGTGCTAATTTTGTAAAGAACGCTGTCTCCAGGAATATTCAACTACTTTTTATAATCCAGGTATTTCTACTCAGCTTATTCACAGATCAGGTTTTTATTCATTTTTATTCTAACAAGATGATAGACTGATTCTTGCACCATGCTATTTCTGCATTTATTCAAACGTTTACCGACAATGAGTTTTTCTGCTGCCTGATGATGTTGATTTTTTTCAAGGAAAATGTTATACAAATAATAAAATAAGTATTTCATGGTTTCCTCCTTTCTGTTAGATCAGTCAGTTTTCTGGTGCTATGCAATATGAATATTAATCCTGATATATGTTGAGTGCCATTGTGGAATTGCAGTCATTTTTAGCTGATGTGATTTCATTCAATTGTCACATTACTTTAAGACCTCATAAATACAAAAACCCGTATTTATGTGCATATATACACATAGGGTAGGTTTTTATGCTTTGGTTTTACTAACAGTGAAAATTATTATTTAATAGTGTGGGACAGGAGTTTTCTTCAGTTATGAGGCTACCTCATTTGTGTCTTTGACAACAAACAGCACTTTGATTATAGACTTTCAAAATAATGGATGTATTCATATGGAAATTAATACTGGACTTCAATATCATAAAAACAAAAGATTTTTGTCCTTTTGAATTTGGAGCATCTAAGAATATTCTGAAAAACACAATTTTTAGTACTTTAGATATTTTTCTACTACTTCCTGTGAAAAATACTATCTTGTGTTGTTACAATTCACTTGCTAAACTTCCTTCTCAAAGTCATGTATGCAGTTTGCCTTTCTCAAGGAATTTGAAAGATGCATTCTTCATAAAAATTCTCTGTTTTGAGAAGGTGTTTATTTAAGCTGAAAAAACGTGACATCAGAGCCTTGGATATGGCAATACTATGTTGAGAAGCAAATATGTGCAGTGGTTAGAAAGGGGTGGATTAATAAATATCAATAGACTGTTGTAGTCCTGAAAATGTCAGACAAGTATACCAGTCCTTTTCAGACATGGTATTTCATACAGACTGCAGGGCAAAGAGAATTTCTGCTGGGCCTCCAGCATTTTCATTTAGACAAATGGATTCTACTGTTAATTGCATGACTGTTGTTTCATACTGAACCTCTCTCTGCCTGAGCTCATGCACCAAATGGCTGACACCTAATTAACTAGCAATAACTTGCCCAGATTCAAGCAAAATATTTGTGACAGGTTATTGCACAATAATCCAGATTTGTTTTTCATTGATATCTACACAAAGTTGCTTTAAAGAGTCATTGATATCCCAGAAATGGGCTGGGATTTTCACATTCTGACATTCTCACACCTTCATGCCTGTAACTAAGATCTTAAATACAGATGTGTGTAGGTAACCAAGAATCTACCATTATCAGCACAGAAATATAGACAGAGAAAACACACATTGGGCACAGGCCATAGTGAACACAGACTTGACACCAGCCAGACACAAGGCAGCTTCACAAAAAAGTCACATAACCACTCAGCCTTTTGCTAAATCTGATTTAAGGGAAAGCAGTTCACAATCCAAACCATAGTCCAGAATTATGCTTCTGCAGCCACAAGGCTTGCAACCCATAACTTGCCTAAGGCCAGAAAGCACAGGCATGTAAGTCTGCAAAATACTCTGTAGATGTGTTCATAAATAGAACTTAAAGCCACAGATTCAGAAAAATTATTTTAGCATGACTCATGCAAAATATGCAAAATTCATTTTTCAAACCAAACACTACAGTGTAAAAGGCAGCAGGAGAGCCAGGAATCATTCAGAGTCATCTGCTACTTTAAAGCTGTGACCTATATCTAGCAGCCAAGGAAAAGACATTAGAAGACAGAGCTTTGCAACAACAGGAGATTATTAGGCATAGCAGAGAAACAATTGCTTGTTGTAATTACAACTTCAAAGCAGAATTTAATTCTCCCATCTGCACTGTGCATCTCTTTTGTATGTTTTGAACTTGTTCCACTATGAATGTCCCAGCGCTGTCACATGCCATCTATCCAAGAGTGCTGTGTGCTGCCAACATGGGATCTACAGATGGGTCAAAGAGGAAGATTTTGCCCTAACATGAAAAAACAAGGAAAAAAGATTCTGCATTTGAAGAAAGCTGATGCAAATCTTGATAATTAAGCAGATGCCCTTGATACCATTTAGCTATCCAACTTTGCTATATCCAGTAATTTTTTCCCTTCATAGTATTTATCAGTTTCATACGTAAGGTACCTTGTTTAGATGCTGGGAAAGATGCTGCCATGTTGTCTGATATGAGCTTTGTCCTAGAAGCCAGCAGTTTTATTCCTCCAAATAACAGACTGTACTGAGGTAGTTGCACCAAAGATTAGAAAGCCTGTTCATACATTCCCTCACTTGCTCAGGGCAGATTTACCTATAGAATAACATGCAAATTCAATACACACAGGAAATTCCCCCAGATTCTCCTGAGGGACTGGAGGTGTGGGGGGAAGAAGAATATATATACAAACACACTGCTGCATTTTTGAATTCTGATATGGCAAGTAAAGCAGAACAAAAAACATCTGTCAATTCCACATAGCAAAGCCCAGCTCCCATATGCCACCCTTTCTCAAGAGAGGATTACTGTTTTAATATGCCGAGTTCACATCATCTATTCTGCATTCAGTGGGCAAATCAAACAAACAAACAAACAAATCTATCTATATAATATGATTTAACCCTGATCCATGTACAGAGCCCCAGAAGTGGCCTTTGTGTGGGGAAATTGTGTGGTGACCAGAAGAAAGCAGGTTTCCTTAGGCTACTAAGCAATGGTAACTACCATTTCTATTGGTCACTAAGCAATGGTAGCTGCAACTGCAGCTGCTGCTGCAGCCTCTGGCCAAACTTCTGCTTGCTACAAATGCCCAGAGCCACTCTCTGACCAGGTAATCTGCACAGCCACAGACTTACCAGTTCCTCTAAATCTCTGTCATATTATTTCATACTGCTTTTGCAAATGGGTTTATTCACTGATAAGACACTGGTCCCAGCTTCTGCAGTATGCTTTCTGTTGCCATGGAAGCAGTGAAACCACAGCCATTGCCTGTGTCCAGCATTTACCAAAGCCTGGGAGCAAAGGCAGACTTTGCTGCAGAGGGAAGAGAGCACCTGGACAAAGAGACAATGACCTGCAATCACATTTAATGCAGTGCAACGTTGCCAACACACTAGATTGTACTGAAAAAGAATTTCATATCATGTTTCTAATAACTCTGGCAGCTACTGTCTGCCTGACAAGCACAAAGAAAGGTGCTTTCTTCACCTAAAGAAGTTTCACCAACAGTACTTTAGGGGGCCAAGATCTTAGGTCAAACTGAGCTCTAAAAAAATCAGCTTTCAGTCACCAGCAGTACCCACTGATTGCCAAGTTTTCTTTTTGTTGACGTAATAACAAATCACTCCTAAAAACTCATTCTAGATGAGTCAGAAGAGTCCTATTGCCCACATCTATGAATTTTATCTTTTAGCTCCCCAACTCCTTTAAATGTTTTTATGAATTTGATTGGTTTTGCTGAAGCAAAGCATAAACAAACAATTTTATGCTTTATGCTAAATGTTCTATGACACTTCCCTGAGTTTGCTTGAAGGTGGGTAGAAAAGCTGTCAGGAATAGTGCAGATTCTGTACAGATGACTAGCCATCTCATTTGTAAGACACACATCACCACACCGTCTTGTAAGACTATCATGATTGAAATGGACAGGAGGTGTTTCTGAATTAGTTACCATCAACATGTTTTCCTTTAGGAGATCATATGGATCGGACACTTGTGGTGAACCGCCTCTAGACAAACACCCAGTGCCTACCAAAGCCTCTCTACCACTCCCCTCCTCAGTTTGAGAGAGGACAGAAAATATAACAGAAGCCTCATTAATCCCTACAAGAACAGGGAGAGATCACTCACTAGTTGCTGTCTTGGGCAAAACAGACTAGATTTGGAGAAATGAGTTTGATTTACTATCAATTTATCAGTAAATTTATTGCCAACCCTATTGGCAGCTAGGAATCCATTGCTGGCAGCACATCAAAAATGGTGTAGTGGTACCTTAACCTTGGTTACTTATTCCTGAAAAAGTTGTTCTAGTTGAGTCTCAAGTGAGGACCTAAGTGAAAGCCCAGAGAGAAGGGTAGGAAATGTACCCTACACGTGTCCATACTTGCCCATCAATGCCACCTTTAGACTGGTATGAGACAGACCTGCTCCATGCTGGGACACAGGCACTGATGAGCCTTCTCCTCCTCTGTTGGACTAGAATCCTGTGTAGCTGACAGAGTCACTCAGCAGCCATGCCAGAGCATGCTGACAGTAGATGTAGCTGTCCAGGTCACAGGTTTCCAAGAGTGCCTGATGTCTCTTTGTGAGGCTGGGCATGATGAACAGTTCTTTTGCAGAAGGTGTGCTGTGGGTGAGGAGCTGTGTCACCAGCTGAAGGAACTATAGGAAGTGAACAGGCTATTCAGTATTCGAGGGAATACTGTATTTAAGGGGACAGACTGATTGTTTCCAGAGACACTACAGTCTCAAGACTTTTGGGAGTCTTGAACCTCCAGTGTAGTGGAGAGGCACGTGGACTCTAAACCCTACAGGGTAATTAGCAAAAGGACTGTTAGTCAAGGGTCTGTTAAAGATTAAGGCTGAAACTGGGTCACTCCTCACCAGGAGGAAGGCTCATCTTCCTTCTCAGTGTTTGACTGGCCCAGGGAAGTGGTCACAGTCCCAAGCCTGACAGAGTTCAAGAAGCATTTGGACAATGCTCTCGGGCTCATGGTGTGCCTCTTGGAGACGGTTCTGTGCAAGACCAGGAGTTGGTCTTGATGATCCTTGTGGGTCCCTTCCAAGCCAACACGTTCTGTGATTCTGTAGCAAGGTCTGTCACCAGCAAGAAATAACCACTTCAGCTAACTCATATATAACCCCTCTCCTAGCTCTATAAGAAACAGAGAGAATTAGCACAACTCTTTGTGCCCTTACAGCAGCGACACAGCTCGCCAGACACATCTTTATAGTGAGTTTGTAGAATAGAAGCTGGTTACTACTTGTGTTTCACTGTACCTATTATAAATGCATTCTTAACAGGCCTTTAGGCAGTTCAATGATATAATTTCTAGGAGGAATTTTTCCAGTTTCTAAAGTTATATCACAATGTGAGTTTTTTGGTTCATTTTACCAGAGAAGCACCTGATCCCCCTGATTCTCCCAGAATATGTGTGAAATGGGCAGAAAAAGTAGTCTTGAATAACTTTTAATAGAGTGTGCTGATTATTTTCAAGCCAGATTCATGATTTCACAATCAAGGCTGATACAGGAAATGCAATTTAAGTGGTATCACTCATTACCCACTCTCCCCAATAATAGTTACATATTTGGCAAGAACAAAATCTTACAACAACACCTCAACTCTTGCTGTTTTACTTGGGATAACCCACCAGAAAAGTTAATAAAAAGAGACTAATTTTATTTAAAGGCTAGACTTGTACTGATGGGTATGAACCACTACTAGACATCCCCACACCACTCAGAGTAATTTCCTGGAATTTAGTGCTGATAGACAGGTACAAACCTCCTCTGCTCACAGCTTCTCAGTTCCCAGTAACCCTCCCAGCTACCTCCACTACCTGGAGGCCCCTGACCTGCCTTTTACAAGGCTACCAACAATTGCCCTGCCTCCTGAGCCAGCAGCAGACCTGTAAATCTTTCTTAACAGGGTTAAGACAAGAATATGTGTTGGTATGGCAACATGTATTGCAGCTCTGAAAAGTCTTTTTCAATGATTCAAAGTCAGACTACAGATTTGCCTTCCACACCTGCCTGCAGGCATGAAGCATATTTTTGATTTTACCCTCTCATGCAGCTTGTCTACTCAGTGCAGAGCATGGATTCACATATCCACTCTGGATAAATGAAAAGAGAACAGCTAGAAAAGAAAACGGGCTGATGAGAACCTTCACTTCCATTGCCATAGCAGCCAAAATACTAACAACCATCTGAACAAGAACAGCAGGTAATCTCCCATTTTCCCCCCAAAGGAGAAAGACAGGAAATAAACAATGACTGTTTGAGTCACACTTCTCTCCTTGTACATTAAAGCTGAACATCATGATGCAAGAATAAGCTTATAGGGACAAGTCAACTTCTGCAGACCTTATTAACGCCCTAAAGAATGAAAATGCTATCTTTTACAGAGAATTCCTGCAGGCCTTATCCAGGTTACCTCTCTTTGACATCAACAGGAGCTTGCCTGAGAAAAGGCTGCAAACTTTGATCCATAAATAGGATCTTAGCACATTTCACCATGGAAACAATTGCTCAGGTTTGTTCTGTTCTCTTGAAGACTGTAGCAGGAACTGCACCAGATACTTCACAGATCAGAGAAATCACATGCCTCAGTATTGCACATGGGGTTGAAGAGCTCAGTTTGGCTCAGTCCCGGTTGCACTACTCCCCCTGACTGGCACTAAGACTGAGGTGAGCTGTCATTAGCCTCTTGATTTCAAAGAGTACACCTGCAAGAAGAGAACACTAGTTGTATAGGAATGCTATTCCCTGGAACGTTCTACTACTCTGTTTCAGAAAAAATATTTCCCAGAAACAAGATAAACTCAGCAGACTCCACAAGGAGCATCACAAACACCCCGATGCCCGCCGGGATCCTGTTCAGGTCTCTCAAACCTGTACGGGTGCGTACAAATCTGCCGCAGCCAGAGCATCCCCGCGTGTGGGCGCCCCGCCCGGGGCTCCCCTGGCCCCCGCTCCCTGGCCCGGCTCGAAGGGGTTAAGCCGGCCGGGACCCCCGCCCGCCACCGAGCAGGCTCCTGACGTCAGCCCCGCGCACGGCGCAGCGCTCGGCGCGGCGGCGGCGGGCGGAGGGGACCCGCGGCGGGCGGGCGGCTGCGAGCGGCCGGGGCTGCGCTTGGCCGCGGGGCCGCCGCCCGCAGCCCCGCCAGCATGTCCGCCAAGGAGCGGCAAAAGGGCAAAGTGACCAAGGACAGCGTCACCCTCCTGCCCTGCTTCTACTTCGTGGAGGTGAGTGGCCGCTGCGCCGAGCGGGCTGCCCGGGGGCTGGCGGCGGGCGCGGGGAGCGGCGCGGAGCCGATCCGCGGGGAACGCGGTGCGCGGACAGCGAGCGAGCCTCGGTGCGCTGTCCGCACCGTCTGGTGCAAAACCCTTACGTGATGCTTTGCATCGCCGAAATCAGCATCGAAGCTCCCTATAAGGAGCGGGCAAAAATTAATCTCATCTTTCGAGCCTTCTGAAGCAGGAATTATTTCTAAGAATTACTCAGAACATGAAAGGGTTGCACAACTAAATCGGGCTATGTGCACAGGAACCTCTCGGGAGGAAGACATGTTTCAAGAAGGGCTGGCTTCCAGGCAAACGCTCCTTGTATCGCTTTGATAGAATAAAAAATCACCTTCATAAGGGAATGCTTAGAAAAATAGAAATGTTCTCAAATATGTAATCACTGATATATTTTTGCTGACCCCTGGAGTATGTGTTTCTTCTATCAGAGCTAAAAATGTCTGTTTGGAAAACAGAATGAGGTTCTCGGCACATCTTCTAGGGCAAAACCTGCTATGGCTGCTCAGCTGGTAGCAGGTGGAGTTGCAGAGACACTGGCTGCTTGGCGTGTCACTTGGAGGCACTTAGCCTCCCTGGAAAGTACAGTCACTTGGGTACTTCTGGAAGATCATGAGTAGACATAGTTTAAGCTTAAAGAAACCGTTGTGATGTGGATTTGTTTAATGGCACGGCAGAAAGAGGAAGGTAAAAATGTTTTATGGGTTGACTAAAGTGTTTCATGTGACCTACTCACAGGGAAGAGAGCCTGAGGCACTTTGAGGTTCATACCTAGGTAGGAAACAGATTGTGATAATAATGTGAAGAACTTAATGGTAAAATATAGTGTAAGTTAACTATACCTGGCAATCAAAAGCATTACATATATATATATACACACATACACACACGTATATGTACACACACATATAGATATATATCATTACATATATATAGTAATTATATATATATAAATACAAAAATATAAACAGAGGGTGAAATATAAAACAAAATATATTTTCTCTCAGATGCAATTGAAGTGCTATGGAGGTTCTCTGGAAGGTAGAAGGGGATTGGGCTCTCAGGGAATTTTAGATAACAGTGGGATGTTTCTGTTCCATAAGCACCTGGACATGGTCAGCACCTAACACTAAGCTGCACCAACTGGAAAGCTTAACAGAGAGTGGTAATATGGAAACATCAAGCTCATACTATCAATGTGATTAGGCCTGCTCAAGACAAGCCCTTTGATGGAAGACACTTGCTGTGCCATATAGCTTATATAAACTTTACATAGGAGGGAGAGGTCAAACTTGGAGAAGCTCCTAATAACAGGGAAGGGGCTTCTTCACTCACTGTGCTCTCTTTGCTGCTTTGGGAATCCAGACAGGAAGGGAGGTTACTGTACCTCAACCTGAGCAGGACTGTAATGCTGGAAATGATGTAGAGGTCCTGCAAGACACAACAAAACTTGTGCCGTTAGGTGGGCTGTGCTTTGGCCTGCAGCAAGATGGGATGAAATGCAGAGCAACAGCACAAAGTGTGTGCCTGCTGCTCTTGAGAGTTGCCTTATGTAATACTGATTACATACATATAGAAGCTCCCTGCAGCTGTTACAAGGAATAAGGTAAAGGATTCTGTGAGCAGTGAAGAACCTACACTGAGCTCTGCTTACAGTTCCCACATGAGGCAGACAACTTCTCCACTCAGATCTGGACTGTTAGCTCCTTCAGCAAGTCATTTCCAGATTCATTTAAAAACAGATGGAGATCTTTTCAACACTCAGTTGTTGCTCTGAGGGAGTCAAAGAAAGGTGTCCTAATGAACTTTTAAGACTTCCATGTTATTCAGTCACAGGAGCAATCAAGAGCCTGTGTAGCCCTTCCCTGCCAGGAGTAATTTCCAATTATTGAACTGCATATTTACAGCCCCTCTTGAACTGAAAAGGAAAAGCAGCATCAAGAGAAAAAACTGGCTGCAATACACCTGAATCTAAACGTTGATTAGGTAACTTTTTGGTGAGTTATCAACCCTGTCCCTTTACATAGCAGGAGGATTTGAAATCATTTCCCACTTCTCAGTTGGGTACTCAAATCACTTGGGTGAAAGGGTAACAGCAGTTCATGTGATACTTGAAAGGAGCATGTAGCTCGTGTTCCCTGTGAACTCCCCCTCCACGTTTGCACATGTGCACTAATTCCAATCAGACTAACAAGAATGCCTTTCTAAAGCTTTGGAGCACAGCAAATGCCAGCACTTCAGCAGCATCAGGGAAAGGACATGACTTCAAATCTTCTGTTGTGATTGCTCCAACAGAACCAGATTAAGTTGTACTCCATAAAGAGGGATTTATTCAGAGATCATTTAATTGCAATGAGAAGTTTGGAAGTGTAAGGGATAGAGCAATCACCCAGTGTGGTTGACAGGCATTACCATGTCATAAGGATTTCCTTTGTAAGCGGGAGGTAAGGTCCTAATGCAATCCAACAACAGCCAACTATTTAAACCAAAATTTACCTACTTCAAATAAGGCTTTCTGAGTTTTAAAGCTTTTACTTTCATAAATGGATGGTAAGAAACAGTCTTTCAACCTCTTGCCTTTGAATGCTGTCAATTCTTTTATGTGGGTTTTTTTTCTTTTGGCACTCATCCCTCTTTTATTTTCCCACTCCTGATCATAGCAGACAGTGCCTTTCCATTCTGAATTGCAACAAAAAAACCCCATAGCCCATTAAATTTCCACCTTCAAACAAGAAAAGTAGGTATGCTGACATCCACTTTCCAGCAAGACCTATTTAGAAGGTCTAGGCCCAAGGAAAAGCACATTGTTTAAAAAAAAATTCTAAAGATGTGCTTGTTTTTTCCCTCTTGAATGCTAGACAAAAGCACAGACTTGGAAAAAAAGATGTTGAGTTGAAAGTTTAAATTTTTTTCAACGTGGTAGGAAAGGGATCTATTCATGTTATACAAATGAAATATGTTTTAAAGAGTGAAATGATACATGGAACAACCAAAATAATGCAAGCATGCAGAACCTTAGGAACAGCAATACACAAATAAGTTCTGACACTAGGGGGTTTCAACTGTTAAGATGCTTAAGAATGTGTTATGAATGAGATTAATTCCAGTAAACAAATGTGTTTAGTGGCAGTGACTTTCAGGCTTAGATAAAAATATGATTACATACAATGTAGGCAGGCCAACTGCTCTGGAGAAAAGGAGACTGAGGTGAGACCTCAAAGCTGTCTACAGCTTCCTCACAAGAAAAACAGGAGGGTCAGGTACCAATCTCTCCTCTCTGGTGGCAAGCAACAGGACCCAAGGGAATGGCAGGAAATTGCATCAGGGGAGGTTTAGGTTGGATATTGCGCAAAGATTCTTCACCCAGAGTGTGTTTGGGCACTGGAATAGGCTCTCCAGGGAAGTGGTCAGAGCACCAAGCCTGACAGAGTTCAGGAAGTGTTTGGACAATGGTGTCAGGCACAGGGTGTGACTCTTGGGGATGGGCCTGTGCAGGGCCAGGAGTTGGACTTCAGTGGTCCTTGTGGGTCCCTTTCAACTCAGAACATATTCTATGAACTGATGGACAATTCAAACTGGCAAGTGTTTCCAAAAAAGTGTTAAGACATAAAACTAACAGCCTCCTCTTAAGATTATGAGAACTATTCTTCATTTATATGGGAAAAACAAAAGGAGAATTAGGCTAGAGCTTTGAAAGACAGGGAAATGGAAAGAAAATGAAGATACAGCTTCTGAAAAATGTAGATGGGTCATTCTCTAAAAGCATTAGGGGCAAATAAACATTATGAAATAAATCTCAACACACTTTCAATTACATGTTTTCAAGTTTCATGATTCATAAAATAAAATAACATGATGACTTATCCTATGTCTCGTAAGAATGTTTTAGGGATTATTTTAAAGGACTGGTAATAGTTCTGCTTAGCAGAACCTCTTATTACCACACACTCCTGAGAGCTGAATAATTTTAGATTGCCTTGTGCACACTTACCTGAAGGACATGGTAATCATCACCGCCAGGCAGTTAGGTCTCTTTTGTTCCTAATTATGCTTAAGGCATTTTAGGGTTCTGTAGACTGAATGTATGGGTTATCTGAATTTCATTTGCATAGCTGAGAAAGACAAAGCTTTCCATGTCCCTCTGGCCTAGTGGGAATTACTTTTCATGGTAAAAAGTCTACATACCTCTGGGAGACCTTGAAAATAAGTATTCCTGGGTTTTGTTAACTGACTTTGTTTTCAGCATATTCAGAATATATCATTATTATATTCACTTAGAGAAGAAATGTTAATGTCTTGAATTTTAATATCAATCTGGAAAACTTCCAGAGATACGTAGTTTCCATTCCTGGCAGAGTGGTCACACTTTGGAATCAGGACAGACAGATTTCTCTTGGTGAAGGAAATAGTTTTACTTATGCTCTCCCATTTCAAAAACTCCTGGTTCAAATTTTGTTCTCATGGAAGTTGCATAAATTCTGCCTTTGACTTCAGTGGCACTACTGCTTCATCCAGTGCCTAATATGTGGGAATGCAAAAGGTCAAGGTGTTGTCAATCTGCATGACTCAATGCATTTATTCTCCAGCTAAACTGTGTTGCTGTAGCACAGCCTTCATCTGCTGGTTGTGTAACTTCCAGGGACTAAAATTGGAGATATTTAGAAATGTCCCTTGTGCAGTTAAATTTGCTTCCTTATGTTGTCTTCTAGGCTCTTTGTTGTGAATACATATGAATACAGCTGCTTTTTCTACATTTTCCAGAGCTCAGCCAGGCCTTAATTAGTTTGGAAACACTTCTTCCAGTAGTAGAAGACCACTTATTTTCCTTGTTCCCCAAAGGAGTTGGAATTCTCACCAGCAGAAAGCACAAAGATCTGTTATCATTGTGGAACTCCAGGCTGCAGAACTCAGGAGGTCATGAGACCCCATTGAAATAAATGCATGTAGAGAATGGCCACTGTGTCTCAGTAACAGATGCTTTACTTCCTTTTGTTTCTAACATACACTGAGAGAGCTGGGCTTGAAATATCATTTGATACTCAGTAGCACTTCTTAGTCACATCTGGAATGCTTTTCAGCTGTTCAGCCATGTATGACCCACAATACTTAAATTACAATGACATGCAAGTCTTGTAATAGGTGTGACTGCCAAAAAAAACTAAATTTAGGGGAGTGCAGTGATTAGAATAAGAATGATAATAGGCTGTAGGAATAAATCTTGCTTCCTAAGAACAGGATCTTTGGACCTAATGTAAGATATTAAACTGTAATGCTGTGCCTTAGAAGCACAATGTAGTTATAGTCCTCTCTAGATAGGTTTTCTGTTATACTTAAATTAACTGGGAGCTGCACCCAACAAAGATCCCCAATGGCAGTAGATGAAATTATCCCTTTGCTACTGTCAAAGTAGCATAATACTTTCCAAATACATCTTTTTCTCTCAAAAGAGTCATCCATGTGTGAGAGGAGAAGGAGAAATACACTTAGCTCTCAGCTCATTGAGCTGATCTAGTCATGTGGCTGACTCTCAGAGGAGAGATGACAGATGCGTTTATAAAGCTGCATTACAGACCAATATCCCCAAAATATTAGGGGGCTATCCAAGACCTGAGGAGGCTGCTATGCATTCACAGCAGCTGTATAATTCATTGGTCAAGTAATCAATGTTGCATCAGCCCTGTCACTTTGGTGCTTATGGAAGAGCCATACAGCCTAAGCAGTACCAGCTTTTAGCAGGAGATGACCATAAAAGGGGAATTAAAGGGAGGTGTCACCCCTGTGCCAAGGCTGTCTTTGGAAAACAAATGCAAATGTCACAAGCTAGATGTCCCTTCTGGTTTTGTCTATGTGCTTGGCTAGTGTAGAGTTTGAGTAGCTCTCAGTGAAAGAACGCTCTTCTCCCTTTTCAGTCCAGCAACATCCTCTTGACCTAATACTTCCAGTACTAAAAGAAGGCCTGAATATGTTAGAAATTAATGGAGATACATTTTTCTGAATTACTGCTTCTTCCAAAAATCTATAATCCTACCATCTCTGATCATCTTTTATAGTTGTTAAAAATCTATTACACTGGAGGCAAAGTTAATAAAAACCAGCATATTTTGGAACCTTAACATGCACAGGAGCTGAGCTATTACAAACATGGTATCTTGTCTGATGATCCTGCCACCTCAAAGTTCAGTTTGTAGGGAGTTCAGAAGTGGCCAAACAGCATGGGAGGAGGCCACTGGTGAAAGGATGGCACCTACAGGATTACATTTGTTTCGTATGTATGGAAATCAGCATGCTTTCGAGAGTGCAATAAATTGTAGCATCGTGTAGGGACTGGCAGCTTTGTCTTTTCGAGATGGGGTTTTTGTAGAAATTTCTAGCTGAAATTTGGTGACACTGACCTGGAAACAGCTGCCTTTTGTGGAAGTGCCGCTGTTCTTGATTTACCATAACATTGCAGCAGGAGCATAAAATAAATTTTGTAATCAAAAGTACATGTAATATCATAAATCTCACTGTATGCAGTTATTAATTGATCATAACAATTATTAATTGACTGCTATTATAATTCATGTAATCAAACAATAGTAATTAAGATAAGGAGTAATTAATTATTTTGAAGTCACACTGAAAAGAAATGCATTACTGGTGGTTTTGTGTTTTAAAATTGTGCCTGAGAATTTACTTTAAACACATATATTTATATAATACATATGTGAAATATATAATATATAAAATTTGTAAAGTATTTATAGATTACTCCTGCCCAAAATATTTTTGTTAAACAATTTTTATTTTGTTGGTTTCTCCCTGTGTGATTGCTGCTTCACATGTATTTATAAAAAAAAGAAATAAAGCACTTCTAGGATTATAGTGCATTCAGCATGACTGCGATTTCTGAAATAAATCGGAATTGTATCACTGATATATAAACTCTGTTTTTTGGTCTTACACATACTGAGAACTTTCTATTAAGATCTGGCAAAAGATAAGAATAATTTGACGAGTTGCAGGAAGATAGCTGTTGTATTTCCAAAGCTAGACTGTAATTGGCAGTCACAAAACAATTAAGTTAAATTCTGAAACCAATGCTGGAAATATAGATAACTTAATTTTCCAAAATGGTAATTATAATAGATTTCAAAGACATCTGGGATTTGAAATTCAACTTTAGGTTGAAATTAAATCAAATTGCATTAAGTCTAGGAGAAGAAAGATAGTTATATTTTATCTGTACATAATTTCCACAAAAGTTAGACAATGGTGAGGGACAAGTTTTAGAGAAAAGACTAAATCCTTACAGATTCGGGGCAGATGAAACCTGCATCCAGAAAAGGGACAAGGAGCAGCAGGAACTCAAGTTCAGGCAGGAAAGCAAAAAGCCTTTATACAAATGGAAGCCTTCAATTTCGGAAAAGGCTGAATGTATTCTTTTACGAGCCTGAGACATTTAAGAATTAGGTTTAGAACATAAAATTAAATCTAAAATCTCACTTTTCTGTCAAGCCAGTCCCCTGCTCTGTAGTCATCCCTTGCTTAGTACTTTCTCTTCAGACAGTCATGAGCTCTCAAAAATGAGAAAATGGCAGAATTTGGCTGATGCCATTTCTTAATACTGACCTACTCTGGAAGGTCTTCAATCACAGCAATGACCTCAGTATTCACCCCTGTCAGAATAAGATAATTCTATCCTCTTTCCATTCTCTCCTCCTGTCCATTGTGAATCCCACAGCAAAGTACAACAGGACAACAACCAGGGTGGCTGAAAGCTGTAGTTACTGTTTGTAGTTAGATAAGGAACACCTTGTCTCCTCCAACACACTACAACCCTCTTTCTTGTCTCATCCATCTGTTGTGCCTTGTCATTTAGACCATGAATTCCTTGGCACAAGAATTGACATTTATGATAAATTTAATAGAATCTTCCACGATGCCACAGCCCTGTCATGGGAACTAAACATAGTTATTAATTAAACCATCCATCTCTCAGACTTAGATGATATTTTTATCATGCTGGGAAACCAATGGCACTCATTTGCTGTCTCTTTGAGGCAATCCTGTTTATTTATTTGATTGCTTACAAAGATTCCCAAGTCCCAGAAAACAAGTGAAACATCAGGAGACAGCTCCCATACTCAGGAACCCCTTGCTTGCTGTGGAAGGGTTGCAGAACTATCTAAAAAACTGAGAAGTTCCTGGCCATCCAAGTCTAAAATTTATTTTAAAAATATATCCAAACAGTGTATCAGGCATCCCATAATCCTTTCTTTCGACAGCTGGGCTAATCTTACTGTCTTTAGTCTGCATCTGGCAAATCATGTCTTGACTTTCTCTGAAAGCTACATCCATGCTGCTCCTCTCTTTCCTGCCTACCTTTTATACAGGCAACATCACCACAGGATCTGGGTATGAGTTCAGTGTAAGAGAGGACACCCAGACAGTGTAATTTAGCAAAGCAAAAGTCACATAACTGTTACCTACAAAACAGGTTCAGGTATCTGAGTATGTGACATTCCATGGCTGAATTCCCCCAAAACCCATGAATTTTAAGATGTTAGTTTCCTGAAGAAAAAGAGGAACTTTTTGCTTAGTTAAGTGTGGATGAATATGAGAGTAAAATATAGAACTAGCAGTGTACAGTTTTAGAGAATTTATAGAAGCCAGGGTTTCCCAGGTTCTATCCACTCCCATAAGACTTCCCTACTACTTGACCTTCCACTGACCTGTTTGCAAGCCCGCTGCTGTCACACCAGACCTGTATTCTGCATTACAGAGAGAGCAATGTGGTGGAGTTGTAAGTGTAGGTAGGAGATGGGGCATGTACTGGTACTGGAGACCTCAAGGGTATAAAAACTGACCCAGTGATCAGCTAAAGAAATGCAGAACTGGACCTGGCAAAAATGAAGGGCAACAAAGAGATCAAAAACAAGAATCCAATGTATGCAAACCATGCTACATATAGTAAATTGGGATGTAATGTGAAAAGACAGACCAAGAGAGAGGAAGGCATAAAAGTGCATTAGCAAACATAAAAATGAACCAAAGTAGTTCCTAGAGTGAGGAAGAATCCGAATCCCCATCAATATTATAGTGCTCCTGAGAAAGAAATTTGGGATGCGCTACACTACAGCTCATTTTATACTAAATAACTACTTGTTACTGCTAGATATAAATAAAAAAATCATGCAGAGATATACCATAGAAGGATATGAAAGTTAAACAAATTGGCTGTAGCCTGATTTCTAAGGTTTAAGGACAAAGACAGTTTGATGAGCCTCAGTCCTGAGTCCTTGCAAACTCAGTACAAAACCTGTAGCTTGTTAGTAGGAGTGATGATACAGTCTGTAGTGGGCTACAGCTCTACAGGTTCCTTGTTTCATACATTCAAAATCATGGAAAACTAACCTTAGGCAAGTTTTAACATAAGTATTTCTATGTATCTGGACGTGCCCCAGCAATTTTGGGCCCAGAGGTTAAGCAGTAACCAAATTCTGAGTTTTGGGCAGGACCAGCATGGCTTCTGTGCATAGGTGGTACTATATGACCTGTAGCAAATTGTGCTTGCACTTGTGCATCCTGGACAATCTTAATCCTCACAGGTAAACCAAAAGCACCCCAAAATGATCCCCAGAGCAATCAGAGCATGTCCCACAGAACAGAGATGAACAGCCTGGAGAACTGTTACCCCCACCTCTGAACTCCTCTCCTAGCCATCTCTTCTTTCAGTCCTCTGTGATCTATCATTGTGATAGCTGTCCTGTGGCTCTTGGCCAGCAGAAAGGTTTGTTACATGCCCCATCAGTTCAGAGAACTTGTGCTGCTGAATGCTGCTGTGGTTTCTCCTGCACTGTGTAACACAGGAATTTTTCTCCTTACAATATCTCTGGGTGGTTGCATCCTTGTTGAACTCTTGGGAACAGAAAACATCTTTTTGGATGCTTGGATGATTCCTCACTAAATACAGCAAAAGCTTTTAAAATATTAATAATGTTAATTATTTTTAATTGCAAAGTTCTGTGGTTTAATGAAGGCTTTTAACTTACAGTTTAAGAAAATGGTAAGAAGTGAAAAGACAAAAAATCTTTCTTAAAATATAAATAGACCATAAATCAAACTTTTTCAGTAGCTATGCTGATTATCCTTCTGACTTTAAGACTCTAAGCTGAATAGAGTTTGACCATTTGGTCAAATTCTGAATTTACAGGTCTAAATTAAAAGCTAAAGAGGGATCTTTCTCCATTATCCATCCAAGGAAGTAAGTGTATAAAGACTTATTAGTCAGGATTAGTCAAGAATTGACGTTGGGGGTTTTATTATTCTAATTAGGCACAGGAAAATTCCTATTCCATTTTGTAATTAAAACAATATACATTCTACCACCTAATTATATTTGACATTTTCAAGGTGTTGGGCGCCGAAGTCTATAATTACAGAAATGCTGCTGCCTTAAGCAGAACACTCCATAAATATTCATATATTAAATAGCCAGTTAGACTGTTTAGAAGATTTTAGAAACATTTGCCTTTTCCTTTTTAGAACTGTTAGACTTTTAGAAGACACATTTTATATTTGTATTTTTAAAAAGATGGGAAAAAATGTCCTTTGGGATCTGACATACTGTATACAGCAAATTGACTACAGACCTATTCATCAGTATTGTAAGCAGTTATTTCAGAGATTCATAATCCTTTAGAATTATATCTTTTCTTTAGCAGAATGGATAATTACAGTCAGAAATAACATGAGTCCTGTACTGAAGTCATAAGACAGTAAAATGCAATTCCTAAAATTCCTTATTTTAAAATTAATAATAGTTGCACCTTACATACAGTAGTTTAAATAAAAAGTTATTCACTACCTTTTATTTTAGTGCTCCACAATATAATACCACTTCAAATAATTGTCTATTTTTGATAGTTGAATACTGTCATGAAAAACAGTTGCCTGCCTAAAAATACTGTGATCCAAGTAGAGTTTGCCTTGTGGTTAATGCATAAGCTATTGCTCAAGAGAGACTTTCCCTTCCTGATATTGGAGAAATGGAAAATTAGTGAAGATTAAACTCTGAATGCAAGGTGTTCCATGAGTGGCCTGCTCCATGTTTCTGTTCTGGGAAATTAACCTTTGGGGACACCTTGATAAAAGGGCATGATTTCTGAAAAGAAGGGACAATAGGCATCTGCGTGTTTTCTCCATTTAGCCCACTGGAGTAAGTCTGTGTCATATTGTAAGGTGCTTTGCTCAATGGGACATGAATCCTGAATAAGTCCTTAGGTATGACTTTCAAATAGTTAATAATAAAGGATGTTGCAAATGTTTCAAGAGTTAAATGTAGTGCAGAAGGGAAGTTGAGAGCTCAAATGCTGTGTAGAATTTCAATGTCCTAGCAAGAGTAGCACAGAGTCAGTGCAAGCTCCCTGCACACCAGGTCTCTGTGCAGGCAAATGTTGAAAGAAGGACACCCAGTTCCACAGCAATCTAAATTATTCCCAGAGTATGAAGAGTTCAGGGAAGTCCTATTTTATCCTGCACATCTATGTAATGACTGGAAGGAGTCTAGCCCGTGTTGACTAATCATGCATGTATCCAGCATGAAGTGAGGATTATATATATATCATGTTACATATATATATATAATATTTATTATATAATGTGTCCTGCTAAAGAACTGGACTTCTTCCTATGATGGGCAAGAAACAGGATTTAATTTAGTGAGATTGTATATAATTATTCCATGTATATATCTGTCAGATTATATAATAGTTATATATTATGTGTTCACGTGTGTTACATGCTGTGTATTTTATATGCTGTAAATAATATTTATGTATGATATAGTAGTGAGTGCAAATATGGATGTGTTTGGGGATATATATATATACACACACACACACACATTTATATATATATATATATATATATATATATATGCACACTGTTTAATGGAGCAAACCTCCTAGGTGCCTGGTCTTATTTCTGTAATGCTCACAGTATTTAAGGATGCCAATCCACACTTCCTCCCTTAGTACACAATCACAGTCTCTATACTATGTGACATTACAATATAATCAACTTGAACACAGATACAACCAGACAAGCAACATTCTTCCACTCACCACCCTCTTCAGATTCTGCCTGTAACACTTTGAAGACAAAAGTCACCCTTTTCAAATCAGCACATCAAAGATAAGTTGTTCTTTTTTAAACAAAAACTCATTAAAAGATGTTTTGAATAAATTTAGCAAGAATTCTCCTTCTTTAATCACCCAGGGCCTGAATTTTATAAACTCAATGCTTAAAAATTGGAAAATTGCCATTAATGCAAGAAACCATTGTCCCTCTCTCATGCAGAGCAGATTTTATTCATCATTTTCTCAAAGTACATATGGATCCCATTTTACCTCTGCTTTTATATTGCATTGCAGAATGGCATGAATGACATTGATTTTAAACAATCAGTTGTTTTTGTAAATGTGAACTGAGCATTGTAAGAATAATCAAGTATGCTCAAAATTCTTTTGGCTTTTTCAAAATTCTTTTCAAAATTGCTGCTTCTCATAATCTCAGATGCTCTTAACCATAGGTACCTCACATCCTGCTGGTCACCTCGGAATATCCCAGTGCCCATCTGCCAGGGTGCCAGGGTGCTCCCTTTGTTCACTTTTAAACCAATAGCTTTAAAGCCTTTTTGCTATATCTTCTCTTCAATTACTTTCTTCCACAGAGATTTAGTAGTTGATCCTGTGCTTTAAGGAGCTCGTGGTGAGCAGAGGTGAATTTAGGCTCCCAGAAGGGCCAACTCTGCTCTTAATAAATTAGTGGAAGTAATTGCGAAAGGTTAGATAACTAAATAGCTAGAAGATAAAAGAATTGTGAGCCAGAGTCATCAAGGTTCTAAACAGACTGAGTCTTGCCAAAGTTAATTGCTTTTTTGATAGAATTGCAAAATGGATGTGCATTATCACATATTTAGATTCTAGAGAAGGACTGGATACTGGTTTTCATTAACTATTACTTTGAAACTTAATGCAAAATGGCTTTGATGTAAAGACTGTCATACATGACAGAGAGTTGCTAAAGAACCAGAAAGGGTGATTGATGAATAGCAGAGTGCTAAGGCCCCACATGGGAGACTGCATGCTTTCCTTAAAAAAAAATTAAATCAAAGTTTTTCTGTTAATGATTCATAGATGAAAAGGCTAAATTATATGTGCTAAAGATTGGGCTGGGTGTTTTGACTAGCTTGGTATACAGCAGGATTATTGATATCAACTGAACAGTATCATATCTCTAGAGAATTAATTATTTAGAGATAGTAAAAGAGGCATGACAAGGAGCAGTGAGATATAAACTACAAATATCAAAGAGATTTGTTAACAGACTGTGTTGTCTTTGCAAAAGCACTGCTATTCTATTTCCAAACAGTAATTTGTTGCTTTCTTCTCTTCTAGTTGCCCATATTGGCATCTTCTGTTGTTAGCCTCTATTTTCTTGAACTTACTGATGTCTTCAAGCCGGTTCACTCTGGATTTAACTGCTATGACAAGAGTCTGAGTATGCCATACATTGAACCTACACAAGAGTCTGTTCCCTTCTTGATGTTGCTTAGTCTTGTTTTTGCTGGACCATCAGTTACGGTAAGTTTGAAGTGCTACTGTCACTTAATAAAGATTTTGAACTGTTTCAGTTGGCATAAAGAAAATAGCTCCTTTGGTTTCAGTTAGGCTGTAAAGTGTCATCCAGGCTAGTTTCCTTAGGATTTTAAATTCATGTTTCATTCTTCTGTAACAAAAGGAGATATACTCCTTAGAACATTCCACACTGCACTTCATATGCTCTCCCTGTCTTGATGGTGGGTTTAATGTTAAGAAACAGCATCTACAGTTGGATGAGAATAGCTTGAATCATTCTGTTATGCTGTACAAATATTTGAACTTTTACAGACAGGGCATCTCCATACTCTCAGATACATCAAAAATGCAAGATTTTTTTTTCTGAAATGCAAGTCCTTTCACAGCCCTAAACTTGCCACTTTTGTTTGAACTAGCTTTATTCAGAGAGAAGGTATATCAATCTTGTCAGTGAACTTAATTACATTTTCCCAAATAGAACTGAAACACCTCTAAATTATAAGTTAGTCATTAAGAGCAGGCAAAAGTGGGCTGGTTTAATCATTCACCCAAAGAGAGGAGATGATTTCAACAGAACAGAAATATCCTGTCAGAATGAGCAGATGGGTCAGTACTTTACAGAAAAGAAAAGTGGAAATCATGATAGATAGATAGATAGATAGATAGATAGATAGATAGATAGATAGATAGATAGATAGATAGATAGATAGATGAGAGAATTCATTTTGTCTGATTTTAGCAGTTCAGATAGGAGCCTTATTCTTGCACTACTCCTGTCTGGCAAATGGAGAGAGAAGTTCACCTTGAGTGGGTAATTCTGTGCATCTAAAAACATGATCAACCTTTTGAAAGGATCTCTTCTCCCCCTGACAGCAATGACTATGCATCTCTGTTAGGCACTTCTCAAAGGCCAGCTGCAAATATAACTCTGCTTCCAGCTTCTCTTAATTTCCTTAACTTCAGTCAGTTATTTCATTTTATAATACTATCCAATTTACAGCTACAAAATCTATAAAATGTGATGCCTGTATAAAAATTACCAAGTGCTGTTCTCTCTTTGGTTTCCAGAATGTTTATCCTTTATTTGTCTTTTTTTTTTCTTTAAACGAAACAGTTCTTACTGCATTTGATTTTCGTTGCTTTAGAAACCATTTTTGAAGGATTCAGCAGGCTAAAAATTATACATTTAGGAACTGGGAGCTAAAAGTCTTTGTGATTCTGGTGCAAAAGATTGCTGCGAACACCAAATACTGTGATAAAACCAAAATGTTAGTATTGGGGTTTGGCTGGATTTCTTAAGTGTGTCTTCTGACAACAAACTGGACTTTTCTAAAAGAGCTGTAGAAGGAATCTGTCTAGGCTCACCTGGGCCACAGTAGGTGGGAAAACCTGGCTTTTATTTGAGAGAGTTTATGTTAAGCCTAGGTAAAATCAAACACCTTAAATCAGGGTAAAAGATGTCTGTTTCATTATAAAGTATTTGTTAAGGGCTTTGATTATAACTTAGTTCTTTCAGCATTGCATGACATTTTGCAGTAGAAAATGTTATACTTGCTTGAATCATTCTACCAGTAGTACAGAAAATTAATCAGATGCATATCATGTGAGGAACTCAAATCCATACTTGAGCATGCCTATAAAAAGGAAAGTTTGATAAAGAAAGTAAATCCCAAAGCTTCAAAGTATAACTAGCTAAAATCTGCAAGCCTTAGGAAGGTGTAGCTCATTTGTATTGGTGTGAGCATGAATCTGATGCCTGTGTTAGAGGCTGGGCAGTGACAGTGCAAAATACACAACCTCTTTCAGTGAAAGCATTGAAGGCATTGAGTCCTTATTGTTCAATACCACTTTGGAAGTAAGGAACTAGGTAACATTTTTGTCCAATCCTTCTCTTTTTCTTTGGAAAACTAGGCCAGTGAAGCTCAGTGTAAAAAATAACAATTATGCCATTGTCATATTGTAAAGTTTAACATGTTGTGAGTTAGTTTTCATATACACTTCAATTCATGACACACTCAATAAAACTTGTAAAAGAAAGAAAAGAAAGTATGAGCTGTGTGAGGAATTGAGGAACTCCAGTAATGTTGCATATCCTGGCCTCTGTCCACATGTCAGGGATTTACTGCAGTATGAGGCAGGTCATCAAGACTCAATAAAATACAGGTGTGATTAAGTCACATTTTAAATATTACCTAGCAGAGTATATATGAGAAAAAAAAAGAAAAAGTGTGCATGGGGAAGAAGACAAGCAAATTCCAGTCTCAATCCCTCTTTAAAACCTTGTATAAATATTAGAATAGGATTTTTTTTTCTATGTTGGTATAATAATTTTCCCAGGACTGGAGAACATATATAAATCTATTCACTCCAGAGTAATTTTTTATATCAAAAATATTCTACCATTTTATGACTTATTTTCCCAAGTCATTATTACACAAGGATCTGTTTTGCTTTGGGGCTTTGCATTTTGTTTTTTCTCTTTGGGCTTTTTTTCTCATTATTAGTAAGTAGCAAATGCATTTAAACAGGTCTGTTCTGTAGTTCTGAAGGGTTACAGAAAATAACTACATGTATTATTGATATATGTCTTATAGCTTGTGGCATAGATGAAATTTTGTGTATGTATTCAAAAACTGCAGGAGACTTTAGTGAGGAACACCTGGACTAGAAGATAATTTCAAGATAGATATGTTATGTCTGGAACATGCATACACCTGAGTTGCAGCATGATTTCAATTTGCTTCAAAGAACTCTGAATCTGATCCTCTGATAGATTTTCTCTCTAGTTACTCATTCAGAAATGTTAGGACCAGTTATTTAATCTTATCAGTGAAGGTTCAAACTCTTATCAGCCACTGACTAAAAACCTGCTTAGAGGTAACAATGTCCTTTCCAACAGAGATCACAAACACATTAAATCACATTGATTTGGGAAATCAATTCTCAAGGAGAGAAATTCACTGCTGGCAATTTCGCTCCTACTGCCTGCTCTACTCTGGGAGGCTTTTTTTGTGAAAATGCCAGCCTCTGAATTTTCCTTGACATAGGCCTTGTTGTTTTTTTGCTCTATCACACAAGCTAATCCATCTGTCTGGTGTTTTCCCTGTACCAGACATTCCTTCGAACTTGGCTAAAAACTGCTAAGAGTTTTACTGAGTTTGGAATACTACTGGTTTCTCTGAGAAGCTTTAGCAATAAATTGATCAAATGTAGACAGATAATAGTGGCTATAGTTCTCAGCTAATTAGAATTCCTTAAATAACCCTTACCACTGGCTTTTCCATGTCATAAGAGAACCTTCACTACTTTGATATTCCTAGTCAAGAAATTTCCATTTATTAAACTTCAGCTAATAAAGAGTTAGACTAAGCTTTTCCACTTTAACTCCCTTTTCCTAGGAAGGAGGTGTCAGTATAGATAACACCACTGGCAATTACAGCAGATGCAGCATAATTCGGATGCTTCAGCATTTCATTGCATTATAAGCTTTGTGCATTCCATGGATTAGTTTTCAGTGCAGCTGCGGATAGGCAAAGTGAATCGACTTTTGCTGGTGAGAATTGCCTCATTAATTGCAATATTTCAATTCAACCCTTACTCTGAACTCTGTACAAACCCTGTACAGAATTCCAAATATAGTTGTTCTATTGAACAAGGAAAACAATTATATCTGAGACTGCAAATGTATAAATGTGTCTGGATTTTCCAGCAAGTGACACTATTTTTTATTTATATTCTCCCTTTTATACACTCTCGTCTAAGGTTTTGGTCATAATCTGTTTTGCTTGGTGTGTTGCAAGGGACCATAAGGACAGAACTTTTTCTGCTGCTGTGAATCTGGTTAAAACCCAAGCCAAATTAAACAAATACAGAAGAACAGGCTGTCACATAATTAGAAGCTGCTCAGGATTGCTAGGCTTGTGGCCAAGACTGAATGCTAAAACCACTTCAGGAGCACTACGATATTGCAGTGGCTCTGGATTATTTTAGAGGTTATATTTTATAATTATTACTTTTTTGCTGTAGAAGCATTAAGTTTCAGCTGTAGATCAAGGCCTGGATAGCACTGAGCACTGTATACTGTATACCATTTGCATTTAATTTCAGGGCCATCTTCTTGCCTGCCCTCATTCGGGTTAAGTTGCATTACTTTATGTTTACATACTGATATAAATCTTTTAAAGTTGAGTGCATGTCAGTGGATGACACTGGTTGTGTTACAGTTGTATTACAGCCCTTTAAATCCAATCAGGATCTTCTGAGTAAGTGCTATATTCAATTTAATAGGTCCTTTGTCATTGCAGATAATGATAGGAGAAGGAATTCTCTACTGTTGCCTGTCCAAAAGAAGAAATGGGATTGGAACAGAGGCCAATATTAATGCAGGAGGATGCAACTTCAATTCTTTTCTTAGAAGAGCTGTCCGATTTGTTGGTGGGTTTCAATTGGTCGTTACAGAAAAGAACTTTGCACATACGTTCGGTTTTCACCATGCAGGTTTGCTTCTCTGAAATAGCCTTTCTGAACAGCTCTTCTGCAGAGCTATCACTAGCATAGATCTGCTAGAAAACATGAGAAGAAACTCAGACTGCAACAGAGCAGCCCTATACTCATAATGGAGCATCTACATTCTCCATTTTTCCTTTCCTCTCCTGCACTATTTGTCAGTATTTCTAAAAGAGTAATTTGTTTTTCCTTCCCTGCCCACCTCGAGCTGGCTGCCTTTTAATGATTTCAGTGTATAGCTTCCCCTGCCTGTCTTCAGTGCATCATAAGGATTCAACCCACCTGTCACACTATTCAACATGACAGTGAAAACTTGTCAGAAACTCTCAGTAGATTTGACATTCTTTTTCTGGAATGTGTTTATCTGCCTCTCAACAAGGGCTAGAATCTAGCAACTTAAAAGCCATCAGAGCTCTGTTGAATGTCGTTTGCACAATTAGTCAACATAATTAATGCATATAATTAACAAGCTCTGTTTCTTTCCTAGGTGTTCATGTGTTTGGTCTTTGTGCAACTGCTCTTGTTACTGATATTATACAGCTATCAACAGGATATCAGGCACCATATTTCCTGACTGTTTGCAAGCCCAACTATACATCCTTAAACGTATCTTGCTCTGAGAATTCGTATGTTGTGGAAGATATTTGCTCAGGAGCTGATCTCAATATTATCAATGCTGGAAGGTTGGTTCTGTTCTTCATTGTGTACGTTTTTAAGTATTTGTTCTATTTTTTATTTTCTGTTCCAATTTCAAGATTTTTTTTCCTAGTTAAAGTCTGAATGAGAGTTAAAGGTGAATGCATGAATGTCTTTATAGTGATGTTCAATTTTCTCCATAAAGATATTAGTTTAGCCTTAGGCTTTGGAAGACTTTGTCAGGTTCCAAAGCACAGTCACTACAAGGTGTCCTGCCCCCTCAAATGGGACAATTTCCTATACAATTATCACTATGTATAACTTCTGCTATCCAAAGTGGTCTGTGGGTAAGTTCCCTTACCCGCAGGGCAGGGGAAGCAGTCTCTCAAGTGCCTGGTCTGAGACCTCTGTATAACATACATTACAGTTCAGGTGTTTGGAGTTTTTGGACAAGTTTGTTTTCTGTTTCTCTAATTAATTCTTTTATACTAATCGCATTGAAATATGTATTATTAGAGGAAATACAACAATAGTAATAAGCTGTGTGTTCCCAAACCTGTCTTTTCTTGCATGGTATTTCTAACTGGTTTTTTATTTCTTTCCGCATAACCATTTGCTGTTACTGGGATACTGCCAGTGAAGCCTGATTCTTGCAAGCAGTGTTTTGCAACTGCATGGTGTCCCAGGGAAAATAGGACATGATTACATAGGAGCAAGCAGAAAAATTTTCACAGTTACATCTCATTAATTTCATTATCTCAAATATGATGTCTACTGCTTTGAATTGACTGCCTGTAGCTATTACAAAACCACCAATCACTCCTAAGTTTAAGTACCATCACTTCGAAAAAATACCGTGAAATTAAATGCAAAATATTAATACTAAGCAATCAGGTTTTGAGTGTTTCTGTTTCCCTAGAAAAGCAACCATATATCAATGTCTCAAAGTTATTCCCATCATAGAGGATACATTTGGCAATCTGTAATATTCTGACACCACCCACAATTTCTCCTTCATTCAATTTTATTGTGTTTTTCCTTTATTATGTTGTTATTTCCTTATGCCAATCTCAACTTTACCACAGCAAGCAGCACTTGCTACTTGTTCTAGGGTAGCGCTTGCTATTTCCTTCAGTCACCTATATAGAAACTATGGTACAACTTCTACAGTACAGGAGGTTAATTTGACTTCAATAACTTCCGTATGGAAGGAACTTGTTCTGAGTTTGCTAATGGCCTTCATTTTTGATTTGTACTTCCCAGAAACTTTGGCTCCAGAAATTTGCCTCTGAACTCCTGTTTGAATGGTATAGAGAGGAGCACATAATTATCCAACTGATTACATCAAATCATTTTTATGCAACATCCCCAAATATCCAGTGGTTCCTACTGTCCATCTTTTCCTCTATTATCTTCAAAGAGCCTTTTCAGTCATTTTTGTTCAGCTCTCCAGGGAGGTCTCTGTCCTCTGTCATCTCTGATGTTCTGACTCAGTATGGCTCTCTCTCTCAGTAGGACTCTCTCATTGTTGCCCCTCTACACATCCTCATGCATGAGCATTTAGAGTGATACCCTGTCATCAGAGTTCAGGACATGTTTTCTTTGAGACCTTTGTTCACCTTTTCAATACAGAGCCATACAAAAAGCCTACATATTTTTAGCTGGAGTTATTTTCATTTTAGATTAAAAGATAACAAATAGAGGAACAAAAGCAGTGACACCATTAGAGAGTACATTTAGTCTGTGTTTGCCCTGAAAGCATGTGAATAGAAAAGAGAATAAAGAGAAGATTGACTGTGCCATTGTGCACCTTATATACTACAAAAATACCGTCAGATTAAGGTTAAGTGGTAGAGAAGTTCATAGACTAAAATATACTCATTAGCTCCACAGAGACTCTAAGTAGATTTATGCTTCATTAAAACCTGCACAGGGTAAAGGAGTTGATTAGCTATTATAAACATTTACCTTTTTTTTCGTCATGTCTTTATTCCCCTGTCCTCAGCCCTGAGCTTATTCTGCAGGAATACTATTTGTGAAAGATTTGTTCAGGGAGGTTAAAAATAAAATAACATGAAGAAGAATTTAGAAATTCTGTCTTTTGAAATGCAAAAGGAACCATGCAGATTTCATCTTGGCCAGACTCATGAACCTGCTGGAGCCATAGGCTCAAATTCAGGTCAGCAGTATGGCATTCACACTGAACTACATGCACATTTTTAACTGCCAATTAATTATGTAGAACAGACAAGGCAAAATGCGTAGGAAAGAAATTTAGAAAGCAGACTGCTGCTTTGCAGAACAAATGTCTGTCTAAAGTTAAAGGACTCTGTCTCTGCTGTTTTAAAGTAGCTCACTTAGGTGTTGTTAGGAAATTGGCTGTATGTGGAGCCCAGTTAGGATGGCAAGACTCTCTGTGAATTATAGTTCAAGTATTAATCCCAAACTGGCCTTTGTCATGTGAAAGTTGCTGTAGTGACTGCAAGGTAGACATACTCTTCTTCATGAAGATGTGCAGGCTTAGACTTTTTTTAGGGCTTCTGTGATCTAGATGTCCACTGTAGAACAGGTATTACTGAATTCAAACCCAGCTTTTTTTCTCTCTGCTAAGTAAAAACCTCTTTCATATTCACATCACTTTTCTTTAGTTGTTTTTAGAGAGTTGAAATGGGTCTAGAAGATTAATAATACTAAAATGTTAGAGAGCCTGATGTGATGGTTCTGTGTAGCTCCTGCATGCGCAAAACCTCCTTTTCGTGTCAGAAAAGTAGAAGCTAAGCTGTCACTTTTAAACTTCATATCTGAAGATTTTAACTCAAGACCCAGTCCACATAACTTAAGTCTCCAGGTTTTCAATTGGAGCGGAAGGCCCTCAACAATTTCAAGATATTGCCTACTGTCTCAGAGTTTGGACATGTTTTCATTTATTCTCTTTCTCTGGCCTTCAAGAAGGGGCCCAGTAATTCTTAAAATACTGTCCCTGTGTTGCTGTGCTCCATTAGCTGCTGTCATGATGTAAGGTTCTGAATTTTTTAAAATTTAAATAAACCTATAGACATAGAAAATAAAGATGTAGTTTGCCTCTCTCTGAGAAAAATGTCACGCAATGACAAATGTTACTGCTAGATCACATATAGCTTAGGAAGTATAAGATGGCTGTACCACCCAGTGTTTTTATCAGTGAGCACTAGCACTGTGCATTTGAACTGAGAAGTATAATTTGAGTGTCCTTCCTTGGCAGAAAGTCATTCCCTTCTCAACATGCCACCCTAGCAGCCTTTGCAGCAGTGTACGTTTCGGTGAGTAACCAACTCTGTTCAGTTTCATTTATACAAGACAAAAGTCAGAAAGTAATTTGCTGTATAGTATAAAATTATGTGTTGCCTGGATATCTTGGATGGATGGATGCTTTTATCCTAGCAATTTTAAAGCAAAATAAAACTATTAATAAAGCTGTTTTTATTGTAGCTGTTAAAGAATAAGGAAAAGAATCAACTGCTTCATATCTTTTGTTAAGAAGCAAACAAAAGTGTTATGTTAAAGTATATTTGATACCTCATATTATCCTCATATAAAATGCAGCGTTTATCTGTCTTAGAGTGGTATTTTAACTTACCAGTCAAATTAATCATTATGTGTGCTTCCTTTTCTTTGTTGCTGTCTTCTCTTGATTTTCTGCTTTTAAACTTGAAGCATTAAGGGCCATACATCCATGTGATGTAGTTTGATTTCACCTCCAGAGATTTGCAGCATGGATGAAATGGCACAATCACTCCCAGAGGCCTTCAAGGTGTTACTGCAAAGCAAGTGAATAAAACCCATCAGTCACTAGCAGAGAATTGTGGGACATGCTGCAGCAATCACAGCTGATTTTGCACCTCTGAGCAGCAACATTTCTTCAGTATGGCCCACAGTGCTAGTACTATAGACAACTTAATTGAAGTTTTAAAAGTAATTCCATCACTGGTGCTGTAAAAATCAGAGGAAAACAACAGTAATGACCAGTTAATGACTTAGATAATAGTATTGTGCATGTACTGGGAGCTTGACAGTGTTTATTCTGCCCAGGGAAAGGCCAGAATTTGGAATAACACTGATGAACCACCTCCACTCAGTTTTTGTGACCTCCCTGATATTATGGCCCTGAGTTGAGAAATGACTCTCTAAAGCATCTGGTGGTAGCTTTTGTTGGAACAGGTTATTGCATTCATCTGGTGTGACATCTGGCTTTTGTATTTCACAAGTGGTGGCTCCTTAGTCACATTTATAGAACATTTAGATGCTGATTGCGAACAGTATTGAGGCATAAAATACTTATCCTAATTGATGTCAATAAGCAACACTGCCTATGCTTTTGGAAATCCATTCCTTATCATTTCAGATCTTTCTGCAGTAAGTCAGCAAATTTTAACAGGTCTTTAAAGTAAAATTAAATTGATTACTTGTAATATTACTGTGTACTAATGATTTATATATAAAAGGAACACTGAATGTGAGAAATAAACATCCTCTTAGGTATATTTAAGTTTCTTCAACTGCTTCTTTATTTCTTTATTTTTCAAGATGTACTTCAATTCTACATTAACAGACTCCTCAAAACTTCTTAAACCACTCTTGGTCTTTGCCTTTATCATCTGTGGAATTATATGCGGTCTGACTCGTATCACCCAGTATAAGAATCATCCAGTTGATGTTTACTGTGGCTTTCTCATAGGAGGAGGAATTGCTCTCTATTTGGTAAATATAATTGTCATGGTTAAGTTTTAGCAAATTAAACTTCTAAAGCTGGAATAAGAGTAGTGGGTATTTTTATGAAAACTTTTCATCATGCTCACATGCCATAAGTATAAATAAAGTCAATATGTATTGAAGATGATGAATTAGGGATAATGACTTTAAAAGTAAACAGGAAAAAACAAACATGTATTTCAATGTGGAATATAATCCTCCGGCATTGTATACAGAAACAGTTCTAACTTTATGTGTTTATTAAATACAAAAAACCACTCTTTTCTAATCCACACTTAAAAGCATAACATAAGAAAAATATTTGACTAATCGGTATTTGTTGCTGACATGAGTTGATACTGACAGTATTTGCTTTATGATCTCAAAAAATTATTTAATTAGTATGAGCAACTCAGCTGAGTGAATTGCTGAATCTCCAAGAAATTAAAGGCAATATTGTACACTTGTGATTCTTTGGAGTTCTGAAGGAAACCATGCCAGGGAAAAAGGATGGTCAAATCAGGTTATTCCTATGTTATCATATTATTTCTTTTCCTTTGTACTTTGTCAAAAGAGATGAAGCACCTTGCAAGAGTCCTGTGAGGAAACATGTAGGTCAGGCCTGATTGTATCTGTCAGAAAGGAAGCTCATCAAACACTTGCTTTTGCTTGCTGCTCTCAGTATGTCTCCAGCAGGAATTCACTGCCCCGGCTGCTCAGAGAGCACCACAGGTGCCTGGGAGCAGAGCTTCTGCTGACACCCCTGCTTGAGTGTAAGCAGGTGAACAGAAGGGTCTTAACAGACAGTGGGATGGTTTTACCTCCAAGCAGTCAATGATGAATTTTAGTATAATACTAAAATAAGTTCATTTCCTGACCCCCTATCTTCTGTGATAACATAACCTGAGGTACCTGCAGATGGTCTGCAGAGGTGACCCAGGAAAAATGCTTTTCACAGTGGCAGAAGAAGGAGCAGTCAGAGTAATAACAGAAACTCCATGAGCTACTAAAGTCAGCCTCTATGATTGCCTTGTGAGCAGAAAGGCACTCAGTTGAGATTATTATTTCAGATGACTCTCTGTTGTAGATTTACTAAATGGAGCTGTTGTCCCCATGTTTGAAATACACAAACAAGTATGCTTTGTTAGGTTTTAATTTACTGTTAGGTGACATCACACAGCACAGGGTATGTTGTCCTCATATGTTGTCCCTGTACTCAGTAAACCTGCCCTCAAAACTACACATCAATAGGAGGATGGAGAAATAATGTGAAACTACAAATAATTCTGAAAGGAGTGTAAAGAACGACTAACTCAAGTGATTGAGTCAGATATTTGACCCTCTCACAGAGTACCCTCAGTGGAGCCTTTTTTAAATGAAAGCATTTTAGAGTGAGTCTACTGATTAGGAAAATGTTTTATAACTAAATCTTATTAAAGTTCTGCACAGCTTGGAAAGCAATTGATTTAAATTTGATAAATGTTTCTATGATGTAGATATTGTATTACATGGTTATTGTGCAGTAGAAAGGGCAGAATCTGCTAATGGCAGAGAACAACTCAAGCTGTAACAAGATTCAGTAAATCAGGACAGGCGGTAGTATAGCTGTAAAATAGCTTTGCCTAACAGATTGGAAACATCTATTTTGCTTTTTCTCTAAAACATTACTTCTGTAGCTGTATCTGTTGCTTGATTAAAAGAAAGCTCATGGAAGATAATCCATACCTCAGCTGTTTATTGCCATGAATAATATGCCCTAGTTATCCTAGTGAGACTACTTCATACATACCTAGAGGTACCAGATTGAGGACAGAATTTGGACTAAGGCTGTACTAGAGAGGAAGGGCAAGTGAGCATACCCATCAGTTTAGCTGGAGTAATTATGTCACTGAATTCTATTTAAAAGCAAAAGAATGTAATTAAAGTACCTTAAAATGCGTCCTTTTTAACTTAACCAATTGTTGATGCTTCTGTCCAAATATCAGGGCCTATATGCTGTGGGGAACTTCTTACCAAGCGACGAGAATGTGTTTCATCCAAATTTTCACAGAGAACCTCTAAGGTCATTGACAGACCTCAGCCAAGATGCCAACAGAATCCTGCCAGGTAAAAATGGCAGCAGCAGCGATGGCATTGTCTCTCACCGTAGAGAAAGTATCCTGAATAGAAACCACAGAGATTCAGGCTCTCTGACCAATCTCAAGAGAGCAAATGCTGATGTAGAAATAATAACACCACGAAGCCCAATGGGAAAGGAAAACATGGTTACTTTCAGCAACACTTTGCCAAGAGTCAACACACCATCCTTGGAAGATCCAGCAAGACGAAATGCAACAATACACGCATCAATGGATTCTGCCCGTTCCAAACAGCTGCTGTCCCAGTGGAAGAACAAGAATGAAAGTAGAAAGTTGTCACTGCAGGTAATAGAGACTGAATCTGGCCAGTCACCACCAAGGGCTATCGAAATGAGGTCAAGCTCAGAACCCTCCAGAGTGGGTGTAAATGGTGACCATCATGGCCCAACTAGCCAGTACCTGAAAATCCAACCTGGCAGCGTACCAGGTTGTAACAACTCAGGTCTTACTGGTGGGCCGAGGGTCTCTATTCAGTCCCGTCCTGGCTCATCCCAGCTAGTACACATTCCTGAAGAGACTCAGGAGAACGTGAACACATCACCCAAAAGTAGTTCAGCAAGAGCTAAATGGCTGAAAGCTGCTGAGAAGAGTGTTGCATGCAGGAGTAATAGCCAGCCAAGAATCATGCAAGTAATAGCCATGTCTAAGCAGCAAGGAGTGCTTCAGGGCAGTCCAAAGAGTTCAGAGGGAAGCACAGTGACCTGTACAGGAGCCATCAGATATAAAACCTTGACAGACCATGAGCCAAGTAGCATTGTAAGAGTTGAGGCCCATCCAGAAAATAACAGACCTGTAATTCAAATGCCATCAGAAGGTGAAGGAAGTGGGTCATGGAAGTGGAAAGGTCCTGAAAAAGTCACTCTTCGTCAAACGTATGAGCTAAATGATCTTAACAGAGACTCTGAGAGCTGTGACTCCTTAAAAGACAGTTACGGGTCAGGTGACAGGAAAAGAAGCAACATAGATAACACCGAGCATCACCATCATGGAATCACCACGATAAGAGTCACACCAGTGGAGGGAAGTGAGATTGGCTCAGAGACTCTGTCCATTTCTTCTAGCCGGGACTCAACACTTCGAAGAAAAGGTAACATCATTTTAATTCCTGAGAGAGGGAGCAGTCCAGAGAACACCAGAAACATCTTCTACAAAGGCACATCCCCCACACGAGCATATAAGGACTGAGAGGAGACATATCAGCTGGACCATACCACCACAAAGTAAACACATCTTGACACAGGTTCTGCTCTCTTTGTTTTGAGCTGATATTTACCTTTATGTGCCAAATTATTGACCAGCAGCCCTGCATTGCTGATGTGCAATGTGCATGAGCCTGTGAAAAGCATGTGGTGGGGGGAAAAGCACAATGCCAGAACTAATGTGAAACATTTTCATGCAACTTGTTTCTTCAGATTCAAAACATTTATCTGAGGGCGACGATGTCAATTAAAAGAATGGTCTTGAACACAGACACTGTATTTCCTGAATGTGCCAACTTTTTATTTTATATTTGTGTCCAATATTGACTGACTTTTTCACAGCAAAGGCTGTATCAATGGTATATATTCACCTTTGCAGAATTTGCACCAAATCTTTAATACAGGATGGTGCTGATGATAACTTTACATGTTTTGAAAAGTTACATAATTAATAGACTCTGCAAACATGACATATTGATGTGCAGTTACTTTACAAGTAATATTGCTAATACTATGATGATGCTGGCTGCATTCATTTAGCGTAGGAAATATTTACAGCTTTGTTATAGTGGATCTGTCACATTCAAAGATTGCAAAGGTTTTGTGTAGTTCTTTAAGATGTCTACTGCAACAAAAAGTGTGTGGGTGACATTCCATTAGAATGGAATGACTATCTATTTTGAATAGTTTTGCTGCTACTGCTCAACTTTTGTTTAAGAACAGGTGCTACTAATGAAGAGGCTGCTTCTTAGTGGGCTAACTTGTAGAATTGTTTTCAATTACATTTTTTAAGGGGTCTTATCAAGTACTACAAGTAATTAAGATTTTACATTTTTAAACTTCTTATTCTGTCCTTCAGCGGCCCTTCCATTTTTCTATTAGTTTTTAAACAAATAATGGAGGTCACCAATAACTGCAAGATGTGCAAATGTGAAAGGTGAGCCATGAGTAAATAAAAATAGATGGCAACTTTCCTGACCAGCTTCCAAGGAGACAGGAATTAATATCATAGCTCACACTTAGAAGCAGTCATTCACCTCACTTGCTTAGTATGCCACAAGAACAATCACAAGTTTCACCCCAATCACCATCATGGAGGGGATTTGTGCTTCGCTAAAAAGAGCAGAATCACTGAACAAGTGTTGCACTGTGCCACTACTACAGTTCACTTCCCTTGAGACACCCTCCAGAGCCTTCTTAACCGTGATAGTTTTCCCACCACTGCCACTTAAGAATATAAAAGGTCTCTGCACTTGAGAGAACATGAATTATCTTAGTAAACCAAGCTTTGGGTATAATGAAAAGCCTTGCCTGCTAAAAATCTCCATTGCCAAAAAGTTATTGAAAGGATAAGCTTTGAAAGGAATAAACATGGCATGTCTTAGAATGGGCCTGCTAGAAGAAATGCCTCATTTCATTTGGCTCTGACTTAAACCCTGAAGGAAGCCAGGGGCAGTGCTCACCCACTGCAGCTCTTCATTCTCTCCTATTTCTACCTGAAGGAGAACTCCTCTCAGACACCTGCCAGCTCCCCTGCTAGGAGGGGAAGGGAATAGCTTAGCAGTCCTCTCACTGAATAAGAAGTAGTAGATCAGGTCTGTTCTCTGGCTTCTTGAGAGAAGTGTTTTGGTCTAAGTCCTCTTCTCATTTAGGGTATCAGAAGACCAGATACGTTCTCTATAGTCAGAACCTGTCTACGGACCCTATCCCACAGAACTCTAAGGAAAAGCCCACCCTACCCCAGCCAAGTAGGAGGTAGAAGGAAGAATCATTCTGTTCAAGAAGATCAACAGCACAACACATAGACCAAAAAAAACCAAAAAAACCCCGAACCAAACAGCAAAACAAAAACCCAAAAAAAAGACCTCCAAACCAAAACAAAATCCCAAACCCAACCCAAACCTAAGTAATTTCACAAGGATGAGGATGGTGTTTGTGAGTCAATGGAAAGCTTTATATGTACTTCCCAGTTTTTCAGGTGCTCCAGGCTTACTGAATGCTTGCTGTCAAGCCAACTGTGCCAAGCAATGTTTCCCTCACCTGCCCATCACCCAGTGCTATGGAAGAGTGCCAGTCCTTAAAGAAATGACCACACTCCTTCTGCTATTGATACAAGATGACCCCATCATACTTAGGATGATTGGGAGAAAGTATTCTGCAGGTTGCATGTAAGAAGCTACCAAGTAGGGTTGCAGCATATTGTCTATGTTAACGGCACTATATGTTGAAGAAACACTTTAAGGCACATCAGCTGGGAAAAAAATCCTAGATACCAGGAGAAAAAGAAAAAGAAGTACGTAATTTTTTTAGAAATAAGTTCTCAGATGCTAGTATTTCCAAGTCAGGATTTGTTTTTTTGTTTCAAAAGGATGTATCTTTAGTCCTTGGTATTTAATATGAAATTTTGTACAAGATTCCAAGGAATTACAAACACTTGGACTGTCGTGAAGAAAACCCTTTGGATTTAAGTTTAGTCTAGGTACAGGATAAAGCAGGTAGGATTAGCTTTAAAGGAATGGGTAAGACACAAACACTGTTGGCCTATCAATGCAGGGAAATAAGATGCAATTATTTGTTAGTTTGTAAGTGCAGGGGAAAAGAACATAAGTAGATGAACCTGGAAATAAAGGAAAATTGAAATGGAGAATAATGGCAATAAAGCAAAGATTAGAAAATGTTCCCTCTGGCAATTTAGCTGTTTTGGAAACAGCAGGATTCCTGGTGGGAGTGTTTGTTCTTTATTCCTTGGTTTTAGTCAGATATATATTGGCATATATGTTGCTTTTATTACTCTAAAACTTGCTGCACTATTTCAAGTGCAGTGTGATATTTTTCCTAAAGTTTCCTATTTCTTAAGAAAAGATTTTAAAGCTCTTGTGTAATCATTGAAATTATGTTCTATACATAAATATTGATATATTCTTTTTTACTCAAAGTGCCAAAGGCTACTGTTTTTAATAATGGCTTATCAAATTATATTACGTTAGAGAGCAGAAGTGTAATAATATATACATTGGAACTCAGACCTCTGCATGTATATTTGATAAGGAGCCTTTTGTAAAATTACTCTTTGTTTACATTCCACTGGTACCTTAATTTAAAATTAATCAAATAAATTGACAGGTGACATCTTCTTAGTGTTCTGATTTTCTTACTTGCTAACAGGCACGAATTTCTTTGTTAGGCTGTGCTTTACTGAGAAAAGAAAATACTTTAAAATAAAATATGTTTTTAAATGAGAATTCTCTATATAAAGTATTGTGTTTAATAAAATGTTATGCCATGTTTTCAAATGGAAAATAATTTGTAAATTGCTATAAATGTATTTTGTTAAATAAGTACAGATCAATGCTATTGTGTGAGTTTATTGTGCTAACATCATGAAATAAAGATAAAATTCCTCATTCATGTTTGTTTATCTGTGGTGAAGAAAAGTCTCATTCCCCCCCCACAAATCGTTTTTCACAATTAGGTATCTCATTACGTGTAAAAGTGGTCATCAGTGAGAAACCTTGACACCTGCACAGCAGTAAGAATTTGTAAGGAACAGTGCCCAAACAAACTTTTCTCTAACCAAAAAACATTTTACAAAAAACCCCAAGGGAATTGGGAACATCAAGCCATATGAGGACATGCCTGCTCAATCATTCTGCAGCACCAGCTGCATTGCTAAGCCCAAATGCCCCTAAACCATCTTGCTAGTGTTGGGTAGAGCTGCCAGACATAGTGAGGCCAGCCTTGGATTTGTGAATGAGAACAGGGCAGATGTCAGAGGCAAACCTGAGAGGAGCAGCCTAGAAGGCAAACAAGGTAGTGCGGTAAACAAACAGCAAAGACTGTCTCCAAGCCTGTCTTGAAAAACCCTGACTGAAATGGCAGCAGCAGGGCCCAGGTGCCTGGGGTGGAAGACAGCTGTAGCTGAGGCTTGCACTGGCACTGCCAATGGCCTATAATAAGGACCACAGGGAGCGGCAGAGCCCCTCCAATGCATGGCAGCACAGCAAATGACTCTGAGAACCCAAGTGTGCCTGGGCCTTTGTGCACAGACTGCGCCTTTGCACTTGTGTGTCTTTGGAGCAGGTGACCTGCTGTGGCTGGGGGCACTGGGCAGCTGCTGTCCCTGCTGGCTCCAGCCAGGCAGTGCAGAGCTGAGTGGTGACAATGTCACACATGTGCCATGCTCCACGCCAAGGCACAGGGTGGGTGGACTGACATCGCCTCAAGCTGTGGTGCAAATCTGGGTCACTTGGCAATCCCTGTGCCATGACTTTCATGACAAGTTAAGATGGAAGCCCTCAAGCAAGAAAGTAATAAAAAACCAGTATGTTGTCTCTCAAAGAAAGGCAAGTGTCTGTACATTTGTGATACTATTCCCTCTGTGGTGACAGAAGGTGCTTTCTTCTTGTGGCTGGGGCTGAAGAATGTCCTGCGCCCATGGCATGAGCAGCCAGTTTCAGGAGAGGCCTCTCATCTGGCCAGCAGCAGATGCATTATATGCCGTGAGTGAGGCTGTGTGAAGCATAAGGGCTGTGGCCCAAGGTTACGGTGTTTCATCCTCTGGGACGTGTTAGTAGCCTGGAAAAGCTACACGCAGCTATGGCTGGGAGAGACCTCGTGAAGGATGGAAGAGAGAAAAACAGACTAGGGTAGGACTGCTGAAAGCTGATGAATGCAAATCTGATGAGATCTCCCCTGGGATTGGCCCCTTCCATGGGTCACAAAGGGGCCTAGACAATTAGCTCAAACATTTTAAAGGGCACATTTTAAACATCTGAATTTAGGCTAAAAACAAAGTCCCCCTCTGAAGGGTATCTTTGATAGAGATTATATTATAAAACTTCATCTAAGATGAAGATGACAAACCTTGTCACATTCTCTTAGACCATTCTGGCTACAGCAAGAGTGTCACTAATTTAAGAGAGCTGCTCACTGTAATCAAGATTGATGACTAAACGTGGTCACGTTTACAAAGGTATGACTGATTAAACTGAAACTTAAATCTATTTTGTGCTGGGCTTATAAGAGCTTCAGAGGCCTTCATATAAGAAGTCGCATAAGACAAGACTATACCAGAATCAGTTTGGTGCAGATTTATGAAGGCCTTTGGTGTGACAGATGAGTGCACACCTAATTTGGCAGTAACATTTTAAATGCTTTAGAACTCTTGTTCATAAAGTTAAGAATAAAATCTTTTCACAAACCTTAAAGCACAGAATGTATCAAACATGCGATAAAAATTCCAAGTGTCTTCATATTCTACATTCAAAATAAAAGTAAGGAAACTCCAGCTGCATACATGTGCATAAAAACACACACAACACAAAGTTAACATGTTCAAGACAGTGTTTATAAGGAGAAAGCTAAACCTTAAGTTTAAATCAAGGAACAAATTTTGTCAAGGTTGCAAATACTCTCTCTAAAATTTTTCTGCTTTGCCTGCAGTAATCTCTTCAGGCATTCCAAATATGCATATAGACATCATTTAATGATACCTCCCATATATTAAATCTGTGATTTTTGCCATAAAGGATAACACAAATCTTCACATTCAATTGCTTTATCAGCACATTCCTGTTTAAAAAAAAAACAACCAAAAACCCTAAGAATTTATCCATGACTAAAGTAAGTCTGCTCAGTCCTAGAAAGCTTGTCTCATGTTCAAAGGGAAAAAAACATCCCCCTTCCAAACCTCTCCCTACCTTCAAAGGTCAGGTGTCATTCAGCATTTTCATACTCTATTACTTTTTCAGTGCTGCTCAGAAGGAAATGGGAGTCTTGGGGATTTGTGGATCTGTCAAATCTCTGCAGGTACTAAATGATGCATAAGGAAAAGCTCTGCTCTCTCACCAAATCATTCAGAGGAGACTGGAGCATGTCTGAGTGCAACATGATCCTGTTCCTGCTCTGCTTCAAACAGAGTTTGTGGATTATGATGTCTGTTCCTACCCCATGCTAGGGCCAGATCATCTCTGCTATGTGAATAACATCACACAACTGGGAGCAATGGCTTTGCTCATTTTCACCTGTAAACTATATAACTATACTTTGTAAGTAATAGCCATATCTGAATGTTCTCTAAAATTAGCTATAATGTTTTCAATTAGTACAGGCTAGGTTTATCAAAGTTCACAGTATTCGGTGTTCTTTCATGTACACATTGATGCAATATTCTTTGCCTGAGCTACATTACTGATCCTGTGGGTCAGCCACCCTGAAATTTATTTGCTTTATCAAGGAGAGGTGTGGATACTTACCAGAGTCCAGGTGTACACTTTTTCCATAGAGCATCAGCAGGGTCTGAAAACTTGTGCATTTGTTGCAGTCTCCTCTGATACTTATTTTCTTCCTATAGCATTTGAGAAGTATCTTTGCTCTTGCAAGACAGAGTTTTCACAGAAGTGATTCCAACATCCTATATCTCCCAACACTCATTATGAACCAGCCTGGCAGGGAATAGTTGCAGGCTTTGGCCACTTCTAGGCTTTAGTTTCCTGAGAACTGCTATGGGTATGATGACAAATTATGCCTTGGTTTACTACCAAAGAATGAACAGAAAAACTGAAGAGAAGCACGCAGTTTAAATGATCAGGACAGTTTCATATAGCACATTCTGATTGGTAGCACAAAACAAATGTGCTGTGAGCTCTGTAAGCCTAACAGATTGCAGACTTGTCTAACCTGCCAAACCAAGGCAAACAGTGGAAAGAGGTTTCTTAAAATGCTTTTATTTTTAATGAAAGAGTTTTATTTTTTATGAAAGAGTTCTCCATTCACCAACTTCTTTTATGATGCAGGCGGAACAATTCAGATATAAGTTTAAAAGCCCCAAAACTTATACCTTACCCAAGAAAAAAAAGTGATTCAGGAGAAAGTTCAAGATGCTATACAAAATAGAAGAGTAAGCAGCAGTGAAAGAACAAAATAATAATTTTTAAATTTGCATGTGATTTTTATCAAGCAGTGTAGGCAGCTAATTAGTACAATCAGTGCTTTCTTAATTCCTCTTCAGTTATTCATCAAATAAATGAAGACTAGGTCACTGCAACACAATTAATTTCCTCCATACCTAAGATACAAAATGTGCCTAGTTTACAAAGCCCTGAGCTCTTGTCATTGAGAAGGGTAAGGGGAGGAACCAAAAGAACTGGTGAGAGTATATCTTAATCTAGGAAGTGATACAGAAGTTAATGGGTACTTTATGATATTCAAGATCAAATTTTTTGAAAATTACAAGAGTAGCTAATCTAGGACTGGACATGCAGCTAACACAACCAAAATACAGTAATTTCACGAATACAAGCCGCACCAATTTGACCAAAATTTTGGTGGAAACCCGGAAGTGCGGCTAATATTCCGGGGCGGCTAATCTATTAACAAAATTCTAAAAGCTGCCAACACGGAAGTGAGAGCCCGCGGCAGCCCCAAGCCAAGCTGGAGCCCGGCCGGCCCCGGCAGAGGTGGGAAAGCCTGGCAGAGGCGGGGCCAGCAGTGTCGGGGGCGGGCGGCAGAGCCTGAGCCAGCAGGGCGGGGGAGCCCGGGAGAACTGGGGCTAGCAGTGCAGGGGAGCATGGCAGAAGCAGGAAGGCCGGCGGGTGGGGCTGCCTGGCAGCGGGGGAAGCCCAGCATAATCGGGGCCAGCAGCGTGGGGGAGCCCGGCGGTGCGGGGGCCTGCAGTGCCGGCCAGGGCGAGGAAACGCGGCGGCGGTGCAGACGGGAGGGGGCGGCCGGCGAGCCTGGTGGCGGCGGCGGCAGCCCTGCCGGCGGGGCGAGCGAAAGCGGCGCTCGCGAAAGCGCCGCCGCTCGCGAAAGCGCCGCCGCGAGCCGCGAACCGCGAGCCGCGAACCGCGAGCCGCGAGCCGCGAACCGCGAGCCGCGAACCGCGAGCCGCGAACCGCGAGCCGCGAACCGCGAGCCGCGAACCGCGAGCCGCGAACCGCGAGCCGCGAGCCGCGAACCGCGAGCCGCGAACCGCGAGCCGCGAACCGCGAGCCGCGAAAGCGCCGCCGCGAACCGCGAGCCGCGAACAGCGAGCCGCGAAAGCGCCGCCGCGAACCGCGAGCCGCGAACCGCGAGCCGCGAAAGCGCCGCCGCGAACCGCGAGCCGCGAGCCGCGAAAGCGCCGCCGCGAACCGCGAGCCGCGAACCGCGAGCCGCGAACCGCGAGCCGCGAAAGCGCCGCCGCGAACCGCGAGCCGCGAACCGCGAGCCGCGAAAGCGCCGCCGCGAGCCGCGAGCCGCGAGCCGCGAAAGCGCCGCCGCGAACCGCGAGCCGCGAACCGCGAGCCGCGAAAGCGCCGCCGCGAACCGCGAGCCGCGAACAGCGAGCCGCGAAAGCGCCGCCGCGAACCGCGAGCCGCGAAAGCGCCGCCGCGAACCGCGAGCCGCGAACCGCGAGCCGCGAAAGCGCCGCCGCGAACCGCGAGCCGCGAACCGCGAGCCGCGAAAGCGCCGCCGCGAACCGCGAGCCGCGAAAGCGCCGCCGCGAACCGCGAGCCGCGAGCCGCGAGCCGCGAAAGCGCCGCCGCGAACCGCGAGCCGCGAAAGCGCCGCCGCGAACCGCGAACCGCGAGCCGCGAAAGCGCCGCCGCGAACCGCGAGCCGCGAGCCGCGAACCGCGAGCCGCGAAAGCGCCGCCGCGAACCGCGAGCCGCGAGCCGCGAACCGCGAGCCGCGAAAGCGCCGCCGCGAGCCGCGAGCCGCAAACCGCGAGCCGCGAGCCGCGAACCGCGAGCCGCGAAAGCGCCGCGGGGCGGGCGCGGCGCGGGGCGGGCGCGGCGCTCGCGAGGCGCGGCGCGGGGCGAGCCCGGCGGCGGCAGCCCTGCCAGCCGGGCGAGCGAACGCGGCAGCGGGGCGGTGCTGACGGGAGAGGGGGGCCAGCGAGCCCGGCGGCGGCGGCGGCAGCACCACCCGGCCACCCCGCCGAGCCGTGGCGCTGAGCTGGGCCACCCGGCCCCGTCGGCAACCATGAGCGGGCCGAGCCTGCCTGGCCCCGCCCCGAGCCAGTAAAGCCCGCTATGCCGCGATCCTCTTACTAATTGGCCAATTTGTGAAAGCTGCGCACGGATTCTCGCGACGAACGAAAGTGCGGCTAATATTCGGGGTGCGGCTTATCTATTGACAAAGACAGCAACATTGTCGAGGCACCGGGGGTGCGGCTTATAATCCGTGCGGCTTGTATTCGTGAAACTACTGTACTTCAGAACCTGAAGGAACATATTACCAGTGAAGCTCACTGAGTGGATTTGTAGCAAGGCTGGTGAGTTGGGCAGTGTCAGTTGTATGCCACTAAGCCACGTTAGACTGTACAGTCTGTTGTATAAAGGAATGCATGTAGAGAGACACAGCAAGAGATCTGCTGCCATAGAAACAGATGTAGCTGCTGGATGTGCTGCATCATTGCTACACTGAGGAAAAACCATGGATCAGCAGTATACCACAGACTGCATGTAACTTGCTTTGTTCAATCAGAATTTAAAATCTGAAACAGATAAATGATGATCAGTTATTATTCATAGTATAGTGTAGCTGCACAGGTTTAGCATACTTTCTATTAGGAGTAGTGGAAACTGGAGATGAAAAACTAAACAATTAAGGAATAATTATCATTCAGAAGCTTTAATCTGATTTTCATAGTGCTTTGCATTCTCAAAAAAATAAAAAAAGCTATAGTGCATGATCGTTCGTTTCTTATCCAGACATTGCTCCTGAAGCAGTTACAGAGTATTTACTTTTGCAGTGTTTATTCCTATTTGCTAGAAAATGAAGTTGAAATTCCATATTTCTAATCCAGCTCTCCTATTCCAGTTGATGGTACTTTCTTGTACATAAGGAATCCAACTATCAGAACCACACACTTACAAGGGTGCCCATTCCAATTGCTATTACACCCAGTATTGTTCCAGTCTTGTAGAGCCTTAATCAGCCTGTTTCACCTACAGTGCAACTGCTTTATTTGGAATCAAGGAACATTTTTAACAAATAAAAATAAGCCACTGTCTAAATCACTGCAGAAACAGGACTTTAGGGTTTATTTTTAGAAAAAAAAATAATGATAACAGTTCAAGGCTGAAATGCTATTTCTCTGTAGTCAGTATGTCATTATTCATAATTCTCTAGAAAAGTGAAAATGTATTTCTGGTTTTAAATTATGGTAACATGGAGTTTTGGATTATCCAAAGAGAGCACTGATATACTGATATAGCACTGATTAGCACTGATATATAGCTAATAAATTGAATTTTGAGTCCACCCTGATTATTACTTCTTAAAAGACTGGACTACATAAAACAAAGTAGTTGTATAATAAATTACAGGTAGAAATGTAATATTTATTATATGTATTATATTTAGGGCACAAGGATGACATTTGGTACATGCCTGCAACTGTATTAATCTTGACTGAGTGCTGCCAATTCCTGGTAGAATTCTGATGTTATCATTTAAATAGGAAAAAAACTGCATGTTGTAAAATTATTCCGTTTTTCTCTCTTCTGAGAGACAAAAATAAAATGCTCCATTTAAATGCACTCCTACGTGGTTTTCACAGCATAATGATACTCTGTGGCAGCAGTTTGCACAGTAATGCTGCCTTCTACTAAAAAGTATGAATTGACCTTATGTAAACTGCAGTAATTGTTCCTGCATTAATGAAAAGATCCTTCATTTTTCCCAGAAGAGGAAATTCAATTGGATTAAGGTGCTATGAATCCAGAAGTCCAGGTATTTGCAATACTTACATGTCTCTGGTACCAATACCATAGAACAACCTATGCAAGCAGAAGCTTCTGGATATGAACATCACAGATCTATCACTTAAGCATAAGTGTTGAAAGTACTTTATGTCTTTTTAGCATATACTTTCCAAATACGTATTTTTAGATGTTTTGCTGAGCATTTAGTTGATTATATTGTCTCTTCACTGAACACAGAGTTCAAATCTCTGTACTATCAAGTGCCTGAAAGGAATCTTAAGAAGAAAATACTTTAATTCAGGTTGGCCTCATTTTTACTCCTTGAGAGTGCTTAGTATGTATCAGAATAATGAGTGCATATTAAGAAGATGAGACAAAAGGACAGAAGATTTGGATATTGTATGCTGTATCTTTTCAAACTGTGGTCTGCATCACCTTAAAAAAATTTAAAACCTAGCGGCTCTTGGGACAGTGAAGAGTCAGTTACAATAAACAAGATCCTTTAGCTATCATAGCAAATGTTAAAAACTTCTGGAACTGTGTGTTAGCTAACATAGTCACCCAGTCTTTTCATCATCTGAAGTCCGCTGGAACCAAATCAATCTTGAGGAAATGTATATTATCAAGTAACCTTGTATGTTCAAAAACTAGCAAATCTTCTAGCTCTTGCTACAACTTACAGCTCTGCCCAGGTAAGCAATCATAATGTCAAAATATGGCACACATATGGACACATATAAGATCGATGAGTGGATTAAATTAACTTCTAAACAATTTTTAAAAATAGAAAGAAATATTCCCTTGAAATTGCCAGAATTACTTGATAGCTGCCAGTAAGAAACCCATCGCACTATCCTTAGTGTGGCTGTGTAGAATGTGGATACAAATGGGCTGAGTGCAGCCCTTGCTGTCCTTGGTCCAGCATAAGAAGCCTGTGTGAGGCTTTGGGCTTTGAAAACTGTTAGCAGTAAGAGCCTGGGAAATGATTAACCTGTAGCAGTTTCAGTGATTCAGCACAGTCAGTGATTCACCAACATGGACAAGAATATAGAAAGAATGTGAACAAGAGGGGCAGACAATGAGTTATGGAAATCTTTGCTGTCTCCAGTTTCTTCCGTTCTCCTTTAATGCTCTTAGAAAAGTGGAAATCTAGGTATTTTTAGATTTTATAATACCTATTACTCCTCACTGTAGTATTATTGCCATGTCCTAGTACCCTTCCCTTGTTTTCTCACAAAAACTACAACTCTATACAATAGACTGTGTTTACCCATGTCTTCCTTTTTACCATATCATTACTTTTATTTCTTCTTAAATTGCACATGTTCTGGGAAGTACACTCTTCCTGTGTTTGTCATTACATGGTGAGGAAGATCATGACAGTAAACTGTAAAGGTGGCCAAAATATTTGTGTTCAAAGGTGACCCCAGAGGCTAATCCTGGCAGCCAGGACTCCAGAGAGGGTTCTGCATCACCCAACACAAACTGCTACACCACAACCCATGGAGACACTCTTGGGTCCCACTGTACTGGCAGCATGAATCACTGGAAGCATTGTGCCCCTTTACCTACAGAAACAAAAAGTGACTGACACATGCTTCTAGAAGGTTGATACTTCTTCCAGGTACCTATTGTTATTGCTCTTCATTTCTCCTCTCTCTTCTAAGAAAAAGATTCTACAGGAGCCAAGTGCAAATGAAGTGCAGTACCATCACATTTAGCTTTCAAAACAGGAATGTCTTCCAAAACAGATCAAATAATCAGCACTAACAAAACCATCAAATCAAGCAGTGACTAATTATTAACCCACATCAACAAACAGAAGCAGCAGCATTTCAGCTCTCCCCTTAGTGGAAAAATTCAAAACTGTGAAATGAGAAATGTTCTAGCTGGAACCTCGCAAATGTCCTAACCCCATTTCTCACCAATCTGTCTTTCCTGCCTATCAAATCCAATTGACTGACAGGCAATTTGTATGAACCTTTGTAATATGTAAGCTCCAGCAATTCTTTCTTTTAAAAGCCTTTCACTCCTGCTCACTGCAAGAGGTGTCTGTGGGAAGAAAACAAGCAAATTTGGCAGAAAGGAACCCATTAACTCCCATTAGCCCTGCTCTTAGGTAGGCAGCTGGGATGGGCCAAAGGCCAGAAATGGCAACTTCCTCATTATTTTTCTTCATCTCTCAAGAGATAGTGATGAGATCTTATTGGCCAACTAACATCTAAGTCCCATCAGACTATTTTAGAACAGATTAAGTCAAGATTGTTAGATGAAGATACAAAGCTAAAAAATACTGAGAATGGCACACTTTATGACATGAATTGGTCATTTCTTCAAGGAAGAGGAAGGATTATTTCTCTCTCCCCTTTTCCTTAGCAACCATCAAAATTTTGGGTTCTTTTTCATTTATAGAAGAGTCCTGATTTCAGGACTGCCAGAAAATAGAAGCATCTGCTTGTAACCAAGGCATTTTCTGAAAAGCACGGGACCTTTAGTTAAAGCTTTTTAGACCTTATGTCTTATTATGGCAATTATTTCAGATAAAAGGAAATTACAAAGCCTGAAGTATGGGAAGGCTTTCATCACACCATGGAGTGCTCATATTATAATCCCTATAAGAGAACTTGCTTGACAAATACTATAAATGGAAGCCTCTATAAAAGGATAAATAATTATTCATCTGCTGATAAATTCTGACAGATCATCTTTCCCATGCAGCTTGAGTAAAAGACACAATCAGAAAGTCCTTGATCTGTTAATGGGCTAATAGCACTTTAAATCCAAACTACCTGGAAAAACACTGACAGCTTTAAAATACAATTTTACATTTTTTCCTTTTCCAACAAAGTAGTATCACTGAACATCATATTGATATTTTACTCAGAGTGTTGTAGTCTTTTTGTGTGGGTTTTATAATTTTTCACTCAATATCTAGCAGAGTTATTTTCACTCCCTCTAAATTCAGCCTAAGTTCTCAAGCAGTGCTTTTTGTCAGGGTGCCTGGCCAATGTCTCAGATAGGGTTAAAATTAATAAACATTAGCTACTTAAATGAATATATAAAATTTCTAAGTGCTACATTTGTTCTTTAAGTCAGAGTCATTTTATGTCAAAAGGACAAGCAAGTAATATTTAAGGAAAAAGGAAAAAAAAACAAACCTGCAATCTCCAACTATAATCCCATTATGCAATCATTGCTGGAGACTCCAAACCAAGAACGTCAGCCAGCCATATTCCTAACAGAGACTGAAGGAATTTCTAGGCAAGGCACTCAGGTGACTATACAAGTACATGTCATTAAACAGAACCCAGAAGAGGAAACAGATACAATCTCCACAGTTTCTTTACTTCTGTCCAGATAATTTGCAGAGAGAGGAGGTGACTAGTGTTGAAGAGGAATGAGAGAAGTATTCCTCCTTTTCTGCCAGACCAATTATTTTATAATCACTGTGCTGCTAAGAGTTTGGGGCCCGCTGTGGTAGTAGATCTGAAAAATCAGAATAACTAGTGCACAAAGGGGTAATGATTTTCAAAAGATTTAAAAATGCATGGATGTCTAACAACCTGTACTCTGAAAATCTTCCACTGAATCCATGGGGGGAGGCAGCAGCAAAGTAATAAAATTTTTAACCATGTAAGATGGTCACAATTTTTAGATATTTATAGACCTTTTGTGGAGCAGACTAGGGTTTGGGGTTTTTACCATTTTGCCATGAAATGAAACATATAAAATAAAACTAAAATGAACCCTCCATGACAGATCTCTGAAGCATAATGATGCTAAAAATAAAACGTTACCAGGGAAACCGAATGGAACTGAAATTAGTGATAGGGTCTGATCTAAAGCCACTGAAATAAAATGAGAACAGGATCAAATTACACAGAAGAAAATAAATCAAAAGTAAAGCAGTCCTTCAACAGCAAAGCTTTATTCTGATAGTATCTCTGGTTATAAACCAAAACCAGTATAAGACTCCTAGCATGGCTTTTCTCAATGGTCTGAATGTCCATGCAGGGCTCTGTGTGTGTCTGTGTGTGTGTGTACAAGACTCTCAGCACCTACTGAGCATCAATGGACTACAAGGGGTCCCCAGCCTGCACTGCACTGATTTCTCCTTTAGCATAAGAGCTCAGAACTTGAGTCAGCTTTACATAACTAAAATTTCATCTCTTCTATCAGTTATGTTGGCAACTCTTCTAACTTGTTTTTAAACTTCTTCAAGAGAAAGTTAAAAGGTGGAAAATTATTCAAGATACATTTCATTAAGAGTCTAGATATTCTAATTTCAGCAGACACAGACATTCATAAGGAGCATAGAGTCACCTACCACAAAGTAAAACAACCTCCAAACTTCTCTATTTCTGAAAATGTTAGTCTTTTGCTATAAAATGGCCAAATAGCTATTTTCAGACAGAAGACATTACTTCAGGACTAAATTATTTACAGAGAAGTACAATGACTCTAGACTTGACATCTCCATCCTACATTTTTTAATTTTATCACCAAACTCGAGCTTATTTCCTCACTTCACCCACGACTTCACAGTGGTATTGGTATCATATATCTCTGCCACAATATCCATTCTTACCCAGTGATGGCAGGAAGGCTCCCCTGTGTGCGTTATTGCTCCTCAACTAGAGAAATCTTAATGTTTACGCCCTCCTTCAAAACAGCAAAAGATTAATTGTCACCAAAGCAACTACCTGGCAGCTAAGTATTATTTTCTCTAAAATATTATTGGGGATTTTTTCTGAAATGGGATAGCCTCGCAATATAGGTGATAATCAGTGATATATTTAATGGCTATTCATTTTACCCATTTTTGGTTCTTGGTTCAGATTTCTACTTCCAGCCCCAAGACAGCTCAATATTGTTGTTAATATTAATAACTTGTTCAGAGTTTCATTGTAAGTTAAAACTTTTCAAGTTGATGCCCCAGGGCTCATAAACAAATTTGCAAACTCAAGGATGGATACTTCACTGCAGAAAATTATAATGACCTATAGTTCCCATTTATATGGGGAAACAAATATATATGTATAAATGATTTTACAGGTATTCATAGTCTATCCACATCAAATTAAATCAAGTTATTAAACATCATTGGCCTATTTTTTCTTCTATACTTTTGACTTATTGCAGATGACTGCAGGGCATTTCCTTTGAGTGGTAACTCCCATCTGTGTACCCTGATCCAACACATACAAGCCACATAAAAATAGATTGCTTTTATAAATTTCAAGGTCTTCCCCACAACAATGCTTGTTTAAGACTGTCAAACCCATAGTCCCTTAAAATATTTTAAGAATACTGTAAGCCTACCTTCTCATTAGCTTATTGCTAATTGAAATGCAAACTTTTATTTTTATTTGCTGTTAACACGGGTTTTTCAGTAAACAATTATATTGAACGTTTTCAAAGTTTGAGGACCTGGCCTAGGTTCAACCTCTGTTAGAACAGATCATAGAAGGAGAGCACATCAGACTGGGCTCCCAGTGGGAAGAGGGAAATAGATCATGACTTTTTTGGGAAATACAAGCTGTTGCACCTGGCTCAGGTTTATTTCTGCAGAATCAGGCAGAGTAGCAGATGACCTGCCTCAAATTCATAAACTCAGCCTTTAATTTTCAAGGGCGTACAAGGATTTGCATTTGAAAGTAGTCATCTGATGTTTGGCTTCCTGACACCACTGCAAGTGGCTGTGTTATATAAAAAACCTCAGAGAGATATAACTCGTGATACCCAAAGTTTAGCTTTTTCTGATAGAGACATACCTGAATTTCCCCAAATTGTTATTGCAAGTGGGATCACAACAACTGAAACAAAGTCCTTCATTGACTCATTTGGACTGGAAAGGACCTCTAAGATTGAGTCCAACCATTAACCCCTCACTGCCAAAGCCACCACCAAACCATGTCCATAAGTGCCACATCTATACATCTTTTAAATATTTCCAGGGGTGGCAACACAACCACTTTCCTAGGCAGTTACTTCTAAAGCTTGACAACACTTTTGATGAAGAAATTTTTCCAAGTATCAACTCCAAGCCCCCTTTGGTGCAGTTTCAGGTAAATTCTTGTCATCCTATCACTTGTTACTTGGGACAAGTGACTGACACCTACCCAGCTCTATTCAGGTACTTGTAGAGAGCAATAAGGTCTCCTATGAAGCTCCTTTTTTCCAGCCTGAGCAGCTGCAATTCTCTCAGCTGCTTCTCATCTGTGCCCCAGCCCTGCTGGCCTTCTCTGGACACTCTCCAGCACCTCAGTGCCTTTCTTGAAGTGATGGGCCCAAAACTGGACACAACAGTCAAGGTGTGGCCTCACCAATACCACTTACAGGGGGACAATCCCTGCCCTTGCAGGCCACACTATGCCTGATACAAGCCAGGATGCCACTGGCCTTCCTGGCCACCTGGGCATGCTGCCAGGTGTTGTTACAGAAACTTCTTACCTCAGGATGCTCCCAGATCTGGTGCCCAAACTGGGCAGCTGAACAACATAGGTCCATCACACTACCTTTACTTTAAGTGACTTCTGTCTTTTTAGTTATATGCTAAACCCAAGGAAAGAGTGGCCTTGACAACAGACACCAAGGTCTGCCATTGTAACAAGGAAAGTTACTATGTCATCTTCATGTCAAGGCATATTAAAAAAGAAAATGCACACCTTTGCTTTTGATGGTTTTTGACATGTAAATTAGTATAGCAGTGACAGTTTTATGTTTTATTTATAAGACATAAACAGAATTAATCTTGAGAGTTATTCTGAAGCATTTTGTTGAAGTAGGCGGTCTACTATCATGTTATAGAGCACAGAAAAGCAACATTTACCTTAGAAAGTTCACTTGGAATGGCATCAAGATTTAAAATAGAAAACCTCTAGCTCAAATGATTCCATTAACAGCTCATTTGTTACTGCAGTATGAACTGGGTTAATTTCTCTTGTGAAAACTTCTTTTTAGAAAAACAAATGGTTAGAAAAGAAGAATTGATTCAAAATATATACGTTCCTAGTTGCAGTTTAGAGTTTATGTTTGCTAATTTTCTTGTTATTCTTTTATTATTATTTTTAGATATTATTTTGTATATATTTCAAACCTGAACTCAGTCTAAATGACATTCAAGCATCTTGCAGACTTTTACTACCCTAATTCAAGTGCAGCTGCAGAATATGTCAACGAAGCCAAATGGCAGCAGCTGTGGAAAAGGCTACTGGAAAGGTGGCTTATCAGAAAGTAAGAGAAAATCCCATGATACCCAGGCTTTATTCTCCAAATGATTTTTTAAAATCCTACAGTGCAGTATAGTGGCAAAAGAAGGCTTACTGAACCTGATAAAATCAGATTTCTGGTTGAGATCAAGCTAAAGTACAGTCAGGGTTGAAGTAGCTTTGCGAATGAGCTCACTTCATGATGGAAATATCTCTTGTATGTTCACAAAATCTAAGGAAAAAGAGCTGATTTCTGGAAGACTGGACAGTTTAAGAAAGGCACTGATTGCTCATTGAAAAAATGGTCTCTTTGTAGGCAGCATTGTAGCTGCAGCCTGGCTGGTGGAAGGACAGACAGATGGCTGCACATCCACCTGCAGACTGAAATAATTGTATCACCAAGGATTTCTGAGTTACAAACAACAGCACAATACAAAAACAGCAAATAAAATGTATCCTCCTACAGTTGTACCAACACATTTTTATAGATGCTTTAACTGAAATGTAAGCCTGGCAATAAAGCACCCCCAGTGTTTGTGATTACCAGCTGGCTATTACCAGAGACATATATGACTCAACATTTCTGTAAATGCAGCCCTCACCACCACTCCTCAGCATTCTCTATCTTGTAACTCAGTAAAACAAAGCCTATGAAATTCTATCTTTGCCATCAGCTATGGCAGATACACTCCACACACATCTAATGTACCACATTCAAATTTCCTGACATCCATCAAGTTCTTTGAGACTAAATAATCCTGTGTGCTTGTGTATCTTGTAATCAGGACTGACTGGAGCTTCAAAGTGAAAATCAAAAGTGCTACAAGAACCAGTGCTGCTAGAATGGCTTGATGGAGAAAAGTATCTCAGGATATGGAAGACCAAGCAGAAATATCAATACAATGACATAAGAAAAATCTCAACTGCTCAACAGTTCATGGTTCAGAGGGCTCTCAAACAACATCACTGTGTTACTACACAGGGCCTGTTGCAAAATGGGTTTAATGCAGAACTGTGATTTCCTAAACCAGAGCCATCTTCAACAAGTATCTGATTTGAACCCTTGCAAAAACATCTACTCTGCAATTTTTTTATATTTTTAATGCAATTTATTAACATCTACAGTTTGGTCATAGATAAAACCTTTCTTCTTCAAAGCATACAGCTCTGCTGCTCTTCCATTTTTGCTATTCTGTGGTAAGAAAACTGCAGCTGCCACTATGAATACATTAAAGCTTCATAAAACAGCTGTCCTTAAATATCTCATCACACCTCTCCATAGACAAGTATGGCAAAAAGCCATATTGCTGTTTTTGTTCTTTTCGTCCATGCCAGTTACAGATTACCAAATTCATACAGAGATTTTGTGATAAACCTGATGAATCTTGTTACTCTTGTTAATATTTCACTTCAAAGTGCAATGGCAAAGCACCCAAAACAGAGAAACTACAAATAAAATTAGAAAATTATGCAGACATTATATTTCTGCATGGTTCCTAATGGTTAAAAATGCAGACTTCTTTAGGATTGCATCAAAATATTAATGTTAACTTCCCTTTTTTATTTCCAGATGAGACCTTGCTTACAGATTCTCCTGCAGAAAGACTCTAAAAAGCAAGTTGGGAAACACAAAACACTAAAATGCTGAGTTTTATGTCTCATTTGAAGTAGAAACACAATATTAAAAGCAGCTGAGCACCTGAAAAATTAAGGATTTACAAGAAAATTACTTCAGCCAGTTACTGTTTAAAAGACAAAGAGTGATCAAAACATAAACTAGATTAAAAGCAAATACGATCTGTCCATTTCTGTGACCGCTAACATATAAAACTTATACAAATTGAAGAAACAGAGCAAGTTTTTATAGAAAAACAAAGCAAATCTTTCCAAATCTTGTCTAGTATTTCCCTGAAAAATTAGACAGATTTTACAGGAATCCAATCGGTTCTATTAGGAAATATTAATGTACCTGAAAATCTCAAACTATCCTAATCACAAATTTATAGCACATGTCACCAGTTCCAAACATCCTTCTAAAATACACCAACTAATTACTTTACGTTCATGACAATGTGTCAACAAAATTACAGTTAGTAACAGAGAATAACACAGACTTCAAGTGCAGGGGAATGCATCTGAATTCACCATTAGGAAGATGGGGGTATGGCCACCACAGGCTTTATCCCACCCACACTGTAGGATGACCCACAGATTCAGCTTTAATAGATGTCAGTCTGACATCCCTAATGAAATAAACTTGGAAATAAGGGGAGGGGACAGAAAAGGAAAATAGGGGTCAGGGGTTACAGGGCTACAAAGAGAACATACAAAGATATGCAGATTTAATGTTCTTACAGAAGTAACCTTCTAGTAACTTTCTACCTTACTCTAGATGACATAATCACTATTAGCTATTGTCAGTGCAGAGTGCTGATTTAATCTGAGTAACATGTCTTGCACAATGTCATTTATGCCCTCTTTCTTCCTTTTAATTTTTTTAAGATGCTTCGGGATTGATGGCACATGGCAAGAATTTAATGAGACAATATCTTCATCTTAGGTTTGTACCTTAAAATCACATCTGTCGTGGGACTAATTTCTGCTGTTGTAACTAAAAAACTCAACATTTGTCACCTTTTAACTGATCTTAGTTATTATTAAAATGGTTTCTAACTGCAAAGAGATAATGATTAAAATATTTTATGTGTTTTCACCATGGATTAATTGAAATCACATTTGCTTTGTCCTCTACATAGCAGAAAAAACAAAGCAACACATCAGTCTCATACAACTGCTGCAAAGGTTTCTCCCCTGGACTTTTCTACTTCTCTGACCATCTATTCCTTCTTCATGGCCACCAGATTCATCCTAACCCTTTGCTTACGCTGATAATGTTGATTCCAAGAATCAGAACCATAATTTATAGAGCACAGTTTTCAGATAGGTTGCCATTCAGTACAAGAAACAAGCCATGATTTAAGGCTAGCAGATTATTCCCACTCCTAGCAGATTACTCCCACACCATAATGTGAGAATGAAGAATTCTGTCCCTTTCTCTTCAGCATACTACATTTATTCTTGCTTTTCAACAGTTAATGTCACACTCAATTCACTCAAAAATTCAGACAAAGCTATTCTAAATTTTTTTTCTTCTGAAAAAAATTAATAAATTTTAACGCATGCTGGTCACCTACATTATATATTACCAAAAAATCCCTAAGACAAGTTTAATTTATTTTGGGAGTAGGGAGGAGATGGGGAGGTTCACTGAAAACTTTTTTATCATTTTCTGGGGTTAATTTCTTGTGTTCTTCACAGTTAGAATAAGACATATTCTGTGTAGTTCTAAATAAAACATGCAGTAAGGTGAGTTATTTCTTTGGCAGACCAGATGGCTAATTTATATATGAAATGCAATTTATAAAGCTTTTTAAGCACTTTGAGAAGCTCACATAGATTCCATAATATATTTTCATGGATCTCAACCATGAAGGACAGGTTAAGGCCCACATACAAGTATAAACAGGGTCCTCTGAAATGATATACAGAGGTAGTCAGGCATAAAACAGAAAATGATTCATAGATGCAATTTTCTTCCATCAGTAGTAAAACTCTGAGTAGCTTCAGTTAAAGCAGCATGTCTGGAAAATCAGGACCAGAACAGTATTGCACATAATTTAGATACCTCTCCCTACTGATTTTTGCCTTGAAAAATGAAAGTGCAGGTGTGATTTGAGTATTTGGAACTGCTGTAGTCTGTAGTCCACTCTCCTTTGTCAGAGCATGAGAGTTACACATGGTCATTAAGCTACAGTATCTCGCCTAAAATTTAGAATTTACACAGTTGATAAGAAGTGTGCCCAGGATGTAGGTGTCAATAACCAACATTCAGCTGTAAGATGATTTACATTTTAAAAAATTTAAAAATGCAACTAAAACTTTCTATACCACCAATGTTCCCTTTATTGCCAAAATGAAGAAGTACTAATAATTATAATACACAGCCTCTAAACAACATTGTAAGTGATTCTCCTTTTTCCTGCACTTTGTACAGGTCCTTTCACTGTCACACAAAAGCCACCAACAGTAACTAACACAGATTTTGTATAAAATTTTCACAAGTGACTGAAAAAATTACAACCTGTTAGAAAACCAGATGCAATGTCTGTGGGAACATCAAGGCTTTCAATATTCTAATATTCTTCTCCAAAAATTAACATTCAAAATAGTGTCCAGTACTTTATGCATACAGTTATTTAGTACTCTGTCATATGAAAGCTCAGCTTTGCTGAAAGAGATCTTCAATACCTTCTCTTAGCCTTCTACAGTGAGAGCTCACTTACAATGCAGTCTTTCCTGCAAACAATAACACTAAAAGCACAAGGCTGACAGCTCGCTAAGAGTAGGTGCCTGTCATAGGCAATGACAGATAGTCATCCATCCACCCATCTATAATGACAGATCCTAAAATTATTATTTTTAAAAATCATTTGGTGTTGTTAAAATGTCTTACAGAGAAGGAAACATAATTTTAAGAAACCCTTAATGTTAAGAGCTAATTAAAACAGAATGTTTTACAGTACACAACTTTTCTCAAATTCATTTGAAAAGCCAGAACGCCAAGAAAACAGTTTATCTTTTGCCTTTGTGAGCATGAAATGTGCTTTTCCTTCTCTTCTTCATAACCACAGGAGTGAACAGAACTAAAACATTATATTAGGTTGGCCTATCTAAAGAACCTTGATTATTTCCAGTTAAGTCACTGTGAAAATGCACACATAATTAACAGTCAAAATGTTCAATATTAGTATTAAGCTACAGTGGTCTTGATCTGATTCTTTGCCATAAAATAACTAAAGGTAAGCCTCCAGCACAGGGCACAGGATCACCCTAATAAAATAAGAAAATAATTTAAACTTAGGAGGCATGTTATCTCCAGTCTAAGTTGTCACAGAAAAAGTATCTGATCCCAAAATATAATTGTGTTTGGGATGTGTAGCAGTCTCTTTAAGACAATAGATGGAGGAACTTCAAAATTCTCTGTGAAGGGAATAAAAATTCTGATCACGCTTTTAATGAGATTTCTTCTTAGAAGAAGCAGGAGCATTAACACTAAGAATAATGTAAGCCCAGTTTTAGGAGCAAGGTTGGAGAGAACTTAAAAGCCAAGGTTTTACTCCCAGTTCTCTCAGAAAAAATACTGCCCTAAAAAGGCACCAATCTATCAATGATATCACTTACCACTGCTATCTTTCAACACAGTTTCACTAGCAAAGAATGTTGTAAAAATGTAAAGAATGTTGTAAGTAATATAAGTGAAAAGTGGAGAAAGCAATTTATATACATCAGAAAGATGAAAACCCACAACATTAGGAAGATGATTTAGGTCAGGTAAAACTCCTGAAGTCTTGTTTTTCACTAACAGATAATTTAATACGTACTAAGATACATAAGCTGATATGGACATTCTGATTTTGATCAGAATAATAGAAAAATCATTACTATATTTTATAATTAAAAATAAAATTTGAGGCTTCTGCAAATACTAGTACAGGCTTTGTGGTATGTGTGTGTGCACTACCCTTGCTGTCTTAAGTCAGGAATAAATGCTCATTTGAACTAACCATAAATGGAATTGTAGCAATGACACTCCTATTTCAGGGTACTACCTCGCCATAAGATGCCCATGACTATAGTACACTTTGCTATATGGTAGCAAAATAATATCCTTTAACATTTCAGTATCATGAACGTTTTAATACTCATACAACTCTGTACCAAAGCTCTGATATCCTAACATAGATGCCCACTTCCAGATATTTAACTAAGCTGAGTTTATTCTCCCAGCTGAAAAAACTCTCCACATATTCAAACCTGGGTTTTTGGCTGTGAGGCCAAAATTGCAAAGCACAAATGCCACAGAGACACCTGGTGTCCAGCCTCTATTTAAATATCCAGCTTGGATTCATGGTGCAACTAAAGGTATTATATTTTAGCTACCAATTCTCATAAAGCATAATTTAATTTTCAAGAGCACTGGTTGCTTACATCTTCTATTGAATTTTATGAAAGCATTGAATAATACTTAGTTATTTTTTATATACCTGGATTTGCATTAACTTCAAAAAAAAAAAGAAAAAGAACTTCAACTAAAGGACAACAAAAAAGGATTATCTGAGTTGGGAAAGATCAAACAAAGAAAGATTAGAATGATTTTACAGGATTTAGTTATTACAGCACCTTCCTAGCTCTTAGCAAATGCACAATGATTCTGATTCCCTGCTCAAGGAACCACACAGCCTAAAGTCATGGCAGATTTGCTTTTCACAGTTAGCTGTTCCAACAAGTTCTGATTAATTAATAAAATCTCTCTGTGCTGTTTCTTAGAAGAAGGTACCTATGGGTAGCTGTGAGGGTCCAGGAAACAGGGACTGAGAGATTTATGCTAATAAAAAACTCTAATCTTTAGAACCCTTAAGTGAGGATTTACATGAAATCCTCTCCTTAATGTTTTAATTCTAAGCCAGGAGGAACAAATTCTGATCCATGGTGTACATGACAGAAATTTAATCCATTTGGAGATCAGGATTCATCACACCTACAAAACACTAACCATGTTATGGTGTGAAACAGTAAAACTTTCATTAAATAGCATTCTTTGTCAGAAAATTTGACATCAGTCTGTCTGGGAACCTTTAAGGCCTTATACTAGTTTAGTTTATTTTGAAGAGAACCTATTGAAAATATAGCCAGTGGAGCCTAATGAATTGCTGATCTACAATAACTTCTTATTCCACAAAGACAACAAAGTATTTCTTGAAGAAATCATCTCCTTGTCACAACCAGCATGGCATTAGCATGGCATAGTGCCCAAGGAGCTGCAAGAAATAACTCTGAGGAGACTGCCAGAACTCAGCATTGCCACATAAACTGAGCACTGTACATCAGAAACAAAAAATTTCTGAAGTACACATTTGGTACGTTTGACACTTTCTTGTCTTTCTTCACACAACCAATTCCCTATAAAATGTTTAAGTGCTCAAGTGAATGCTTAAGCAAGAGTTTGAAGCTTCGCTTTTCTTAGAAGTACCAGAATTTGAGAACAAGTGACAAAAAATTACGACATCTGATGGACTTTGTGAATTAAACTAGCAGAGACTTTGGAGTTGATTTGTGGGTGGCCTTCCCTAAGTAGGTGTGTTGCAGGCCACAGTATCTATTATGCAATACACACAAAGAATACATCTATAATTCTGGCTCTTTTGTTTCCACTAGGAAGAATCTGAAAACTAAACTAGCAATTCCAGTAGTTACTGAGAAGAAAACAATGCAGGCAGTATAATGAGAAAAAGGGTGGCCTCATGGTACATGGCAAAGGTCTCCAGGACCCAGCCTGTGTCTCAGATAAGAGATACAGCAGTTGTTCACCTAGAAAATAGTTGCAGTGAAAGTCCAGAGAAGCTGCTCCTGGAATAAGTTGCCTGCTTAGTGCAGTATCTGTATCAGGGTGGTTCTCATGTGCATGGGACTGCCACACAGTCCTGCTCTCCTCTGAACTACTGACAAAGCCTCCAAGGCTCTCAGTGTGTCAGGGTCTCCTGCTGCAGGACGCTTACTAATCCATAGAGTTGTATTTATTCCCTCACCTTTGGGCTCCTATCTCTACCAGATCACCCTACACTTTCCACAGCTGACAGAAAAACCCAGATTTTTTCAGTGGGGAATTCTCAGCCCCTGAACCCCTGCATCAAACATGATAGCTGGGAGATCATCCCCCTCTCTGTGAACAGGAGTCTGTGGAGATCCAGCAGCCCAGCCAGCAGTTAGGTGACATCCCCTTTGTTGCTCAGCCCCTGTTTGCTGCTGTGTCTGAGATGCACTGATCATTGACATTGTTGACCTGGAGACACACCTGCCATGACAACTCAAGTGCCATATTAGTTATTTTAGAGGACATTTACTCACATGAGCAAAATCACGGCATGTAGGAGGATCCCTGCTCTCTGCTACAGACAATATTACCTTCTCACACCTATATTATTTTGAATATGTCAATATTTTTTGTATTCAGCATAAGGCTACCTTCAGCATGGGCATCATCTGTCTGAGACAAGTCAGCACAGTGCCAGTGTGAAAGCTTTGACAAAAGTTTTCATTATCATATTTTGGTGACTAAACTGCTGCAAAGATCAATGAAATACTGGGTCTGCTCTGTTTACTGAAATAATTCAAGATGTGGTAAATGTCCTATATTGTCTCCTTTTTTAAATTAAAAGGCAGTAAACAAATCTAGTATTGGTTGGCTCAGAAATGGATATAACAGTGAAGTCTGTAGTGCAGGTAGATAACAAATGTTTGACTAAATATTTTCCATTAAAAACATGGCATTTTCAGAGCTAAAACATTTTGTGAAAAAGAAACACTAACTGATTTCTTGGTTAAGACAAATGGAAAAATGTCTATGGGTATCCAAATAGTTTATGTTACTTTTTCAAAACACAGAAAATACTATTTTTGGTTAGAATTTCTTTTTTTATCTGTACATATAAACATACCATATAAAATGATGATAAGAAATAAATTCAATATTTCAAAGTTATTTCAATGAGGTGCATCAAGTTTCCTGACCACCTTTTTCCACAATATAAATTCATTAATGTTTTAAAGGGTTCAAATTTCATTATGAGAAAGGAGGTATTTAAATAGTGAATATCTATAGGGATAGAAAAAAACATTTCCTGCCCTGCTGTAAAGAAATTGTTTTTATTAAAAATTGCTTGGCTAGCTTTAAACAATATACAAAATCATGTTTTTATTCACTCTAATTAATGCATAAGTAAATAAGACCTCTATCTTCATAATCATGACTTTTGTAGCATAAATGTTATATGCAGGGGAGAAAACTGTTGCACAAAATCACTTCATTTCCAGCAGGTAAGTTGCCTGTAGAGTATCTTATACATAAAAAGCCTTTTAAATTGCTTGTCTTTTGTACTTCTGTAAAGTGCACAATCACTGGGGGAAAAAAAGCTGAGAGAGAGAGATAATGACAGGCAGGAAAATTCCTTTTCCAAATCCGACATTTGGCAGGCAGGTCTGTGGAACACACATATTAGCTGGCATTTGTATTGAAAATTAGAAGAATGTTCTAGTAACAAGTATAATCTTTTACATTCTGTCAGACTCTTATATTTATTTTGTTCAGCCCAATCATCCATTTCTCATTTTCTGTTATTATATCCTGAGCCCTAGCTAGAGACCCAGCTGGTACACAAAGCAACATTAAAGCCAGGTAGAAGCATTAATGAAAGCTGAAAATGTCAACAGCATCAGAAAACACATGGGTTCACTAGTGAAGAAAAAGCATGGCTGAATTTTCAAATCCTTCCTGGTTCATTGATTGGCATGAGAAATTTAGATTTTAGAAATAGAAGGCCAACTCCCTGCTATCCATAGGTTAATACTTAATCAGCCCAAAGTTCTCAGCAGGAATTCTCTCACATGATGGTAATGAGCTCTATTAAAGACTTGGTGGATTAACTACATGGATTTTTAATCATATCTGTCCAAATCCATACGGTAATTTAATTTGTGTCCAACATGATATTTTCTCCCTCCAAATCAAGCCTCTTTCCTCCAAATAATTTTTCTTTGATCTTTTCACAACCATTAAAAAAAGAGTTCCATACTGAAATCTCCCACCAATGTCTGCACTTGACAGTGTGCCACCCACACAGTTTTGTGCAAGTGTTAAGCCTACAGTATTCATAAGCTCTCTAAACTGCAATTCAGAATATTTTCTACAGCAGATGTTTTCCCTTGCCTCTGCTTTCATATTTAGCAAGATTTTTAAAAAACCAAAAAAATCAGCATATATTAAAAATAAAGATGATAGAAATATAATTGCAGCCAGCTGAAGACTGGAAGGAAAACCTCCATTCAAGGGCATCTAAACAATCAGCATCCAGGTCTAAGCCCAGATGTCCAGATGCTAAGAACTGAGAGCATCTTCCAGCCCCCAATTTTTACTCCCACTGAAATGATTAAAAGGGTGGGAGTTGTTTGATACATATCTTCTCTGTTTGCATTGCTCCAGTCTTTTGGTGTGTGCATACAATGAGTGAACCTCTGTGTACAAATCAATACTCAGAGATGGGCCAGCATGTCCTGTGTGTTCAGTAACATGCACCAACATTTGAATTAGTAGGTGGGGACAGTGAGGTGCCTGCTGCTCCCTTGTGTGAAAACAATTTGTTCATCTTTTTTATGATGAATCTTTAGGGTTTTTCCATTGAACTCACAAAGGACTACTGTACTTATGGCACACACTTCAGTATTCTCCAGTAAACATGGTCACAGTGCACGCATCACTTTCTTCTCATTTGTGGGGGAAAAGCTGTCAGAAAATCAGCCAGATGTTGCTGCAGGGTAAGCTTAAGATCTAAGACTCAAATCCACATTAAAATAGATCAGAATAGGGTTTATATATATCAATATTTTACTTCCCCACGGTTTTACAACTTCATTTACTGTATTGCTATGTATCAAAGTCATCCAATAGATATTGAATTTACTAAATAAATTCTAAAGCTCATGATACCACACCCAGTGCTGATATAAACAGTTGCAATGCATTAATAACAGATGTAGGAAGTCAGCCACTGATGTGTGACATAAAATAATTTGTCTCACTCTTCTTTCACTATCACTCTGCATGTTTTCAACCCTGGAATTAGTGTTATTCCTTATTTGACTGTACATTTTTTACTGGGTAACAAATAGATCTAGAGTTAAAATGTAAATAAGTACAAAACAATCACTATTTTGCTTGAGATCCTAATTTTAAAGTCCCCCTTCTATTCAGGTACACCCAATGTAAAATGGAAGCATCAAGACTTCATTGGTTGTGAACATGATACCTTTGTTATGAGAGGCATTTCACCCACATCCTGTCATGCACACTTCACATCCAAACTGAATGTTAGTGTGAATGGAATTACAAATCCATGAAAAATAAAAATTTACCTTTTAACTTTTGATTTTGTTATGTTGGGTTTTGTTTGGTTGTTGTGGTTTGGGATTTTTCCCTATTTCTTTCTCATTTCTTTCATACACACTCAGGAGCTTGGATGGAAGAAAAAATACTGCATGCTTATTCCTCCCATAAAATCTGAATTTATGGAAGCTTGAAATTTAAAAATAAAAAATACTCAGGGATGCTCCAATGCATCTTGTTCGAAGTAAATGTTGTTTCACATACTATTATATAACATTCAGGAGGGACACAGGTAAAATAAACAAACAGTGCTTCAAACATCTTCCAATTCACTGGCAAACTGCCAGGGCCTGCAAGCAGATTCTGGTGCAGGCAGAGCAGGACCTTTACACTGGTGCTTAGTAGGAGAGTGTCAGGTGGTGGGGATAAACTGAAACAAAAAAGGTTCTGGCTGATTGCGAGGAGGGACTTTCCCTCTGTGAAGCCAACAAGTAACAAAGCAGAACCCCAAGGATTCTGTGCCATCTCCCTCCATGGAAGTTTGCAAGACTGAACAAAGCCCTGAGCAACCTGGTCTGAGCTGATATCTAACCATGCTTTGAGGTTTGACTAACTGTAACTTAATTATTGCAATATAATTAATATATAATATATAATAATATATAATAGCAAGGTCCTTCCATTACTTTGCAGCAGTAAAGATGTGATCAAAGATCTCTTCCCCATACACAATTCAGTCTGTTAAGAAAGGCAATTCTCCAACTGTATTTAGCTTTGTACAACCTCACCTGGAGTGCTGTGTGCACTTCTGGGTTCCATTTTTTCAAAAGGATGTGAAGGTACTCAAATGCATTCAGAGCAGGGCAACAAAGCTGGGGAAAGGGCAGGAATGTCCCATGAGGAGCAGCAAAGGTCTTTTGGCTTGTCAAGTTTGGAGAAAAGGAGGCTGAAGGATAACCTCATTGCCCTACACAGCTTCCTGAGGAGGGGAAGTGGAGAGGAAGGTACAGAACTCTTCTCTCTGATATTCAGTGATAGAACACATGGGAATGGTTGAAAGCTGTGCCAGGGAAGGTTTAGCCTGGACATTAGGGAGCATTTGTTTACTGAGAGGGTGGTCTTGCACTGGCTCAGGTTTCCTAGACAGGTGGTCGCTGACTCAAGCCTGTCAGCATCTAAGAACTTGGACAATGCCCTTAACAACAAACTTTGACCCTTGGTCAACCCTCAGCTGGCAGGCATTTAGATAAGGTCATAATTACAGGTCCTCTCCAATTGAAATATTCTATTGTAATTCAAAAGGTAAAAAATTCTTCTGATCTTAGCTAGGTCACTAACCAGCACAACTAAGACACACTAGCTTGTAGAGCCAACTTCACCCAAAGGAATGGCTCCATTTAGCATCATAGCTGGTCACCTTTGCCAACCCAGCACAAATAACTATTTACCATAGACCAGACACCCATTTGCAGATAGCTCATGGAAAACAGTACTTAGCACAAGTTCAGAGTGAGGCTTGAGCCATAACAAGAAAAATTAATCATTCTGCTTCATGTACTTCCATGTGTAATTACAATTACAGACCTGAGCTGAAGGCAGTTATACAATTTATCTACAATTTCTCTCCTATGCCTTCAGCAAGCCTTAGATAACAGAATCCAAGAGCAACTGATTGCATTTGATTTCAAACATGCTCTGTTTTGGGACTGACCAAGCCCATTCCTGTCAGGGAGCTGCATGATTATCTCAAACTGTACTAGAAAATTTAAGCTTTGTGTGCCAGTTGGACGACAGACGACTGACACATCCATGTAACTGCATTACCTGTGGTCACTTGGGATTACGCTAGGTGCTCTTCCTCTCAAACACACCTTTCTGCAAAGACTTCTGAATATTTATTTGCCGAGAATTATTCAGATATATTCACACTATATATCATCCTGCTCATGGGTACAAGCTGCTGAGCTGATACTTTAAAATCCTATAGAGACAAAAAAATAAAATAATTACTATAGAAACAAGTACTCCTGACAAATGCAGTAACCAGCAGAAAAAATTATCATTTCTTCTCATTCATGCTCATATGAATTTCCTATGCAAACACAGGAGTAGATATTTATTCATAATGGTTCTGCTGTGAAATAAGCTCTAGAGAAAGAGTAGTGTAGCTGAAGTGCTACAAGAAAATCTCATATACTGTATATTTTATGTCTCAGTAGAGCTACCACACAGTAATGACTAGTACAGAACTTCACAGAGCAACAAATCTCTCCTGAATATTTCATCCAAGACGTCCATCTTAAAGTCCTTAACAAATTTGGGACAATTGTGTTAAATTAATTTATAAAGTAATCTCTGATAGGTATGTTTCAGAAGACTCACTCTGCCTGCTTGTCTAAACTAAAAAAAAAAAAATTAAAAAGACAGTAATGTGCAAAACTAAGTCTAGAAGCATTATTCACATTAATGGGAAGTATTTTGCTTGACTGATAAGCACATGGTAGTCAATGGCTGAAAATAAACTGTTTATCCTACATATTTTGTACATATTTCAGTTTGGTGAAATAAAGATATTAATTTGATGCAGTGGAAAACAAAAGCCAAGAAAGTTCTTTAGACTACTAAAATTTTCTGAAGTGGCTATAGGTCTCTGTGAGAATTTGCATTTATCACTGTCAATCTGGTCTTTTTTACTGCTAAGCTTCAATTAGCACCTCAGAGAGAAAAAAACAAACCAAAACCAATTCATTGCAAATTTTTCATCAGAGAAAACTTACCCTTCTCACTAACTGTGCAGCTGAGCAGTGTACTGGTCTCTAGCAGGCAGTTATTGTCAGCCCCAACAAAGAGCAGACAATGGCTACTAAACTAAGACACCTGGTTGTTAACCAATTGTCAATTAAAAACCACTCCTTAGCAAAGTGTAAGATAAATATGATGTACTACGGCAAAACATTATCCTGACAACGGAGTTGAAACCCCTCAGCTTTACCATAATATTAAACACAAATACAGTTGCTATACAATTGAAAGAGTAGGGATCCCATGAAGATAGAAGTATCTCATAGGGTCAAACATTGCTTCATTGCTATGAAGTTACATTTTAGAGCTCCTCTTGTGAAATATACTCTGGGTTCTGACTGCATATATTCAGGATTTTTGTAAATCAAAAACATAAGCAAGAAATTAGGAAACTACCACTGCAATTATATGCATGGGAATTTGAGGGCAAAATATAGACAGAAAGAATATCTCTATTCCCACTTACAAAAGAAAATAAAGGGTTATTTACAGTGCTGGAAAAGGCTATGTAAAAGACCTGCAGCAAAACCAATACTGCTGATTAATGCTCTTTTAAAATTTATTTTTCAGAAGGCTGTCATTGTCTTAAGCCTCCTCTTACCAAAAAGGAGCTTCAAAGCACAATGAGAAAAAGTAATAAATGAACGTGGCTCAAAGAGTGAAGGAGTCCATTTTGCTCATTGAGATGAAAAATACAGATTATTTTAATAGCTATGCAGAAGGATCAGCATGGATCTAAGCAGGCTACTGCATGTCAAGGAGCATTGAGATGCCTGAGTGTGCCTGTTCAGGTAGCCACGATGATGTATCAGTGCTTTTGCTCACAGCAGTTTTTTCCATCAATGTAAAGGTAAGTCTTTGAGAGCTAAGTATTCTACATCTTCCTAACACCATCATAGGTAAAAACAAATTATCAGCTGCTGAATTTCTTAGCACAATCAAGGAGATAAAGGCTGGCATTCAGTCTGTAACAATGATATCCTAAAACCACACAGATTTACTGTCCTCCGTGCTGCAGAATGAGCTTCAGTGCTCAATCTCCCTTTCACTGTGTGTGTCAGGAAAGGTTCACAACTCCTCCTGCCCTCTGCATCCCGTCCGTGCCTATAGGAATGAACCATACCACTCATGGCATTGTTCCTGCATATTTAAGGTATTTCCTTCCATACCTACTCCAAACCACTGTGGGAATCTAAACATGTTTTGCACAGGAAGGGACCATATGGGCTGGGTTTGTTTTGCTCTTTTTTTTCCCCCCAGAGCATCTCCTAGGGACAACAGCTTTGTGCCTACTGCTGTTCAGAACAGTCCGTACCTACAAGAAAAAAATGACACCAAGGAAGAATTGTTTACTGCCATATAGAAGAGATTTCAAACTGAGCTACTTTAATGAAAGCAATTTTAATAAATATCAGCCAAGATATCTAAACTGACAAAAGCACGGCTACAAAATTACTGAATTTAACAACATATTTTCCTGAGATTAAAAGCAATTGGCAGAAAGCAAAGGGGAAAAATGTGGTGTCACATATTGCAACTTTTTATGACAGATGGCTTCAAATGGATTAATGAGGTGAGTGCTGAATTTCTAGGTTGTGGTTAATATTTAACCTCCAGTCAGCAGACACCTCTAAGATTTTTACACCTGAGTGGTCAAGTGGCTTACCTAATTGACCTAGTAGAAACACTGTTCTAATTTTAAGAGTATCTACCAAATGAAAAATAAACTTAACAAATATTGCAAAGTGGGGAGGAGATTAGAGAGACCTTGTTACAATACTGCTATAGAAACAGAAATTCAATACTTTCTTTTCCTTCTGAAAAGCTGAGGAGAGACATATAAACTACATGAGCTCATATTATGCTGTGTGAGTCAGGAGGAGCATCGCCCCAGGCTGAGGGAGGTGATCCTGCCCCTCTACTCAGCTCTGGTGAGACATATCTGCACAGCTGTGACCAGTTCTGGGCTCCTCAGCACAAGACAGACAGGGAGCTCCTGGAGCGGGTCTGGTGGAGACAAAGACGGGACTGGAGCATTTCACCAGGAAAGGCTGAGGGAGCTGGGGGTGTTCAGCCAGGAAGAGATGACAGAGGGGACCTCATCAGTGTCTGTCAGTGTCTGCAGGGAGGTGTCAGAGGGTGCACCAGGCTGCTCAGGGGTGCTGAGCAACAGGTCAAGAGGCAATGGCAGGAACTGATGCACAGGGAGTTCCACCTGAACATGAGGAAGAACTTCCTTACTGTGCAGCTGACCATGTACTGGAACAGATTGACCAGAGAGGATGTGGAGTCTCCCTGACTGGAGACACTCCAGAATGTCTGACACAATCCTGCACCATGTGCTCTGGGATCACTTTGAGCAGGGAGGTTGGACCAGAGGAACCACTGTGGTCCCTTCCATTCTGTGATTCATCTGCAATAATGAGGCTTCTCACTGCATTTAGGATATCACAGAAGTTACTTGCTTGATATAACTAGCAGATATGGCTGCTCCAATATCTTCATCTCCTGACTTTCCCAGTTCATTCGGCTAAGAAGTTACAGTAAAATGTATCACATTACAGTAGATAGAACCTTTCAGACACTAAAATAAAGCTGAAAAACAGTTTGAAGCAAGACCTAAAATCAGGGTTTGTGGCTAAACCAATTTGAATTTTATCTGCAGAGTTGTCGCTTTAACACTTCACTGTGATCACTAATATTCAATGATCTGTATTTTGAAGGAACTACTGGAAACACAGTGTACAACAGCATCTACGGGAGTTCAAAGGTGAATGAGAGCACAGTCAAATGAGAAATAGTAACATACACCATGCAAATATTTACCATACTAAAAAAAAAAAATTATCAGGAATTCCCATTTCACTACCTTCCTCCTGAATTTATTCTCCTCCTGGAATATAGATGAAGTCATTCTGAAGTGACTTACTCCTATATTGAACATCCTGCATTTCTCCAGCAAAATGGGAAAAACAGTGCCTGGTCACACATTCTCATACTGTAACCATTTACACAGTATCTGCTTCACACAGAGTCTGCCTAGGCATACCCTAATCTTCAAGAGTACAGGGAGTGTTCCTTGTTTTATAATAAATTAGGAAGAAAGAGATGAAGAAACAAATTACTAACTTAATAAAAGAAAAAAAAATAGTTAATTAGGAGGATAACAAATTTCTTTTTTTTCCCCCAAATTCTTAAAGAGAATACTGCCAAATAATCTGTGACAAAACAAAAGTGATACCTTAATTCAAACTGCAGTCCATATATTTGTATACCCTTCTTTACAAAATCTTTGTACAAAGCATTCATTGTACATTAATGCTATGAAAAGTCATCACATAAATTGTATATAACATATTTTTGTCTTTGAGAAGAAAAAATACACATATGTGCAATTTACATAAATATAATATATAAAAACATTCCCTATATTTTTCATATTTTATATAAAATGTATTTTTATGTCAATAAAATGCAGAATATGCTCCTTGATGACTGGCAATATCCTCAGCACTTGCCACATTTGTCTACTGCGCTCTGTTTGCACATATCCCAGGTAGATATTCAAGGAGTAAAACAATTTGCCAAACTGGAATACGCAGTGATTATCTGAAATGGTAGTTAGAATTCTGCTCTAATAAATGTGATGAAGCCCTTAATGACCTCAAGCAGCAGGGGGAGGGGAAATTGAAGAAGAGACTTTGAAGCTGTTTTCATTATGAAAACCGACAGCTCTTGGTTCCAATTTCACCCCAAACTGCCACCGAGATTAATATTTTTCTTTCAAAGCCACATTTTTATAAGAGATTACATTTTCCTCTGAAAGCAGAAGAGCTCCATTCACAGACATGCCCATTTGTTGTTGTCAGCTTCTGCCTAACTGGGCTGAAAGCCTACTGTAGCTCTGCGGATCTGTGACCTGCACTTCACTCCCTCCAGGCACTATAAATAATTTCCATGGAAACAGTGCTGAAGAAGATATCTGCAAGCCGAGAAGATATCTATAGCCTTTCTGTTGGATTTATGTCTTTTATTTTATCCTCTACATTTTCTCAGTTAAACCAACATTAAATACATTTATTTTATAAAATATGTTACATACAACGCTAAAGTTAGAAAAGAAATTAAAGGAGGAAAAAAAATAAAGGAGATTCCTAGTCCACGATATGTATGCATCTACAGATTATTCTTATATATCTTATTCTTGTATCCTTTGTCCCAAGAAAACAGTAAATTGCACCCACAGTGCACTTTTTTCACAAAGGGAAGCATTCTCACCAAGTCATAAGGTAGGAAGAGGTATATGATAATGTCATTAGGTATTTAATTAAGAGTGTTGTAATCCACACCTTGATGAGGCTGAGAAGAAGTAGATATATGTGAAATCACAGCTGATGGGCTCTGACACAGCCACATCAGACCACAAAGGGAGGAACTGAGCACAGTGGAATGCACTGCAGTCTTGCCAAGTGCAAATCTGCTCTTCAGGCCTCGATGCCAATTCCTAAACAGTGAGAATCAGCTAACTCTCAAACCATGAAAAAAGATGCTCAACATGGGCACCTAATCTGGAAATGTACCAAATTCTGTTCCCACATCATCCTCCAGTTCATGGGAGTCCATGTGTGTTGGAGGTGTGCAGTATTCCCTCTTTCTCCTCCTGGCCACAGGATTAGTTCCTCCCTGCAAACTGCACTGTGCTTTTTTCTTTGCACACTGAAGCAGCAGATGACTAGTCCCAAATTTTAAGAGCCTCCTGACTTCAAGATCAGGCTACAGACATGGGAAGAAACAGAGAATTTCTCTCCTTTGACTGAGTTTGTGCAACCTGCCAGTAGCTTAGGGGATTAAGGAAATGAGTCAAAGCATCAAATCAAAACTCAAAAACAAGTACCTAAGGAAAAAGAGTAATCCCTGCTCTGCTTTTTTCTTTTCAATATAAAAATAATGGTCATTGAATGCAACACTAAATTTAAATAGTTATTCTTAGCTGTGTTACAGGTATTTTTGGAGCTGTTTTTCTGCTCCATATTCCTCCTGCACGATCTGGTTTATCCTCACACAAGTTTTGAGTGCTGACTATGAGGTTTTTCTTCATTAAAACTCATCAGATTACATTTAATCTCTTACATTCTTTCCGATATATTTGTTTTCATAGGAAGAATTCATATAGTTCATATTAGTATCAACATTAGGATTATAAATAACAACTTAGGCATCCTCAAATCACTGCTCTAAAGCAACGATTTCTTTAAGGAAATATTGCCTCCTATTACATAAGCCCTTAGCTGTAATCATCCTTTATTTAATACTTCTCTCTATATTAAAAATGATATAAATATATTTAAGAAGCCAAGACTCTCGTAAAATGTTTTGATCCAATGAAGCTTAGAAAAATATCAGATAGAAGTTAATTCATCATAGGAAATACTTGTATTTGCATCTTCCAACAGGTATTGAAATTCTTTTAAACTCATGCTTGACAGCTTTTAGGTCCAGTAGTTAGAAGAAAAAGAGTATCAATATTAGAAAAGTTATTTCTTGTTCTCAATCTAAACTATTCTGAAGGGGGCTATTTTTTCTCATTGTTCTCATATCCCAGCTCTAACTGTCAGAATTCTCATTTTAACTACTTAAGATGCTACCTAAGTATTTAACATTATGTACACTGCTTAACCTCTCTGTGCCTTTTCTTACCATGAACTAAAATGGAAGGTTCTGACTCGATTAGGGAAGTAGTTTTTGACAGTGACAGGACAGGAAGCAGTAGAACGGGTTGTCCAGGGACCCCAAGAAGTCTCCAGACCCTAAGAAGTCTCCAGACTTGAAGACCTCAAAAACCTGAGGAACCTACTTTGAACTTAGTACAGATTATGCTCTGAGAAGTGGGTTGGGCTGGATGCTGGGTCCTACTTTTCTGAGTCCATGTATACTTAAAAGTACAGATTATGAAGCATTTTAGACCCTGGACTTTTAATTTTTTCCTATAGTTCTGAGTTATGAAATGAGAAAAATGTCCCAAGGACATATAGAAGAAACATACTCAAAGTCTCTGGCAGCTTTGGAAGAGAGCTGGCAGATGATCACAAACACGTCATTGTGACAGAGGTCATGTACACACTGACTCCTACACTGTGGTCATTTCCTGTAAGTACTTTCATCAATACAACCCACCACCACCCAAAACTGTTGTTTAGGTTTTGACCGGGCAGAGCACAGTGCAGAGATTCACAGTTTCACTTCAGAAGTGATAGGTAAGAAATAGCACTTATTAGCCTCCATGTAGTTATTTACCCCCTGAGCATTCAGGCCTTCCACACCTGTTTGCATTTATTCTAACTACCTGTTTGACACAGGTGACCTACCTGAATAACTTATCTCTCAAGCCAAATGCAACACTGAAGCCTAAAGTTTAAATGAAAAAGCAAAGCTTTTGGAGTCTTTAATTACAGATCATAGAGAGAATATCTTTTAAACAAGGGGGACACTACTTTGCTGGTAACTGCTAAAACACATTCCTTAAGCCTTTCCTTCAGCAAACCTAAGCGTATCAATAATTTTAAGCTGCTTTTTCACTGCCAAAGCTATGAGGGATGAAAATCCACTTCCTCTCAGCACAGCTGTTGGTGTATCACAATTAGTACCTCTGGTAATATACACATAAAATCCTGACTGTTAGTAACCCACAGGTACCTTCTACAGGCTTCACACTTCAGCTGTGGGTTTGGAATGGCCTGGTAACTAGATGACACATTTCTAGTCTCAGATGATTCTCACCTTTTACAGATATTAAATTTTGTGGTGTAATTACTAAAAAGTCTCTCACAATTCTTGCTCTGAGATGAGTACTCAAATCATCTGGGACTGGGTATAATTAATTATGAACAGCATTCATTACAAGTGCTTCCACTCTTATGAACAAACCTCATTTTTGCATTGGATTTTGCTCCTCATAAGTAAGTATGACTTATGGTTGGGCTAAACATCCTTCAGCCAGTGATCTCCTCCCATCAGAGCACAAGTGGGTCACTGCAATATCTTAGAAAGTAGGCTGCCTTCTGCATTATTCCTAGACACAAGAAACACTTAAGACGTCAGAGTTCTCCTGCAATTTGGCATATGATAAGCCTCAGGCTCCTACTCCATTGTTTTTACAAAGAACAATATAATGCTACAGTCTTGAATTGCAGTGTCTGTCTTCCAACTTTGTTTAAGAAAAATGATAGCTAAAACACTGCAGAGGCGATTTAAAGAAAAACTTTTTTACAAGACGTGAAACAAGCAGACTTTTTTTTTTAAATATAGCTTTACATAGTTTAGAAGTGCTTCTGTAAATAGACCATAGGAGTTCTGTTTCTGAGGACTTACAGTATGTCAGAGGCAGCGATATGTATATATTCACTGAAGCAGAAGTCAAGCATTGTTTACATAACTCCTCTTAAAAAAAAAAAAAAAAGCAAACCAAAAACCAGAATACGTGCTTTCACTTAGCTGCAGAGCTTGCGCCTTTGCAAAAATTGAGCTTGGGGAGGATTAAGAGCAGGGCTGTTGGGTTTGTCCCCTTGACACTCCTCAATTTTTGTCTCGCCCTGCCCCCTGGTGGGAGCACAGGCCGCGGGTCTAATGGTTTCACAGGTACACGTTTCTGCAATGCAACCCCAAACTACACTGCGTTTCTCACACTGCTTTTTGTGATAAAGAATGTATGTCAATTACATACGAATTGTTTAATTGAATACTAACGGAAATAAAACAGTATTATTATTTAATAAAATAATTGCTTTATCCAAATAATTGAATAAAATAATTGCTTTCCCTATAACTTAAAAAATCACCTGTAGAATATACAAATTGCAATAAATATCCTTTCTATTCCAGGCAGATATTTTCTACTTATTATTAAATGAGGACAGTAAATTATATATATATATATAGAAACATACAGTGCTTATTATTCAGTGGTGTATTAGTAGGAGCTCAAGATATAGCAACATCTATAGTATGAGAGTATCTTCACTTAAAGATTACATAAATTCCTTTCTTTTATTTCTAGAAGGAGTAACAAAATTATAGCACAGACTTGCACTGGGTTACAGCTCAGTAGTGAAAAAAATACTCTAGATCTAAACAGGTGGGAAAAAACCCAACAGAATCAAAGGCCTTAAAAGTGTTAACACTTGCCATCTTTAACTGCTGCAATTCTTCTCTCACTGAATGATGTCCTCTAAGATTAGCAAAATAAGATACTACCATTGCAAGAAAATGCTAATTTTAACCTCATCAGCCATGTTCAGATTATTTTTGACACACCTGTGTTGCACCCTGAATTCCTTCATCTCATTTAAGTTCAAAACACAGCTGTATACTCTTAAACCCCTTTGGTAGCCAGGTCACCCACTGGCCTTTCAGGTGTCTCTTGTCCAAAACTCCAGGTTCTACAGACACTAATGGCTGTAGGCAACACGTTCTGCTCTTGTCTACATCAGAGCTGTAGTGGAGGTGGGAAAAACCCTTCAGCCCCACTCAGGGCACTGAACTGACTGAAAACAGCAGCACTGCAGTCTCTGAGCACACCCGAGCCCTTGACGTAACAATGTTTGCCTGGGGTGTGACACTGGAGTACACTCACCCCCCATGCTCCAGGAGCCACCACTGGCATATTGATAAACCAGACCAGTTTTGATATCAACCAGTATTGATAAACCAGTAGCAGCCAGAGCCCTGTCCACCCCACCTTCTTTAGGTACATCTGCCAAAAAACACAAAAAACAAAGGCATTCTTACACCTTTTCTTGGTTTCCTACTGCAGAGAGCAAGAGTTACTTTTGAACGTGTATCTATATATGCAAGCTGATAGAAAAGCTCAATCCTATTTGCACCCAGACAATACAAATCAGAAGTTACTGTAAAGGCATACAGAAGGACAAAACATCAAAGCAACAGAAAATATTAGAAACCATAGCAGAGGTTTTATGATTCCCAAGTGTATTCTGGCCTGGGTTCTCAGCTGGTAGAGCAGCATAATTTCCACTGCCTTCAATAACTGTTGTGCAGTCACCAAGATTCCAGCCATGGATGACAGCTTAGGCCAAAGTGAGACTAGACATCTTTCTGCGATTACATAACAGTTTGCCTAAGTGGTGAATTTAGAAGCTGCAATCAAACTCATCTGCCCTGCAGAGGCATGTGAAAATGCCTCAGGTTATGTGGCACAGCACTACATAATGTCCCGACTGATCAAAAACCCAAAGAAATGGTAGATTGCAGATGAAGATGAACTGCCAGCTGCAGTCCAAATGTTTAAAGAACAATTTCATATGACTGCCTATTACCACAGCACAACTTTTTCTCTACTTAAGCATACAATCCAAACTAATTTGTGGTGAAACATTTAGGGACTACATGTCTTTATGAACTCCAAGTGCTGTGGTACAAAGGATTGTTTTTAGGGCTGTTTGATGGCTTATCTTAATTATGCTCTAAACCACAAAATTAAAATCTAATGAGATCTCAGTTTAGATAAGTTCAGTTAAACTGTCAAGAGTACAAGTAAGAACTTTAAAGTCTAGGAAATGAAAAAAAAAAAAAAAAGAGAACACTTTATATATTGAAAAACAGAAAGGATTTTGGTTCATCTCCAGTGACTGTAATTGATTTATATAATTCATATTCTCAATAATTCAGATGAGGACCCAATCCCTGTTTACGTCAAACAGCATACATTCAGGTGAATAATAACATTGATTGTAATATTGTAACTGCAACACAGGAAATAAGTAGGAAGCTTTGCAAGGTGAGAACATAGCTTGGTTCTGTGATACACTGGACACACTACCATGCTTAAAAGTTGTTTGGTTGGGCCATGCACTCCAAAAGCAGTTTACTTGACATGTTTAGGGAAGAGGCAGACAGACAAACAGCCTAGGGAGTTGGAGCAACCTTCCCAAAGTGACCTAGAGATAGCACAGCTCTATCCCACCTTTAGGCTGCAGAAAGGACCCCTCAGGGTTAAATTCTGCAGGAGATGCATGTGGAAATTTATAAAAACCTTTTGCATTGACATTCTTTTAGGCTATATCAGATCTAACATATTGTACTACACGATGTAAATTGCAAATATTTATTTTCACTATAAAAACAGACAAAGTGCAGCTAATTAAATATTGCACTGTCTTAGGAAAAGCTAACAGGATAAGAGGAGGCTGAGGGATAGCTGTACTCAAGCCAGTGACCAGAAACTATAACTGAGGAAAACATTTCACTTCTAGTACAGGGCCCTGCCTTGTGATTTCACTGCAGGCTGTGGCCTGAGGCTGGGCTCTCACTCCCCGGAGCCTGACTGGCAGTGAATTCACCTCACGGAGAAACTCCTTGCATAGATTTTGTGGCAATGCCTAGTGTGGATGATGACACCCTTCCCAGACTCCAAGTGCTCCGAGAATTATGACCAAAAGGTGAATGACCCAGTTCAATAATGAAATATCATTAGTACTTGTATATTTTACACCTCCTAGGCAACCACACTTTTTTGTTTGTTTCAGATTTAAAATAGAAACACACAAATGAAAATACTCAGGCAAGAACACACATTATTTCCTTCAGAAGGACATGTGCTCTCCCATGCCTGAGATATTTTTTTGCCTCGGCTTGTAACAAGCAATCACTAGACAGACATTTGCATCACCTCATGGGAGAGACTTGAGGGAACTGCTGGCTGCGCTATGGAGCTCCCGTCCAGCTCACGGATCTCTGCTGCGGCGCTTGGATTGCCTCCTCCTCCGCTCCTGCCCTGCCCTCGGGGGCCGCAGGGCTGTGTACCACACTGTTCTCCTCGCTGCTCGGCACCATTGCGGCCCTTTCCCCTTTCTCATGGCCGCGGGCCGGGCTGTGGGCGCCGCGGGGCCGGCCCGGCCCGACCCGGCCCGACCCGGCCTGCGCTCCCCTCAGGGCGCCGAGCCCGCCCAGGCCCTCAGGGCAGACCCAGGGCACCTGCGGGCGGCCGGTGCTGGAACGGCACCGCTCCGTGACACAGCTCTCCTGGGCTTCCTCCACGGTAAGTGCCGCTTTTCCCCGCCCGCAATAAGCCCTCCCGAAGGGCTTTATTTTAGGAATTTTCTGAAATTTCCGTAACCCCCTGCAGTTCAAGCAAGTTGAAATGGAATTCGCAGTGGTGAAATGAGACATTGCAATCTTTCACTCGCGTTCCTAATCACACCCCACCCTGGCTAACTATTTCAGCTGGCCAAAATTACAATAAAAGAAATATACCATCAGCTAAAAAGCACTTGCATGAAAGAAATGAATGGAATTTGAGAAATAAAACCATTCCCAGGTGATAGCTGTATTGCCTGTTAGCAGCTAAAGAAACACCAAAATTTCCAGTCTGGCTCTTCTAAAACAGAGCTTTTACCCCAAGAGAGACTGCGAACTCTTGCCTTTTATCTTAAGTCAGGATGAAAAAAACAAAACCTTAAAAGACAAAAAGTCACTTGAATGCTTTCCTGGAAGAAATGTTCATTTTTCCAATTTCCTATCTCCTTTGAGCAGTCTCCTTCTGAAAAAGCACTTTTATCCCAGGAGGGAATATTTTAATGGATTATGTTTGAAATGCAAGTTCATCACCCAAAAGACACAAACACACATCTTAGCTTCCCTGATGAACAATGTAATTCTCCTCTCAGATCAGCCAAACACAAACATACTTCAACAGAGCAGCAAACAAGCTGGATGTTCCTTGCCTCTGCTTTTCCAGCACACGCTGCTGGAAGAATGCTCACCGCTCACTTGAAAAACTGCAGGCTAGCAGGACAGCAAAGGAGAAGTGAATATGCAAACAGGAGTCTAAGCTATTTCTATCTGTGACCTATTCATACACTGAAAAGTAACGGCTTGAGATTAATTGTTATATGTATCTCAGTATACTAAGGGGAAAAAAAGAGGGAGCCTTAGGTCAAATTTCCTTCTAGAAGTTGCTGTATAGACAAAACCCTCCTGTTGTGCAACTACTTTTTAATCTCTGCTTGATTTTTAATATGGTTAACACATACGGTCTATAAAGGGCCATGAAATCCTCTAATTTTATGTTTAGAAACCCATAGAATTTCTTCAAAACCAACAAGCATCCATTTTTTATTTGAAGCCGTTTGTAGTTCATCATCCTTTTCCTGGTTCCTTTTAGTCATTAATACCTCTAACTTACAAAAAATTCTCCTGAAACACCATAAACCCACAGCAATATAATCATGAGAGTTGCTTTCTTTACTGTAGCAGGATTACAAATAGGAATGCTCATCCTAATATGGCTGTAGAATTGCAGTCCAGCTTCTTAGTGCTGAGGGTTAAAGAACTGGTTAAAGAGTTTTTGCCTGTGTTTTATAGAAATCATGCTTTATAAATCATGTGTGGCATATCCCCTCAGAGCCAAGAGCTCTCAGGAAGCCACTTTCTTTTCCCTGCCTTCACCACATATACCATTATTATTGGTTTTGTCTTCCCACTAGTACTGAAAGTTCCTTCTGCTGCTCTTGTACATTTTTCAGTAGATTTATGCAAGTTATATTGCATGAAAATCTGGACCTTCATTAAAGCAAATAATGAGGTAACTTTTATATTTACATTCAGTTATAAAAAAGACACCTATTTTTAGGAAGTCGTTTATAGAGAATCACAGAATATGCTAAATTGGAAAGGCCCATCAAGTCCAACTCTTCTGCTTTGGGGTAATATTCCTTCATTCCTGTGAGTTTTTCAAGGGAAGAAAAATTGCTTGTACTACAGCAGTGATTATATCCCCCTAAGAGCGTCTGACTGTGCTAGGCACAAGTAAATGCATGAAACAATAAAGTCACTTCCTGCCTGAAAGAGGTACACTTTAAGCATACATGATAACAGATGGAGAAAACCCTGGAGTATTAATGTTGCATGCACCAGAAGAGATTATTCTGAGAGGGAATTAGACTGTATACTGTTGCTACTTGTACTGAAAGTCCTTGGTCCAATACCACATCTTGCAGGACTGGAGGTGGAATAAAATTTTCTTTCAAAGTCTGCAGATTGAGTGTTCCCTCCCACACATTTCATTATACTGCTGTCAAGGTTCATTCTCACTGGCATTGTCATTTTTATCTTGAAAATGTTTTCAGAACACAAGAGGCTGCGGTGGAAAGAATCACTGACACAAGTTTGGCATGCTTTTCTGGAAGCAATAGAAGAAAACTCTGCCTGCACTGCAGGCATGATAATCAGCATATCCCATGGCTAAGTACCTCATTGTTTCCCTCATGTGAAAGCGTGACAGAACATAACTTTACCAACAGTCATCACTTACTTTTGTACCAGTGCACCAGTGGTCAGAAGCAGGAGAAAAGGAGAACATAGTAAAATATGTTGTCTTTTAATATGCAATGTCTGGAGCATCTCTGCAGCAAACTACTGACCTGAAAGTCCAGATGGTTCGTAAGCTGTGCCCTTGCAAGCCATTTTCCCTCTCACCAAGCCCCTTTAAAATCTGTAATACTAGTCTCTACTGAGAACACTGTTTGGCATATCTCAAACACGTTGTAGAGTGGGTTTCATTTCTGAGAAGCTTTGTTTCTTCTTCTTCTTATGTGTAGTACATTTGAACTTGCATAGAAAGACTCATCAAACCAAAAGAATACTCTGTGTGTGGACCAGATGTGCTTCTGTTGATGTTGCTGAGGGATTTTTCCCAGTGGATTTGAGTTGGGAACATGAAGAGGCCATATGGTAGTAAAGATAATTTACATAGCACCTTTTATCAACAAATATTACAAAGGACCTTGCAAATCACCTACTGTACAGGAAGAATGTCACTCAGAACTGAAACACAAATACCTCTGGGGTAAAACTTGGAAATACATAATAGCAATGAAACAATTTCTAATTAGTTGTAAAAAATAAAGTTACAGCACACTGAAATCGTGAGAGGAGCACAGGTGGAAAAGTTCTATTTACAAATCAGTTGCAATCTGCACAGTTTCACCCTATATGTGAAGTAATAATTTATGAAAAGTCATTTATTCCTTTTGATAAGTGCAACTCTGATAAAATGGTCTTCAAATACAGCAGAACAGAATACTAAGTGGGTAACTTCATTTAAGTTTTGCAGACATTCGCTGTACATATGCACAGTAAACATTTATACTTCTTAATCTCAGTATCCCAGTAGATAATGTAGCCAAGAAAATTAAACTGTTTTTTGTATTTGTTATAGGAGTGTGGGAGGTTCTGGACATTTTCCAATACTGTCATGAATGTCACTACTGAAGTGAGAATAATCAAGAAAAAACAATTGTTTCAAAGACAATATAAATTTTTCCTATCCATTTTGGGGAATATGAACAGTAAGAGATAGAAAATGTGATAGATTGCAATATGCATCAGGATCAACAAAGAAAACAGTCATAATTTTCAAATGAAACTATGTAAAGTTCCTCAGTGAGGTTTATTATTTGAAAATGTTACCTTCTTCCAACCTTACATCCAGTTTGAACCTTGTTTCAGCCCCAAATCTGTCTAATGTGCTGTAGATGCATTCATATTGTGTTTATCTGCTGTAAGAAGGCACTTCTAAATGCTTCTCAACAATGAAATGAACATTAAATAGACATACAACATAATTTATGTTGTATATTTATAGAGCTTCCAGAAGAACTTACTATAAAATCATTCACTGCACTTCAAATGAAATTTGGAACACAGTTTTATGTAAAGAGACTTTTGAAACAAGAATTTTCAAAGAATCCAGAAAGTTCAGCTTCCAGGTAATATCTTTTGATTTTATAAGAGCTTCTGCCCATCCACAGCAATCCAGACCTGGTCACACGAAGTCACAGCAATCTTAATATCACATTTGTCCTCATAACCCAGCCATAGTGGTCCTTCCTGCCCCAAAAAGATAATGTTACTGATTCTATCGTAAATGACCAGCAGGTCTTTTCCTGATTTCAGCATTGCAGTGTTTTGTAACCAAGAGTGCAATGATTTTCTGCATAGCCATGTGACATCTGCAAAACTTTTGTATATTAAACTAGCTGCTATTTAGGAGTAAAGAGTTTCCTTGAAGCTGTTCAAACTCTTAAAATTGACTGTGCCAAGATCCATTGTTCCTGTTCACTTCAAAAGAAAAACAGCAGAGAGAAACTGTGCTGCAGACACACCAGTACTTGAAAATTATAGGTTAGGAAAGACACCAAAGATTTCATTAGGAGAATTGTAGATCTCTGAGGGGGAACAGCACAGCCATGTGTGGAGGTTCCGTGTGCTTACCCCTGACATGCAACCACTTAGCATTCCTGAAAAATGGGCACTAGCAGTGTCACTCCACAATTACGATGCCCATTTTTATGGTCATGCTTTGTTCACCATCCTGATGGCAGTACTTACAGTCAGAGGTGTGGAATAATATGAACACAGTGTGCTCCTAACCCCTGGAGCAATTTTCCTTTTTTTACTTATATAGTCATATACACTAAAAGGATGTGAAAGACTATTATTAAACTACCCTTAAATATGTTTAATGGCACCACATGCTGACTCAGAAAGTCCTTTCCTTCAAACCCATGTAAAGCTGAGTGTCTAATTGCAAATGCTTTATTACTGTGTTGATAAATGTACCTTATCGTTCATTCCTTTTCAGAAAAATTTCATGCAGGCCGTATTTTTTAATACAATGTTTTAAAGATCAAACTCAGCATATCCATTTAGAAGAGCAATCTCAGTTCTTAGCTGTAGTAAAAGTAATAATAACACTTACTCTACTTTAGATCTTCAAAGCACCGTATGGGTATTAAGCAATTTGTCTCTCTTGGCAAGGATTTTAGTTTGCATTGGACACTAAGTAGGAGCAGGTACATTGTTTCTTCTATTTTTTTCTTCATTATTTTCTCCTTTCTGTTTTATTCCCCATAGGCTAGAAGTGTGTCACTTCTCTGTTTATAGGAATTCCTTACTGGTGCTACTGAATGGTTTGAATTTCCTTTTACCAGCCAGAGAAATCCATCAGACTCCTATTATTTGCAAGGTATCTCAGGAACAGAAATGAGAGTCAACTTTACTTTGAAGCCTGCTCTCTTGTCATAGCATGGAGCTATCCTGGGTAGGTTTCACAAGGAAATATCCTCTTTTTTTCTTTTTTTCCTATCACAAATATCCTTATTTACTGTCACAACTAATAGAACCAGATTAAGCAAGAATCTTGTCTCTTGCAAGTGCTGGGATAGATGAGTGCAGTCCCAAGAATGGTGTTTCCATAAATACAAGGATAAACATTATTGTTTCAGTGCTTTTCAGAGTAGCCCAGGGAAAAGGGCTTGACAATCCTTGCTTTCCATAGGAGATTACCTCCTTTCTAGGTGGCAGAGGTAAGTGCAAGCAAAAGAGCCAGTTCTGCTTAGAACCAAAGGTCAAAGGTAACCAAGATCTGTAGAGCCAGAGCTTGTCACAGCAGCAATGACTTCGCCATTCCAGAAATCAGTTGAACTTAAAACATACTGCACTGCCATTCCACCCAGAAACTGCTAGTCTCCATTCCTCTTTGCAGCAACCCTTCTTTCTGTAAGTATTCAGCCTTGGAAAGTATGTAACCATGTCCTTGAAATTTCTAATTAAATCCCAAGGAGACTGAGGAGTCTGCAGATGTAGCAAGCATTAATTCAGTGGTCTCTTTTGTCAAAAAAGCAGTCAGTGTTTAAGTGCATTACAGACATTTATCTTTTGCTTATCCAGGTAATTATTTCTATAAGCTTGTGATGGGAGCATTTTCCATAAACATTAAAATAAAATCACTGGAGCGGTTTGGCTTGTGGAAATTCTCCCAAAATTGAGAATTACCAACAAAAAGAGGTGCAATCTAACTTCTAAATTGTATCAACATAGGTGTGAGTCATATTCACAGCAGCTGTGAATGTGCTGTGACTTCCTGTTGATTCACTGCCTTCACTTCCTAACAGTGTGTGTCCTATGCATGCTCTGCCGTATGCTCACTTCCACAGGACTGCATGGATATTTCTGCAGAAGAATTCTGAAGAGCTAAAAACCCAACTCTCTTCTTCCATGACCAGTAGATCTGGATAAACCAGTCCCTGCCCAGTGGTCAACCTGACCTTTGCCAATATCACTAAACAGTGCTCAAGGAAGAAGAAGGCTGATATTTTGCCATAGAGACAGAACTTTTCTCTCACACAGAAGAGAAAGACATTGACTTCTTAGATCAACCATCTTTGATTTAGACATGTGTTGTTAATCTTTTCTCTTGAAAAAAATAACATGCACATGGTTTATGTTTTGTATCATTTCTACAGATATAGTCTGAATTCTCCTTTGGAGGCTTCAGTAGCCATAGATTAAGTCTTGATGACAAGAAATTAAGAAAGTGGAGGGTAGGACTTGCTAGAAGAATTTATGCAGCTGAGTGCAGAATACAAGACTTCAGGGTCTGAAAGGGTGAAGCACAACTGTTTATCTCTCATGCCACATGGGAAAGATTTCTGAGCTGATTTATTGCTTAGCTTTTGAAAGATCAACACAGTCACACAGAAAAAAAATCACTGTTTTCTTTTCTTCTTTCCAGAACTATAAACCTATATTTCAAAAGCCATTGTTGAAGTGGAGGATTAGATGAAAAGGTTGATCTCTGACTCAGTTTTCAAGGGCAGGTCTCATGCTACTTAACTCAGGAATTTCCCCGGTTTTCTGTTGCATTCTATGCTGCCATCATCTGGCTCTTTTCATAAAACCTGACATTTTCTAAATCACAGTTATCTCCAGGCCTGAATTTCTCTTTAGGTACGAATCTTCAATGTCTTTCATGATGTCTCACAGTAAGGATTTACCTTTTCTCAAGCAGCAAGCATCTCTCTGCAGCTACCACTGCCAGAACATTTACCCAGATTCTGGGCCAGGCATGCAGCTCCCTTTGACTAACTGAGCACTCAAGATGGAGGGAGGATATTAATTTATGTGTTAATTTATCTGTTCATACTCCAGTGTATTATTCTGATTCTAAATCTCTTCAATCACCTAGCAGAGATTTCTTGATAGCAAGACCAATTACTTTTAGCATGCCAGCCACCAGCATCTTGACTATGCCTTCCTAACTCAGGGAATACAGACATTTGGTCACAGAGAACACCTCTCCTCCTACAGTAAAAGGGTGTTACCAACTCTCCCCATGATTCACTTAAATATAAACAGGTTGTTTACTTACTCCAAGGCAAATCTTATTTTCTGCCTGATGGGACAATGATAAAAGGTGACAGAAGCTTTCCAATTGGCTTACACCTCCTTCTCATATGTCTGGCAACCAGAGTACTGTGAAAGATTCTGAAACATTCATCTGGCTAAACTCTGGATTTCTGATAGCAGGTAAAACTCTGAGGGAGCTGTGAAAGCATTGGCACTAATACAAATATGGGGAAGAAAAATACATACAATAAACTTTGCTTCATCATTAGATTGCAGTGTATCACTCTGGGTTCTGAGGAAAGGCTTTTCCTGGAATATTTCCAATGCTTTGCTTTTTGTCTACTCTGATCTTCACAGAAGCCCTCTGTCTCTGTGCATGCAGGCAAAAGTCTGCCTAGCCAAACATGCTCTGCTGCTTTTCTTCTGTTAAAGGATTCACCTAACCTGTTCTGTAGGTAACAAGGACAGGAAAGCAAGGTTGCCTCTCTGCTACCCAGCCACACCCCAGTACCAAGTGCAAAACTGAGCTGATGGATGAAGGATGCTAGAAAGAACATTTCTGTCCTACATGGAACTGCAAACAAGCAAGCACAGCACATCTCTCTATCACACACACATCAATCAAGGCACGCAGTTCTTTACAGGACACTAATCAATCACCATTGGGAGACAGCAGCATGGAGAGACTTCCAATATGTTTTCCTTCATTCTTTTGCCTGAAACAGGAGAGGCAGGTTAAATAAGGCTCTACTGGAGCTTGTGATGCACATTATTCAGGGTATGAGAATTACTACATACAAAGAAGACTTTGCGGCCTATAGATTAAAATGAACAAGTCTTGGGGCAAACCAGGAAAAAAACCCCAGGGCATATTTACATAGGGACCGTAAGGACAGATAAACCTAAAAAGAGAAAAGATGGGAAGCTTGGTCTTAGAAACAATAAAAATGTCTGCTTGGTTTTAATTTCCACCTCCAAGTCTTGAGAAAATCTGCAGAATGAAAACTGAAATAAAATAGACACTTCCTAATACTTGGATATGCAGAAGTGACCACTTATTTTGACGGAGTACTAACTTCAAATTACAGTCTGCTGAAACTTACAGATTCTGTATTTGCTATTTATTTTTGTAATGACAGAAGTGGGACAAAATGGCTGGACAGCTGTATGAAACCTCCATTCTGAATTCAAATCTGAATTGGATCAGAACCAATACACACAGGTCTTGAGCACCACTGCATGCCTCCCTTAAAAATCTTCACTGCTCTGAATACTGGATGAATGTCTCCTTATGCATCCTGGCAGAACTGAGACTTTCAGACCCATTTGGGAACTGGCAGAAGTGGAACTGGGCTCCCATGGTTTAAAAGTATCGATCCTAATGAAGCAACACAGAAAGTAAATATGTACGTCTAAAAGTACTCATGTCAGCACAGTTAATACTGGAGGCTTGAGGAAACACCTTTCATACAGTTGCTGGTAGAAGAAATGCAGACAAGCCCTGTATTTGCCCTATATAACATTGTATTTATTTCTTATACCACCGGTTTTCATAGCCTTGACCTGTGTAATTGTAGAGTAAGAAGAAAATAAAGAAGCAAATCACATAGAAATACGTGCCCCATGTTCCTCACTTGGGGATTAAATGAAACAAATAATGTTTCATTTCAATTTTCAAGCAGGCTCTCTATGTTTCTGAAGAGTGCTGATGCCCTGTGATATCTGAGCAAGACAGCATTAGGACTGTATTCCTTCTTGCTTTATTAATAAAACAATAATGAACTCAGTGGTGCAGAAGCAACAGAACATGCTGTTATGAAGGAGACCTCAAAGCCCACTCAGCTGCTTCACTGGTGTATATTAAAATTAATGAGTTTCTGCTGCAGAAAGAAAGAGGTGTCCTTACAGGGGAATTAACTCCATGATCTTTATATTGTAGCACAACCACTGAGAAGCACAGAAGTCTGCACAGCTCAGTCTCCAATAACAAATTTCTTTTTACAGGGGGAAGGCAAGGACAGGATGAATACACTTGCTATACATATTGAAAGAGGAGATAGTAGAGTTTGTCATTTGCATCTTAAGCACCTTCCCACTAGTAAAAACTGAATCAAGGCTCTCTCCCACCCCCCACCCCCATTTTTATAGCTAAGAGAGAAAATTATTGGAGATATTGAATGCCAGCCAGCAGCTGAGGCTGCTAACTCAGCCATTATAATAACAATATTTAATAGCTGTCAGTTAAAGAGCCCTGATATTTATACACAGGAACATATACCTGGGGGTCAGCACATTTCATTAATATTTTTGTTTATGACATCCTTCACAGTGGTTTCAGCTTTTAGTACTTTCCAGTTAGCAAAGCAAATTTTTGAAGCAACTATTAGGTTGGTAAATAATACAATTTTTAAATGTTGTTTCATTAAGACACCTCAGTTTTATTTCAAATTCTTCAAAGCAAAGAGGAGTTAATAACACACTGCTGCAGTAGCATTTCTGTGAAGATTATTTCCTGCTTAAGAGCTCCAGTGAGAAACAAAAGTTACTAACATGTTTCATATCTGAAGCACCTCAAGTATTTTGTGAGCCACTTGCTTGGACTGAAGTTGTAACTGGAGAGTACTTTTACCACAGATTATCCTAATTCTATAGAATAATTACCTAAAATCTTAAGGAGGATCATTTTCTTATCACTTCCTTTTCTTAGGTGCTAGAGATACATTGACCTCAGATATATTAATGAGTGTTAGCTCCAAACCTAGTAATATTAAAACTACAAGTACTAAATCATGATAAAATTTAGAAAACCAAGATCAACTTAAAATTTCTCTGAACTGTCCTATAGGCACCAGCTATTGCAATTTAATGAGGATATTTGATCTCAATCTACAGATTTGGATATTATGCACTTTGTATTCCAGAGTTCATTGTGATCTACAGAGAACTGCTACAGGGCAGGAGAAAAAGAGGGGGGAAGAAGGTGGGAGAGGTAAACAGACAACACACAGGACACACAGGACCAAACAAAAATACCAACCAACAAACAAACACAAAAATACGCACACCAAAACCAGACTTGAGTAAGCATTATCAATTCCATTTCCTAATGTGTGGCTATGATTTACATCTAAACCCTTTACTACATCATTTGTGCAGAGCTGTGTTTTCCACAGCATACCTACATCTCAGTCTGCAAATTGCTTCTGTTCTAATTGAACCAAGTTCAGCCTATTAATAGTATCATGCAAAGGGCAGCATTTTGTTTATCTCATTAAAACCCAGAAATCTGATACACTGCCCTGCCATTAAGTCCCTGTCAGTCCAGAAACACTCCATTGGGACTGCATTTGTTCATTTTTGAAATACACTTTTCTTATAGTCTCACTAGAATCAAGCTTTATCAAAAACACTCTACATGAAGAAACATGGTATCTGAAGTTCAGCCTCTATCACTTCTTTTTTGGAAAGGTTTTTGGAAAGGCAAGAAAGAATATGGAAATGAAAAATCTGTCCCAGAAGATTCCAGAGCTGGTTATTTATATGACATAAAGAGAGGATGATCTATTTTGTCACTTGCAGATCTCCTTTTGTGTCTCTTTCCTCTCCCCTACTTTTGTAGATGGGGCAAACCTGAAGTTAAGCTCCAGAAAGTACCTGGGGAATGCTCTGATTCTGGGGCAATTTGAACCCAAACACAGCTGATTCCAGCTTGTCCAGTTTAAACAAAGCAGAACCTCAGCACTGAACAATCTGACATGTATACAGTAACACCTCAGACTGAGCTCTAGCAAAGACTTGATTTCCTTCTTCCCTCCTAATATACGGAAGTGCAATTGGGTGTGTGGCTCCTGAGAAGAGTATTTGTTAAGAGACATTTCCACAAGGCCACAGAGTCAGAGACCACCTCTGCTAAAAGGAACCCTGACAAGCCAGAGGCCATGTGCACATCAGCAAGGACTGGGGCTCACTGGGAACAGAGGTGGGCAATGAGGCTGTTGGTGCTCACAACCTGACATGCTACCATGAACATTTCGTTAGGGTTTATCTCAAAAAAGAATAAATCTAGGCCCACTAAGGACTGAATGCAGTCAGTGAGCACTGAAAATGCTCTTGGAAAACATTATCCTTTCAGTTTAATCTGAAAGAGATCCAAAAAAGCACCCCAAAACTGCTCCATGGTATGAATCAAAGCACATTTACCAGGGACAAGCAGATTAGCTTCAGAAACACATTTCTGATCTGAACTAAACTACTAATGTAGACACACTATAAATTCTTCTGCATGAGATCCTAACAGCACAATATGCAGAGGGAAAAAATTATTTAGTACTATGCTCAGACATGCATCCCTGATAAGTGGAATCAGGATGCATCTTCCAAAGTGATGCTATGTAAAAGCCAAACAGATTGGCAGGCTTTTTTTTTTTAATCAAAGATAATGGAAGGAGGCAATTTAAGGTAATTTTACTCCCTTTAAGAGTAAAAAATGCTTTTATATTTCAATCAAAAGAGAGCACCTATAAGCACCAAGCAGTATCTCCTCTAGTGTCTTGGATGTTTCTCTAGTGACATTCAGGTGACAGAAGCAAAATCAGGATTTTTTAGAGGCTTAACACCTCAGCTTTTTTTTTTTAAATCTAATCAGAAAAATAATTAATTAAAGGTATTTTGACATGCCTCAATGGAAATAAATTATTTTTATTCAGACTGAAATTAAATATAGTAACAAAACTCCAAAACACTCTATTCTCAGAACTCTGTGAGGGGCTAGAAGACAATAGCAATTGTGTATATTTATCTGGAAATGTTTACAACACATTTAATTTCTTTTTTAGTTAAGGAATTTCAAAGTTACTAATGACAATGTTGATCTGGTGCCAAATGAAACACAATTTTTATCTGCTGCAGTTGTTCAGATCTTAGTGATCATGGGTAATATTTGCAAATCTGTAGAGACTTCAAGTCAAGCTGTGAACTTGCATTTCAATATCTCAATATTTTTACCCAATTTTAAGAAAATATAAATATGTGCAGCTCTTGATTGATTTAGGTGGCACTACATGAGAGCTACGTGGAAAAGCTGAGACTTTGCACACTTTGCTTCTGCCTCTCAGACCTGGCCAGTAGAACAAAAAATAATGAAGCATAAGTCCATTAGCTGCCCTGAAGGGTTCAGTTATTTTCTGTTCTACAACAGAGCAACAGTGGAAAAGATGATACTGTAACAGTGGAGGAAAGGGTGTTCTTTTGCTTTGAAGCGGTTTTGGGTTACAATTCAATGGTAGCAAGAGTCAAAAGAAAGTAATCCAGAAAGTTTCATGACATCTATAATATGGTGTAGCAGTTCTGGGAACAAGAATCACTTCATCAGACAAACAAAATTCCTGTAGTCCAGCAAATAATATAATTTCAAGCTACTACTATATCAAGACAAAAGTCTCAGTGAAGCCAAAGTGGTCAATTATCCTTAACATATGTGCATGGTTTTGATTGTAGAGCATTGACTGCGTGATCCTGCCTTATGTACCACATAGATGCAGATAATACTTTCATGAATAAACCAAAAAAACCCTACGTTATGGAGGTAAATTTTCTTACAAAAGGCTAGCAGGTTCATCTCTGCACCAGTCTTTTCTCAGTATTTGTGTAAGCTCATGCATTCTCATCCTTCTTTAAATGTCATCACTCAGGCATTTTTTTACTCAAAATTGACCAAACCGTTCACAGTAGACCAGAACTAAACTTTGAACCTTTGTGCCTGAACGTGGCACACAGTAAGCCTTTTTTAAAAATATAGCTATAAGAGATGCATAAAAACTGTATAATTACATCATTATTTAACTTCTGGGTCCCTTTTAAAAATGCTGATAGGCTTGTAGCCTATAAATAGTTGCAGTGTGTATTTTTGGAGAGCATTTAAGAAAGAGTTCCGGAGGGAAATGTTCTCATGTTCACCAGCGAGCTGTAACAGCGGGAGCCGCCAGAGGGAGAGCTGGGCGCGCCGGAGCGCGGGGAGCCGGGCGGGAGGGCTGGGCAGCAGCGCCCACAATCTCACACACACGCTGAACTCTTTCCAAAGGAAATGTCTGTCAAATCTCAGCATTCGGGCTCCTGTGCAATCTAGAGATGCAAATCTCGGCCAAAGGAGTTGATACTCAGCACCGTTAAAGACTAGTCTTTTAACCTCCTTTAAAGTTATTTCCTTACTAGTATTTAACATATTTTTCTTATCTTTTCCTGAAGAAAAATCAACTAGGGCAACACAGAGAGGAGAATAAAAGGATCTATAGGAGTTCTACCTGGCCAAGTGAAGAAAGGACACCTAAAAAACTGTATTTTCCACTTCTTTTATGTTTACCTACCCAAAAGATGGGAAGAAGTCAAGAAAGAAAGCTAGGAGGTGGGTACCATAACAGAGTTCACCAGTATTTAGCGTCTGCTGGTAGGATGCCAAACTTTCTGACTAGTGAGTCTCAAAAGTCAGTAGATTCCCCATCAGCAAGGAGCAGACTTAATTTCTAGCTGGCAACCTCAGCCAGCAGGAGTTACCTCTGGGAATTGAGGCACTGTGCTGGCAGAACACAGCTGGCATCAGCCAAATCGTGTGGACTTGGTCACAGATTGCCACACAGCCGGTGTTCTGTGCTAACCAAAGCCTGTGCCAAGCTACTTTTACTCCTATTACAAAACATATGACGATATCCCAGCTGGCCTTTGAATATTTCCATACAGCAAAGAGACCCACATTGCTAAAATAGAAAGAATTACAAAGACCGAGTCTTTCTGTTAGAGTTCAGAGATTTACCAGTCCCTGAAACCTTCACTACAAAGGGCTATGGTCCCCCACATTTCTGACCTATTCACTATCTCCCTGCTTCCTTAGCTCTTTGTTCCTGACACATCTGTTTAGGGAAGCAGTTTTCCAGATTATTCAATCTGTGTCATACATAACTTGAATAGCTCAAAATTAATATTCCTTTGGCTAAATCCCCTGCAGATTGGATGGAGATATTCTCTGTTATGGAAGTGTATGTGAATCCTGCAGAGTCTGAGATATGGCTCAGAGGGCATCCTGTGAAAAACAGAGCCACATTCCCTCTCATTCTTCCCGCACAACTAAATAGATAAATTGAGGTGTCATGAAAATCTAAAAACAGGAAAATCCAACAGGTGCCATGAAATTTTTGCTTTCAGAGCAATTTTGCATGAAACAAGATGTGTATTGATTACATATCCAGCATTCTCGTTGTATCTCTAAGAAAATTCAGCATTCCTGATCACAGAAGTTCCATTTTAGAATGCATTTGTTGTGTTTTTTCCCGAGGACTGTCAAGACACAATTTCATTGAAAACAGTTCATCCTATCATAGTTTACCACTTTTTTAAAAAAACAACCCTTAGCACCTGGCCAGCATTTTTATCTGTTCAGAAATTACAGTAAATCACAGACTTTACCTCACTTGCTGATTTAGCTAGGATATGTCCAGAACAAAGGGCCACAATAAATGCCAAAGTGAGGGCTACACCCACTTATAAATCACACAGCCCCAGGTTTCTTAGCTAGCAGGTTAAAAATTTACTCGATTTTAACTGACATACAACATACGTAGGTTCCATCAATGATAACTGATTTATCAGAGGAAAAGTCTTTAGCAAGTATTCCTTAGTCCACCATGGACATTTCTAGAATATCTGTTTCCTTTCATTTATCTTAGCCCCAAAAAAGACTTCACCTGGAGACATATGTGCATGAAGAAAGCACAATAACATAGTATCAAAAGGATTTATAATCTCAGACTTTGCTGCTTCCAGTCCTCTACCTTGTCAATTGCAAAGTGGTGGTGATAAATGTGACATCAAAATGCAGTCTCACACTTCGGTTTCTGAACATCAACAACAAAAAAGGTAAGGTCACTATTTCTTAAAATCTATTTTCTTAAGAAATGTATCTATCAAAATCTGTCTTTACATAGTATTTTCATCCTGCTCTTCATTCTGCTTTTCTTGCTTACTGAAAGAAATCTCCTAGTTTATACATCTACCATTATGATGTGGATCTGGAGTATGAGTTCTTGTGCTTTCAGATGTGGGAGGAAAGGACAGAGAATTATAACTATGCACTGTAACTTCAATGCATTTGTGCCAGCTCACAATGGATGAGTATCTATTTCAAAGGTAGAGCTACACAAGTCTTAAAATCTATGTGTGCCTGTAACTGCAGCTATACTTGAGAGACAAGGGGGAAATGGTGAGAGAGGATAGAAAGACAGATGGAGGACAAAGAAGATGGTGTTATTGAAATGTAGGTGAATGTAATCTTATTGTTCTAAATCTGCTTCTGTGACATGAAATAGCATTAGAGAGTGACTTTGAATACAGAAAAATAGAGTGGTCACTGTGCTGATTTGGCCATCATCAAAGCAGCAATGCAGAGCAATAATTCCAATTTACATAGATACACAGAGCCTGTGGTTTGGCCTTAATTTAAACTGGACTTTTTTACTGTCAGAACTAGAACAATTTATTTTAATAAGCAAGTCTACTTAGCCAATTCTAGTTGTTTAAAAACTCTGTATGATCAGGAAAAGCATCCAAAAGCACTGTGAGAAGAGCCATCACCAAGTAACAAGTATATATATGTATAACAAATGTATAAACAACTACTACTTCTGCTTTGTTCTATGCATATTCTTCAGACCTCCGAGCTATATCCAGCAATGGATTGCTTTAAACATCCCCCACACTGAGTTTCCTGCTGTCTCATGTGATGATTCCATTATCAGAAGTCACATTCTCATGAAGATTTTGTCTGACCTAACTTCTCAGTCCATAACCTCCATAAATTACAATTCCTGCTCCACTTTTCTCACTCTCAAAATTGGTTATTTCACCTTTCAAACCCTCTAGAAGCTTAACCTTCTCTTTAAGTTGCTGAAAAAGGCAATTTAAATCTTCTCCTTCTTGCCTTTCTAAATTATATCCTCAGATTGAAATAAAAGGACAATCTCAATTTTCTCTGTTGTATTTTTCCCCTCCCCTCCCTAGCCCCTGACCTGTCTATAGATGCCTGCACAGGCAGAGCTTTGCTTTTACATGAAGGAGACATTTCCCCTGACCTTTTACCTTTCTGTCACACCCTGCTTTAACAGTGATATGCAAAATATTCATTTTAGATTTAAGTCTCAGAGAAGAAAATTAATCACAGTGATTTTTGCCTTCGTGTGGTAAATTATAGCACATAGCATTACAATATATTCAACCTCAGGCACAGAGAATGCTGAAATCAGATTCTGGCAACTTTAGTCCAACGAATGGCCATTGATTTCTACGGCCTTTATTCCTTGAGAAAAGGACATATAAAGCTGTCTCCGTATCTATGTGCTTCTGTTGACTAAATATCATGGCAAATTCCTCTCAGAAACCCATGACCTAGACAAACAGATTTTCAACAGTGCTATAGTGCCATTCTTTTTCTAGTTTGCATCAGAAAAGTGTTTTTTAAAAAATTCTTGGTGGGGCTGTGTCAGAAGTCACAGAACATGGCTCTACAGAGCAAAAGGCAGAGGGCAAACAGCAGCCCCATGACTGCCTGGCACTGTCTGTGCCACCTTCAGCCTGGGACTTGTACAAATCAGTCACAACCAGCTCTGCAACTGATAGCAAGGTTTATGTGCACACAAAGCTACAGGAGCCTGTAGAAGTTCACTAATTTAGTACTTGGAAGCAGGGAAGAGAAGGCATAATAGTCTTGCCATGAAAGTCTGAAGGTAAAAGGGACCAGGGGAGGGTAGGAAGGTTGGTGATGAGGGGAAGTCTGGGCTGACTCAGAGTGACAGCAGTGACAGCCTGTTCCACTTCAGTCTGCCAGTGCACACAATTTCCAGCAGTGCTACAGAGCTGGACTCAGCAGTGGCAATCATAGCTCAGCACCTTTCCAGCTGTTTCCAGGTGGTATTTTTTGTAACAAAACAGAGTAACTTTATGAAAGCATTTGAATCAGAGTAAACTGGTACTCACTTAACATGATCACAGCTTAAGAGAGATGCTTCCATTTGTTTAAAGACACTTCAAGATTTGAAATTCCAGTGGGATTTCACAATCTGCAATGGAAATACAGTGTCAGATTCTCCAGCATTATGGATTTCCATACATGCCAAATGATATTGTGACTCCCAGCAAACACTACAAAGGTGTGGCTATAGGGTTTTTCCTGCATATAGTTTTCTATATTTTCTACATCTTCACTTATAATTTCAGAAAGTATTCCTCTGCTTATGCCGAACACACTTCTCCTATTCCTTCTAATTCCTGCACACCTTGAAGTACCTTTGTCCATGCTGATTACTAAGGAGGTTCCAAGAGCCAGGTTTCCTGGAGGCTGATAGCAGGCAGTGAGAATGAAAGGGAAGCTGCCAGTGAGCAGCACTTACCTATTAGCCATTAGCTAGGGAAACTCCCACTCCATCTGTTGTCTCAGAGAGATTTCAATGGAAAGACTACCCAGATTTGATATGGAATATTCCCAGCTTGGGAAGGAATCATGCTTAGTAGATGGTAATGATATTACTCTAGTATTTAAAGTGTGTCAAGCAGTTCAAACAGGTTAAAATATTTCATTATGGATTCATTGAAGTATAAATTAACTCAGTAGTGCTATGCTGATAGCTTAATTCTCAAATTCGTATGCAATTTTCTACTTTGGATGAACCAGGAATTGATTGAAATAGTCCACATAGATCTGTGAACAAATAAAATTAGGGAAGAGGAGGTGAATTTTTTTTCCAGGTTTACTGTATAACACTGTATTTACTTTCAGTCTACAATATAGTCCCTGAGATGAGCATACCCAAAACAATTTTCAGGCAATTACCACATGTAGGAAAGACTTTGGGGAGATCATTGACACAGCAAACAATTGACAGGCCTGCCAGTGAATGTTCTTATGAAAACAAGCACATAGAAGCTACTGGAAGTTCTTTCTCAAAATGTCTGCTGTGGTCCAGGCATGAAGGGATGGATGACTTGTTGCACACTGTTCATACAAAACAACCATTTCTAGTAATTACATAGCCCATATAAATATGCAAATAAACTCATATGAAACAGGACTTTTTCTGGTATTTTTACTTGTACTTTTCTAGCAAATGCCACATGAAAACTGCAGAAAAGCATGGCTCCCTCTGTAATATAGATACATAAACCATTCAGTTAATAATCCACTTCCATTTCCTAATCAGATTTTAGGCAGGGACATCAAAAGTATCTTAATATTTAACTATGAAATCTGGTCTGTCTAAAGCTTGCTACAGAAAGTTGGAATATTTTTTAAATGTCCATTTACTTATAGCTTCATTTGTGCAGTTCTATTTTAAAATGTGCAAAACTGCCTGAACTATACAGTTATTGCATACAGTCAGTGAATCTGAGAAATAACTCAAGATAGCAGCATTTTCTGCCCTGAAAAAAATTCTGTGCAACTCTGGCTGCAAATTGCAGAAAAGGAATAAACACCAATTGTGCTTTTTTGGGAAAGCTGCCTTGAGAACAAAAACGGCCAGATTTGTAGGATCCTGAATCCCTGTCAGAAAAATTACACAAGACTGCCCTTAAGTAGGTTACAGACACCTCTGTTGCTGTGATTGCACCCATAGTACCTGACCCACTCCCAGCAATAGAACAGGATCAACCAACTAAAAGTACATCAGGACAAAGGCTCAGAGAGCCTTGCACTTCAACAGCTGTACATGGAGGTGGACAAGTGGCCCTTGAGCCCTGTTCTGAAGTTTCTGCTGATGATTACAATGGAATTTGGGTGTGAATCCATTCACCTTCAATTCCTCTATCTAGAATGTGATAAGACCAAGCCAACAATTCAGGCTACAGTTGTGCTTATACTTAAATGCCTTCTTTTCCTGTTTGCCACATTTCCTTTTTTAAAAGGCCATCCTGTGGGAATAAAGAGTTCAAAAGCAAAATAAAATATTAACCTTTTGCATTTCATAATGAAATGTTTAGAGCATTCATCTTCCTTCACATCACCAATAATTTTTCCAGATCACAGCTATTTCAAAGATGTATTTGAGGTCTGGGCACAAACAGTGCTTTGTTTCTATATTTATGGTAAGATCTTTGTATGTAAAGATTACAGATGTTTTCCATTTTCAAATAGATGGCATTGCAATTTGCTTCACTCAGAAGAAGCTTTCCATTAGTCTGGAAACAGTCAATTTTGGCAGTACTAGCAGAGCAAACGTAAACTGGAAAATACAGCAGATGTTACATGAGAGAGAATAAAGTAGGAAAATTAACAAACATTTGTCTGCAAGCCTGGGCTTGTCCATCAGTTAGTTTCACTGTGATGGGCTCCCAGAAGCAAGTACTTGAAGGCAAGTATTTGTCTGCTACATAAACTGGAATGCCAAGTATTTGCAACTTGCTCTAAGTTGCAAGAGATGTGAGTCAGTCCTGTTGAAATCATTATAACATGATGCTAAAGTTGGGATATTGGGGAAAACTACCATGGGGATTATCAGGTATAGAAAAAACAATTGCCCAAGAAAAAAGCCATCACAAGGAATACAAGACAGCTAGTGGGAAAAAATCTGAACATGACTTATGCCCTTCCTAGTGGGATCATACGAACATTTATGCAAACAAGTTCTGCTACTTTTTGTACTTTGCTTAAGATATAGATAAAATAAGTCCCTACATTAGGGGAAAGGAGAACAAATGTTTTTCCCTGCTAGTAACCTTGACTGCAACCTAGGTTAAAGACTGTAAAGGCACCAGGCCTACCATGAATTTTTACACACAGCAGAGAAGGTGAGGTAAAGACACAGCAACCAAATTGTAAAAGGAACCCTATGAAGTCTTTTGGGCATCAAGAGACTTTTAAATGCAATGGTAGAAACAAAACATTGTCACAGAAATGCCTTTTGCCCTAGCTGATCCATCTCCTCTTTTTCCCATGGCACACTGATGGGCCTAGGCATGATTCCTAATTGTTTCATGAGGGTTTTTTTCATGTTTCATTGAAAACTGAGAAAAGGCAAAAACCACATCTTTGCAAATGCAGCTTTTGAACCGGTAGCAGCCTGACTCATCATGAATAATGAAAAGCCATGCTAAACACTGCAACCATTAGAGCAAAACTCTGAAAGGGGGATTGTCCTGTGAGATTCAGCACAGTCTTTATACTAAGAAGCTTGAGACTTAATACAGTTATAACTCCTCTGACTTCAAAGATACCCAAAGAATGAATTTGGCCCTGTTTGTTTTAGTAATGGCTGACTAGCCAACAACAAAGCCCAAAAGGCTCAGGAAATGTCAGGGTAATCTTATTTCCTTTCCCCCTCATACAGCAAGTATAGAGCTCCCAGCTGATTACATGATACCCGGGATGATTGTGTCTTGACTGTCATTTGTCAATGCTGCTGCTGCTGCTGCTAGAAATCAAAGATTTATGTTCTCAAAAGAGCTTTTTGGCAAAAATTCCCAATTGAACTGCAGGGTAATTCAATATACTGAAGCACATCAATACAGTTTGTTTTGTGTATTTGCCCCCTGCCCAAATAGTCCTCCACAGACTAAATATTTAGCTGTCATTTCCCATATTCTCTATCTCCAGGCAACAAGCATGAACTTGAATCTGCCCAGACAGATTTTGTAATTATATGTTTTGAACAACAAATGCTTAATTTATAGGTGCTCTTTACCTCCTCAGCTCCTGCATCGAAGAGATTACCATGCCCTGGGATTGCTCAATTGAGTCCAAAAAGAGTCAGCAAATTCCTTACAACAAGATGAGACTTTTTTCTAATTAATCCTTGTATTTCAAGACATTGTTTTGCATAGTGAAGCATAACAAAACTCTATCGACGTATTACTCTATTTAAGAATTAGAATTCAGAGATGCTTAAACCAGTAATGGATGACTACTATTTTGGTATTTGCATTGTGATCCATGCAAAACTGAGCATAAATATAGAGAGAGTTCATTCTCTAAGTGGTATTTTTGTTTGAAGTTCAAGAACATTTTTTCAAAATAAACACTTTCTTTTCAAGACATTCACAAAGTACACAAAAATTATCTTATTGAAGTAAGAATTGCACTTCCCAGAGCTTTTCAAGGGCTTCCAAGTAGAGACTAAATCCAGGTTGTTACTCCCAGCATAACTCTAAAACATCTCTCAAAATAAGAGACAATGATAATGTTCCTTACCAAGTCAATGTGAGGGGAGTAAAGCCTGTATTTGTATTTGGATGTGTCTTTACAAAGATACTCACAAGAAACATTGTTTTAGAAAACTACCTCCAGGAGTCTGTGAATGAGCCAAAAACTACCTTAAGCGTGCCACTGAAAATTACTTCTAGCTTTCCAGGCAATTTAGAGCACTGCAAGAGTAATGTTCCTTTGGCTAACTACCACAGTGCAGATTAGGTGCTAAACCCTTTGGCTGGCCCCTCCATCAGCCCAAGCTTGCAATATCCCAATGGATGCTATAAAGAAATTACCCTGCACAGCCAGAGCCTTCTTTAATACATTTGATCTCTACAAATAATTAAGCGACTCCTCCCCACCCCAAACTCCAGGAGCAAACTTTATGCTGTACCTCAGAGGACTAAAGCTCTTTGGAATCTCATGTTGCTTGATGGTCCCCAAAACTGCTCACAAACAGACCTGATTCTGTGCACTGTTGACAGAAAATTGAAGGTTTCACATGAGTTTTAGGGGACTTAGATGGGAACTGGTGAACAGACACAGAGACTCTATAAATTGAGGTTTCATAAATTTCAGGTTCCATATATTTAAGTCCTGTACACATTGAGCTGTTCATAACAATTTCCCCATGCTGCAGGCTGGAAGGATCGTAGTCACTATGAAGTGCATGCTAGAACCCACATGGCTCACAGAGCCATGGTGTAAAGCCCTTACAGACACTTCCTCGGCAACATTAGTTTAATCCAGTATAGAAAACGAAGGGGACTGCTGGTACCCTCAGAGAGAGAGCCATTATCACATCAGGACTTCAAAAGAAGAGCTCTCTCTTACATCAGATGCCATCTCAAGCAGTGTCTTTCTGCTCTCCATTAGTTTCATGTGGTCTGATGATTGTGTCACTATGTTGTTTCCACATAGCTACTGTGTCATCCCGTATTTACCTGTCAGAACACAACGCAGGCCTCTTTCATAGGCAGTGAAGATGCCAGGGTCTGACAGAACATGTCTAGAATCTCCCCACCCACCACAGACAGCCAAGCTCTACAAGCCCTAGCAGGTTTATCCCAGGAGGAATGCCAGTTTCTGTGTTTCCTTTTTTGCAAGTGCTTCCTTTGCTGCAGCTGAACAAGTAATACTAGATGTGCTGTTGGTTAACCTGTCCATGCTCTTACTTCTCCTGCAAACAGTGGTTGATAGAAGTTCAGTAGTGTTTTTACTGATGCACACCAACTCCTGCTCTATGTCCCTCCTGTAACTCAATTTCTTTGTCAGAATGAGGTATCAGCTGAGCAAGCCCTGCCTCATTCCCAGTGTGGGAGCTGAACTGCTGATCAAAGAGCTTTCAAGCTTTGTTATTATATACCTGATGAAGGCCACACAAAAGGCCAAACTATAGATCATGAAACTGCTTCTTCAGCAACTTACTTTCTCATGTATCAGTTAACTTTTTCCTAGTGTTCATCATGATCTCTGAACCTCATAATATCTTCCTTGGTTTATGTGTTCCTGAGGTTCCAGTTACAATTAGATGTCTTCTAGAAGCTCAAGCATGATCTATTTGAATGTTTCCAGAGGTGCTAAGGTACATCTATAAGTTAGTCATTGACATGAAATAGTACTGCAAATAAAATGAAACCAAATAAAAATCAAGTAGCAGGCTTCCTGCATGCTTTCCTAATTTTTTATTTTTCTGGCCTTAAATATGTTTTCTGGGGTTAATTCTCTCCTCATCTTGTTCACTGTTAGTACTACAGTCCAGAGAAATGTCCCGATACCAATGACCATTCATCAGAAACCTGAGTTTAATCTCACATTTTGTGTTTGTGACCATGACACACTATGCTCTACCCTTCCCATTAAATTTTATAACTTTTCAGGTAGTGAAATGTTCTGCGCTCTCCCAAACAGGAAGGGATAAACATTGTTCAGCCTTGTTAGGAAAAAACACCATAAACACCCTAAGCTAGGCTATTGCCTAGAATAAATACAGACAGCTAAATGAGAGAAGGAGTTATCTAATAACAGCTAAAGTTAAGGAAGTAGAAGGCTAAGTAATTCCAGCTAGTTTTACATGAGCTTTGTTCACAGTAAACATTGAATCATGTTATGTTATTTAAAGTATATTAAACATGCTTTCTAACAGAACACTCTGCCTGGTATTGATAAGGTCTCTGACATTATCAGAAAAGGTAGCACATATAAGGCATCACAGATTCAAAGCCAAGACTTTTATGAAGACCCCTTTCACCTTCTTAGTTTATAAGTTTACCCCTGGCACTACTGTCTGACCAAATGTTTGCAAAACACTCAGTATGATTGGACCACAATATGCAACACCAGTGGTGAAAAACTGCAGACTGCGCTCTGTCAGTGGTCAGATGTCTGAATGAAGGAGCAGTTAATTTATAGAGATACAAATGTAAGAAGAATATTTATGTATTTTACATTCCTAGATATACATTTTAGCAATATGCAGGCCTCATCTCCAAACCCAGCACCATCATCTGTTAACACATGACATCAGCCTGGTTGCTCATTTAGAAAGGGCATCAGATGAGATCATAGAGTCATTAAGGGTTGGAAATACCTCTAAGATCAGCTGGACTATAGCCCTCTGTGAGGATAGCCAGCCTGCTACACTCAGTGTCAGCATGCAATGAACTGAGAAGTCAGCCAAGCCACACAGAGACCTTTTTTGAGAGGGACCAAATCACATGACAGGACCTCCCCCTGGCAAATAGACAGGCTGCTTTTAGCAAGGACAGCTACTCCTGAAAAAGGATGGTAATGGCGTAAAATGATTAGCATAGGACACTGTTCAAGGGCAAAGCACATTTGCTAATGATGGCTATAGTACATTAGCCTGCTGCTGGGTCCAAGCCATCCAAAATAATTTGTTAAAAGGTAAAGTTCTGGAGACCAACAAGGCACAGAGGCCTATTGCAACAAAAAAAAAATTAGGACAGATACATCCTTTGAAACAGGCAGCTTATACTTCATGGGGAGCAGTTGCTTATGAGTTACAGGGTTTTCAACAAAAATCAAGCAGATGCTTCCATTCTCTTCTGGGCCAGCCTGGCCTGAATTTTGGTAGCACAGTTTGGGCAGTATTCCATTATTACTATGGCTGGTTGCAATTGTTGTTTTGCAGGGATATCTATAAATCAAAAGGCTGTTCAAAGTGATTTTTTCCCCCAACATTTGTTTTACCACATAACCAACCATCATTTTAGGTACATTCCAAGTTCTAACATAATCTAAATGGCTGTGCAAGGAACAGTCCATGTTCATCAATGGCACACTTCTGTGTGAGCTAGCAAAGTACCATTCTGCCCATCTGTCAGATGGGAAGCAGGAAATGCACAGAGAAGCAGGGCTGCTTTTCCTGATTTACACAGATTCATTCACAATTTGCCTTGGCTCATGAAAAGACAGTGAAAAGACACCATCAGATACTCACATTTCTTGATTCATGACACCAAAAACACTGGCAAATTCAGTCCCTATTTGAAAATCACTGGTTCTGAGCTATGAAAGGTTACTGCTTAAAATGTACAAAGCTCCAAAAGGAAGCGAGTGGATCCAGCAGCAACTGTCACATGTTTTGTAAGTACATTCTGTAACGGGTACAGGAGGACTGTAGATGATATTATAATACTGACAGCCAAGATAACCACCTACCCAGGACAAATAGCAAACTCTGAACTGTTAAAATTTTTAAGAATTTCTTCAGGAGATGTGAAAAGTCAAAAGAAAATTGAAAAAATATTATTAAGAGATGCTTTTAAATTGCCCTTGTTTAAGCCATTTTTGTATCATCTAATTAGTCACCTTCCTGACCATGCTAAGACTGTTTCTCAGGTTTTCTATAGGTTTCATCATTTTGCTTTTGTCACTGCCCTGGAATTGTTGTCTCTCCTAAAAATCTCTTCTTGCATGCAGTAATTTCACCTTTCAACATCCAATCACTGAATTTTGTTATCATTTTGCCTTTTACTGTCATATTTCTATCAGTTAGAAACTGTGCCTTCCTGAAGAGCCAATTAAGTTACTATTTAATGAGTTATACTCATTTTGTAGAACATACTTTATATTAAATTCTTCTATTATTCTTCTCATAAGATTCCAATCAGATTTCAGCATCTCTCTTGAAATATTTCCCGCAAAATTGGACAATCTATTTCCCACAGCAGTTACACTCATCCCCAGGTCAGGAACTCTCAAAACTTTGAGGAACTCTCAAACTCTTTAGAACATTAGCCATTCTAGCCACAGGTTTGCTATCAGAGTTAATACTTATCTGATGATTCAGTATGACTCCCAAACTCTCCTCAGAATCTTGACATGTCAGGGCATGCCTTAATCTGAGCAATTTCATCCTTCCTAAACAACAGCTCTGCTTTTGATAGCATTCTTACACATGTGAGCGTTAACCAAAAGAAATAAGATTTACTTTCTTAGAACTACAAAACACATATGGAGCAGTTTGTCATTTCTGTGTTGTAGAGGGCCACAGCAAAGGTCTATTTGCCATATTCAGGCATTATTGTTAGTGAAAAAATATGAAACACTGCTAAGGAAGAACTTAATGATACCCAGAAGTGAGAAGGAAAAAGAAATCTTCAGCTATTCTACATAAGGCTTTGTTATTGATATGAGCCTTGTGAACCAGAGTTTTAAAGAAAAAAGCCCAAAAACATTTTTTAGCAAATCTAACTGTTTTGTCATTAAACAGATTGGAGGCAGAAGCCATCAGAGACTCTCTGTAAACTTTTGAAGTGCTGAAATTTGCCCAGGCATACTATTAATTTAGCCCATAGTTCCAGAATGCATGACAGATCTGAAACTTTATTAATCATCCCACATACATGTGGGAAGAGAGAGCACCTTGTTGGTAAATTATTGTGAACCTTTTTATTGCCCAGGAAGATCCAATTATTTCAAATGATAAAGTGACAAAATAATTAATGAAAATTGTACAAACCAAAGTATTAAACATTGCCATCCCACCTTTGTTTCTGAAACTGAGAGTATCTAGGTAATAGAGGTAAACTGAAAATTAGAAAGACTAGTCACTGTTCACAACAGCTAGGAGTGTTCCTGTAAATCAGGCAAAAGTTTGTTGGCTAACAACTCAAATGTTCAGGAAAAATAAGGAAATTAAAGTCGAAACTAGATTTAGAAAATACAATTAAAATTATAATGTAGGAAAATAGATCGTAGGATCTAACTATTTTAGGATTCATTGATGGGATGAAAATAACATTAAAAAGAGGGGGGAAATGGAACAGAAAAAGAATGTTGTTTTAGCACAGTAGGGTTTGTGTCAGCTTCTAGCCTTTTATATCAAATGATTTTGACAAGCTCTTCTACAGATAGCTTTTACCTCCAAGAATTAGAAAATCACAAGTGAATAAGTACATTCAAGAAAAAGTTAATTAAGGAATTTAAAGTAATTTTCTACAAGAGAAACAAGAAGAATCAGCAGCCAGGATGTTTTCTGATTGAAACCTCAATGTAACCAGGATAGAATCCCACTTGCTTGAGTCATGCTCATGATCTTTCAAAGTCTCACCTATACACCACTTCTTGTATTATTCATGTTGTTTTCACAACTGGCATTTAACTTTCACTAACTCAAAGACAGCCCTATACTACAATCATTATACACAACAAAACCAAAAGGAGCAGTATGTAAAAAACATTTTCAGACCATCTTATGAGCACTTAGAGCTGCTCTGTGGATTTCATACTTGCTTGTTAGGGACAATTAAACGGGGAGATTCAAGCTGTGGTTCAGTTTTTTGCAGCCTGTCAGTGCAGACAGTGCACACTGGGAGCGGTCACCCTGGACCTTCTTCATCAAATACTGACAGAAGTAGGCAGATTTGCTCAGGGTTTATGGGATTAATATAGGATAGGAGAGAGACTGAGGATTAGGATAATGTCTAGCTGAAGTAGGAGGAGGTAGAAGGGGTTGAGGCTCTCACAAGGGTTTTTTGGAAAGCAGGCATTATCAGTTTGGAGAAGATACAAGCCAGGACCTGAGGTAGTGCAGACAGTTCTGCTGAAGATATCATATAGTAAGGCAATTAAGAAAAAAGGTTGTAGTCAAAGGAATAAGGATTTGGAAGAAAAGTTACTTTGAAGCCCCTAGTGGGAGCCACCAAAGAGACCCATTCCACGACCAGCATTGCCAATTCTAGTTGCTAACTTGCATATGGTAGCACACAGCTGCAGTGTTAGAGCAGCTCTGGAAAACCCCATTAGTGCCAGTACAGGACTCTCACGCAGCTCTGAAAACTCCCAACATAACTAATTGTCAGGTCAAGTCCCCAGGTCACTATCTGAACACAGAGAAACTAACTTAATCATAGATAGGAGTTGTGGTCATAACGTGTGAAAATGTCTCCTTTTCTAACCTGTTTTTCACTTTTTGAGAGTTCAAGCACATATTTTATGGAATTGTTTCAGTTAGCTGCAGAAAGCCAGTGATCAGATCTCCCAGTAACAAGAGCTTTTTTCCAAAGATCCCTAAAGTCAAGTGGTTATAAAAAATCACTTACTGCTTTTGCAAGAACTACCATGTCCCAAGAGATCTCTTATTTGCAGAAGCTGTTCAATTTGTGGTAGGAGAGGGATACACTGAAAAAATGCAAATTCATTATATTTTTTTTAACCAACCTTAATACAACAAGTATTGAAAATAGAAATCTGAAACCATAGCCAGTCAGTATTTTATTGAAATATTTACAGAATTATTAAATTAATGAGAGGCTAGAAGAGTATATGAGAAATATGCCTATTTGTCTAAAAGGCATTAAGTTGTCAAAATATGACACACATGAAGTGAAACTGTCTATCATGAAATACATTCCATGTACTTAAACTGGTAAAAAGAATCACTTCAGAATGATACATTAATGTAGGACATTTCTTAGAACTAAAGAGAGCTAAGATCCCTCAGCTGTGTTTAAGGTCCCATTTCCTTCAGACAGGTCATTAGGTTCCCCCAAAGCGCCTCCCTCTTCCAGCTAGAGGTGTAAATTTGTGTTATTAAAGTTTTTGATCCATCTAGCTTTAGCTTTTCCATTTCTGAGCTAGAGCATTAAACAAATCAAAATCAAACCACTGCAACAATCACTGAGATTTATGGTATAAATTCTGAGCAACACTAATCTAAATGGCTGTCTCCTTAGAGACTCAAATATACAAACATGCCCATTACTTCATACAACTGGAGAAAGGGTATTTCCCCGAAGAATGTTCCTGAACCTCAGCAGAAAAGAATATACACCTACAAATAAATTCATTTTTAACTTTTACTGGTTTTTGAAATGTAGACTATGTGAGAAGATACTGATACTATTTACACTGATGCGTGGTGTTCCTTCACTGAAAGGACAGATTGCTGTGCCTGCTACTCTCATTTTGGTTCTTCTCCCATTAATGACAGCCCACTGGAAACTGAGAATTTAAAACTTGTCATACAAGTACTGAGCAGTCACGACATAATGACAACTTTTGATTACAATCCTGAACTGCATAAGTCAAAATAAGAGAACAGACCAACAAAATTAGAGCATGATAGGTGTTAACTAGAGTGGTTGGAGTGTTTCTGATTTTTCTTTCAAACACCAACATTGTGTCCAACTCAGTGTGACTATAAGCAAGAAATGTGAATTAAATTTCTAATTCAAGCCCTAAGAGCAGGTTTCTTAATGTCTTGTAACTGCATCAGCTGTATGTCTGACAATACAGCTAGATCCATTTGGCAGCAGGCTATTATAACACTCAGTGAAATGAGAAATTACCTGACAAGCCCCTTTTCCAGATTAACTTAATGCATCAAAACCTTTGAAAATGCTCATTTCACCTACAGGCTATACACTATGGCATTTCCAAATTTTCAGAGATTTTGTTAAAACAGGTTATTAAAATAGTATTTAACTCCAGCCTTTGCAGGCCATCAGTCTCCAAGTGCATTTGCACAGTGAGAAATCTATAAAGACCATAATGGATCTCCAAACCAACTACAGGTCCTACTTGCCAGGCTGCAGAGAAATTTGCAAAGACACTCTTCAGAAATTATATCTAATGAAGCAGTGCCATCACATGCAAATTAGCTTGGCTCTCCTTAAGTCACTGGGTAAAGAGCCCATTCACATCTTAAGAAGATATGACTAGAAAAGAACTTTTATAATCCCCAAAATATTTTTTCATGCAACCAGATTATTCTTTGCATTCATGAATGGTAATAAAATACTAACCTTTGATCTGACAAGTGTTTCAAAGGCCTATTCAGCCTCAGGGGGGAAGAAAAGGAAAAAAAAACAAAAACGTTGCCACACATTGTGTTACATAGTCTGTAAAGGTAAATTTACATTTAACACTTTAGTTTATCTAACTGTTTACCATCACTTTCCCTTTCTTCCTACTTGTCCCTCCTCTTCCACTGCTCTTTCCTCCTGCTTTGCATTTTCCAGGAGCCACAGTTTCACCTTCTATCCTCTCTCTTTACCACATTTTGACACTCATCAGGCTTTCCTGGGCAATGCTCTGACTCATCAGCATAGCAATAGCCACCTTTTAGCTTGGTTAGATCTCAGCCACCTTAGTGAGCAGATTCAATGAGCAGGCAGCCACGTTAACTGTGGGAATATGGGATATAGAGGCAGAAGCAGGATGTCTGCTTTCAGCTCCACCGAGCCAGTATATCAGTTCAAACTCCTTACAAAATTTCACCTTGAGCGAACACCAAGCAAACAGCAGAATATCACTAAGAGGATCCACTTCAGACTCAGGTGAAAATAAGGACAGTAATATATTTCTGATTAGAAAATGTAGCTATGAAATAGGTGTGACAATCCTGACAATCAAAACAAAACTTACACGAAAAATAAGGAAACTGTATTATACCAAGGTTTTTGCTCCTAGTTAATAACCACCACTGTAAGGTAAAGGGTTAAATAAATGTACAGTGCTCTGTGAAGCAGTAGTGAAATATTAGGATCTGTTGAAAAATAAGAGTTGGTGACACACTGTCACAGGCATTCGATGACTCCTCAGCTTCAGCTGCTTGCGCTGCATCGCTTGGCACTCACACAGCCGGCGTCAGCTGGCCAGAGCCCCGTGTCATTGAGGCGACCTCCCTGGCACTGGCAACGAGCAGGGGACAGCTGATATTAACAGTTGGAGTGACTGACAAGCTGAGTTTTTCCCCAGCCTCTGCTTCCAAAGAAACTCCTCAGCAAAAAACAACAGGTCTTCACTCAAGAAACTAGGTCTGTATTTACAACGCGCATCATCTGACATAAACAATCTTATCACCTCTGCTAACAATAAAGTTTTGCATAATCTTATCATGGTTGGTTTTTTTTTCCATGAATACTTACTTGGAAAGGCTTACGCAAAACAAATTGTATGTGGGATATTTTTTGCCCACCCACAGAGGAGGATACTGAGTATCTGGAAGCACAGGAGGGATTGCCAGAGTCTGAAGTCATCATGTTTTCACAGCAGTTTCAAGCTTCAGATAAATAGCTAAGCATACATGCTTATCATACATGTCACCATGAGGTCTCTGGTGGTCCCTGAACCACTCAGTAGGGTAAACCTGAGGCCTGCAAGGTGGTTGAGCTCATCTCTGCTGCCAGAAGTCATATTTCCCACATCTTTCTCCTCTTGTGGCTTGTCTCCTGATCAGAATTAAGAGTTCTTCTTACTTCCTAAAACCACTGTTCCTGTCATCTCTTATTGAGCCTGTTCAGCTCACTGACATAGTGGGTACTCATGGATTTGGGGGTTTAAGTTTGTTTTCAAGTTTTCTTTTAAATTACTTTCCTGACAGATTAGTAAATATAATTGCTTCAGAGATTAATCAGACAAAGGGAAGTGAGAGGAAAATGTGGTTGGAAGTGTGGGAGGAGAAAGCAGTAATTCCTCTTTGCTCTGCTGGGAGCTATCAGATAAGGTTCATCTCATCTTGCAGAACGTCTGAGCTTCAGTGTTACAGGCACAGACTGGTTAGGCAGCTTCTCCAAGGAGCAGTGTGAGAGCTCTGCCCATGCCTCAGGAGAAGGGAGCCAGCTGATGTAACCCACACAGGCTGCTGAATGGCTGCACCACCTCCAGTCTTGTTCCTGCCTCTTCTGTACCACTTTTCTCATAAGGAATTCCTACTTCAGCTCATTTTCTTGAACAAATTATCTGTACTTTTAATGCTTTCACCAGCAGCACTTGGTACTGTGGCACTGGTACACCTGGCATTAAGTGTTCACAAAAATATGTCTGTAAGGCCCTAATTTTGCTCTGCCATCTTACTGAAGCCTCTTAGATCCAAACACCACAACTGTTCTCATCATGTTCTCCAAGAGCATCCTAAAATAAGAATCCGAAGAATATGAGATATAGTTTCCTAGCTATGGACAGCATGGTACCTCTTTTGAGTTTTGCTACCTTCCCCAGGATTTGGCTGTGGTTGTGGGTGTTTGTTTTCACTTAATTAAACATAACCAAACTATGCAATAACTAAAGTGGTTTCTCAGAGCCCTGATAAAAATTTCCCACACACTTGGCTGGGTAGGATTTAAAACTCTGCCCTATTCTTGGAAGTGCATGTCTGAAGCAGTTGGAAAATGTTAGGTTGCAAGCAGTGCATTCCACAGCATGTTTAAGGCACCCATCCTGAGTATTTCAGATTCTTTGTGGATTTACTTGCTTCAGTTTACATTTTAAAAGCAAAACAAACAAACAAAACTGAAACTCCCCCCAAACCACCACCAAAGAATCACAGTCCTATCACTTATCTGGGCACCTGAACACATTCTATTAAGAGTGTCACATTTGATATCACCACAGTAATTATACTGAAACTATTCCCTGAAGTGGGATTTATAGATGAGACACAACAGTGTTAAACATACTTTGGAAAGCCTCCCATACCCAGAGGTTCATATAACACACAAGACTAAGAACTGACAAGTCTGAAAACATGAAAAAGGCTACACAAAACATGGTTAGCTGATTAAGAAATAATCAGTATACTTCAACAAAGTTCACTGTGTAATTGTAGAAAACAGGGGCAGGATAGCCCGTATTTAGCACAATAGCACTTCTAGCTGGGTTTAACTGCACACATAAGATAGACCCTACCACCAGGACCCTACACAGAAGAGAGTGCTAAGCCTATGCTGCTTTCTAAAACCTCTCCACAGCATTGCAAGATGTCTGAGCAGCAGATCTACCATAAACTACTATTTAACAAATTAATGTGCTAAAAAACTCTGAAGATAATGAAAAATAGCTGTTTCGTTAGTTTGAGTTTAAATAATTAATATATTTATAGTTATGAATAGCAACAGGAAGGGAGTTGTACCAACTGAAACATAATAGTCCAAGGCTTTTCCTCCCAGAGATTCAGGATGTGTATCTACTCAAACAAGCAAATAAGGTAGAATTTAGCTTCATAAAACTATATAAATCTAATATTGCTTCAGTGAGAAAATCCAAGAAATTAATTATGTTAAAAGACCTGCCCAGTAGGGCATTACTGTTCCAAAATTTGCAAAATTTAATCCCTCTTGTTATAATCTTCCTCTAAGATCCTAACATGTATACATTTTTTAATAATTTCAAATGTATAATTTGATGGATGGACATGAGCATTATTTCGATTTTGAAATTTCTATTTCTTGCTGGTTAATTTTCCACCTGCAAAATGCAAACCCATGGTTCTAGCTGGAGAAGAGACTGTCTCTCAATCAAGGCACCCCTGATAACAGACCTTTCAGCCAGCTGACAGGATGGCTGCAGTAAACATTTGTATTGAGACACCTTCAATGAAATTTATCTCCTCCCTATTCCTGCTGGCAGAGTCAAGGCCACATGTAGACAAATGCATAGGGGCAGTACATTTTCTCACTGTAAGAAAATAGAATTCCTTTTTGTACAGAGTTCAAAATACCCTTTTTGTGTTTCAAACACATTTACCAAAAGCAGTTCATTACAAAGAAAAAAAAAATCAAACTAGTTAAGATGAACAAAATGTGGATTCATGAACTCAGTAACCACTCTTTCCAGAAAGTATAGGCTATGTTTTCAGCTGATAACAATCTAATCAACTCCATTCACTTCAAACTCACTTTTTGAAAAGGTGAAAGCTTCTTTCTCCTTACCTTCAATGCAATGTTTCTTCTCAGAGGCAATTGTTTGCTACTACAATAATCTCTATCTCACTGTACCTTAGGCTAATTGTGTCTAAAAATAAATCCCAGTACAATGAGCAAGGGTAGAACTGAGGTTGATATTGTATGTAGAGCATGGCCAGGGAAAGCCACTACAGTTCTGGAGACTGTTCCAGGACTCTGACATTACTACTGAAATGAACAACAGAATTTGCATTTTCAGCTGTGAAAGTGCTTCTATGGTCCTTCTAGGTTTTGGTTCATGATATTGCATTCTTCTAAATTACCATCCCCTTTTCTGTAAGGCTTCATAATGTAATTCTCTCACCTTGTGCTGTAGATTTTCATTATTATTCCTAAATTGGGTACACAGTGCAAAAGGGAAATGAACAAAGAAATAAGTGAAGCCAAAACATCTAACCTGTATGACTCATTATAAGATACACAAACATTCTCTGCATCACTCAGAGAATCTATTCTACCAAAAGAAAAATAAACTTTTTCTTAAAGTTGAAGAAGAGGTAGAGAGTTTGCTCTGGATATGTTCCCGGCAGACAGGTTCTGAGAAACTTTGTTCCAAGAATGCTGCAGACTGAAAACACAGCTGTTCAGATTCATTGCTCTAACCTTTACTCCATGGATACTCCTACTGGTAAGGCAGGCTTACCAGGCAGACAAAATGACAGCTGGTCCATTTCTTCTCTTGCACATAAATCCCAGTTAGAATAGGATTAAGATAACTGCAAAACAACCTATTGACTGAACAACAAATCCTGCCTAGCCAGGGGATATATATGATTCAAACAATTTAAAATATTTAAAGTGGGTTTTGAATACCTTCTTAATAATGCTTATCTAAAAACAGAAGCAACATTCTAGAAACCTTCTTCAGGTTACCTCAATTTACTGGTTTAGATTAGGGAAAGATGTGTTAAATACTTTTCCAGTCTGTAACTATATAACATCAAGTAGGGTTTTTAAAAACACTGAAATAACTTTCAAACATAATTTAGGAGAATATTTTAGATCATAAAAATTCTAAATAATGCAAACCCATTGATCTTGAAATACAGCTCTAATTCCTCCATCCGTTGAGCATAGATTCCATTATTTCAGAGTACAGATTATGGCTCAAAACAGATATTGTTACATCTGATGCAATCCTTTCCTGCTTTAAATATTTTTAAACATCCTGATGTCCACATTGACACTTAAAATTTAAGATGAACTTCAGAGAAGACAAAAGTAAAATAAGTTGGTTTTGGTTTTTTTCAGTGTTTGGTAAGGCAGGCTATACTAACATATGAAAGCTTCAACAGAAAGACTGTCTCTCTATCGGCTTCTGCAGCAACAATATATTTCTTTCCACAGGGTGGTTGAATTTGTTCTCTTATCCATAAATCAAACTTATTTAAACTCCCATGTAAATCTGTCTCTTGATACACTTCAATATACTTGAACTTTGCATTTGCTTTAATATTGTAATTTTTAAAATTTCAGGTGCTGACCAAACAAAGCATATATTAATATTTTAAAAATAGAAATGAACCCTTCACTGAAGAATAAAAATGGGGTATTTAAAAATTTGAGCAAAACCTCAGGGTGGATCAGAGTACACAGAAAACATTAATTAATCCTTAATCCCCAGTGCAGAGGGGGAAAATCTGCTCATGTATATGGAGGAGTGATGACATACTAGAAAAGAAGAAATTGAAATTAAATATTGGTCTCTGTTGAATTATAAAGCTGTAATTTCACCATAAAATGTTCAATTCTGTAGCATCTTAGAATTTGCTAATAATGAGCTTGATTTGCCACTAAGTTTCAGGTCACTGTACCAACATGTAAAATAAACCCTGTCACAAAATCCTGCTGAGTTGAATCACGTCAGTGAATTAGCAGGAAAAACCCAAACATGCTGACTGACATTTCTGCTAGTGTCCTTACAGAGACTTAACTTACATGATACTGAAGGTAACAAAGGGATTCCAGATTCATATTACACCTTTATGTGGTTTGATTTGCTTAGAACTTTTTCCACAACTGGATTTTACTAAGGCAGTTCCACTTGTTCGGCAAGTTTCCTGGATTGATTTTGGATGGCTGACTCTCATTCAGGTAAAATGGTAAGGTCAAAATGTGCACCGTCCCTTAAGGCACAGAATGCTGTTTTCAGCAGAAGTCTGCAGCAAGTCAGCTGAATAAAAATCCAGCCTGAGAGCCACCAGCATTTTAGATTCATCTTGGTAGCACTGCAGTGATGATCCTGAAAGCCTTACTTAGACAAAGCTTCCCCTGAGTCCCAGATAGCTGACCAGTAATTGCACAGATTAACACTTGCATTTAATGAAAGACCTGACTGCTTAAAGTTTATCTTACTTCAGGTTAGCAGTTCTAAAACTCTTCCAGCTATGAATACAGCTTTTCTAAAAATTCCATCTAAAAAACTAAATTGAAACAGCCATCTCAGAAAAACTCCATGCCATCTACAATGCTAATATTACAACAGGTTAAAACATACTGGTGAAATAAGATAAATAATAACAAACTTTATCAGTTTAAATAAATTTAATAAATTTTAAATATCTGTTAGTCATTAGAAGCATAGAAAAAGATGGGAAAGAGAAATAGGAGCATAATAAAAGTTTTCTTCAACCGTAAGAGTCCTGTAAGAGTCTGTTTTGGGCGTTTAACAGTTAAAGAAGCAGTGGCACGCTAACTGAGCACATTAAAACAAAGAGTTGGCAGCTCCTGAAGGAAAAGAGCCTGTGCTCCACTGTTCCAACTTGTCAGTCAACTCATGCCAGCACTCTCCCTGTCTGCCTCTTCTCCACACCCTCATTACATGTGTCTGTCTGGACTGATCTGCTCATCTGTTCAGGGACTCTTCTGACAAGTCAAAAATTCTGCCTCTTTCTGCTCCGGAATTGGATCAAATCACCTCAGATTTTTTTTTTTTTGTAGCTCCACCAGGAGGTTTTTTGCTTATGGTCTCATTCTGTTTGCCTTCACTACCTGTCTGTTTTTGATTTGTAGAATGGAGGAAGCTGAATTGCTGAAAGAAAGATTCCAGGCCATAACAGTAAGTGCTCACAGTTATAATTCACTATTTGAAAAAAAAAAAAAAAAAAAGAAAAAAATGCTTAGAAGTAATATTATTAATGAGCTGCTGTGTGTTTGCTGAGTAATGATTTATCCCAGAACAGAAAAAGAAAAGACTTTATGTCTGCTTGAAATTGTTGCTTCATAATTCTAGTTTATAAGATATTGCTTTAAGACAGCTAGGTTGACTGTACTGACTTTATTATGGGTTGTATTGGTTGTACTGCACTTTAAAATTAAATTCAAAGCAGTGAAAGTTTGTGCGCAAATCACTACTGGACAGTCTAAAACACACATTACTGTCATAATTCTGAATGTTTGCCTGAAGGTCAAAAGGCAGCTAGAGAATTCCAGAACAAATCAATTTTCACATTTCACAGTGTGAGATTAGAGATTTTTTGTTTGCACTGTGGAATTAAATACAATTTCTGGATTATTAATAACCTGTCATAAGTACTACTGTCTGAAAAGTAAAAAAGGACAAGCTTGGATTAAGCAAATTCCTACCTGTCAGTTTTCAGAGGAAGGACTCAGTGAAGTTTATGCTAGAGACATTAGAAAACATTTTCAATTTCTCTTCTAAAAGGAAATATGAGTGATGATTTCTAGTGTGTAAAAGAAACAACTAAACTATTTTTAAAGTAATACAACCTGATGTTATAAAAATTGGCTGAAACCAAATCCTCCTCTGATTTGAACTTATTCAGTTACAAAAGACTTAAACTGTATCAAAATTTGGCCCTTTGAGATGAAGGGAAGCCTCCAAAAGAATCACTCACTTTCTCAGTTAATAACAAATAATGGAAACAAAGGTCTTTGTCACACTCCTAACGTGATAGATTAGTTGTGAAACACTACTAGCAAAATTAATGGTGGGCAGAATTTAAAAATACCTTCTTGGAATCAAAAGAAATGTAAGAAGGCTTAAGTGGAAATCTATGGGAATTTAATTGGCTGGGTTTTAATTCAGTTGAGTTTTAATTACAGCACTTGATAAAAGCCAACAGAATCATTTATTGTATTTACTTGAGACCTGACACAAGTCTACAATAATTTGAAATGTTTAGAGAGTTTAGAGTACATTTGTTTGTTTAACTGCAGTGTTGCCTGCACCAGGGTCATAACCTGGACTTTGTCTCTAGTGTGTGGACTCAAAAGATAACTATTTTGGCACTCCACAGCAGTCCAGGCCTCACAATGTTTTACACTTCCTGGGATCCAAGAGCAGGAATGGGGCAGCACTCTTGGCTGATGAGGGCTCCTATGAACATACTGGGGTTGGCATCCTCCAGCTGCAGCTTTGCTTCTAAATGAATACTGGAGCAGGTTTTTCTTAAGAAACTGGGGTACCTTCCAGTGTCTTGCATTATAAGAAATAGGAAATCATATCTGGGTTCTGCCTGTGACTCTATTTATTCTGTAAATAGTACACGTGATGTGTAAAGGAGCTATTTGCTCTCCACTTTCATCAGTGAAGCATTCAGTTGGAACACCTGGAAAGTTCTGACTGCAGAAGTGAAGTAGCCTAAACAAGGTGAAGTTAGCAGCCTTCACAGCCTGCAGTAAGAGTTGTCCAGGGAAACAATACACTGCAGGTACAATAGCAAGCTGCTCTGTGGCTCTGGGGAGGCTTGGCTCAGGTAACACACCTGGGAATTCCAACTGTTACCTTCCAGATGTTTGCTGTAAAGGATCTAACAAGGGGCATTCAGAGCAGTCAACAACTGCACCTGCACTATCCTTATTGTTTTCTGTTGTTAAATACCTGTCTCCTTGACAGCAACAGAGCTAGTAGGAGTTTTCAAAGTCTTTTGCAAATCTTTTCTCCATATAGCAAACAAAAAGGAATACATGATTATTGGTTTTGTTAGTGAAGTTGTTGTTATTAAATATTTTGATGCTCCCACGGCTCTGAAAAGGAATTTTTTTTCCTTTGTTATGTAGCTACCACCTGCTGCTTGTGTATATAGAACATAAAAAGTAAAAAATCAAATGCCTTCATTTTGTTAGCAAGATTTTAATACTTTAAAATATGAAAGCTTCAATATTTTCTATGCTTAATGGGTTTTAATACCTGGAAAAACTACACGAAAATAAAAATAAATTAGCTAAAACATTAGCTGCTCCATGGAATTTGACAGTACATGGCATTTGCCAAGGGACCAAGAGGACAGTCTTTGGCACCACTGTAGAACACTGACACAAACTAATGGACTTGGCAGACAAGATACCTTACAAGACACTGTTCTGTGGATGAGATTCCCTTTCTTTCAGATAGATCAGTTTAGAACACAATTCATTTCTTTGCACTGAAGTCAGAAAAGAGTTCCACAAATTTCAGTAGGAGTGAAAATTAATGCCATGTCTTACCTTGCATTGATGCACAACAGAAAGGAATGGTTGAAGATGCTCTGTCATAAAAAGATTTCTTTCTGCCCAGTAGTTTATGTACAAATACTCATTTCAGACTCCCCAAACTCTTATTACATCTCCACTGGTACAAAAAGAACATTCAAATATTTTTTAATAGTATAAACCAAGTAAAAGTTTGTTCCCTGGCTAAGAATCTTATCCAGAACTTTAGTAAAGACAAAAGAAGTTTTCCTTAAGAATTGTAATAATCTGTAAACACAAGCTTTTGTCACACTGCTCATCTAATGATGGGTTATTTAAAGGCCATTTATACCACGAGATCAGGAATATTTCCTAAGTAAGGAAAAGTGTGAAGATCAGAGACCAGATACTCTGTCCTCAAAATGAGGACTGGCTAAGAAAAATTCAGCGTAGCAGCTTTTGGATAAAGTCTCACACAAGGGTCATTGCAGAAAAATTATATATTGTAGCCATCCTAAATCAGTAACTTTGTTAATTGTATTAAAGGGCATTGGTAAAGCACAAAACCACTGCAGAGATAAAAATAGCATGTATTTTGAGGAAAGAACCCCACCTGTTCTGTTTGGAGTATTTTAAAAGGCAGACTAACTCCACCATCAAGGAAAAATTGTAAAGGTTTTATAAATAACTCCTATACTTTGCAGACTATGAGAGATCAGTGACACAGTGATGTTCACCTGCTAAATCCCAGCACAGTATCAGCAGTGCCTGGCCAGGCTGTATCCTGCCCTCTGTCCCCATAAAGTTTGGTGGCTTCTTCCACTTCCTATCCTGACCTTCAGAAAAGTGTGCTCAGAGCTTGTGGCCCCGCTGCTAATTTCTAATTTCCAGTAACAGTGAAGTGATTCAGCCAAGCATTTCACATCTCTTCCTGTTTCCAAATCCCGGATCCTAGGGAAACAGTGGAGAACAACTCCCAGCCTTATGTCCAGTCCTTCCTTACTGACTTTCTCTAGTCCTTACACACAGCTGGTTCCTCAGGTGGGTTGAAAGGGCAAGGCCCTTCCTCTGTTTGTGAAGAAGTTAACTCCTTCCTAAACCATACTTGTCTGAAAACAGACTCTTTATTAAAAACCTACCACTTTTTTAACGGAGCCAAGCTGTTCTAATTGAAAGCAAAGAGGGATTAGCCTACAGTCAACAAACATTTCTACACAGGACAACAGAAGATTCCATTTACCTGCCTAAATGTATCACGAAACAAGTACAAATGTTTCTTGATTGGCGCATGGCAAGGTGCCATGCCCAATAAAAGAATTTTATAGCATCAAGGCTGACCAAGACAATAGCCTATTAATACACCTTATTAATGTTACTTTCCTTTGGCATAATTTCTTTCCCCCTGGCTGCTGAGGACACAAGGTACTAAATCAGTGTTAGGCCTCACACAGAGGAGCCACAAGGTTACTCCATGTGACAGTGCTATCCAAAAACAGGAGAGGCTCAAGCACTGTCAGCATTCAGACATTGTTCACCCTTTTCTTTTTCCCCTAATTTCCTTTTTTCTCTAATCTGTAACAAAAAGGATTAAGGTGGCAGTAGGATAGACCAGCATTACACGAGGTTTTTCCCTTCATAAAGATAAGCAGCCATGAAAACAGCCTGTACACAAGCTAATTTTTTTTTTAATTGAGAGGTAGCAACAACATATATGAAGTATATTACTGATCTTTACCATTATTTGACTAACAAAACAAATTTCTAAGTCTTTGTATATTCCTGTTTGTTTCAGCTATTAGCCACAGGATACATAAACTCAGTTCTGGATTCAGTGACAGTCCATTTCATCTAGTGATGTATCACAGCTGCTCAGTGTAGACCATGCAGACTCTTCTCTCTCCTAAACCATGTGTGGGTTGCCTTAGGAATTTTGGTCAGGACCCATTTTTAGTCTCTCTCTGCATGCACAATTCTGCACAACTGTACTTTCTTCCTGTTTTTGCCCCCTAGCCTTCTCAAGACTAAAAAAAAATATTTTGCATCATCCCTCCTTTGTGGTCATTAACACATTTAAATGTACTTTGGAGAAAGAGCAGTGAAAACCATACCTGTATAGGATCAAGTTATTGCTGCAAAGAATTATGCACTGCCTAAGCACCACATAAGCTTTAAAATAAGGCTTTATTTGCATGGATTGATTTCACCTACTGAACAACACTTACATAATAATTTTATTAACAAGCCATTTCTCTAAAAGTTTTATTGTTCTTAATTTGTAGGACAAAAGAAAACTGCAAGAAGAAATTACACAGAAACGTCTTAAAGTAGAGGAGGAAAAAATGAAACACCAACATTTAAAGGTAAGTAAAGTGTTAGATTTATGTAACTAAAGATAGCCTCAAGCCATACAGCATGAATAAAGGTTGGGGATTTCAGAATGCAAATCTTCAAGCATTTAAGTTGAGCTTTTACTGTCAAATTTTCACAGCTTTGTGGAGTCGTGCCAGGACTCCATTTGACTTTAATAAGCATCACTCTTTGAAAAAAATTACATGGGGGAGCTAATGTTACTTGATCACTTTCATGGCATAAAATGAGATCATAACCAGAAAAAACTCACAGATGAAAATTAAGCCTCACATTTCAGACTGGGTGTGTTCGCTCCCTAATCCCACAACAGCAGCCTCACTTGGTACAGGGTGCAGCACAATCATGAGGTCTAATTGCATTTTTTCCTAGGAAAAAACAACCTATTTATTTGGCTGTAGCCATCTGTCACCTTGTTTAATTATTCTTTAGTAAAATAATGCTGTTTCCTTGTATATTAAAAAAAAGTATAAATGTTACAAATATTGTTCTCAAATATGGCTTGGTAAACTCAGGATTACGAAGTCCAAAGGTGTAAGAAGCCTAAAGACCCACCTCTGTAGAGAACTGAAATTGCAGTGATTCCTACCCAACACCTCTATTCTTAAAATGTTTATAGCAGTTTGGCAATGTGTGTCATTTAGGGAGATGAGACAAAATCTATGCTTCTAGAAATATGCAAGACTTGGTATTTTACATACTCTTTTCATTATGTGAGCAGATAAACTGTGTCAAGAAAGTTATATTGAATCTAACACCAGGAGCGTGGCATGTCTCCTCCAGCAAATGTGAGAAAAGCATATTTAAAACAGACTCCTCTTCAAAACAGACACCAGATCCTGAGCCTCCTCCACCCTTTCCTTTTGTGTCAAGCCAAAAAACTGAAAAGCCTTGATAAACTAGCTCACTGGGCCAGGCAAGCCAACACACAGCCATGCCCAGGTTTTATTGGAAGGTAGTTTCTCCAAGGACAGGCTGGACCCTTTGTGTAACATCTTGTCTGAAAGGGAGCAGAATATCTTTTCCAAGGCCTGTAACCTCTGAGTAGCAAACATGTGACTCCTCCATCATGGTGCATGTCTTCATTGAGTACTGAAAGTTACATTTCAAGTTTCCATGTCTATAAATCCAGATGACTCTTTTGCCCTCCTTTACAGAGGGATAAACTGATCTCTTGTAGACAACCAGCTAATCCTCACTAGTGCTGTGTGCAGACAGAGCCCTAGGGCAATTTCCTTACAGACTCAGTACATGCTCATAGCTAAAATTAATCAGTTTTATGGCGTTTTTAGAGAGACTAAAACACTCCTGGAAAAATACTATTGAAATAGTTTTACTTTGGAAGAGAACAGAGAATGTGAGTTCACTGCCTATTGTATGAGAAATCATACAGATATCACACAGAAAAGCTTTTAAATTAAATCAGTCCTATTGCATAAACAAGGCAAAGCAAGGATCTGTTGAGGAAATTATTCACTTGGAAAAGAAGAATCAAGCATACATTTTAATATATACTGACATACACACATATGCTGCACAAATACATACATATCATTAGTTATTTGTAGCATACAAAAGGTAGACTACTTTTCCCAGTTCAGGAATAAGACAGGCACCTAACATCAAACACAGCATTAGTATATGAACATCTTTGGCTTTATGCCCCAGAAGCTCTGTCCCTTAACGAACATTCTTGCTTCAGCCTAATTCAGGTATTTCAACAGTCAAACAACAAAAGGATCCAGTGCATAAATTGTTTTAAAACAGATTTAGACTACTAAAACATTTAAACACTGCAGATCATTTCCCTAGCAATTCAGGCTGATTCCACTCATTTATATACATACCACTTGTGTGCATGGTGAAATCCAGATATCCATGTTCTATTAACATAACTCACACCTGTCCCCTAGGAAGCTATTGCAGGTTAGAAAAATCTCACTGCCATAGAGATGTTCTTGTTAGATGGATATCACTGTCCTGTTCCTCATTTTGTCCTTCCTACTTATAACCCTTAGTAACAGGTTTATTAAAAGGTTGTTAGTTTGGTTTGTGGTGTTTTTTTGATTGGAGCTTTTCTTTGGTATGTTTTTTTGTTTGTTGCATAAAAGAGGAAATTTTAACTTCCTTTTTGCAAATAGGAATCCTTGCTCTGGCTTCCCAGTGATGTTGTTTGCTGTCCCCAAGCAAACTTCTTAGTAGAATGACACAGATGAGGCATCATGACAGATCTTAGTTATCTGGTACAAGTGGAGAAGGAACATTTATTCCCTACATGTGCACTTCTCTCAGATGAAGTGGAGGGCATGCAAGCAAATACACCTGTGTGGACTGGGCTTCACAGAACTGCAAGGGGTATTGGGGGCTGCCAGTGTAGGTACAGGGGAAATTTTATCCAGTATTTCTAGATGCACCAACAACTAATCCTTCCTTCTACCTGGAATCCTTCTCACTGAAGCAACAAGGAAAAGGACCAGATAGAATTGTTTGAAAAGTGCAGTCAGCACTGATTTGCATGTACTTTCTAAGAGCTTTTACAGTTTAGCTTATTAATTTTCAGGCCTCTGACATGCCTGAACTCCATTAGTGCTACCTTGTAGGTACTCATCACACATCTCCTCCTTCCAGTGTTGAATCACTTTTTTTTTTTGGTGAAAAAATGTGAAAATTACTTATGCCTTCCCCAAAATGTTGTAAGGTAAACTGCCATACCGCTGGCAGAGCAAAACTCACAAACTCAAAATATCTTTGCTTTCCAGTGAAGGATGAATCTTTCAGTGCTAGTCCAGCCTTGTAAAGGATGGTAGTAGAGTTACACCTGGAGCACACACTGTAAATTATTCACAGAATCTGCAGGATATTGTCACGGTACTTTTGATGTGACCATGAACCACAAAACAAAGTGATTACTCTGGCCTCTCCCAGGGTTTTATCACATGCCAATGTACAAGTATCCCTTTCCATTAACACACAGAGCCTAACACAAAATGAGGGTGCTTTCATGTCAGTACTATAACACATGCACAACCTGGTTCTGAGCTAGAGACATTTGCCATGGAAGTAAGTGTTAGACAGCAGCAAAAAAATCTGTCAGGCCCAAAGCAGCTGCTCCTTCACTGGCTTGTGTCACTGCCTGGATGGACCAGACCTGAAACCATCTTTTATTCAAAGGTTGTTTCCAAACTACACAATGTGCCATTCTTTCAAAGATGGTTAATTAAATGAAAAAGATTACGTGGCATTTAGTTGGGAGTAGCAGCAAACTGCTCTAGAAATATGTAAAAATAACACTATTGTGTTATGCTTGTATTTAGGGAGTTTGTTTTCTTGGGCCTAACCCAAGAATATACATAGAGAAGCTTTTTTGATTTCAGTAGATGGTATCAGTTTCTGAGGTCTGCAGTGCCAGCCCCACTCTAAATCTTACAAGAAATTATAAATGTATTTTTTGAGACATAAATGCTAGACTAACACTGTTCCAGCCAAGATGAAAACCTCATTTTTCTAGAATCCCTAATTATCATTAAAATCTAAACAGTTTGATAGAAAGGGAATTAATAACTATGTGCCTTCCAGCTTGAGAACACAGTATTTTGGGGTCAATAAGAGTTGCCAACACCAGGCTACCTGCATCTAACAGATCATGTAAAAATATCCTATTAAAATCTGCATTTATTTCATTAGAGCCTAAAACATAACTACCAGGAAGTGCTGCCAAATTGATTCTACAGACAGAGCCAAGGCTCAGGACATCAGTTTTGAGCAAACTGTGTTTACCAAGATTTGCTAGGATCCAGTGTTGAGACAGAATACTGTCCTGCAGGCTAAGGCAACTGTAAACATTGCTCTTACATCCCACAAGTAAAAAAATTAAAAGATCATGGAGCGCACAGACTTCTCAGCAAGCCTGTTTTAGACACACTTTCTATGACATTATACATCAAGTAGAAAATTGCTTTTAACTGCAGTAAGGTCCTGCATATATATTCCTCTGCCAGCTGGGCCTCACTAATAACCTCATGGAAAGTACACAATAAATAGAAAAGTGTAGGAAGCAACAGTTTAAGTGACTCAACACAGGATGCAGGCAGGGATTCCAACAGCCCCTGCAAGCAGCACTGAGGTTAATGCAGCCTTCTCACCAGTGCTGGGCACACTCTGCCTCAAGCAGTAGCAGTCAAAATTCAATGTAATCTGCATCCACATCCTGCAATTAACAAAACTGTATAGTGGGGAAAAAAACAAAAACTTAACATGGAAATTAGACAGCTCAAGGTATCTAAATTATAACTGGGACATTCACCATTAATTAAAGACTTTATATGTGTGCTTCTTTTTTGGCTGTTGAAAGAGTATTTCTAAAGAGTCTCAACTCCTTCCCCAAGGCAGCAACTACATTTATGCCCCTGAGTTAGACTGAAAGGGGTAAAAAGAGTGCAAGAAAACTGGCATGGTTTACGAGTTTTAGCCTGCAAATAAGAATTTATCTCCAAGAATTATTTTTTTTTAATACCAGGAGTGTTTTTGAGAGCTCTGATAACTTTCAGGTACCACCTTTCCTAGTGTAAAGCAGCTGTAGGAAGCAATCAGTGCATTTTTCAGAATTTGAAAACACAGCTGAGAGAGATACACTTACCTGTGCACATGCAATACACCCACTTGTAAACCACCACTGCACAGAAAGAACTCCACAGGCACTTACCAGGTCAGGACCTAAATACCTAAGCTCTGGATTGCCCCTGCAACAGCAGCTCTAAATACACAGCAGGTCTGCTGAAACACTAACCAGGCACCAGCTGCCCATGCTCCACCTTTCCACTACCCCTCTTACCCCACACATCTTCACCAGCTGAAATGTGAGTTCACTATCATAACTACACAAGATCCTCTTAAGTTCCAGGGGTAACATTGCATCACTAACTCTCTAGAGATCTCTTACTCTATACAATCCCATTTACAGAAACTTCTCATCTTTTACAGCTCCTTCCAGAAGCTATGCAATACCAGGACCCCAGAAGCTAGGGCTATTGAAATAAAACTGTTGTGCTTCTGACTGGAGCCTTTCACATGAGTTTTATATGTATGGCTGTAGAGCTGGTTTGCTTTTAAGACTCACAAACTACTGGTTCCACTTACCCATATTAATCTGTTAGGGAGAGCAGCTGACATACTCTACATTTCTTTTGTATGAACTAATAAAGTGGGGCATTGTTCCTGAAGACTTTGCTTTTAAATTAATCTCAAAATACAGAAGTCGTTCAGTATTTCTCTTCCAGTGGCACCCACCGTGGTCAGGTTACCTTATGCTGGATAGATCACAATGCTGTGGATCACATCTGTGGCATCAAGATAAATACAGCAAATGGTTAAATACTCTAACTTTTAGCATTCACTTACTTGTCTATTTTTTTCCCATCAGAAAAAGGCCTTGCGAGAAAAATGGCTCTTGGATGGCTTTAGTTCTATGACTCCAAAAGAAGAGGAAGAAATGCAAAAGCAGAATCAGGAGGACCAACAACGGACTCATGAGCTAGAACAAGACATTTTCAGGTAAAGAAGTACACCCACCCTTGTGTCTGGGTTAAAATGGTCCCATCTTAAAAGTCCTACCTTATTTTGTAAAAGATGAAAATGTCAGGTGCTAAACACATGCAGAGTAAAACAATTCTTGTAATGTTTTCGAGTCAGTCAGAATCCGAGAACACAGAAAGCAATTTCCATACTGTAAACAATAACAAACTACACAATAACTATATTGTGAAGTATTTGTTTCTCTAATTCCAGATATCCTTTCTTTCACGTTGTATTTGGTAGGTGTAAACCACAACATATGGGGCTTGCTCTGGGATAGCAATTGTTGAATCAGAACTTCAAAATAACAAGAAATTTTGAAAGTTCTTCAGTTTCACTAGGTCCTGGCAAAGCTTTTAATACCTGACTTTCACCATAACAGCACTTCAGAACAGTACAGGCTCCCTAACCCCATTAGCAACACTCCAGTTTTCCGTATGTTTTGTACTCAGTTCAGTCCAAGAAACCTGCTTTACCAAAGGTCTTTCTTTACCTTTCATTAGAGATGTTTCTACAAACCTCATTGCCTAGTGCTCCCCCATCACACAGGACTAACATTTAACTGCAGAGAGAGTCTCGTGAAAGACTCTTATTTACTCTGGACATGGTTCCAGGTGCTTTTTAGCTCCAGTCAGCCCTTCTCAAATACCACAGAACTGTGCACACAATCAGCTCCTTCTCTGGGTCCAGGCATTCTGACTGGTACTACCCCTTGGCATACACAGAAAAGATGAAATATTACAGTTCCTTTAGATTCTGGGATGTTTCATCATCCTTTTTCAATGCTTCTTCCTCTATTTCAATTCAATAGCATTTTCCTCTCTACTTTTCTTCCACTGTCCTCCTACACATACTCTTTGGCAAAGCTGTCACCAAGATTACCTTCTCTGGTGATCTCCCATCCTCTTCCCTCCTTACTCCATCTCTGACACAGATAATAATTCTCTTGGCTGACAGGTAGCAGCCTAGTACTAGTTTGTCCTATAATTATGCTGACTTCTTGCTCAAAAGCACTTTTCTTGACAGAACATCTTTTTACACACCTCTGTAGGATTCATTGTTGCAGTGGTAGGAGGCAGACAGCATGCCCTGAAAACATCCCAGGAGTCTTTCATTTTGATGGCATGCAAGAGTGGTTCATATGACAGTGTAAGTGCCAGAAAAGAACGGTATCTAGGGCTAGAACATCTAAGGAGAAACAAGGAAATTGTATTGAACAAGCATTTCCCCATTAGACCGCTGGAAGTTCAGCCTTTCTCTAAGTAGTGAGAGGAAAGATTAGATTCAAAGCCCTATTGACCATAAGCAAAACCTGAGCTAAAAATTTAGGCAGGTTTATTCACATGTCATTTGCTATAATTAAATTTCCTATCGCTCTCTAATAGCTATTTAGCAAAGACATCTAGAAAAATATATACATATCCTTCCAAATAACATTACATCTTGTTTATACACACCCCGGCCAGTTTCAAACCAGCCAGCAGTGATACAGAAATCTAGGAATAAAGTCCACTAATAAATATAAAATATGTATCATACAGTTCTTGCATAGTGCTTTTGCTGCACCATAGATATCAGCAAAGCTAACACAAGCCTGTCTAACCTTTGACCTGCCCTTGCTAAACTGATCATGCAGACACGTCATACAGTAGAAATAACAAACTGAGAGGCTCAGTAGAATTCTTTCTTCTAAGTGACTGACTTAAAATTCCCTTGATTCAGAGATATTCAGTTCAGTCTGTTGATTATTTTTTGTGTGTTTCACCTTCAGTTAAAAAAATTATGAGAAGACAATTGCAATTGTTGGTAGATTATTCACAGTAGTGGCATGGGCCTTGCCATCACCTTCCTAAATTGGACCGCTGTTTTGAAATATTCTTTACTAGGGTATCAAATTAAGCTGGTGTATGTCTGCTAATGAGATCAGATTTGAACATTTTTTAATAAAAACGAGAAGTTCCATTTTTTTGTATCAATGACAAAACAGTGAACAGCAAGCATCTTGAAGAGCCACCTTGGAGATAAATGGCTGAATGCTTTGATTCCAGACAAAAACCTGCATTTACATTAATTGTCCTATTTACCCTCTTTACATGTTAGAAATTTCAGTGACTGAGTGATCATATCCTTAGTCAGGGTACAAGCTGAATGAAGAATTAAGAGTCCTTCTGTCTCAATCTTCAGCTAATAACACTCATTCTCGATGGAATTAGCTGCTAAACAACGTATTTAAAAATGCAAAACAACTAAGGTCTATTCAATTGCTTATAATGCATGAAAGCAGACTTAGGCTGTACTACAGAGTTGCTAAAGCATTTGACTCACCTCAGAACATGTGAGGACTTGCTAAACCGCCTTTTCCCCTCAGTCTGGAATTCTTCAAGGTGGTATCTTACTATCTGCTTTTCATTCTCAAGCCACGTACTTTTTTTCCTGGGGTGGTAGTGAGGCCAACTCCAGCAGATCAGCTGGTGGCCAGCAGCATCCAGGCAATCACCATAGATTTTCTTAATTCAGCTGCTACTTTGGCAGAGAAACCTTTCATTTAATGTCTTGACTTCTAAGGTCTCTTCTCTCATTCATACCTCTGTACCACTCATTTTCCTCTCTCAATCAGTGCTACTTGAAAAGAGGACAAACATTCAAAGGATTGATTTAATACAGTAGCTATGTCATACTTCCATTTCTCTCAAAAAAAAAAATGCACGCTGTACAAAAGGCAGTTTCTTGCCTTTATACATAATTGCTATAATAGTTGCTAGACCCTTTCAAGACAAACTGTGATATAACTTCTTACAAATGTCACTGATTTAAGTGTTTCTAAACATTTAAACACACCAGAAAGATCCTGGCCTAATTTTTCAACTGCATGATGTTGTAAGGGCTTCAATTCCTTTGAACTATACAAATTGCATCTCTTTGAAGCTTTCTTTCCACAAATTTCAGTGTGCACACTCACAACACACTCTGAAATTGAACCATAAAATCTATTTCTGCAAGTATAAGTCCAAAAGAGGTACTTAGAGTCTAGATGCAATTCCCATTACACATGGGTATGAGAATTTCTCTCTAAACCCACAGAGCATTGAATCAGGTCTCTTAATTACCTTATAAAGTGGGTGTTGGTATGGTTATAAGAGCATATATAAACTTTAATTTGTTTCTTGATCACCCAGGTAAATACATGGTGTTTATAATCTTTGATTTATTTGGGGTTTTGTTGTCTCTTTCTCCATCTCTCTTTTTTCAAGTATTTCCAAGATTTTTTCCTCCTCTTCTTATACCTGTGTGCCTAGGAATGTTTAGAGCCAAGACTGAAATAAATCCACAGTAGAACAATGATTTATTAGCTCATTATGCTTCTGTGAGTTTATGATTTTCAAAATATCATAATATTGCAATCAAATCTCATCTAAAAATAAAACATCTCAATATATTGTATATCAATATAATGTTTCATGAGAAGTGAAAAAAAGGCACAAGGTCATTATTTTCTTTCATAGCTGTTCAAAAATATTCATCCCCAAATTTTTAAATTTTAGCACTGTAATCAGTACCTTTAATCAGGGTTCTAAGGCCATCTTGCAGAGCTCAGGTAGAAGTGTGAGCAGCTTTTATATTTTTTTTTAGCTTTTACTTTCACCCTGAAGGTTTTTTTTCTTCACTTATCTGTTCTGAGGTCTGTGATACCTGTGTCTATCAATAAAGAGGACGTGGTCACCCACAGATAAAAGTCCACATAGCACCCTGTTAGTGTAGCTCTACACGTCTGAGTTTAAATAAGGCAAGAGCCATAATGGTAATTCAGATTCCTCAGCCACACAGAAGGAAATCAATAATGTTATAATGGACCTGCATTCAGCTTTTCTAGTCTGCTTACTTTAAAGGGATGGCAGGCTTTAATCATTCCTGGTGCCTTTGTGTAGTATTGTGAATCCTAGCACACAGTAAAGAAGTCAAAATACTAAAAGTACAACACTTCTTTCCCTTGGGGTTATAAGCCAACACTTGTATAACCCTGTCTGTAATTTTGTCTCAGATCATATAGTTGTAACTATTCTGACTGCTCTCAGCAAAACCTGCTATCAGTTACAGCTCCCTTAGGTCTAGAGTCATTGATTTCCAGCATGGATTAAAAAAAAAAGAAAAAAAGAAGCCAACATATTTCACTTACATCTGGAAGCCTTTGAAATTCACTTTTTTTCTTAAAGTTAACAGAAGTTCTTAAAGAACCAGGAAACTAAAGTTACACGGCATTAATCTACAACATAAGACATTCAGTGACATTCAGTTTACTTCAGAGATAAATCTGGAATTGGATTCTAGATCTTCATGGAAAATTGACTTCCCAACTACTTAGCTAATAAGGCAAATTCCATCTAAAACCCAACAAACATTCACTTATGCAGAAAAGAGTAGTCTTGATTAGAAAGACTAAAACATAGGGAACAGGACACCTGCTTAAGTCACTGCCTTATTCAATGGAAAACAATTTGACCAAGACCTTTACTTTAGAGGCGTGCTTTATACCCAAACAATCAGGAATAGCTTTCTCCCTCTCTGACACAGAGATTCAGTTTTTCATCTTGGATCTTTCTGTTTGCCATACACTAAGAAAATAAAAAACTCTGATCAGGAAAAAAGCTACCTTAATCATTTTACTCAGTTTTAACGTGCAAGAAAACTTACAACAGACTCAACACTTAAGAAGGGCAGGGAAGGGAGCTGTAAATGCAAACCTACAGCAAGTGTCAATAGCCCAAAAGAAATTTTGACTCCTTAGCCTCAATATTCCTTTCACATAACTATAAAGGTTTTTAAAAGAAAGCTGTTAATCCATCAGCCAAGTCCTAAGTGGCAAAATAGTTCATGCTTACATTTGGAAATCTTGCTTTGTTGGTGGGTTTGGGTTTTTTACCATTTTAAAAGAAAATACTATTTCAGACTTATTTTCCACTGTGTGTGAAATTTTAAGTTGATCTCATATAAGAGCAAAGTTTGTCAAGGTAAGTAGAACCAGATCTACTAATGTCCATATTCCCAATGCATCAACTCTACAATGTTGTTCTCTGCCTGGTATTAAATCAAATACAACCGTGATTGCAGACTGGAGAAGGAAATAGAGGCTCTGGAAAGACAAGAAATGGAAGTCTCTGCTAAGGAAGAAGCAATTTTAAAGAAACTGAAGTCTGTTGAGAAAACAACAGAAGACATAATAAAGGTTAGCACTATATTAATCCAGAAATATAATTTATTACTCAATCCTCATCATATCCAGGGAAAGGGGAACTAGCTGGATCCCATGAGTGGTCATGAGCTTTTTGTGAAGTGACAGCAGTTCAAACATGAGAGGGATCAAGATGTTACATTTTTCAAGTGCCCCATATGTCTCCATTTGCTTATTTATGGGGGTGGGGGAGCAATTCCTATCTCTATTCATCTACAGTATGTCTCTAAAACCAGCACTGCCACTGACACCCAGCAACTTTGCCTGTCAGCCAGAGACAGACACATCAGGTACAGAGGCTGGTGTGTTCGTGCTCCTTCAGGTGACATACCCAGCTAAACTGCATCATGCTCTCCACCAAGTCCCTGACAGATATTATGATGTATTTTAATGTTATCAGCCATTAGTCCTTGCCAAAAGGTAATTTTAATATTTTTAAATCATCTTAAACCGTCTCAAAAAAATACAGTGATGAAACTAAACTTCAGTTCTCTGGCTGTTCTTACATACACACACATTCTCTGAAGACCTACAGGGAGATAAATAAAACTGGAAAGCCAAAGTAGAACCCTTTTAAAAAATCTTTGAGGCCAACCAGGTGGTGTCACAGTGGGAGGCTAGGTCACTGTTTAATACTTATAATATTTTTGTCCTTCCCTGTGTGACTTGGAGTCATATTGGCAAAAGACCATAGAAATTTCACTTTCTCACTAGCCATGCTCCAACTGAGCACATTTCACTTTTAGCCCCTTCTCTGTATGAAGCTGTGCACACAAAAGGTTAAAACTATCAGGGAAACCAAAGCACTGTCTAGTTAACATCTTAAAAGTAACTATCACATTTATTGTTAATGGTTCTCTTTCCCACCTAGTCTGTGAAGACTGAAAAAGCTGGATTTGAAAAAGGTACGTTTAGTCAAAAGAGTATTTTTTAAAAGGTTCTTGTAGAAGTTAAAACATACTAATGCTTTGTGGATCTGTGGATCTTCTTTATTCAGAGGCAGCAGACTACATATATGCCAGCATCCCTGACCTTCCCAAGTATTTCAGACCTTCTGCACTGAGAAGTACAGCTCATGCTGATATGGATGATGAAGAAAAGAGAAAAGGTACTGCTTATTAGTAACTCCAGAAGGTGTCAATATGTACAAAAGCTACCTATATATTGAATCTAATACACTTTAAGCGAAGAATAGACATTACAGATATGAGACATTTGTTCTCATTTAAGCTGTGTTACCAATTAGGTCATCAAAACTGAGAGGTGAGACAGTGGTGTAAAGTATGTGCCACTGAGAATAACTCTCTTCACCACTGACACTTTTTTCCAGCACTTCATTCCTCTGCCTGTCATAACTAAGTACAGACTCCATATAGTTCATTTCACATTTTCTGTCTGCACTTACACCTGTTGGGTAACCAGCAGTAGTCTGGTTATTTCCCAACTCCTACAAAGCCTCCTAACCCTTCAGAGTGCCCAAGACTCTCTGGCATCACAGCACATTGAGCTCTTCCAGCTGTTATTGCCCAGCATAACGCCAGGGGCCAAAGTTAAATCTGGATTTCTCAGTCTATCATGTAATGGAAACTGTCTCCTCAACAGCTGATTTTTCCTCATAGAATGAAAATATTTTTTCCACAGAATACAAGGGGACATTCAAAATGAGAATATAATATATTGGTTGTGTATGTGCTAATTTCACATATTTAATAATTAATTCTGACAGTTGCTCTCTATCACTGTCAGAACCCCTATATTTCTTGCAGCTATTACATTACCAGTTTAAGCACTTGTTTCTTTCAACAGCATTGTTTGCCATGGAAATTAAGGTTGAAAAAGACATGAAGACAGGTGAAAACACAGTGTTATCAACAATACCTCTTCCCTCAAAGGAGTTTAAAGAGACAGGAATTAAAGTCTATGATGATGGCAGGAAGTCAGTCTATGCAGTGTCCTCAAATGGGAGCACAACACAAAATGGGATGGATGAACTTGCTCCTGTTGAAGTGGAAGACCTGCTACGGCAGGCAACTGAAAAAAATTCTCAGTCTCCCACAGAGTACCATGAACCTGTCTTTGCAAACAAATTCTACAGGCCAGTTACTCCTCAGAAAGACAAATTAGTCCCTGGACCAAAACCGGAGGGCACTGACAAAAGAGAGATGAATGGATTTAGCAATCATCAGACAGGGCTCTCCTCCAAAACAGAGCCCCTTATGCAGCAAAATAAAGAGAATGGCCTTGATCTTCCAAAGGTAATGCAACCAAAGTCTCCCTCTCCAGTAATTTCTCATACAGAAAAGAAAGTGCACACTAATCCTGAGAACAGGATGATTCATAATGAAGAAAGAAATGCTGCACATGAGGAATTAAAACCTTACCAGAATACCATGGAAAGACACAGTGAGACAAGGTTTTTAAATCCCTGTCATCCTAATGAAGCATCCTCTGCACCTCAAGATGAGGAAGATGTTCGGTACAACATAGTGCAGGCTGTCCCTTGTTATGTGGATGAATCTGAACCTGTCACCATGGTGTTCATGGGTTATCAGCGCATTGACGATGACGACGCAGAAGCAAACCAGAAGCTGTCCCAATATGATGGGGTTATCCGTGCAGAACTAGTTATCATTGATGATGATGATGATGAAGATGACAGCAAATCCGAGAAACCAGCATATCATCCCATAGGCCATTACAGTCAAGTTTATCAGCCACCTAACAGGAAAACCACAGAAGCCCAACACACAAACCCTGTGAGCAGTCTGGGTGAAAGCTTGAACAAGGTACCCCACAAAAATTCCATCTCCCTGCAAGAACAAGAGGAACGCTTAAGCTCACCAACACACCATGCTCATCTTCACAGCCAGATGTCTGGAGATGGTACAGAAGATCCCTCACTAACAGGTAACAGAAAAGGAAAATCATGTCACTGCTGTTTGCTCATGTAGAAAATTGATATTGCTCTTACTTGCTGGCAACTGTGTCACTTCTTATGTTGTTTGGATGTTTCAGCCTAATACACTATTAATAATATTTTTTTGCTCTTGTTAACAAAAAATCTACATTTTGGATCTGTTTAATTATTTTGTCTTTAGCAATGCACTAGTTACCATATCAAAATTTGGAAAATAAATTATCGCAGAAATGCCATTCCTGTAACCTTCAAAGATTAAAAGTGGCTCTCTTTCAAGTTCCATCAATGCTACCAAAACTAGCAGAATTAGTTTTCATTTCTTGCAGGTAACTAACAGCATTGCTACTTAACAATTCCTCCTCCCTCACTGGCATGTTTTTCTGCCTGTCTGCATTCCAACTACTTTCTAGATCATCCAAGTTACTCCTTAAATAAGAAAGACTGCTTAACAATCAGCTTTACTTTGTATTTTTGAGGAATCAATATTGCCAATATTGTCTTAATAGGGTTTATGCAAGTTTTAACAATTTCATTAACCCAAGTTTGACATTTTTATAGCTTCTGAAAGATAATGAAAGTTTTCATCAATACACAGTTAGTCCAGTAGTCCACAGAGATATTTTTGAATACTTTTTATATTCTATTAATACATACATTATCTATTTCTTACTATAAAATTTTATAATAAAAGTTTGAAAGCAATAGCAAAACCTTCCAGAAACATAGAAAACTTTTCTTTATGATTATCTTGCACTTTAATGCATACAATTAAACTCTCTTTAAATATACTTACACAGCAGCAGATTTCAGACAGTAGTCATATTCCACTTGAGGGAAAGAACACTCTGGTTGAATTACAGGAAGATCAGGGGCCTGATGCCACACTGTCTCCCTCCAGACAATTTGCAGCAAAAAATCTAAGTTTAGGCTCTGCCTAAAGCTGTATTGACAGCCCAGGAGTTCTTTACACTACATGTAAATCCAGGAGAGAGGATGATCTTTGGATCATGTAAGAACTTTCAAGTATTTTTGCATCGGTAGGCAGTGATTGGAAAGAACTGTTCAGCAAGAAAGGCTCTCAGCTTTTAGGAGTATGAACAGCATGGAGTCATGCACACAACAGCAGAAATACTCCAGCACTTTCCCATTGCTTGAGAGGGCCTTTGCTTTCCTCAAGCACCCATTCTGCCATCTGTGTACTTCCCTGTGCTCTCCAGCACCAAGGGCTGCTGCCAGCAGCTCTTATGCAAGCAACTGGAAGCAGAAGTAGTTAGTACAGGCAAGATAAACCATTCCAGAAGCTGCTTCAGCCTATTATATTTGGGGGATTCATTCCCCAAATAAGTCCCCAAATTAGTTCCCCATCACATAAGTATAGGATAATAGAGAAGGGACACTCACCCAGTCATCAGCAGGTTTCTACTGAAACAGGTCATTCATCCTACAGCCTGCTGAAGGGATGCTCCTGAATGTATGCTGGGAAACTGGCAAAGAGCTGTCCAAGTAGTAACTACAAGCTGGGAGTACCATTCAGGTGGGCCATAAACAGGCCATGAGATGTTAGCTGAGCATCTCTATCTGTACTAGCCCTCGCTTATTTTTGTCACTCAGGCGAAGTTTCTGAAATTGCTACATTTTTCCCCTTTCATTCAGACACTGCCCAAATAATCTGGGTTCTCTCACATTTGAGGTTAGTGGAAAACAAATACTGACTTTCAGGAAAGGGGACTAAGCACAAGTCTCAAGAAGTATTTGAGAATCTGTCCTGTAAATCTGTATGTGGTTTCAGCCATTTTCTTATAACTATTCCACCAATAAGAAAATGGCCAGTTGGAAAAAATGGATCCTAGTTAAATCACAAGCAGTTTGGCAACTGCCTCAAAATTCCCCCACTTAGCACTGCCTCCAAGTGAGTATCTTCATGCCTAGTAGAATTTGGAAGTAATCCAATTCTTCTTTAGCTCTCCACTTATTTATTGCCACTCCCTAGGACATTTTTGATCAGTTGAAAAAGCCAGGAAGTGACTCAATCTTTCCCAATCAACCCTATAATCCTATGGAGACTTCTAAAAGGAAAACAAAACCAGGAAAGCCTCTCGATCTAGAACAATGTATTATACAGAGCTGTTTCTTAGAGAAATATATTGTTTTCAAAGCAGCCGTTGATGCCCACCCTAGCAGGTTCACCCTAAAGGCCACTAGAGAAAAGAGTGGAGTCAATTACTTTTGGTAGCTCATCATTTGTTACTAAAACAACAAGCAGTAAAAGAGAAAAACTAATCCTCTCAGAAACTAAAGCTTTGGGAAGCACTTGCAGCATTTAAACATTAAGCACTGAGGACTCTGAATGAGAACAGAAAGCCAAAGAAGCACAGGACAGGTCAGCATGATGGCCTCTCATGTAACAATTTTTATTTAGGAAAGAAATGAACTTCAGAACAAGTTACTGAATTAGTTCTTGATGGCCAAGGACAAGGAGGCAGAGGCATTGTTCCATGTGCCAATCTATACAGAGACACATGAGATTAAATTAGGAGCTTTTCATGCCCACAATCTTACAAAGATGTAGGACATACCTCTTTCCAGATAGTAGCAATTTTCCTTCCCCCACAAGCTCCTTTCCCCACCAATATCTCAAAGTACGTGCCCTGGGAAAAGCCATGCAGAGAAAAGGATGACAATGCTATAATTGGTACACCCCATTTGCATTATTAGAGCTTATTTTCTTCTTTAAATTTCAGGCAAATTAATTCAAGTGCAAATGTTTTGAAGATGCAATACTCATTAGGGAAATGAAAAGTCCTTGGGAGGGAACAAAGGCTAGACATAGTGAAATGAATAAGGAAATGCAAAACGAAAGCTGAATAAGCAGCAAAACCTACTGACAGTGTGGAACAGGCTCTCATGGGATATGAAGGTCCAAGGCTCTTGGCAGCTAGCTAGCCTAGATGAGCTATTTTTTTTTCTACCACTGGAAGCTTTTCAACCTTCAAAAATCACAACGGAGACTGCTCCATTTGAGTTGAAGAACATAAAATACAAAAATCATTTTTAATCAAGAACCATCTGTTTTCTGTAATGTATAGAGCAAGACAAAAAGAAACTATGAGCTGTAAGTGAGGCATCAAACTGACTGTTCTCATTCCATGACCAGGGCTTGAATCCTTCAGAATTCCTCAGCCTGTAAAAAGTACACAGTGTCTTTGTAAGAGCTAAGGTTAACATCAGTGGCTCTATGATATAAAGTTACACGCCGATGCTTCTATGATTTGCATCAACTTCAGCATTCAAAACATAACTTGATTTGGACACTTGCTGACGTGTAAATCAAGTAAACAGCTGCTTTGACCCCTTGTGTCTCAGCAGAGAGACACATGCAGGGTGCAGGAATGAGACATGCTATTTTTGGTGACTCGTCAAACTAACAGATCAGAGTAATGGAGATTATTCCCATCGCATTCTCAGATCAACAATGTGCTGGGGGGAGGCTTTTACATATCAAACAACAGCATTATATTGCTGTTCTAAAAATAACCTTAACATGTTGGCCTTGCACTGTCCTTTTCCAACTTACCCACATTATACCCAGTTACAGACAATAGCTGTACTGGTGTTTATACAGGTACTGTTACTGCATCAGATGAAATCAGGAACATGACTAACTCCCACTCTGACTCACAGCACCAGGAAGAGAGGAAAGTTTGCTCTGAGCATCATAGAAAAGGAAAAGGTTTCCAAACAGTTACAGCTCCCACTGAGGAGTTTAGTTTAAACAAAGAGTTTACTTAATTATTAATGCATCCTTTTAATCTGTCAGCATCCAGTCAAGGGCAAAACCAACTCTGTGTAATGTGTTAGTGAAGGTAATGGAACCAAAACAGAATAAAGCTGTGCTAATTTTTAAATAGCAATTATGGAGTAATTTCTTAATATACTTACTTTATTGCAAAATTACCAGAACTAACACCTTCTACTGATTTCTTTCTGTAACACTAAAACAATGCTTATTCTGCTGGATTAACCACTGGAGGTATGTGTATTCTTCATTTTTCTAAATAAGGAGATTTTGCTTCAGAAATAGAAAGAAAAACTTAAAATGCAATGGCTTTGTTTGTTTATTTTTGCAGCTCTGAGGATGAGAATGGCAAAGCTGGGGAAAAAGGTGCTTTAACAGCTGTTATGACATGGAAGTAAAATTTATCACTCAAAGCAGATAAAGCTAAGAAGACTTTCTTCCACATACTTTTTCTGGATCATAATACTTGTTTTGCTACTCTGTTTTGTGGGCTATTTTGCCCTCTGTATAATGCAATGGACTTTAACAGACTTTCAGATTTGACCAACTGCCACCTACACACAAATCACATCCTGGATTTTGTTAAAAGTAGTGGGAAGTTACCTAAGGCCATAAATGCAGTGTATATGCAAATATGAAGACACGTGCATACCTGTTCTCACAATCAGAAATATACTGTTGCTATATACACAGAGCAGGTAAACACCTATCTCCATGGAACTTCATGCCACATTGTTTCACGTTAAAGTGTGCCAATCTATCTGATTTTGACTGAAAACGCTGTTCCAGCATTCTTTCAGTAAAAGCATTGGTTAATAAAAAGCAAATATGAGAGAGGATCAGGAGAAAATGTAAATACAAAAAGTCCTTTCCAATTATACTACCTTGGATGAAATGTAAAGCATTCCTTTTTAAGTGATAGCAGATCAAACCAAATATAATTAAGCCAGCATATTTAAATATTTTAGCCACCTTCTAGAGCTCCACACTCCATTCACCCTTCTGTATTACATATGACAGTGTAGCCATCCTCACACCCTGTTCTCTCCACCATCCCACAACCATGCTGCCCCCCCACAACCTCACAGATCAATCCTGTGCAGAATAATATGAACAGCCTGACCTCCTGAGCATGGTTTCATCTCCCAGCTTGCTGAGAAAGCCCTACTTATCCAAGAAACTGGTTGCCAGACAGGCAGTGCCCGTCCATAAAAAAAAAAAACCAAAAAAAACCAACCAGAACAAAAAAAAAATCCACAACAACAGAAAAACACCCCAACAACCATACTGTTTATGTTTCACTTGGTTGGGAAGTTAAAATCAGCAAGCCTCCCACCAGAAATACTGAGTTACCAGTAGCTTTTCCTGCAGCTGAAAACAAAGATCTGTTACAGGTGCAGCCACTGCTGGGCACGGTTCTTCAGAAAGTTTCAAGGTTCCCACCAAAAACCAGGTTAATTCTTAACCTTAAACAGGTAGGGGCCCTAAAAGGGAGTTCAACCACACCCAAAAAAAAAATCACATCCAAATCTGATTTTCCAGTACCTAGTTCTTGGGGAGAAAATGTGCCTCATAACACACTACACCATTGTACTCAAATCAGTACAACAGCTTGAACTCACTAGGTTTTAGCTTCTTTTTAACACCAAACAGATAAAGTTCAGGTTGTTATTGTGTTATTGTGGTATAGTTGACTCAAATTATGCACCAGCAAAGAAAAAAAAGCCACTATAAGTTTTTGCTGGTCTTCTCTTCAAAGCAGGAAACTGAAGTTACTACCTCATACTGAGGCACGATGGTAGTAATTGACTGATTTGTAGCCTCTAAACAGTTGGTGGCTCCCAGTCTCATGTGGGTAATAATCTCAAAATTTAAGTCTTGTCAGAAATGGTTACCTGGAGAGTGGAATAGTAAATAAGAATGAATAAATTCTATTATAGTACACTTCTATGTCTATTCTCTTGTTTGGTTTTGTTGTTTTATAGTGGGTTTTTTCCTTATGCTTTTTTTATTATTTGCTGGTTGTGAGAGCAGGCAGCTTCAGCCTCAACTCTTAATACACCAAAAAATGAGAGTAGGTGAGTGATATGAAGTAGTCACAGTTTTTGTAACAGCAGTAGATGGCTATAGACATTCATCCTTTGCTCCCCCAACAACCTGTACTATTAAACTTAAATAATATGGAAAAGGAAGCAACTATTGTCACAATACCAGTCAAAGTAGTTTAAAGGAAATACTAAAAAGTTTTCTGCTTCTGGAAAGTAGGAACATTCATCATCTGAGTGCTACAGCCCCAGAGCTTTCCTGAATCCTGTATCAATAAGAACAGGAAATACAAGGTGGCAAGTCATCTTTTCAAGTGTCAGTAGAGATGCCATGCAAAACTCTAATTAATCATAAATGCAAAGTGATTTCTAAGGCCCCACAAGACAAAAGTCTCTCTGAATCAAAGCTGCAGCTGCAGTCCTTTTTAAGTGCAGTATCATTTGTGTAGGATGATTGTCATAAATAGCTGGTTCAGAGTGAAGCAGTTTTGTGCTTTATATTATGGAAAGTCACTTTTGCACAGCCCAGGGAAGACCAGCAGAAGCTAGACAGTGGTTGAACTAGGTGCGGTATGAACTAAAACAGGTGGTTCCAAGCATGTTCTAAAGAATTTGTTCTGTGCCAGTTCTGCTGTGCCACTTACTCAGGTACGTGCAACAGTTTCCCCCTTCACACAAACTCTTTAGAGAAGTCTGAATCAGATTTATGTGAGGAAAGAATTTCTCAGACCTACTAGCAGATCATCCCTGTTAACCATCCTTCCATTCACTTGGACACTTCTTACTTCAGCATGCACCAAAGGTCTAAAACCACTGGGGCATTAACTCCTGCAGAAATATGTTGAATACTGCAGTTTTTCTTTAGTGATTGCTGTTCAGCTTCAGTTGTCTCAAAAAAGATATACCCACAAGATAAAAAACCACCATCCATACCTGCTCAAACAAAAGCTTAAGCATAGATATCAAGCAAACACCCATTCCAGAATGTCTGTGTGAGTTGGCTTGAATTTAAAGATTGAGTTTCTTAATAAACCTTGAGAATTTTTCAAATTAGTTCATTTAGGAACACTTCCTATTTCAGAAAACCTTTACATGTCAACCTCTCACTGACGGTTTACAGAAAGCAGGAAAACAGAAGTGCTGTTACTTGGACAAGGGCGCCACATAGTGTTACAGACCGATGGAACACAAAGCAGGCAAGCTCTCCTTAGCCTCCCCTGGGTAAAGGAAAAACAGGGCCATTATTACATGGAACTAGATGTCTCTCCATCTTGTGATTTTTGACAAAACAGAAAGCAACGTAGCACTTAGTGTAAGAAGGAAAAATTAAACACACCTCCCCCTGGTTCATGCTGCAGCCTGAAATGTCAATTAGCTACAAATTACTTAAAGTAAAACAAAGTAGCTGTGAACTCCATTTACATTTGCACCAAGTAATTTTTGTTCAAAGCACAGGCATGACTTGTGGCTAAGCCAAGAGCAGATGACCAGTATTTGGAGGATGCACCTAACAATCAAAACAGTTGACTACTTGTGAGACTAATCACGAATTTCTACCTGTCATCTATTCACCTGCCAATATCAAATCCTTTCACAGATTTCACAAGAGTACACAAAATCTTTGAAAGACACTGGAATATAATGACACATTACTACCTCTTAAATGTTATGCAGGAAAAGGGCAGGAGTGCTTGTGGGAACAAAAATTATGTAAAATTAGCAAGACTTTCAATCAATTAAGTTACAAAACTGTACCTAAGGGTTCCCATAAGAAACTAGTCAATAATGCAAGCAGTGGAAAGAAAAAAGTTCTCCAGAGTAACTGAATTTTGCCAATTTTAAAGTTGCATTAGATATGGAACAATGAATTATTTTTTTCTTGAGGAAAAGAAACTGCTTCAAATGTAAAACTACTTTAATATTCAATTCCAATAATAGTTTCTCCAGGAAAGATTTACATAGCTTTAATTTATAAAACATCTACAAAAAACAGACAATCCATTTTGCTCCTAGGCAAGACTTTTCTAGTTTCCTTTTGACAGCATTTTCACATTACTAAAAGGGACAAGAACTTTTATAGATATATTTACATTCATGTTTTAAAACCCATGTTCATTGTCACATGCAAATGAAACAACCCTCAGTACAGCTATTGTATTACAGAAAGAATCTGGCATTAATCTTAATTTAAAAAGCCATCAATCTTGCCTAGGTTGAGTGATTTTTCTTCTATAAACTCTCAGTAGACGAAAGAGTCCCACAAAACTTTAGCAGTAGATGAGCCAGAGATTCCCAGGCTTTTGAGATCAGAGTTCTCTAAAAAACCTCACACCCACACAGTTGGCCCCATGCTTCTTGTCCTTTAGCCTGGATTGTGACTCATTTCTTTGTGTTCCCCCTTTCCCAATCTGCACATGACTTTTCTAAGGGAGATGATTCAACTTGGACTCACTCTCAGTCAGCTGCTGCTGACAAAGGGATTAATCCCAGCTCCATAAACACCTTTAGGGCTAAATCAGATCTCTGAGCAGCCAAAAAGATCACTGACTGCAAACAAACGTGTAGCTCCCTGAACATTACCTGTCCATGCAACAGGCTGCACTCTGGACTTGGGAAGGTGAAGGAAAAGACAGAAGCAGCCAGTTTTGGTAACTGCAGAGAACCACCACCTGACCCACACCTACAAGGATTTTAGAGTTGGCCACTTGTAGATATGTTGCTGTAAAAGTATATACAGAGTCAGGCCTCCCTACAGACTATTCTATCCAATACTCCCAACACCTTCATTCCCAGTCAGTTTAGTAGGCCTAGCTGAAAAACGTATCTTGAATTGTTGCAACTAAAAATCAATACTTTTCAGTAAGAAAAATGGAATGTGTGGGAGCAAGCTGTTCAGAGCCACAAAACACAACTGCAAAGCACTGTAACTGCACAGCATATTAAGGTTTCATTTCTAAAATGCCAATTCAAGACTATCCTTCCATACTTAGGCAAACCATGAACAAATAACATGAAACAATTTAGTCTATTTCTAGTTTCTGTACCTAGTTCATGTATTTAGATAAACCTTTTTTTGACTAAAAAATTGGCCTCCAAAATTCTTTCAGAATAGAATTGTTATAGAATTCTTATAGTTCTGTCATCTAGATATGGCAGCTCAAAGGACTCTCACTAAACACTAACAGAAGCTGCTTTTCTTGAAGTCAACCTACCTCCCAAATTACTCTTTGCTCAATAGCACAAATATAACTGCAACATTCCAAGTATTTTCACTTCCATTAAAGTATCAGTAGGCATAAATCCATCTTGTTCACACAATTAAGTAATTCAGAAGCCCCAAGCAACCAAAGACAGTAAAAGAAATCCATAAACACAGCTAGGTTCTTCCTGGTTTGGGTTTTAGATAAGTTATGATAGGCTTAACACATTTATATTGCAAACATGTTTTCTCTTTATGATTTAGAAGCACCAAGAGGGATGAGACAGAGCAGTACGTTGAGTGAGGCAAATGGTGGTTTTACTAAAGGACTGAAGCTCACAGACTCATGTGCTTGTTGTGTAAGTACACTATCTTAGAGCAGACAGTGCTTTTTGCATTTTACTTTCATCTATTTAGCTTGTGCATCAACCTGCATTTGTGACAATCTTTCACTAAGATTGGTTCATGGTTCATCTAGTTGGGGGTTTCTTTATGCACTAGACTGCCAAGAGCAGGAAGCTGGCATATCACACTAGAACACAAACTGGACAGATTAATCCGGATCACTCATGTGTTATCAGTTGCCCCAATAATATTCACCCAAGGTTTAGGGAACTGACTATCCAAATAACACTTTCAGCACATCTTCTCAGTCTTCTTTTCACCTATAGGCTTCTATCAAGTTAACTAGTGTGCTTCAAAAACAGATTTCATTCCTTACTCAGGCAAAGGTTCCCATTAAAAGTCCCATAAGAAGACAGCTTTTGAAGGACTGCAATCGACTACAGGACAATTCCTCTCCAGATTTGAATTCCAGATCTCCCTAACAATGAGCATGACATGCATTCTTATTGCTGTTATTCTTCAAGTACATCTTCAGGAACATGTTGAGAAAAAAGTTGCAATAAAAAGTATTCCTTGCAGATTTTTCAACTGCACAGTACTTTGTCACAAAATTCTCAAATACTTATTTCATACTTGGTTGATTGCTACCAGGAAGGCAACCAGGAATACTATATTTCCACAGACATAGATGGTTAACACAATCTGTTTAAACAGATGACCCTGCAAGAAGAGGAGAAGAAAAGTCACTGAACAGTCAGTCTTTTTATTGGTTTAAACAAAGAATCCTCCCATTTCACAGTGGTTAGTTACCAAATTGTGACTCACCTCTGCTTCTGCAGATGTGAGTGACTGCAGTATCTGTACTCTGTCATCTTCTATCACTTCAACTGTTCATGGGAGGAAAAACAGAAATCAAGTCTGCCCTTAAGAGGAAGGGAGTTTAATTTTTATATTGCAGAAGTCTTGATCCTCTAAGTCTTACACAGCATCAAATCTGAAAGGACTTGGGAGTTTCATTTGACATTTCACGACCTATCTGCTATCATGCTCACAACACAAATGAAAAATTGTTCTGGAGCTGATCTACAAAAAGTAAATTCTGAACATTGAAGTCAAAAACCACTATCTCTTTGGCTGTAATGAATAATCAAAACACTGAGTTTTGAGCTCACACCTTTTCTTTTTATATTTCAAGATAACTAGATTCCATTAAGAAGTATTTTCATTAGCCAGCATGAGAACACTCATTGTCCAAACATTTTCAGGTTAATTTCCCTATTTCTAGAAAGTAATTACTGAAGTTAAACTTAAAGTCACATCTTTTATAATCACTCCTCCACATGACACCTTATACAGACTCTTAAATAATCACACTTCTTCAATTCTGCAGCTGTCTCATCTCGGCCTTAGACTAGGTCATTCACACGTGCAGCCACCTCCTCTCAATGTCACCAGGCAGTGAAGATAACAATTTCTAGTGAAGTTACTACCCATCTCTTCCCTAGACATACTGGAGTCAGGATTTCATATTCCTTCCCCAGTCAGTCAAAACGGCAAGCATTCGTGCTTGCTCCTGCAATTACAGCAATTTGTCAACAGTTAAATGCATATTAAATCTTCATTAATTTATCTGGACTTAACACACCCAGAGATTAAAATTATGGCAAAAAATAGAGTCTCAAAAATATTTACACATTTGAGTCTGCACATTTCAGTCCTCTATGAACTGTGGTTTGAGAAATGAGAAGTTTCTATTTAAAATGGCACAATGCCTATTCTTCTAGAACACTTCTATCTTGAAAACTGGTTTTCTTCCATATTCACTTGTCTACACAAGATAGGATACTATTACTCAAGAGTTATTCCCTTTCAGCTTCCAAGATAGAAGAACACCTCCTGAAATTCAATCCACACTGGTTTTATGCTCAGCAAGCGAGGGGACAACAGGAGTTTTGCTAGGTTTGTACCTTTACGAATGAGACAGTAGCTGTGGATTTCCAGAAGAACATCAGTACCAACATGCCAAGCTACAAAGCCAATCATTGCATAGGTGTCCCATGGGTCTGGCAGGTCAAGTGCTGGCAGATCCATTCCCAAGAACATAGTCACAACTATTCAGTAAAAACAAGATAAAAAAACCCAGTAAGAATGTTGTGCCAATGTGCTTTAAAAATTCTCTCAAATACTTTTGTAAATAGATTTCCCATTAATTACCTAAACCTGGTTGAGGAACGAGGTTAAAGAAGCTCATATAGCTGAAAGTTGTTGAGGGCATTTCAGAGGGGATAAGGGGTTGTTTGGGGTTTTTTTGGTAGTGTGAGCACCAAGGCAGGAAGAAAAGGCCAAGAAGGTTTTCAACCTGCTTAGTGCCCTGTGATATTCCAGCCACACAAACACTAGCATTTGTGACTACCAACAAGACCATCCACCACAATATTAGTGCTTAAGATTTTTCTATGGAAGCTTGCTCCTTTACTAGAATCAAACCCAGTTTCTGGCTCTAAGTGAAATTCTTGTCTCCCATTCAATAACGTTGAACCATGCTACTCTAAGAACACTATTCTCATATCTTGCAAGACAACAAGAAATTACAAAGATAAGGACAGGTCCTCATTACAGAGGAATTCCAGATTTGCCAGTAATTCTTTTGGTTTTAAAGTTACTTTTTCTCTGAGTTGTATCCAATGGCCCCCTAAAACTCACACAAAAGATGGCCAAGAAAAAGGATCTTCACACGTGCCTAGACTGGATGTACATAGATGTTTTAAATGAATAACAGCCCAGACAAAGGGCAAAGCTCCTTTAAATCAGTTAAATGGGAGTTACAACTATTATTTCTACTCACCAGCTAATATTCTAGCTGTTGTACCAGTACTCCAGTGGAACCAGTTAAACAATTGCCTCCTACAAAACAATGAAACACATTTTATTGATAACACAGTTGGGGGAAGGGGGCAGAAATCAAAGAACTTTTTGGCCTACTTTCAAGCTGTAAACACTTATCATTGTAAAAAGAATTTTTAAAGAAAGAGTCACATTTAACTCCTGTGGCTATAATTTAATGAGTCAGTTGTACCTTGGTGCATGACGAGATGGTCTGAAACCTGCCATAAGTGGTTGAAAGATTGTCAAAGCCATCACTGCACAGCCAAGATAAGGATGAAAACCTGCTTGCTAAACAGAGGACATTTTTCTTAAATATCATATCTACATAAACAGAGAGAAAAGACACCAAAAACTTGCAAACTTTATTTATTCTTGTATCAGTAAGTGACAATAGAGCAGCACTGGCAGAGGCAGCAGGACACAATAAGCCGCCCTGCAGGCAGATGGAGATTGTTTGCCTTGGTAGCAGACACACTGGTATGTCTGCTCAGGGTTTGTCCCACCTTTTTGCTGTATTGAGAAATTCCACCAGCTGAAGAGCAGACTAACATGACTCCAGAAGCCATAGTCCAAGTTCTCCAGCCCCAATCCTGTGTCTCCAGGATAGGCCTATCTTATAACTCATCCTTGCACTGGCTTTCTCTTTCACCCAAAAATGTTTTACTCAATTCCCCTAGCTCACACCCATGACCATATTCTCCCATCTTGAATTCAGATACTCTCCAGACTTTCCAACTTGTGATGCCACCTTGCATCAGACAGAGTACAGGTGAAAGCAAAAGGTACACCACCTCTATGTAGCTACTGCTCCAGACTACGTTTATCACTCATTGTTATGTCTAAGTTCACAAAAACACTTATTGCCAGGAGGTTTACCATGTTCATGTCAGCCATCACATCCTTACTTCCCTCCCAAGTTCATATTCTCTAAGGAAACAGTGAGACCAAAATAGTACATAACTGTGAGCAAAGAATTTATTTGGGAGAAAGAGGAAGAAAGGAAAACACCACAACTTTTCAGCTATAGCTTAAAGGAAACAAAAGTCCTCTTCTGTGTTGCAATAATTTGAAATCAGCCTACTTAAGAACAGCTTTCACAGGAATTTACTTAGAAATAGTCATAATAGCTGACAGTGGACTTCCTCATTAATTTAATCCCATCTTTACCTTTGAGTTAACAAACAAGACAAAAACACACACTTACGTGGCTCCAGCCTCCTCGGTATACAAAAGGCAAAACAAAAGAAATGCTTGTAAGAATGACTGTGGTCAACATAAGCATACGATGCACCTAGAAAAGTGAAGCTTGCTTTTAGAAACTCTACAGTTTTCTTAAATATATAATTAAAAGACGTTAAATAGTTATAGTTAAATAGACCTACAGTTAAAATATATTCTTAATCCCTGATTTAGACTTTACAAGTAAAGTAGGCGAACATCTGATTTTTAATTGTTCCTCTTTATAAGATTAAAGAAAGATGTAAAATCATACCATATTTAGCCTATTTCTAGGATCTAGTAGGTTTCTAATTCTGCTTGCAGTAATGCTAGAAAATACAGCTGAAGACGTGTGATTTTACCCACCTGAAACCATAACTCCTTTCCAAGTAGGAATGAATGAGACCAGACAGGTTTGAAGAATCGTGCAACAATAACACCAATGCTAACTGTGGTAATCCAAGCAATAAACATTAGTGCTCCTGAAAATAGAAAAAACAAACAACCCAACAAAGTAAATGATAGGTAACTTTAGCACATGCAAATGCAACTTCCAAGACTATGTAATAGTTTAGTCCATATGCACATGGTCAGAATTTACCAATGATTAATCACCTGATTCAGGCCACAGCTTCACAGCCTTTATCTTGATAGAGAATAGAAACATCCATGCAAAAGACAGTAATACTTTGCCCACACAACACAACAGAGCAGCTCTGGCTACTGCACATTTCACACATGCTAATACACTTTGTACATACTCGTGAGAGAAACCATTCCATCACCAACTCAGATATCAGAGGATGAAAAATGACATTGCTACAATATGTGTGACAAAGAATGAGTGGCAGTTCTATCATGGACCTGCATTAAAGTCCAGTAGTGTGGGAGAAAAAATTCCCGTTGACTTCAGTGACTCCAGACTTCTATTTGAAATGAGAAACCACTCAACTGGAACTAAACCAAAAATGCAACTACAAAAACTTGAAATAAAGAGCTATAAAAGTCCCAGTTATAAATTTAAGTGAAAAGGGAAGGGTGGGTTCATTTTCCTGGGCAAAAACAATCTGCCAACACTGTTTTTGAAACAAAAAATTAATAACTTCACTCTGCCACCAGAGCATCAGATCTTGCTAACCAACAGAACAGACAATGTAAATGCCAGAAAGCCAAGAGGAAATACCAACTCTGCAATAACCCTCCAGCTTCAGCAAGTCTAGAACTGGGAGACAAAACTAGAAAGTGCAGCTTACCATGAGCCTTGATAAGGCGTGGGGCCCGGGAGCCTCCGATATCCTGAGGCAGACCTGTGATGTTGTACAGTCCATCAGTGACCAGGGGCTGACAATGATGTTTGTGTATCAGTCCACCTGAGCAGTGACAAAGCGGTTTATTTCTTGCTGATGAAAGCCACTGCACTTCTAAGTGTGCCCATCCCTCATTCAAGCCCTCTTATGACCACTGTGCATAATCATACAAGCTAACACACAAAATGGCAAGAACCTAACATCATCTAAGCCATCCCGTACACTTAATGTACAAAATGCAACTCACTCAGCTACAGGAAATAACCTTTTTTCTCCACTACATACAAGACATGAAGAATAATTCCCTTTGATTCTAGTCCCCATTAAAAAAAAAAAAATAATAATTTGGCCAGTTCTCAAGAAGCTATCAGTTCCTATGATCAAGTGAGCATACAACACATATGAGTAAATTTGCAGTAACTTCCACAAGCAAACCCATGAGTCAGAGAAGCAGTAAAGGTGACTGAATTAAAAGCCTCAAACTTGGAAACCTTCGTTCAGACACCATTTCCATCTAAGTCATATCTTACAGAAAGGTTACTAACTCATTTGGAGCTGTTAAAAGAAAAGCAACGCAACCATATGGAAGTCAAGTTTACCTTCACTAGCTTCCCCATCTGCCAGAAAGATGTAGTAACTGGTATCCAGATTAAATCTCCCTGTATAAGCAGGGAGACGAACACTCCTTCTGAAAGAACATTGAAGAACACCATCTGCAAACCTCCACGACACATCTTCAAGGGCATTCTGTAAAACAGGAGATAATTAATACCCAGTGTTTTCAGATTGGCAGAGTAATTGGCTTAAAAGTAACCCTGCAAAAGACAAGAGTGTCACTGATGTAAAAAGAAAGAATGTGAATGATCCAGGGAAGGGGGATCCCTTCTAAGTGGGCATGCAAGAGGTATGTCAGTAAGTCAACATAGCAACTTAGGGTTTGAACTTATTATCACCAATTTTTACAGCCCATAACAATGTTTAACTCAGGACATACCAGTTGCAGCTGCATCTCTAGCTAAGGGACAGACTAATACCTAGGACAAAGTTTCTAAATAGACTAAGCTCCCATCATGTGACTATCTTTACAAATTAAATTTAGATTTCCAAAGTTAACATCTACAGAAAATAAGAGCCCAGCCAACTTCATCTTAGAGAATCATGGATCCACCTCAGTATTTACACCCGCTGTGCAAAATAAAAGCACAAAGCAGCAGACATATCTTACTTCAAAGTTGCGTCTGTGAAAGTGTCTGAGTTGTTTTAAAACATACCTCTGCATCCAAGAGAGGATGACTTCGCTCCTTCAGATGGGCAGTGCTCACATGAACACGGTGATCCTCATTAACACACAGATAAGCATCATCACCACCCTGCAGAGTTGAAAAGAAAAATATCTATAGCCCAATAAAAAACACTACTGGCAGTCTTCAAAAGGTCTTTGATTTAATAAAGGCAGCAAGACCTCAGATGTCTGTAGTTATCAAGCTGTTATTTCCCATTTTTCAAACAAATCATATTACTGAGGGACTACATTAAGTCAAAGAGATGACACATAGAAACATGCATTGTGATTCACTCTCCCCTCCCAGAGTAACAACCACATAATCAGAAGTTTCTTTAATTATTTGGAATTTACTAAATAACTAGACAAGACAGACATGGATGTTGGAGCTACTTAAAAATCCACTTCAGTTACAAGATTTTTTTTTTCCTCTAGAGCTGTAAAAAAAAGTGTTGTTAAAAACCAAGTGTTCCTGCACTAGGGATATGAATATAAACAGCACTTCTTTGTGCAACAAATGGCTTACGGATTATGCATCTGTCAACAGCATCGTCCCTTCACTTTACATCAGAAAACTATTTTTCAACATTCTAAAGATTGTTTGTACAAGAGTAACATTCAAGGATCAAATGCAAATGGTTTTCAGAATAACAACTCAGCTTCTGAGAGGTAAGATTTTTTGGATGAGTAAATAGAGATTGATTTAACCAGAAATTTCAGTCAGACAGGCTGAATTCTGCTATAAGAGATATCCAAAAGGAAATTCTACTGCAGTTATTCAGTCCTGAGCTGGAAGCAAATATCCACCTATAAGAAACAACCTGTGTTTTAGCACTATGGGAGAGCCACATTTTGTGTGACATCTGACATTATTTCCATTTTCTGTATGCATTTCCATTCTGACTTTACTAACATCACAAAAGCAACTGTGGAAAACAGAACACTCACCATCCACTGGTCATGGGAAAATGCAAATGCTAAATAGCCTTCACTTGGACCGCTCATTTCAATAAAAACTGAGCTCTCCTCATGTTGGAAGGATAGAAAAAAACAGGAAGCACTTCCAGGATCACAGTTTGCAGGGTTCCTGATGCAGAACTTTGTCATTCCACAACCTGAGGCACTAAACTAAACAATTAAGCAAACAAACATATTGTGAGCAATGAGAGTTTCCATTCTCTTGCTCCTTTCTACCCAAAGCAGAAAAAAGCATACAAGGAGCAACATCATCTATGCATACACACCAATCTCTTAAATCATGTCTACAACTACCCTAGGACTACAGAGCAAAATGATGGTGAATCCCAAGCTAAATTTGAGTTGAATTTTCACTTTAGACATTACAATAGAACAACTTCAAGAAGTCAGCAAAAACTTCTGAAAAAAACTTTCTCTGATTAATATCTGGAGAGGTAATATCAGTTTTAGGATGAGAAAGAAAAGAAGGATACTACAGCTTTATGCTTGCTTTTTAAAGTAGAAACTCCACTGATACACATGGAGAAAATACACTGATTATAAGTCAGGGTTATCCTGAATCAAATAGCAGCTCTTGCTCGGTCCATTCAAGACTCAGTAACAGAAGTCAGTAGCAGAGATGCACCCAGAGAAGAAAGTTTCTGAGCCTGCAGTGGCTAAATAGGAAGTTATTGGTCAGGAACAGATTAAGTCTTTTCCCATCTGTCATGACAAGCATACACAATATTTTCTGATCATTAATTTCTAAGTGTTCTGTTAATCTTCTGACCTGTGTGCAGCATGAGAACATTTGACCCTGTGAAGTTTAAGCAACTCAGCTAAGTGTAGCTATCATGTTCTTAGCCTTAGATGACAAAGCTACTCATCCACCATCTCTCCTTTTCTGTTAATAGGCTGTATCAACCTCAGCTCATTAAATTCCACTCATCACAAGCATTAAAGATAGAATGATTTAGCTTTATCATTACTTACTGGCTTTGATATGTGGGAAACTGGGTGTGAAGTTGACATAGCCTCTGATGTTGCATGCGAAGGTGGTGTAGGGGACAGCGCATCAGGTTGAGAAACAATGGGACCTGGAATCTTTACCCAGAAAATCCTGTATTTCTTCACAACTGTGGCTCTTAAACACAACACACAGAGTCATTACTGTATGCATTTATAGTTGGCTGCTACTTTAAAAAGAAGGAAAAAAAAGGAAAATAATCTATAGTTCACATAAATCACTTGTAAAACTCATCTTTATGGCGACCTCTACCATTTTAGGGACTGAGCTAGGAAAATATCTTAAATCTCAGTAGAAAAAGAATTTTAAAACATAACACCACATACTGCAGTGGATATAAGAAACATTCATGCTTCTTGTGTTGACTTTTCAGGCCATTGGACCAAGGGCTTTTCAGTTGCTGGTCTATATTTGGCACAGACAAATATACAGGTTCACTTTGTTTGCATTTTAATAAGTTAGAATGGATATTAGGCTTACTTACAGAAACTGTACACGTTTTGGAGCATCTCCAGGAGCAATCCAATAAACTTTTATGTCTTTCTTTTTTGCTTTACTTGTATGACTGACAGCTGAATTCTGAGAACACACAGGAATCAAGAGTTACACAGTGCATACACATTTTGTTACTTAACACAGCAGAGGCTGCAATTAAATCCTACAGAGACACTGCACTGTTACACTGCACAACCCCAATGCAACTGGCTTTTCCCCAGTCAGTCGCGATCAGCTCAGGTGAGGCGCAGCACTGCCAACTACTCATACTGATAAACTTCAAGACTAAAAGGAATGACTTTCAATCCAGAAGATTCTAGCAACGAGGTAGAGGCCCCTGCAGCATTTATGCAGAAATAGTGAGACTTTCTCAGTAAGGAAATGCCCCACTTTTTGACAATAAGAGGATGAAGAGACAGTGCAATGGTGCCTCCCTTTAATATTAGGAATACACAATGTTCATTGTGTAAAAGTAAAACTTATGTTACAAATGCTGCATCTTGCTGCACCAGGATAGTTTCAGCAGCTCATAAGAATAGTCCAGGGCTGCAGTGAGTCATGCCTCTACTCTCCAAGTTGGACCAATTTACCCAGAGATTCACAGAAGTCGAATAAGATTACATGGATTAGCTCTGTCCTATTCCAGACATATTCTGGCACAAGCCCCTCAGTGCCCAATGAGTGATTTTAAGGCACTGGACTCTACCTTGGTACGACCACATGTCAGCAGCTGAGAATGTCTGCGGTCAGCTAACACAAAAGAACCAACTGCAGGGCTACCCAGGTGTTCTGCATCCCGGGCTTGTATGAAAAATCCTTCAAAATCTGGTCCAGACAGGCGAACTAAAGCAAGAAGAAAAATAAAAAGAAGTTTAACTCTGCTCCAGAGGAAGAAAGAAGTACTTCAACAATGACTCCCAGATGTTCATTTTAGAAGTACTGAATGATGGTTAATGGATTACCTAAACAAGATTCAACTGCTTAGATAAATCCAGCACAGAAAACTGAGGAAAGACGTAGTATAATACAAAGAAACAATAAACTCTTCAGCTGTAACTGGCACAATACCTTCTATGCTGTCCCCTGGTTTAAATTCAGTCTCATTCACTGTAATGGCATGTTCAGGTGACAGCTGAGGAGAGCCACCATGACAGGGTACCATGCTAGTACAGGCTTCTCTTACTTTTCCATTTGGATAGCCAACCACAGATGCACAGAGGCCAACAAACATCCAAATAGCAACAGCAATACCAGGCAGCTCCATCTGTATAAAATAAAATTTACAAGCAATTAAACACAGTAAATATTTACACTGCAGGTCCACCACTCCTCTTCAGAAATCAGTAGAATGGTAGAATACAAAACTATGTTTAAAAAAGCATTCAAAAGAAGACACCACTCCTAGATGCTGAATAACTTCTACTTCTGGTAACTGCCAGGCATTGTTAGAATGTTCAGATACCATATTTCAGGCCATCTACAGGTTATCAATGGATCCCTTCATCCACTAGGTGGATTATTTCCCTCCATGCATTTTGACAGCATGGCCAAATTTTAAAATTTATTTTGCTAATCCCTCTCCTGTTCTCTCGCAAAAAATAAACAAATAAAAAAAATATCAAGTTCCTTAAACATCTGCACAGGAGAGATGGATCTTAAAACAGGCTTCACAGATTTATAAAGGTCAACAGTATTGAGGAACTACATAGCTAGTATCAAGCCCACTTTTATTAGTCATAGCTTCAAATTTTGCATCATTACAGACTGCCCTTTTTTCCACAACCTGTGCCCGTTTCTTCACATATGACAAATAATTCCCCAGTAACATGTTCTTTCTGCGTGGAAACTAAAGTTGCCAAATGTCAGAAATAAATTTTATACATGCAAGAGTGAGAATTTGGTATGAAGATTTTGACAAAGAAATACAAATGTTTGCTGCAGACAAGCACAAAACTTCTCTTTTGCACTCTTCCTTTGGATATTGGAACTCTAGACAATTACTCAAACAACGGATTGCTTGTCACACTCTTGTCAAAGGAACAGCATGCATGACCTCCAGTAGGACCCTAGATCCTAAACAGTTATATGAACCCCTAACCTCAGCATTCATCATACAATGTTTTGCCCCACCACAATACTGTCTTCATAAAAGCTGTGACAATTATTTTGCTGCTCAGTAGCACTCAGGGCTTACAGCTGTACTGTGGTTTACAGAACACCTTAGCCAACACAAGAAAGTGTTTCTACATCCAAAAGGCCAGGAGAACAGAGATAAACTTCCTTTCAATCCTTAGGCACAAGAAGTGAATTATCAGCTCTGGTGGAACATAGACCAGGCAGCCTTCTGGAAGGGCCATGCCCATTTTGCAGCAAGTGATAAGAAGTATCAGGTTAAGAAGTTCCCTGACAGTATGGATGGACATGAAGATAAGAAAACACACAGAGCCATTTCAGACTGAACTCTTGATGTCTAAAAAGCAGTGAAATGAAGACAAGGCATGTATATCATTAGTCTTACACAATAGGAGTCATCAACATGAACACTTCCAAAGTTCTCATACATGGAAATCCACAATTTCCAAGGCAATGCTATATTAGTACTTCAACATATAGGCTCCTCAGCAACTTTACACCGCTAAATAGAAGAAAATCAGAGATAAGAGTGTGTTGAACAGTTAAGTTTCAAGAACTAGAAAATAAAAACCCAACACTCAACTCCTCCCAAATATTCAAGATAACATTATGATCATATCTAACTTCCAGCTAAAGCATTTCCTTCTAGTTCCAACACTTCTTCAAACTGCCAAAAGTTTACATCTTATTGATTTTACACATAAGTTAAAGACACTTATAGAAAGCTAAAGACTAAGGTTCAGTACAATTACATGTACCAGAGAAATTTTCAAAAGATGAAGAGATAAGACTGTATAACACAGAGACAAGAAAAAGAGTAGAGTAATATCCTGCTTTAAGTGGCAGAGGATGTGGTAGGGATGTAAAACGAAACAAGAAATATTCTTGTCAGATTCAACTGACTCAAAAGAAAAAGAAAAGATTAAGTAGAGATGAATAGAATAAAAAAGGCCAAAATCTGAAAAAGATTTAGATAAATGGAGAGCAGCAAGTTACTTCTTCCTGTGTTGAAAACAGCTCCTACAGTCCCTGCAGGTACCAACGGCTAAGAAAGCCCTGGTAGCCTAATAGCTCTTGAGCACATTGCTCACACTCCAACTCAGGATCTCTTCATAGAGCTTATCTTCCTTCAGCTGTCATTAATTTTAGATTTTACACTGCACAGCTAACTTCAGAGAGGAATAAGAGATGAGACAACATGCAAGGCAAAGATACTGTCAGCTCAAAGGTACAAAAACTACCATTGACAGAAATTTCTTCTGACCATCAGACAAGAGGGTGAACAGAAAAGGAAAGAGCCACCTGAAGGGGAATGAGCTATATTAATATAAGGGGTTTATGACACATTCCTTTAGAAATAAACACCTACAAAGGGAAAACAGTCTTTCTGTCCAATAGTTACCCTCCCTCTGAATTCATAAAAAGAACTTGGGTTGCCCTCGTCTGCTTAGTTAAAGGTGATCATCTCATGACAGTTGGATTGAACAAAGTCAGAAAACATATTCATAATAATTCATTACTTTTAAAATACACACACCCCCATGCACATAAAACAACAAAATCTCAGCATACACACCTCAGCGTCCTGTTCTTTCCAGGAAAGAGAATTTCAAGGCCATATTATCAAAATTATTTTTGTAACGCTTTGTGTGTAGGTACTTACCTTACAGCCAGTAATTCTGTTACAGTGACAAAGTCTGAGTAAAACTGCCAGTGACTGTCTATTTGTAGCAAAACAACTTACACTGCTTTGTAATCTCCTCTATTTGGTTTGTAACTCTATTAACCAATACTGTATCCAGGAAGTTTATCTGAGAAAAGAAACAGTACACACACACAAAAGTAAGGTTTAAAGAGCATCTTTACTCGAGGCACATATTTCATAGAGCTTCCCCACACTTCAGCTGAAATGCATGAAGCTGTAATGAAACACTGAGCCTGCTGCTTCCTTCAGACACTTCCCCAGACCTCAAAGAGTTTCATACACTAAGTAATTACTTAATTACCTTTTGGTGCAGTTAAGAGCGGGCAGGCAGGGAGGGGGGAGCCTACAACCAACTTCTGATACCTTCTTCCTCCAACTACTAGTTGACACAAATTTGCAGCACAATTTTAAATCTCATCACGCATTTATTCCCTAGCAGAGACACTTTATTTTAGAAGAACAAACAATTTTAAAAATATGATAACTTTATCTTTTTTTCCATATATCTCACCAAGAATAAACAGGAAGCAAGGATTTTGCCCTGATCACTTGTTTGCTTTAATGATCTTACTGCATAAAATCTTCAAGGCCCCAACCTTGCAAACTTTACTCTATATGATTAAAGATCCAGAAGATCTCAGAGTTGGAGACTGAACTAAAAAGACGTAGTTTGTTACTCCAACAAGTAACTTCAACTATAGCGTGAACACATTTACTGTCACAGCTATCACAGAGCCATCTCCTATGCATGTCAACAAAGAAACAAAAAAGAAACTAATATTCGCATAACAAGAAGCAAAATGATACCAGACGCGGCTGGCATGGTTTCCGGACAAAAAAAGCCATAGCTTACCTGCACTCACTAAAGCACATGGGTTTAGGAGCTTTCCCTAAAGCAATTCAGAAATCCTGCATGAAAGGCAGCAGCAGCTACAAGGTGCTTTAAAAACGACACCAGATTGTGCTTTGCTTCATACCTGCCGCAGACGTTGTATCAAGCAAATACACATTCCAAAAAGCTTGCAGTATCCACTTTAAGCTCTCACGGGCATCACTTTAGCCAAAGCACTACTACAAAGGCTGCAGCACCTCCTCAGCCCCGCACGCCCTTGCTCCAGGGAGCCCCTGAGTGAGGGGGAAGGTGCGGCGGAGCCAGGTGATCGCTCCGGCTGCTGCAGCCTCCCCCGTGGGCGCAGCGCTTTTCTGGCTGCGGGGTGGCCGCGCGGTGCCCGAGGGGCGGGGGCCCGGCCCGGGCGGGGCGGGAGCGGAGCCGCGCCCGGGGAGCTCCGAGCGCTCCGTGTGCCCGCCCAGGGCTGCCCGCCGGGAACCCCCGGAACCGAGCCCGGGGAGCTTCGAACGCTCCGTGTGCCCGCCCCAGGGCTGCCCGCCGGGAACCCCCGGAACCGAGCCCGGGGAGCTTCGAACGCTCCGTGTGCCCGCCCCAGGGCTGCCCGCCGGGAACCCCCGGAACCGAGCCCGGGGAGCTTCGAACGCTCCGTGTGCCCGCCCAGGGCTGCCCCTGCCCGCCGGGAACCCCCGGAGCGCCTCGAGGCACCCAATGTCTGTGCAGGCTCCCAGCGCTGCTAACTCGAGTTTTACTGAGATCGGACTTGTCAAAGCTTACACAGCTCATTAGCACTGGTATTAGTGGGCTGAAAGGTGGTCACATATACAGGCGTGCAAAATCAGGGCTTTCTTATCAAGAAAGCAAACAAATACTGGCTGTAACTGGGGCTTTGCTGGCAGAAACTGCAATTGCTTACATAGGCTTCTCTGACTTCTCTATTGTTTAAATCCAAGTTTTCAATTGCTTACAAAGTGGTGCAAAAAGAAAATTACTTAAAAATCCAAGGGGAACTTTGCCCTCCCACAGTATAGAGACATTGTATTTGTGTTTAAGAACACCTTTACTGAAGAAATGTAATGATCCAGGAGCTCAGAGCAGTTCTAGAGATCTTAGTACTATTAGTTCAGTAATATTTTCTAAAAATAATTAACTACTAAAATAGAACAGACTAGGAAATGCTCTATTAGTGTTCATTCTTTTCTCAGTTTCTATAAAAGCAGCATTAACCTTTAGAGGTTCCCTGTGATAACATATTAAAATATATATTTAGTGTGTAAAACAGTAAGGGATTACTTTGCCCAATCAGAAAAATTATTTGACTGTTACACTTGCATTATCTTGCTCATGGAAGTCACTGGGAAGCTGAGATCTCACTCAATGATCAATAACTGAAGCAACATAATGCATAAGCAATAGCTTGAAGTGAAACATGGCTATTTCCCCCTAGCTGGGGGGAAAAATAATTCTGTTTACAACTACAGTTCTAAAGTTCCCACATGCGAAAGAGTTTGATAAAATTGCAGGCCCAAGTACATACATTGCTTTGTGTATGTGCTTGTGTGTTTTTAATTAATACAGATACATTATTAGTAAGACAAATAATAACATAAATATATTTACAGTAACAAAACTGCTGACCAGAGGGACCAGTGTTCTTGACAATATTTAGGTTCATAATTTTTCTGAGTATAGTGGAATTAATATAAAAATATTTTAAGATATTATTTTAGGGTCTTGGCTCATGGACAGGACAGGGTATATATGTCTGAAACATTATAAGACATAAATATATATGGAAGTAATTTCTTCATTAAGACCTACGAAGAGGGATGAAAATGCAAGCTACAATTCTGTTGGAAATGGTAATCAGAGTTTAAGAAGAAAAAATCTTTTTTTCTGTGAAAAGTAAAGAGGATAAGGGAGGGAATACTATTCTGCTTATCATTCTCTTATCATCTCTTATTTCAAAAGATGTTAGCTATTGCTAAAGAGCTATAAAGCAAGAAAACCAAGAAAACACCAAGAGAATAAGTGAGAAGAAAAATCAAGTCTGTAACTACTGAGTACAAGTTCCCATACTATTGCATGGGCAATCATCAATCCATCTGGAAGGGCTCTTTTCAAACAGACAAGTCTCCTTAAAAAAATAATAAAATCAATAGTTCCGCACGAAAATGTTTCTATGAAAGGGTACAGCATGCTAATTTGTTAAGTGTCAAATCCAGTATAAAATAAATAGAACGCATGAGGGTATGTGAACTATAAAAAGTCCACAGCTGCATCATCTTTGTAAGGTGTACTGCAACTGTTGTGGGTTTATAGCAATTCTGTATTTATTACAAAGCAGATGTTCTAGCTTAACTAAATGAGATAGAGACATAGAGGGCTGGGGGGTGGATTTGAATCTCCCTGCAAGCCTGAAGAGATAAAGCTGTGTAACCTACTATTGGCCTGTGTCAGAGGATGAGGGCATCAAGTGGCGAGCGAATGACACAACATCTAACATGAAAAGAAGCTGATGGGGTTTTTTCACATGGTTTATTACAGGCACTTAAGGAAGTAAGTGAAAGCTTATAATTTTGAAAGCAGCGGGAATTTCATAGGGGAGACTTCATTCCAAGTATATAAAGGGAAATTTCTCTTGCTTAAGAACCAAGAATGCAATTAAGTAAATATATATAATTTTGGAAATTAACTATTGTGCAGTCCAAGGTTTATACTGATAGCTATCCTATTTTTAAAGCCCAAAGCAACATGGAGAACAATAAGCCATTGAAGAGAACCCATGTTACTATGTCATCCCTTTTAATCAACTTTCCTTTTAGGTATTAAGCTAACTATTCAGCAAAACTGTGGCATTTTAGGTCAGACCTTGCTCAAGTTTCACATATGTCCATTGAGCTCTATGTTACTGGCAAGGTTATCACCATAAAACATCACTGGAGTTCAAATAACAGTCCTGGCACCAATATTTACTCACCTCCCTCTTGCATAAACTACACATACTATGCATTTCAAGATTTTTCAAGCTTTCAGCATTTTTCAAGATTTTCAGCAATATTGTCTTAGTTAAAGATTTATTAGGGAATCAATAATGATATTGCTATCTTAGATATGAAGAATTCTTCCTACCAAACCAATTTGTATAAGGTGGAGACAGCTGTCACAAGAGAAGGGAATGTTGAGTCATTGAAACAATCCTCACCATCGAAAAGGAAATAAATGATGATAAAGTCACAATGTAGGATGAGATATTTTTCTCCATAATTAATAATTTCTTTTCCTTTGAGCTTTGGCACCGTTACATACTTCCCTGTTTTACCAACTTAATGTTAATCTACAAATTAGATTCAAGTATTTCCCTTGTTCAGAAATTTCCGTCTACTATAGGCCTTTTTTGGTTCTTTACTAATCACATTAATTTTTGAATTTTTAATGTCACACACGGTTCACACTTGGAACCGTGTTTATATTAAAATACTTGTTTACCTAGAGGTAAAACTCATTTTTGAGTTTTCAGTCAATGACTGTAACAAACCACCAGGTGGCAGTAACCAATCAGTCAACTATGGTTTGCCAGCCGACTGCACAGAAACCTGCTTTGGTTTTGCATCTCTATTCTGGCACAATAGCTGAAGTCCCTGCCTCACAGCTTTCTACCAAAATATCTATCCACTTTGACTTTAATATATTTTTTTAAAAATTACTTCCTTGCTTATCTGAATTGAAATATTTAAGATTGGTTCCCTGATATCAATTTGAGACAGGTCTGTACAGGTGTTAGGAGAAAATGACACACAACCTGTCACTTTTCTGAAAGTCTCCACTTATGCAGTGCCCAATACACATAAATTGATAGAGGACTTCAATAAAATTATTTCACCCCGTTGAAGTGATGTGCATCAGTGCTTTATCTGATGCACATTATCAAGTTTTATCTGATAAAATTACTGCATTATTAACTTTATTGAGTTTTCTGTACTTTCTGACCATTGCTCTGATGATTTTTTTAATTATTGGTTTTATTATATCAGCAAGAAGTGATAAGTTTTTATTGTTCTGCTTTACAAGGGGCAAACAGTTTGCTGGCAAAGGCATTGACCTGTAAGTGCTTCAGTGTAAGGCACTTTAGACCTGATTACAGAATTCATGATGTCAAGCTAAGATTAACTGAAATCTCGTACAACGTTCTCTCACACAATCAGTTTCTTTGCCAACCAATCTCAATTTTATCTTTGCCCCCCCAGCTTTTTTTCCTCCACCCTTTCACTTGGATTAGGAACTAATTTTCCTAACGTTTTTCATCTCATCTCAGAAATCCTTTCACAGACAACCCCTTTCCATTTCTTCACCTTTTCTCATAGCTCCTAATTTGACTCCTTCATGGCTTTAAAGGCATTCTTTGTTCAGACCCAGCATGTCTGTGGGTTTTGCAGTTGCTCTGGGTTCAAGCACAAGCAGTCCTGCTGGAGGGATGATGCACAGCACTGTCGGTTGTAGCAACATTCTAGTCAGTATATGCCCAGTGCCCCTGTGGGGAACCATGTGGTGATGTTTGAGTACTCTCCAGGGGAAGGGCTGCAGGCATTTTAGCTCTTACTTTAGCAAGTCTCACCTAAAGGGTTGCAGAGACTTTCAAAAGCTAATAAGCTGGTCAGATCATAAGAGGACTGGTAAAAGGCACATCCAATATTGTGAACTGTGAGAAGAGTAAGGGAGAGAAATGGTTTTGTACCAGTCTTCAAGTCCTGTAAGCAGCGATCCTCGAATGATGAGCACAGGGCAACATCAAGCAAAGTATAAAGGGACCCAGTCCAGACAGTCTATAAAAAGCTGCCTCCTGCACAGTCAGGTTAGTACATGGTCACTTTGGAAGCCAGTACCTCCAAGGAAGTTCCAAATTTTCTCTGAAGCAAAATATCAGAGCTGTTCTATTGTATAAGGCACTAATTCCTCCAGCTGAAATGGAGAGCCAGTGCTTTGTGCAGAGGTAGGATACTCAAAAAACTGGACAGCAGCATCAGCTTGTCCCAAAATACAACAGTAATTCCTAGCTTCTGGGTGTTCACATAGGAACCACTGACCAGTTATGGGCCAACTACTTCTCACCAGTAATCCTAAACTTAAATTTCTGGATAACAAAAAGATCTGATGATATAAATGAGACAAACACTAAGGACTTTTATTTTCTGGTAGCAGCATTGGGAGATGGTTCAACTGCAAATGTTGTTGTGGTCTGATTGCTGTATAGCAAAAGATTTGCCAGTCTGAAATCCAGCTTTGTAGCACTCTAGTGCAAACCACTAATACCATCTGCTTTGTTCTTCCTGCTCATGTTTAATATCTTTAAAAATAAATGCTTGTGGTATTAATACATTTGGTTAAATATTTACCTTCTGCAATGTATTACACCATATTAGCCTGTTCAAATTACCCTAGCTTGAATTCTGCCTTCACTGAAAGATTACAGAGCAAGACTGCAGTTCCTAATATTAGCTTTCAGATAAAATAATGTAATTATTTCTTTGCTTAAAAATCAGATGCCAAATATATAGCACAGAAAAGCAACATCAGTTGGTTACCATTTGAATTCAAAGACCTGTCTAGGTAAGATTTAAGGATTATTATTTTAACAGACCATGAAAATATTAATGGTATTCTCAGTATAGTTTGATATATCAGGAAAAAACATCATAAAGGAGATGGAGTGTACAAGAGAACATTCTCAATATTCATTTTTGAGAAGGAAATAGATCTGCTTGATAAGACATTGCTACAGTTCATTTAGGAATAGATCCATTGAAGTCTTAAATGTCAGCATATCTCACTAGTGTTACATGGAACAATTCACATGGAGATAGAAGCATTGGTAGTGGTTCAGCATCCTGGTATGATATGTTCTTCGACAACAAAAATTGGCCCAGTACATGTGAATCAATTTTACACTTAACTAAGTTAAATGGTACAAGAATATAATTCAGATACTTTGTTTTGTTTGCCAAATCCCCATGTTTGCAGATTATTAATATCAAATGAATCTGATGCTGTTAGCTAATGTATCTTAAGCACTTACGTGAAAAGCTACCTTTAATGACATTTTATATGGTCCTCTTTAAAGATATTTGCATTGAATTTTACAATTTTCTATTAAAAATTAAACTCTATTAAAAATTAACTTTCTATAGATGTTGGAGCATCGATTGCTTGAGGCCACACAGTAAAAGAATGGCCAAACTGGAATTGAAAACAAACCCAAAATGTTAATCTTTGAAAGGTCAAGCCAACACTGCCTTACATGAAAGGCCAGTAAGGACAAACTAAATAGGTTTGTGTCCTAGTTTCTCCATCTCATTTGATTTCTGACTTAAATAGACATTTTTATTCCAGCCTATCATTTATTCACTGCCCATCAGGCTATTGCAATCTGTTTGGTCATTTAGAAGGGACTCTTAAAAAAGCTGTAGGTGATTATGTCAATGTTCTCACTAATGTTTCCACTCAATACTAGATTCTAACGTCCAAGAACATATCCAAATTTCTGCTGAGCATGTAACTATCTAAGAAAGAACAGTTACTGTGTTTCAGTCACTGCATAGCAGAGAAATAACTCAGAAAAGACTGCAGTTTAACCAAAGTGTGGAGATCCAGTTTCAAAGAAAAGGGACTTTCTTTCAAGTTTGCACTTCTGGTTGAGAAAACCACATTAGAAAACAAAAGCTAGACAGACAGAAGACTCAACACCTCTTAAGCTTCTTATTGTTTGAAGAATAACACAGTGTTAATTCATTAATTTATGGGGCATGAGTGTAGAGCATTGAGAAAAAAATGTGCTCACTTTAAATTTTATCAAGTCTCATATTTCCTGTATGCAGGCCAAAGAAATCTGCTTTTGATTTTAGTTAGATGTTCAGTTAAGTTCTCTCTGTGCTAGTTGGCTTTTACTGCTGTTATTGGGAACTATGTTTTTGTTATTAAAAATTAAAAACTACTGCCACCATGTAAGTAATTTACTTTTTAACCTTTAAAACAGGCATAAGCAATATAACGTTAGTGAGATGTGACACTGAGTGAAAAGCTCCCCAAAGTATATTGACACCGCTACCAGGGTAAGTGTTCAGTAACACTGTTGCAAAACAAGACTTAAGGAAAGAGGACCACTAGGAAGATGTATGTAAAAGGACTGAAGAATTCCAGTATGAGTACGCTTGAAAATGCTGCAAAATTATTTCCTGATGATTACCATTGATATGGCATGTACTCTTATTTTGGAGCAACTATTGATCATTTCCTGTGGTATATCATAATCACACACAGAGAAACTTCAAACTGAAGATAAAATGGCACTGTGAAAACCACCCTAAGACGCCAGTGTAACAAATGCTCAGTTGGTGTTGGCTGTGTTCTAGACAAAAGTGCAATGCTCAAAGGTAGCACTTGTGTATTTGTGTTTTGCTGGTGTGGTTTACACACAGAGAAAAACTGCTCAATTTACATGTGCTAAATGAACACATACCCAAAGTCTGTAAGGGATGGGTCAACATAAGAGATGATGCTGATGGAGGCAGGATTAGAAAAGTCTCCTTTGTTCCTGATTACACTTCACCAAGAGACCTGCAACATTCATTATCTTTGAAACAGTATTTTTTATATTGAATTGAAGGACAACGAAATTATACTGCTCCAATTACTAAGTGATTTCACTGCACCTATGAAACGTTTTTGCTGTGAATCAAGTCCTTTATTTACACTGTTGACATCTGGCTTAGCCAAAAATAATGTCAAAATAACTGGCTCAGGATTGGTTTCCTAATGATTTTTGTCCAAGCCACTAAAAAAAATTATTTTTCATAAGCCTGGATACATTTCAAAATCTGTCTCAATGTGTAGTATAGAGGAGATGTGCCAGTGCAAACCTAGTAAGGATAGGGTGAGTCTCTGTATGGAGTAAGAAAATCAAAAGAGCCATGTTTTAAAACTTACTAACAGGGGAGAAATTGCCTTCAATTCTCCCGAACTCCCTTTTGGTTTCTATCTCGGTTTTCACAAAGTATCCAACATGCACTTTAGGGTAACTATTTATGCAAAGGACTTGGCTACATGGGCGTTATTTGCTCTCCCTCTCTTAGAGCTGCTCTCTGTGTAAGCGGCTCATGAAATTTTTAAATCCCAGCCCATTTGCAGTATATGACAGAACAACAGAAAGCCTGGAGGAAAAGACACTTATGCAAGGCTCTAAGGCAGACCACCTGCTACTGAAGCTTGCAGAGGACCCTAGAAAAAAGATGGTCCAGATCTCTTTCAATTACCTCTATCGGTCTTGCTCCTATGACTTCCAAAACTGTTGAAGCTTCTTGTATTTCCCATTCCTATGTTGAATCATCTTCTTTTCTGGGACACATCCAATTCAGAGGAAACAGCCAGCACACCAGGAGAGCCAGGCTTCTGCTAGGTGCAAGTCTGTCCTGGATATGAATGCAGGTCAGCAAGCTGCTGGTAAAGACAAGGACAATGGGACAATTCTACTGGGCACTCAGGAAATAGCCATGTGAAATAACTGAGATTTTAAGTATCTGAATCAAATCTGAATGAGCCTTGATGAGGTGAATCTTTAGGGAGCTGCTCTCACAAGGGTGCTTTCCCTTTTCCCTTCATTCTGTCTAGGAACCCTAATATGTCAAGGGCATACAAGTTGACATATTCACCTATACTGACATGAAAACCTTTCCTAACAATACCAAAAAACATTAACTGTAATGAGGAACAAACAGATTTCTTGAAATTTTCAGAGGGAGAAGCAAGTAAAAGAGAAAATAAAGGAGAAAAGCTACTGATAAAAAAGCCCTCAGTTTGAAATGAGTAGAAGTGTTTCCATGAATATCAAGACCTTTGGACTTTCCCTAAACGCACTGTAATTAATAGGATGAACACCCTGGAATAAAATACACTTATAAGGGTATGCATGGGATGGCTGGAAGTAAGTGCTTAAGCCTAAATTGTTTTACAGACTCCTTCCAATTCCACAAAATTGAAGGAGAATAAGAAGGAAAAAAAAAAAAAAAGAACAAACTCAGTACAACATAGTCACTGTAAATTGAGAAGAACTTTTTTTCTTTAATGTATTTCTAGGCAATAAAAATAGACTGACCTTCCAAAGCTGCAAGGTTGACCTTTACACTGGGGTGCAGTTAAAGACTTCGGTCGTGAGAGGCCTGGAGCAAATGTCCCAGGTGTTCTGCAATACAAAGCAATGGTAAGGGCAGGCTGCTGTCAGCAGTTCAGATAACACTATGCTGCAAAAAAGGTGGCGGGGAGCGGGGCGGGGGGTTGAGTTTGTTCTGGTGTTTAGGATTTTTTTTTAAAACCATGCTACCTCAAAGACAGATCCACGGAGTTTGTAGTCTTGTCCACACACTATATATAGCACTTAAACTCTGGCTGACATCATGTTTTTATAGCAGCGCAGCCTATCAGGATGGAGCCGGCCGCCCGGCGCCGGCCCTGAGGCAGCGGGGCGGGAGCGCTGAGGGAACTCGGCGGAGCGGCGTTCCCGTCACGGCAAGCAGCGGCTGCTCCAGAGGCGGCAGCCGGGGTACTCCAGGCAACCTTTAAAGCCACCTCGCCCTCAGCGGAGTGCCCGATAAATCGCACAGAGCTGCAGACTCAGGTGCCCGGGCCCAGCAAGGACACCTCTCGTGCCTGTGCGCGCCAGCCGAGTGTGAAGGCGCTGCTGGGCTGTGGCTCTAGAGGCTGAGACAGGACACAGGTACCGCCACGCCGCGCTGCCGACAGCCCTGCCGGGCTGCAGGGCCCAGGCTTGCGGAGAGATCAGCCCGCTCGCTGCCGCAACAGCGCGGGGCACGGGGGAGGGGGGCTGAGGTACCCCTGAGCTAGCTCTGGGAGAATCCCGGGGTACCCCTGAGGTATCCCGGGTGCATCCCTGAGAGATCCCCTCCCTCGAGGGCGCGCTTCGCGGGGCCGCCAGCGGAGAGGCGGGAGCGGGAGCTAAGGGGCGGGCTCGGCCCGGCGGGGCGGGGCCCGGAGCGGAAGAACGGGGCCGGGCAGGGCGGGGCCTGGAGCGGAGGGGCGGGATCCACGGGGCGGGACCCAGGCCGGAGGGGCGAGGCCGGGTGGGGCCCAGAGCGGAGGGGCGGGACCTGACGGGGGGAGAACGAGAGCCGAGGGGCGGGGTAGCCCCGGCCCGGCCGTCCCGCAGCGCCCCCGGGGCGGGTCCTGGGCTCTCGCGGGAGCTGCGCCGGCGCCGCCCGTCTCCGAGCGCGGCCGCCGCGGAACCAATAAACTTTGTTAAAAAAAAAAAAAAAAGGGCAAGAAAAGGGCAGGAAAGGAGCGGTGCCGCCGCGGCTGCGGGCAAGTGCGTCACTGACCGCTGAACCAGCCCGGGGCGGCCGCTGCGGGCAGCTCCAGCCCCGGCTCCGCTCGGCCTCGGCAGCCGTCGCCCTCCGCGGGGAGCGGCGCCTCCGCCGCTCTGCGGCCCCGCTCGTGAGTATGGTGGAACGGCTGCGGTGGGCAGCGCTCCCCGCTGAGGGCGGCGGGGCGGCCGTGAGGGGCCTGGCGGGGCGCTCCGGCAGCGCCGGGGCGGGCGCGAAGAGTGACAGGTGTCAGGCTTCCCCTCCCCGGGGGCACCCCTGCGGCTCTGGCTGCGGGCCGGGCCGCGCTGTGGGACGGGAGCTGCTCCGGGGTGCTCCGGTGGCGGTCCCCGGCCGGGGCAGGGCTGGGCGCTGCCTGACAGCTCGTCCCGTACCCAGCTCGTCCCGTGCCCGCCTCCCCTCCGCCCTGCCCCGCGGTGCCGTGTCTCCGCGCTCCCCCGGCACCGGGGAACATGTAAGCGCGGCCGGCGGCGTGAGGCGCTCCGGAGCGGGCGCGTCGTGCCGGGGGTCTCCGCTGACCCGCGGGTTTTGTGTGTGTTCCCTCACGGCAGGGCTCGCCTCTCCCTCTCCGCACTGAGAGTCCCGGCGCGGCGGGAGCGCCGGACCCGCGGCCGCAGCCATGCCGGCCGGTAAGGAGACGCGGCTGCTGCACCTCGCCGAGATGGAGAAGCTGGACAAGACCCTCTTCAGGCTGGAGCAGGGTAGGTCGGGGTGCCGGGGCCGAGTGAGAAGGAAACGGCCGGGACATTGCCATTGGATGGCAGTGGAAAGAGACCTCAGCATGAAGTGGTGGAGTTTTGGGGGTGTGCGGGGGTGTTTTAGGTTTAGATTTGGTTGTGGGTTGGGTTGGTTTCTTTTGTTTTGATTTGTTTCCACTGCAAGCTCTATGGGCTCCACACACGGTTTAATCTGACTCGTTAAACTCTTGAGAAAAGAAGAGCAGATTGGCCAAGAGCCGTCAGTCTTCATGGGACTGGAGGTGCAAAGTGTTCTTTTAGATAGGCCTTGTCCTTCTCCTTTTATAGCCTGTACTTCAGTCACCTCAAAAAGTCCTCATAAGTCAAGGTCTCCAGTGTTTATCTTCTTATGTAGCACCCCATGTTTTAATATTATAATTTCGAAATCTAGCAGTAATACTAGTATTTTGCAAAGTCTGCAGGTTTGAGGTAGGGTTTCAGAATATAAGCTCTTTAGCAACTCCTAAATCTTGTTATCAGATTTGTCATATTATCAGAGCTATGTGTCCTGCTGTATGCTTCTAAGAACTTGGTGTTATTTTTCCCTGAAAGTGTTTTAAGTCTATTTATAAAAAACCTCCAAAAACCATACACTAATTGGTCCACTCTTATGCTGGTCAGCAAATTTAGACTATAAAACTAAAGCCCTTGTCTTTAAAAACATTTTTAACATTTTTAATTTTTTGCAACAATTTTTATTAAGAGTTCTTGTGGATTATATGTTACTAATCTGGGAACATAGAGGAGCAAGATTTTGGTTCTTGAGATTAAAAATTCTTTTCAACTATATTGATTCCAAAATCTTCTGACTGGACTAATGTAAGGAAATGTCAGTAGTGGAGACGTGCAGAGTTGATCCTGACTTCGATTTCTAACTTATCCATCCAGTTGTGTAAATTGTGTTGAAAGGAAGGAAGCAGAAGTGCGTGGCTGTCAGACGTTCAAAGTGCCCCTGCTGGTAGCTGTCTCTGAGAGGGCATAGCTAATTTTGAGCACAGCATTCCTGATGTCAGTATAACTCTTAGAGGAAATAAGATATCAATGGCATATATCCCCATGCTCTAATTTTAGTTATCCTTGTAACAAAATGTCAGACCAGTGCAGAAGAGAGTGTACTTAACCTTCTAAAAGTGGTTTCATGCATATATATATTGCGTTCGAATGAGTTTCGTTTTACCTGACAGACATTCAGATAGGAAAACAACTGCTTTGCGTGGTGGGTTTTGGTGCAGTGGTGATTTTGTTATTAAGAGAAACACAAAGCTGAATAACACTTATGTTTAAAGGTATTCAGACATTGAATTCTGGTATTAGAGTCCCCATGATTCTACTTAATAAGCAAGTGGTTTTTTTTCAACCTAAGGTAATGGAACTTGGTACCCAGATTTTTTTTGATTCTTATCTGATTCATTATCTGTGTACTAATAATTTTCTCCTTTTTTGCAAGTACTCGGGTTTCTTTTACTCCCAGTTTTGTAGGCTGTTAGGGCTCGTAGGTGATTTACTACACTTAACTACGTGACTGGCATGTACTGTGTAAGAACTTACATCTATTTCATTCCATTGAAAGAACCCTGTAATTGATCACTTGTGATGGTGACCCTCATACCTGCAAGTGGAAACCTTTCTAAAACCTTCTGACTAAACAGAATTTTTTATGTCTAACTCAGTAGAGTACATATGCTTCTAGGTTCTAATTTTTTAACTTAATTTCTTCTCATTATCACAGGTATGTTAAGCTTAGACATAAACCTCTGTCTGTGTGTGTGTGTGTGTGACTTGAAGCACATAGACAAGACTCCCTTTGGTTTGCTGAGCTCTCTGAAAGTTTAACAATTCATATATTGTAGATCACACACAAGAATATATAATTCTTCAGTTAAAAGCATAACAAATTCACCTGTTTAGTGAATCCTCAGTGAATAACAAAAGTGTTTTAAATATTTTCTGTTTTTAAATGTGTTCCTAATTTTTTTCAGATGTTTTAATGCGTCAGCCTACTATATAGACTTGGTAAACCTAAGTACTTAAAGACTGCATAATTCAAAATCTGCATAAAATTGTGTGTAGTCTGGTGATCGTGGTGTTTTGCTGTGTTTTTAAAACTTTGTGTAGCAAAGACAGACATATTGGAAAGAAGATGAAGGGTGCCATGTAAGTAAAGGAAAAAGGATATGTGTAAAGTATGTGAAGAACAATGTTAGGAAGGAAGGGAGAGATGATGCAGTTTTGAGTGCTGCTATATAAGAAAGGTTTAAACCTATGAGAGAATGTCCAAAGAAGAGCAGTGAAGATGGTGAAGGACCCTGAGGGGAAGCTGTCTGAGGTGTGGCCGAGGTCACTTGGCCTGTTCAGCCTGGAGGAGATTGAGGGGAGACCTCATTGCAGTCTGCAACTTCCTTATGTGGGGCAGACATTGATCTCTGCTCTGTGGTGAAGGACCCAAGGGAATGGCATGGAGCTGTGCCAGGGGAGGTTTAGGTTGGATATCAGGAAAAGGTTCCTCACCCAGAGCATGTTTGGGCACTGGAATAGGCTCTCCAGGGAAGTGGTCACAGCACCAAGCCTGACAGAGTTTAAGAAGCATTTGGACAATGCTGTCAGGCACATGGTGTGATTCCTGGGGAGTTCTGTGTAAGGCCAGGAGTTGAACTTCAGTGATCTTTGTGAGTGTCTTCCAGCTCTAGGTATTCTATGATTCTGTGCTGTTAGAAATAGTAATTCTGCTGAAATTCTTGGCAGATATGATGGTGTTACTAACATAGTAGCAAATTAGGAATTGTAATGAGAGACTAGAAATACCTAGTTCTCCTGATCAAGTGATTTTACCTTTTTCTCTTTTTCTTGAGGTTTTGAGCTACAATTCCGATTGGGCCCAACTCTTCAGGGCAAGGCCGTTACTGTGTACACAAATTATCCAGCTTCTGGAGAAGTATTTGATCGCCACAAGTTCAGGACACTATCATGGCACAATCCCACAGGGAAAGAAGATGACTCTGACAAATACTGCAAGTTGGATCTCCAAATTTCTGGGTCATACCAGTACTATTTTAGTCTTGGGTAAGTGAAATTTGTATACCTGCAGCCAAATGCAGTTTGCGCCCTTGGTCTACATCTGATCCTGAAAAAAACCTTGTTTTTCCATGCATTTTTCAAATTGGGACCATGGGACCAATTAGAATCCACCAATGAAAAACAGTAAGTGGTGGTTATATAGTACTTTCTGATGCAGAGCTATTCTGCAGAATGTACAGAACCAAGTTGATCAGCTTTCTGTGACTGCTGGAGGAGCAGTCTAATTTTACAAGTTTTCAAATTCATCAGCATTCTGAGTATCTCAATGATTATTTTGTACTCTATTCATTGACTTTGAGGGTTGTTTCCCATCTATCACGGAGGTTCTGGCATTCTTTACTTGGATCCTTTACTTCAACTTCTGTTTTAGTGGGACGACTGCAGAAGAGAATGTCATTATATGTAATAATTGTAGTCTGGTATTTTGTGTTTCTGGAAGATGGGTGGTTAGATTCTTCCAGGCTTTTAGCCAGATACCTTCCTGAGGATGTGGCTCAAAATGTAGATCTGTGTGTAATACATGGGCAGTTGTGCTGTCTGCGTTTCCATATGCCAAAAGGAGGAACCAGTACTCCATCCCAGAAAATAACAAAGGTGTCTCACTCTTCCAGAGTTTTAAGTTCTGTATCCCATTTGTGTTCTTTAAGTTCAGTAGAGAGATGATGCCTAAGAGATGAACATTTCAGTGTTTGCTATTTTCTTCATGTGTCATGGAGTCCTGTTCCCCCTTTCCCTTCAGCCACTGTAGTGGATTACTGTGTTTCTGAAAACCTGTGCTATTTGAATTCTCTCTCTGAAACCGACTGGTATAATGGGTGTTAATTATATCAATGAAAATTATATATTTTCTCCTAGAAATGAAAAAAGTGGTGGAGGTTACATAGTTGTGGATCCCATTTTGCATGTTGGAGCTGATAATCATGTACTGCCTTTGGATTGTGTTACGCTCCAGACGTACCTCGCTAAGTGTCTGGGACCATTTCATGAATGGGAAGATAGGCTTAAAGTGGCAAAAGAAACAGGTAATGCTAATGAACTTATTCAAGGATAGAAGTTTTTGTTTTATGATCAAAACCAGAAGTTACATGGAAGAACTTCAGTCTAAACAATTAATAGATTCTTTGTCAGTTATTTATTTTCTACTACATTCAATTTTTTAAACAGATTAAGTCAGTGAATTGATTAAAGTATTGGTAGAGGTGCAAAGATGCAGGGATTTCCTAATATGGGAAACCACTTAATTGTTTTCATTTCAGATAGACTTGGAAGGGTAATTTTTAAAGCTTGTGTTACATAGAATTTAAAGAGAAAGATTCAGATTAATTTACATTGGTTATTCCAAACACTAGCTCTAAGTACATAAGTGCAGCGTATTACGCTTCTTTCAATTAACTTTTACCTTTTTTTTCCCTCTTTAAATAAATGGTTTTTTATTACATAGGTTACAACATGATTCATTTTACGCCACTACAGAAGCTTGGACTGTCTAGATCATGTTATTCATTGGCTGACCAGTTAGAAGTAAATCCTGAATTTTCAAACCATAATAAAAAGTGCACTTGGAGCGATATAGGAGCGCTTGTGGAAAAAATGAAAAATGAATGGAATATGCTTTGCATCACAGATGTAGTCTACAATCATACTGGTATGATGTTCACGTGTTAATAATCAGATTGGTCCTATAATTATATTTCATTATTTCCCTTGACTTCTCCCTCTTGAACCCATTTTTAGTAACTCTCAAATCCAGGACAACCGCTTGCAATTATAACATCTCTGCAACAGGTATAAAAGAGCTTAGTATTGCTATTGAAAGAGTGAGGAGAGCCCTTCTTAAAATTAATTAGTAAGTTGTGTATCTGTATTTGCATTGTATTCCTATTTTCATGATCTGTGGTGTGCATGTCCCATATGTTTGAACAGGGTCTGTATAATGAATTGTTTGATGAGTATAAACTGAGTACTTTCTTGTTAATCGGGGTATTATGCTTGTAGCTGCTTAAAAGTAACTGCTCTAATATGCAGACTCGAAACAGAGTTGGTACAAGAAGGTATAGGACTAAGTTGTTACAGCTCAGTCTGTGGGGAAAGAATGAAGAGAGAACTTTGTTTGGGGCAGGCTTTTTTTAAAGCATAGACGTGTTAATACATCAAAGGCGTTACTTTTCTTAATTGCATGAAGGACAGTGGATTTTCTTATATTTGATCTGATGAAATTCAAATTGTAGTACTTAATAATTTGTAGTTTTGTTGATTATTTGGATAATGAGTTTTCTTCATTTATAATGCAGTTGTTACTGCATACTTTAATCCTAAAGAACGTCATTACTATTCTCATAGCAGACACTACAGCGAGGGGTTGTGTAGATTGATGTCTTTTGAGGTTCGAAAATGCCTAAACATAAATAATTTGTGAGCTTGAAGTTTACTTGCTTTAGTTCTTTGGTGTTGACTGCTGCCAAACATTCCTGTCCAATCAGTCTGCAATACAATGCTTTCCCTGTTTGTTGAGAAGTTACTAATTATACTTGTTGGCTCTGTGTTTAAGGGAATCAGGCTTTTAAACATCCTCCCAGTTCTGGATAAAAAAAATTTCTTACGCTTTTCAACTAGAAGCCCAGTTTCTTTTACAGATACTTGAGGTCCTCTCATTTTTTAACAGTGTATATTTGCATGCTACTAAGGAGAATGTTTTTTTGATGGACAGAAAGATTTAACTATAGTAATTACACAGCAGAATATGTTTGAGGAGGAAAATGTCATGTTATTTGGCTACATTTGTAGAAAGACTTTTTCAGGTTACATTCAGAGTTAAGGTAATCTTCATTGGGATGGATGACTCAACATTTGTACTATGGTGAAAAGATGTTCAGAAGTGTCTTCTAAGAGGCTAGAAATACTCAGATGATTGTGGTTCTTAGATCACTAAGCAAGGTATCCTTGGTGGCTTTGTTGCCTGTCGTGGCCCCTCAGCTTTCAGTGGTTCTATCTGTTGGTAGTTTCTGCTTTCTAGTGCAGACCATTGTATAAAAATGGCATCGCTTCCCCTCTGCCCCTGTGGGAAGCCAGGCAGCATCACCTGCAGGATCAGACATTAAGCTGAGATGTTTGATGTTCACTCTGGAGAGGAGCCCACACTGTGGGCACAGCAGGGAGCAGTGGGAATCGGCTCTGGATGTCACTGTGAGGCTCTAATGAAAGGCAGCATCCGTGGCCGAAGTGGAAATGAGAAGTCATGCGCTGATGTGAAATGTCCTCGAGCCTTTGGCATCTTCACAGGAGTATCTCAGATAAATTTGCAAACCCTTTCTGGTATATTCAAATAAGAAATATGTTCACTTTTCACCAGGAGACAAAAAAAAGACAGTTGGAGTTTTATTTTCCTGCTTTCCATGGCTGTAATAAATAATATAAAATTGTAAAAATAAAGTGAAGTAAATTACTACTGTTCTTTTGCAAGAGGCTACTATTGTACAACTGCAGTATAGCACTTGAGTAAATCTTACTTTCAAGTGCTTAGTCATATCAAACACCACCTTTTCCCACTTTATAAAGGATCAGAAAAAGAAATTTTGGGCCATGAGCATCACAGCTAGATAATAGGTTTGTGTTTAATTTATTTAAAAATGAGTTAGTCACTTAAGAAAATAATTCCAGATTTTTCTAAGAAGAATTTAATTAATTTTAGAAAGTTTTCTGTAATTCCTTATCTTGGTATTTCTGTATTCCTATACTTACTTTATTCTATACAAATACTTTTTACCATACTTATTTTTTCCTTTGCTGTAGCAAATGTAATCACCAGTGATGTTTTGGATAATTTTTCTTCTGCAGAGTTAGATTTCTCTTAGTGTTAGATTGTGAATCACTGGAGCTTACCCTCTAATAAGGAAACAGTCTTCTGTTCTGTACCAGAACTAATGGAAGGCCTGTTGGCTTTTTTTTTTTGTTTGTTTGTTTTGGTTTTTTTGTTTAATGCTAACCCTTTAAGTTTAAATTGTGTTGTCTTTTTAGAATTAATTGTATTTAATTATGAAATTCCTTTACAGTAAATTATAGTTCTGTTAGAAGAATGGAACAAGCTGGTTTTGCTTTTTGGAGAAGAAAGTTTTTTTCAGAAGTAGTAAAGTATAAAGATGAAAAGAGCAGGGAGGAATAATCTGTTTGTCTGTTTGGCCTGCAACAGCCTGTACAGCCTAAGCGTAATATTGCTTTACATAACTTTAAAACGTGGTGGATTTAGTGGTTGGTTGTATTTAAACATAAGGATTTTAATGTTTAAGAGGATGTAATGTAAAGGAGTGCTCAGAAGAGCTGTTCATGTTATAGACTGAGGTAGTACATTTTTTCCCCTTTGACATTTTTGTTTTAACTTCTTTGAGCTAAGCAAACTTGGGATTTTAAATGTTATTTGTTCTGCTATAATTCTGGACACATTAGTGACTCTTCACTTTTTCAGTATAATAATTTGTTATATATTTTCCCATGTGTGAAGTACTACTTCTGTTTTCCTCGGCTTTTCTGAAAACTTGTTCTTTTGTTTTTAGGCATTCTGTGAGGTTTTCTTTTTATTTTTACTTTTGTAATTTAGTTTTTCCATTTCAAATATTCATTCGGAAGAATATGTGAAATTTATTTTCAATTAAACAGTGTTGCAAAAGAGTTGCAAAAATAGAAAGAAACTAACTCTTGGATTTTTCTTCATTTTCATACTTTCAAAATCAAAATTCTGTGCTATGTCTGTATTTATTTACCTGTACTGCTGCATTCATGCTGTGTATATTAGCATACTACACCTGTGTTCTAGTGAAGGCTTCTTACCTTCTCTGAGTTAATTTTTAATCTTCAGCATATCTTCCGGTGCTTGTTGATGCAGAGGAAGCTTGGCAAATGGACACAGAGTGTAGTGTTTGGCCTGAATGAATGTTCCATTTGCATGCACCAGACAGTGCACTCATCTTGCTGTGTAAGACTCAGTAGTGTTGCTTCCTACAACTCAGCTTCTTTCTATGGATACAAGTGCCACAGCTAATCCTTTCTTAGATGCCCATTGAACTATATTTTGCATTATTTTTTAGGTATGTGCACTCTTCTCTGTGTGTGGCATCTTGACAGGATAAAGAATATTAAAAAAAAACCAACTTCATAAAATAAGTTTGGGATGTATGTTTGGCTTTCAACACTCAAAGAATATCAGTATCTTACGTTCAGTATTGGATGTATTTCTTGCAACAAAAATTCGTGGGGTTTTTTTTTTGGTGTTTTAGAATTGGTGATATTATTTCTTATTTTAATGTAACTAACAAAAAGTTTTTCTACAGTCTCTGCAGCTATATTCTTGACCAAAAAAGGTCAATCAGTAATAACACTTCTGCACAAGATACTATTTTCTATTGACATGGGAAACTTTAGTTGACACGCAAATGAACCGTATGTGCTATAGTACCTCTGCTTCTTGGTGTTGTTTACAAAATACAATGAAGAGTTCAGCTCATGTATTTACATTTTTGTTTGTTTTTTTCTCCCTCCCTCTCTTCACTAAGCTACTAACAGTGAATGGCTCAGGATGCATCCAGAATGTGGCTATAACCTCGTAAATTCTCCTCACCTGAAGCCAGCTTGGGTCTTGGACAGAGCTCTGTGGCATTTGACTGGTATGGTGGCTGATGGAAAGTGTATTGCCAAAGGGGTCCCTCCCATGATTGAAAATGATCAGCACTTGAATGTAAGTGAATGAGAACTAAGTATAAGCTAATGAACTGCATAAGGAGCTGAATAAACCTTTAATATTTCTAGGGTTGTGTAAATGCACAAAAAAGGGTGTATACGTGGCAGATATGTTTAGTGAAATAAGCCCTTATTCCCCCTTTTTAAAAGTTTTCTTAATTATATTAACAAACAACCGTAGTAACTAATGCAATTTTTATTTTTACAGTGTTTGCGTAAAATAATTTATGAAGATATATATCCAAAAATTAAATTATGGGAATTTTTCCAAGTGGATGTTAACAAAGCTGTGCAGCAATTTAAAACCCTTCTAACTCAAGGTAAAGGAAGATTATGTTGCTGAAGCATGTGAGCTGTATATTTATAATTCAGGATACATAGGTAAACTTAATTGTCAGACAGAAAACAAGAAAATGCTATTTTTGCTATGTGAGACATCCACTGTGCTGATTTAAGTATACAAGAATGCTTTGTGGGCTAGGAAAATCTTCAAAGACCCCATTCAATGCCTTCATCCACCCACATCTTGGATATGCTAGAATTATAAATGTTGCATGTCTGTTAAATGTAATTCCTGTTTTTACTTTATTTTTATTTTGTTGTCAGGCAAAATGGGCACTAAACCTGATCCAAATCAACATCTTCAAATACTTCAGGACCCTGATTATAGACGGCTTGGCTGTACTGTGGATATGAACATAGCACTGGCAACGTTCATACCACACAGGTACTGTGTAAGTTAAAATCTAACTGAAGCTAAACTTATGAAGCCAAAAAAAGATGCTCTTTTCAGACATGAGGAAAAATTAATTTTTTATTCCTTTTAATAATTTAACCTGAATGTTTAAAAAATATTTTTTTCTAATTGTTTTTTGCTTTTAATGTCCCCTGATAAGCAATGGACCAGCTGCAATAGAAGAATGTTGTAACTGGTTTCGCAAGAGGATTGAGGAACTAAATGCTGAGCAATACAGACAAACTACTCACCATCAAGAACAGGTGTTGAAATTACTTTTTTAATGCTGAATTGTTTAAAATTGCAAATAAATGCAGACATTTCAATAATGCATAATTCAATTACTTCCAGGCTGTCAATTGCCTTGTGGGGACTGTGGTTTATGAACGAATCGCTTGTAATGGTCCCAAGCTGGGACCTATCAGTAGGAAAAATCCCTTGGTTACCAGGTATATACATGTTTTCTTGGTTTTTTGGAAACTATTAGAATGTATGCAGGGAGAGCAAGTTCAAAGTTCAATCGAAGTATACATTTATACGTAGAAATATATGTTTTCTTTCACATGGACAAATGCGACTTAGCAAATTGCCAGGGGTTTCTTAAGCAACAGCAATAACTATTTCATAAATAAATGTGGTCAGAAAGCATGAGATAATGCTCAGAGCACATCAAAACCTTACATAGTGCAAATTGCTGTTGTAGGTGGAAGAGGAGTGGAACTAGGGAAGTTTACACCTTTCACGTTTTATGTACTTGATGCCACTCATATCTAAAGAGCTACAGCTTTAATCTTACATTACCAGCTGGCACCATCTGTTCTTGCTTCTTCAAAGCTTCCTTCAAAATAGAAAACTCTCCATCATTTATGCAAGTTGCTCTCTTTTTTATCTGTATTATGTACAAGTCAGTTCATATCAGATATTTTAATTTCAAAGACAATGAATTGCAGCTTAAGTTACCGTATGTGTTTGGTGCTTGTCTCTTTGTTTTCTCTTTTAATTGCCTGTCTATTCCATAGGTATTTTACATATCCATTCAAAGAGCTGACTGTGGAGGAAGAAGAAACTATGATACATCAGCCAGATAAAGCTTGTTATTTCATGGCTCATAATGGCTGGGTTATGGGAGATGATCCCCTTAGAAACTTTGCAGAACCGGGTTTGTAAAAGAAATTTGAATTCTTACAAACCATTTGATATTCTAGGAAATCAAAAAGGACTTTATTTAATCTGTCTCTTTTCCAGATGTATTCCTATGAAGTTGCAGAATAGCAGACACTAAGCTTATAGCACTTTTATTTACCATTCAGCATACAGATGAACTGTAAGAACTGGAATTTGAGGTACAGTTTTACAAGATTTGAGAGGGAAATTACCAGCTTTCTGCCACTGAAATGGGGATGTCCTGCCTCCCCACTTTTGCCATTGTCTTTGTTGCTTACTTTGTACTTTGTTCCAACACCAGTGCTTGTTGGCATTTCCATGAGACAATGACAGTGTGGCAGAAAAACTAATGCAATGAAAAGGTGAATAGTATTTTACTGCATTAGTGAGCAAAAACTGGATCCTTGAAAAGTCCACTGAGTGGCAGTCAGGCAGTCAAGAGATGACCCAGTTAATCCAAATTAAGTATGCAGATTACTTGTGAAGGTAAAATAGAGCATGAAATCACCATGCATTAAAATATTGCATTCTGATTCCTTTGAGGACAGTGTTGATATCTAATAAAAGCAAAAAAAAAGCTTGTGTTCAGAGTAGCCATTCACTTGGTAAACTAAATGAAACTAAGTCCAGTTTGATTTTAATTAAAAACCATCTGAAAGTTTTGAGTCTACAATCTAATCTCATGATGCTGCAGCATGATCTGCAGTTAGCAAACATTTAATTTCTGCAAAGTAATCTACACTCTTTCAGTAAATTTTATTTACTTTTATTCTCCTTCTCAAGGATTGAGATAATACATGTTTCAAGAGTGTTTTTGTTCAGCTGCCTTCAGATCATTGCCCTCTCTCCTAGGCAAACTTTGGTATTTTTTTCCCCTCTCAGTCACTGGCATTTAGTTAGCACTACTGAGGTTTCTCTTGTAACTCAGCTACAGGTTTTTGAGTGCTTTGTATTTGTGTTATGCCTTTGTTTTATATGACACATTGTTTCAAGTGAGAACACAATGTGAAAATGTGGTACACAAAGGCACAATAAAGGAATTGCAAAACAAATGCAACAAATTCTCTAAATGAACCTTTGAAAAAATCCCAGTGTACATCCAAAGAAACATAATTTTTCTGTCTGTCTGGCTGTGCTGCTAGTAGTGAAGAAAAGGTTTGGCTGTGCTTATATGAATGTTTTGGGAATTTGTGGTAATTTACAGTTCCTCTTTTTTACTTACTGGCTTTGGAAATCTATCACAGTCTGCTGTTAATAGAAGATAAAACTGTAAATGATGGCTATGACAGATCATAATACAGTGATATTCTTTTTTTAATTTGGCCAGTGTGAGAAACAAAACTACTGATTTTTTTAATTATTTGATGCTTTTTTCTTTTTCTGAAGTACAGTTTTTATACTACTTTGAAGAATTAAAAGGAATTTTATTTCAATCTGATCAACTATTTCAGTATCGCTATAGAAGCTAAATATTCCCATGGAAGATGTTGAAATTGTACATCAGTGTAGTGTATATAGATTTGAGTTGATACGGTTTTTGTTATAATTTTTACTGTTCATTACAGTGTTTTTCTGCTCTCCAGCACTAGAAAATAAAATACTACATTTTGGTGCACATTCTGTATTACATATATATTATATATATATACACACACACTAAAGTAATTTATTTCCCTTACAGGTTCAAATGTGTACTTGAGAAGGGAGCTCATTTGTTGGGGAGACAGTGTGAAGCTGCGTTATGGTAATAAACCTGAAGACTGTCCATACCTCTGGGCACACATGAAACAATACACTGAAATCACTGCCAAATATTTCCATGGTGTTCGTCTGGACAACTGTCACTCAACACCTATTCATGTAGCTGAGGTACGCAAAGTTAAGCCTGTTTCTTAAAGAGCAGCTTCCTGTCTGTGAAGTAGATCCTGCAGATTTCACAGCAACAGTGCAGGACTTGTGGCAAAGTTTAGATGGGAATGAGTCTTCCTCATAAAAACGAGATTTCTTGTCTGGTGGTGTTCAGAGATGGTTTCAGCTATGTTAAACAGAAGAGTGGTGGAGCTATTGCTTCTTTTACTATCTACTTTAGCTGAAATATTGTGGATGTGGATGGGCCTGGCTAACTTTTCCTTCTCTGAGCTGTGGATGTAGTGCAATGACTGCCAGTATCCAGTATGTCAGTTTGAGCTGGAGTCATTGCCATATTTGATTGAAAGTCTGACTGGTTTATTTTTTTGCCATATATATATGTATATATATATTGCTATTGCTAAATTAAACAGGAAGTGCTTTCACTTCACAGAATTTAAAAGCTGGTAATGAACTGCAAAAAGTTTAGTCTGGCTGGTGTATTGCTAAGACTAGTGCTGCTTGTTTTCCATGGAGCTGACTGCGCCCAGAAGTTGTACTTGCTAGTAAATTAGCTCTAAATCGGTTTGAATTAGTGCAGCTTGTTAGTGCTTAGTCTCAACTTTGTAAAGGAGCTTACTTAAATCTTTGAAGAGTTCTCTAAAACAAGTTGATTTGCCCACACAAGTTGTAAGTAGCTCCTAAATGCAGCCATTTAAAAACTTCTGCCATTCTTTTGTTTAGTGTTACTATTTTTGGAACAGTAACTGCAAAGGCTTAAACTGGAGTGCTGCTCAGATTTCTTAGTTCAATAGGTATCTCTTTTATGCGACCTTTGCTCTTGGATTTTGAGCTAAGATTTTGTTTTAAAACAAAGCAGTAGTTAGCCCAAAGTCTACAGAAAATTTCCTAGAATTACTCAATCCATAAGTAATATCTGTAAAATATAACCATGGTTTTCTGACACATCTGTGTTATCGATATTTTTAATGTGCTGCATATACGAATGATTCATTTATGTTGTTAACATTCGTGTTAATGTTTGTGTATACATAGCTGACAATGGATGTCTTGCATTAAAAATGTATTATGATCTATAGGAGATGCTAGCAACAGCCAGATCAGTCAGACCTAATCTTTATGTGATAGCTGAACTCTTCACGGGCAGTGAGTACATTGACAATGTTTTTGTCAACCGCCTGGGAATTACCAGCCTGATTAGAGGTACAATAAGCAGTTGAAAATTATGTAGGATTGTCATGTATGGTTTGGAGTTTTAAATGTGAAACTAACATTGGTATGCTTTTTTATTTTTCTTACATATTCATGTTCTTTGCTTATGCAATTATGTTTTCTTCTTCATGTTCTGTTTAACTTCTCCTGTGTTGTATGCTAATTCTTGGTTTTGCTTATGTTTGTGTGTCCTCTTCTATGTAACAACTTGTTTTGTTCCTTAATTTTGGCTTTCTATTTATCTTTGCTGCATGGCGTTTTCCTATTGTCCAATCCCTGCCTAGCTTTGAAACTTGTCCTTTTTTGTATCTACCTTTCCCCTTTCTGTGGCTTTTTTGGCTGTGCTTTTTGCAGTACATGCTGGACACAGCTAGAAAATTGCGAGCCGATTTGTATGTAGTGGCTGAACTGTTCACAGGAAATGAGGAGCTGGACAATATCTTTGTGAATAGGCTGGGCATTACCTCCTTAATAAGAGGTAGGCTTGCTGCGTGTGTGGTCTCTTTCCAACGAGAGATTATAGATGACATGTTTTTTCCAAGAAAAAGTCTTCTACTGGATTATGCACTTTAAATTTCATATTCCATATAATCTGAAGTACAGATTCTGTACTGTGATTTTTTTTATACTTGTCCAAAAATACAGTACTAGCTATAAAATAAGGGAAGACCTCCTTTGTTAGTTTATAGAAAGTTAAGTCTTTCACTCTTGGTCTAGTGAAGGAAAAAGGAGTTGTAGCACAGTTCTGCTATGTAAGTCATGCATCGTGTCTGATTTTTGTTGCATGAGTTTTTAAAGCCTGTGAGAAATAGTTTGATACCTGCTTTATCCTTTGTTTTCCATTAGCTTTCTCTTCCTTAACCCGTTCTATTGAATTGAATATTCCAAGGCTGTGTTTCCCCACTGGAGAATATAGCTATATGTGTTTGATTTTATGATTGAACACATTCAAAATAACAGCTCCTAAATGCCACATTAACATCTGTGTGTGTGCTGTCCTGTGTGGTAGTTACTGATATGCAAATGCTCAAGTATTCTGTTCTTTAGAGGCCATGACTGCCTACAATAGCCATGAAGAGGGGAGGTTGGTCTATCGCTTTGGAGGTGAGCCTGTCGGATCTTTCGTTCAGCCGCGTTTGCGACCTTTGATGCCTGCTATTGCTCATGCACTGTTCATGGATATTACACATGATAATGAATGTCCAATTCAGGTGAGCACCTAAAGCAAAACAACAAAAAAAATATTTTACCTTTAGTGTTTTTGGAAGTGATATTTCTGAACTGTGGCAGAGCTTGATGCAACCTAGGTATCCTGAACAATATTTAGAGCAAATAAAATTCGGTTCAGGCTTTAATGCAGAGAAAAAAAAATTTAGAACAATACCCTCTGACATTCAAGATTTTATCTCTCAAGGGGAGAATACCAAGTTACTAAATAAGCTGGTTTGAGTCTTTCATCCAGCTGCTCTAAGTGGTTCTGTTTCTGCTTGTTTACAGGCAGGAATGAGAGAGAGTGGTGGGCAGGGAGTGCCTATTTTGATGGTTTTTCTGAAGTCGCTTTTCTTAGTGAATTTGTAGACATTTTCTCCAATAATTGTATTGTAATTGAGGAAATGATGACCATGATATTAGTACACTCAATTTAACAAAGGAAGTATCTTCTATATGCTGAATTGGAATGATTGAATTTTCTTGGTTTCGCTATTAATTGGCTATACATTTTTCGATGCAGCACCGATCTGCATATGATGCTCTTCCTAGTGCAATGATTGTTTCCATGGCATGCTGTGCTACAGGAAGTACCAAAGGCTATGATGAATTAGTACCACACCAGGTATGTCTCCAATTCCGCTCCTAAGCTATCTTTAAAAATATCTTTTATTCTCATCCCAGAACACGTGTTTTAATGTTGTTGGTTTGAAATTCCAAGCAGTTTTCTATCTGACATTGCTTCAGATTGTCCAGCTTCATATGAAATTTGAACTTAGACAGTTCAGACTTCAAGGTGTGGTAGTTTTTATTTCCCAGAGTAGTTCACATTTACTTAAATTTGTTTTTTTACAGATCTCGGTAGTATCTGAAGAGAGGTTTTATGCAAAATGGAATCCAGCAGCACATCTGAATTCTGGTGAAGTTAATTTCCAGACAGGAATTCTAGCAGGAAGGCTGGCCATAAACAGGCTGCATCAGGAGCTGGGAGCTAAAGGCTTTAATCAGGCAAGAAGTGAGAGTAACACTGCAATTCTTCATGTGTGTGCTCTGAGTGAGCACAGCTGCAATATTATGTCTTTTCTAGGTGTACGTGGATCAAGTTGATGAAGATATAGTTGCAGTGACAAGACACTGCCCTACCACACACCAGTCTGTTGTGGCTGTGTGTCGAACTGCCTTCAGGGATCCTAAAACTTCTTTCTACAGTAAAGAAGTACCTGAAATGTGTATCCCAGGTAAACAGACTTCTTTCCAAGAGCTGTTGTCACGTACAAAAATTTCAAGTTACTCATGCTTTTTAACTTCAAGCACATGCAGATTAAAGCCATATGAGAACTTTCAGTGTATAATGCTCCTTTTATCTGTACATACATGTATGTCCCAGAAATGAGTAAAGAACCAGACTTGCAATGCTTTGGATTTTCAGAAGCATTCAGATTGAGTATATTCCTGCTGCGAGCTCCCCTTGAGTGTTTGGGGGAGGTTTATGGTCCTGTTTGTGAACTAGTAATGGTTAGTAGTGTGATGGCTTGTTCTGTTATACTGGGGAAAAAGACTAAAATTTTATCCTGTTTATTGATTCCATTGCTGTTCAGCTTTCAAATGTATATAGCTATTTTGTAGCTTGAAAATACATCTTGATAAGAACTCTGTATTGAATAAGTTAATGTAAAGACAATATGTATGCAGTACATATGTAATACTAATTGATTATGCAGAGTATTTACTGCACTTGAAAGTAACAAAGTATATATATTCTATATGTTACCTGGAATTATTTCTGAAGAGAAGCTTTCCAAACTGGCTTTTTAAATATACTCACATCTTTGAGTGCTTGTTTTAAAATTAGTCACATTTATATTTTAAGATATTTACAAGAATGATGTACCTACCCTTTGTCTGTAAGCTACTTAAAGGATAGAGAAAATAAGAATTTGTATATTAATAATAAATTGTTGCCCATTAAAATAAACTATCTGTAACTGCAGCTTGGAAAGCAATCTAGCGCAGTCTCCTAAAAGATAATAGGGAAACTAAGAAAGCTGACGACCAGTAAAAGACAGGTTGTTATTCTCTCATCATCTGATTTTTATGATTAATTTATTATAAAATTATAAAAATTGCCATTTTAAATGCAATACAGCATATGTGTGTGTGGGTAACGAATATCTATAGGATATTTAAAATACTTGCCATATATTTCTGTTCTTCTGCTGTATGACAGAGACTTGTATATTGAATATTCAGCTTTTTCATTTTAGCTTTTGTTTCATAATTTCTAAAGAATCACTTTTTTCGTTTCAAATATCCTAAGAGCTGCAACATGGTGTAACTTTTTCTAGGCAAAATAGATGAAGTAGTACTTGAGGCAAGGACTATTGAGAGAAGTGCTAGTCCTTACAAAAAAGATCTACATTTTATAAATGGATTGCCTAATTTCACAATGGAACTCAGAGAACATATCCAGGTAATTAGCCTCCTTCATCCGTGCTCTGATGTAATATTTTAAAATTTGTGTTATTTTATATTAGAAATAAAGAGTGAATTTCAGTTGCAAATTTGTTTTCTTTTTTTAAGATAAAAGACAGTAAAATCATAAAGCAAGCTGGAACTGCTATAAAAGGGCCAAATGAATTTGTTCAAGAAATAGAATTTGAAAGATTAACACCAGGAAGTATAATAGTATTCAGGTATGTTATTATAATTGCCATATGGCTGTGTGAGTTAAAAAGGAGTGACAGGAGACTGGAGAATAGTTCTTCTAAGATCTGCATTTTTATCTACAGAGTTAGTCTGGACCCAAAGGCACAAGAGGCTGTGGGGATACTCCGCAATCATTTGATCCAGTTCAGCTCTCATTTTAAATCTGGGAGTCTTCCTGATGATCAGTCGGCACCAATATTAAAAATGCCATTTGCTTCGTGAGTATTCTCTTAAGTTTCTGACATAGAACCAAGAGGGCTGCTAGGGGAGCAGAGAATATTGTGTAAACCTATCAAGGGGTTGTTGAGTTTTGGTGGTGATGGTACAGTTGGGTTTGAATTTGTCAGAATGCAGTGAAAACTCTGAGAGATCTTATATGTATAATATTAATGGGGCTTATACTGAAAAACTTCCCAGTTTGTGTAATTGCTGCCTAAAGTAGACTTTCTTTCATGGTCTGCTTCTCACTGTTGGGGTGTGATTATTTGGGTGTGATTTTTGTTTCTAAATACACACTGAAACATCTGAGAATATCTTGGAACACCCTAAAAATCAGGCTCCTAATTTCCAAGATGAAGTATTGAGAGAATTATATGTATTTTATTATTTTAATTTAAGATGAAAATGAGAATTGCTTGTGAAATCCTTTCCCTGTTTCCCTACTCATGTTATTTTGGGTTTGATTTTTTTTTTCCCCCCACTGTCTTTTCAGAATTGCATCTAAACTAACTTTGGCAGAACTAAATCAAGTGCTGTACCGATGTGAGGCAGAAGAACAGGAAGATGGTGGAGGCTGTTACAATATACCAAACTGGTCGCCCCTAAAGTATGCAGGCCTGCAAGGTAATCGTTTCAGCATTATTTTTTCTGTCAAGTGAAAAAAGTAAATAAGAGCTGCTCAGTCTAGATCACATCATAATGCTTTTATATTGCTGCTGCTGTTGCTTGGTAAAAAAGATGGTTTTTTTTTTTCTGCTTGACCATGCTACTAATGGGTTTTGTACCCAGGCAATCTCATACTAGAACAAAACCCCTCTCTCTCAATGTTTTGAAACTTAACACTGCAGCCCAGTATGTTTTGACACCACTGCTTTGACTTCTAAAGTAAAAAGAAAACAAATATATTTCCAGTGAAAAGTTGCATTAATCTAACCTGAGGCATTACCAGCTTACAGAGGACTGTCTGTCATTTACCAAACATACGAATTCCATCGTGCTTATTATTTGCAATGATTTTCATAAGTTTCTAAGATTTATGCTGAGGAAACTAGAATTCAATTGTAGTTTTAACTTACTATGCAGGACAGAGAGAAAGAATCCAGTTAAAGCATCTGTTGCTATGTACCTTTTCCTCCTGAATTGTAATTGCTGTTTGTGAAATAATGTGTCTTTTAATACAGAGTTGGGTTTATATCTTCAGGGTTAATGTCGGTGATGGCAGACATTAGACCAAAGAATGATTTGGGCCATCCATTTTGTGATAATTTAAGATCTGGGGACTGGATGATTGATTATGTCAGTAATCGTCTGATTTCACGTGCTGGAGCCTGTGCAGAAGTGAGTAAAAAAATTTTTTTCGTAACTTTAGGGTTCTAAATGGATAGTTTTTAATTTTCAGTTACTGATATATTTTTTTTAATTCAGACTATCTATAACATCTAGGCAATTTCTTCTAGTAGATTAAACCACTAATGTGTTTTTCTTCCTCCCCTCAGTCCTATTTAAGAATAGACTGCAAAAGGGAAATGAAAAATATCTAGGTCATGAAGGTGTTGTTAGCTGTTGCATGAAGGCTTGCAGGGTTTCCTACCTGTTTACTTCTCCTCAAATAAAAATTTGAACTACAATACCTTTTTCTTCTAGGTTTTGGGGTGGGTTTTTTTGGGCTTTTTTGGGGTTTTTTTGGGTTGCTTTTTTGGGGGAGGGTTGGGGGTTTTTTTGTGTGTGTGTGTGTGTTTTTTAAGGAAGTACTTTCAAGAGAGTGCCTAAATACTACCGCATACATGAGTATGATACAGTTAAAGTCAGCCAAGCACTGGGAAGACAGGATTTACTGAGATTCAAGGTTCCTTTATAGCTGCATTGCAGTGCAGTCCTTTTCTTTGTCATAGTTTATTTTTCTAAATGGAAGCTGCTTTTTGATTAACAAGACCTGGTTTTTGTAACTTATCTAACAAATACAGTAATAAAGGCTTTAACATTCTTATTTCATTTTGTTCCTGAAGTTGAGTCTAGTAATACAAAGCAGAAGAATGGATAAAGCAGTCTAATGTACTGAAGTTAAAGCTAAATTTGACCTGAGAAACAAAGCTTTTCTAGAACACAAGTTAGTATGATACTTGCTACATTTACTGCTCTTCAAAGATCGTTACCTTTTTTTGGTGTGTTTTTGAGTTCTTCATTTGTAATGTCTCACGCTCTTTCAAAAACTTAAGTCATGTGAAACTACAGTTTTGCTGTTAGTATAGTTCTTATGTGATGTTTTGACAGGTGCATTCTTTATCTGCAAGGCTTAAATCTTTATGACAACTTACTAAAAAATCACTAATGTTATTTAGCAGGACTAGAAGGAAAGAAGAATACTTTCCAGATGTCAAACATTTTGCAATGATATAAGGACATGAAACTCTATAATCCTGAGTCCAGGAGACACATCTACAGTCATATTCTCTAGTGGCTCTACATAATTTAGCTCTGATAACATTTTAGGCTTGGTCTTCAGCTTCATCTCTTCAGTTCTGTCTTTTTACCGATGCAAAACTTCCTTCCCATGTTTGGATTATGGCGATGACTTTTGCTACTTAATTTTAATAACAACTTCATGATAGTCTATTTTTTGACTATAAATATAATCCAAAATATAGTCAGTCTTGACTATCAATATAGTCTCCTTGTATACTTCACATTTTGACCCATTTATTTTTGATAGTATAGATGCAATATACATTTTTCTCTATTAGTTTTCTTAGAGTTCATGTCTTTTAGCTGAAAGTTTGGAGCAGAAGGATACAGCATAATTGGGGTGTAATACACGTACAAAAACTGTAACAGTGTGGATCCTGAAAGCACTGGCTTTTGAACTCTGATGGATCAAGTTCTAATTCTGTCGTATTTTAATAGGTTGGTAAATGGTTGAAGGCCATGTTTGTCTACCTAAAGAGAATTCCGCGTTACCTCATCCCATGTTACTTTGATGCCATTTTAGTGGGAGCATACACTACACTTCTGGATGTGGGATGGCATCAGATGTCCAGGTATGCTTGGCCTTTTTATCAGAGCTATAAGGGCATCTGTATATATCAGAAGCTTTTATCCAGAGAATGTAATTGGAATATTTTCATACTCCTTTAATGTAAAATGTAAATTAGTAGAGAATTATCAACTCCATCTTCTAACAGTGGTAGTTTGGAAGACTGAGAGTTCAGACATCTATCCAGGGTTTCAATTTATAACTACTGTTGGCACTGTGCAATAGGAGGAAGAAACCCTAGGCCAGCATCTTTTGGCTAAAGGCTTTGGAAAATTTTTTTTTTTGCTATAATTTTAGTACAAATGCAATGATTCCTTAAAATTCAGGTAACTAAAAAAATGCAATCCGGTGTTTGATGCTGATGCTTTGTTTAACACTTCTCCATTATTACTCCCCATTATCTGAGCACTCTGTTTACTTTTTGAAATAACTGTTTTATCTCCAGAGTCTGCTTCTTTTTTCTTGCAAAAAGAAGGGAGATTGATTTCATGGAAACTCTATTCTATGAATATGCTGAACAAGTTGATGTTTTGTGAAAACAGGGACGTTAAAGTAGGAATTTGGTATGGCCGTGAAGTCATGGAACATAATATGTATTATGAAGAAATGCTTGGAGATCAACTAGTCAGGAATGAAAATCAGCTATTTCAAGCAATGCCTTAACAGATTTTTTGAGTTGCAGTTTTTGTATATATATATAAAAATAATATCTCTAAAAATACTGAACTAGTTTTGACAAACTTTTGTTCATAGTAAAATCTTTTTTATCATATTTTTGAAGTCTTAGGTCTGTGTATAGGCATTAACTAAACCAAAACAACTTTTTTAAAAAACTCTTTTCTAGAAGTACATTTTATAAACACATCCACTAGCATTAATCAAATAAGATTTGACTCTTGATGTTGGGCATCCATTTTAGGAAATTGAGTGATTTACAAATTAAATCTTAGATTAAAAATCAACTAATGCAAAATGCTAATATGAATTCATTGCTACTTTTTGTATTTCTTTTGTGTAATGCTTGCCATAGCCATCTGTAAATGAAAAAGAATTTTATAGACTATTGATGAATGCAAAGTTATTTAAATTTAATTATGTTGAATTACAGCTTTGTGCAGAATGGATCAACATTTGTTAAACACCTTTCCTTGGGTTCAGTCCAGTTATGTGGGATAGGAAAATACTCTTGTCTGCCAGATCTGTCTCCTTCCTTGCATGATGTTCCCTATAGGCTGAATGAGATTACAAATCAGAAAGAACAATGTTGTGTTTCCATGGCAGCTGGTAAGTGAGAACAACCTTTAAAAAAAGAAGTCTTCCAAAACAATTAAACTAGTTTTAGTAACTATATTAAAATGTTCTGCATCATGCTTGAGAGCCATGTGTCAGAAACTATGGATAAAATGTAGTCATTTCACTCGCTTTTGCCATGTGTTGAAGGCAAAGATTTGCTCATGATAAAAGTATGCGAGTTTTCTCTAGCAGTACTCATGGGGGTTGGGAGGGAGAGCTTTATTATATAATGCTTCATTTAGGGACTCTTTTTTGTTATATTTGTTGTTACCATATATAGAGATCTACAAAAGTGTTGTTTTTCCTTTCCAGAAGACTTGCTTGAGATGACTATACTTATCGTAAGGGGGTTTAGTTTATATTTTATAAATGGGAATTTTAAAAGTGAATTGTAATGGAGTAACAAGAGTGACTTTATGGTTTATAAGTTCTCAGAGACAACCATTAGCAGAAGAACTCCTCATATGAAAGTGTCTCCAAAAGGAAAGAGCATAAAAGCAGTCAGCAAGTAGTGTTTATACCTCCCAATGTTCTGCCAGCATTTGGCAATCTTCCTATGGGCATTTGCCTATGCCCAAAGTATTATCTTCTGTGGCTTAGAATTAATTTATTTTGGTTCTGAGTTGGCTCATTCCTTTTCTGAAGCCATGGAAACTTTTAAACATCTACAGATGTAGTGGCATCTTTTTCAGTTAAGTGCTTTTCTTCTTTTTGCCATCACTCTTGTGTAGCTTTATTGCTTTTAGTTTCTGGATTTTAATAACATTCCATTTGCCTGCTTTAGTGTTACCTAGAAGCACAGAGGCACAGCGTTCCCTTAAACTGGTCATAAAGATTAATTACACAGAAGGGTTTGATTTTAAATATTCCTTTCACATACTCTTCGGTAGTTGTGCTGGAGATTTTTAATTGTACACAGATTGTCTTCTCCAGTGCTGCTGCCACATACTACAAATTTGCAGAGATGTGGAGGCCATATTTGAGAATTAGTAAATACTAAAGTACAGTAATGTCATGAATACAAGCCGCACGGAGTATAAGCCGCACTTCCGGTGCATCGACAATGTTGATGTCTTTGTCAATAAAAAAACCACACCCAAATATTAGCCACACTTTCATTCGTAGCGAGGATCCGTGTGCAACTTTCACAAATTTGCCAATTAGTAACAGAATCGCGGCATAGCGGGCTTTACTGACTCAGGGTGGGGCCAGGCAGGCTCGGCCCGCTCATGGTTGCCGACGGGGCCAGGTGGCCCAGCTCAGCGCCACGGCTCGGCGGGGCTGCTCGGGGCCGGCTGGGCGGTGCTGCCACTGCCACCACCAGGCTCGCTCTCCCCCCCTCCCGTCCGCACTGCTGCCGCCACGTTTGCTCGCCCTGGCCGGCACTGCAGGCCCCCGCACCGCCGGGCTCCCCCACGCTGCTGGCCCCGGTTCTGCTGGGCTTCCCCGCGCTGCCGGGCTCCCCCGCACTGCTGGCTCGGGCTCTGCTGCCCGCCCCCTGCGCTGCTGGCCTGGGCTCTGCCAGGCTTTCCCACCTCTGCCGGGGCTGGCCGGGCTCCAGCTTGGCTTGGGGCTGCCGCGGGCTCTCACTTCCGTGTTGGCAGCTTTTAAAATATTGTTCATGTATTAGCCGCCCTCGAATATTAGCCGTACTTCCGGGTTTCCACCAAAATTTTGGTGAAAATGGTGCGGCTTGTATTCGTGAAATTACTGTAAGTGATAGACGTGAAATGTTCTTCTACCAAGCATGCACAAGAGACTGCTGGTTTGAAACTTTGCCATGGTGGAATTTCTGTTTAATAGATCATAAAAGGAAATAAATGGAAGAAAAGACAAGTATGGACCTTACTGTTGTGATTATGCCTTATCAGTTAGAATCATTCTTAAAACTACGTGTTGTAATATCTGCAGTAAAACGTAGTTCTATAAGCTGCTGGAAAAGAGAAGCAGGATGTCTTTTCAGTGTCTGAGAAGTCTCATCCTCTTTATGCTGCTGAGATGCCACAACTCTTATACATAAATTCTTGCCAACAAAGTGTTACATTCTTGTCATAGTTCTGATTTTTTTGTTAGTTTTCTTTGTTTCTTTCAATTAACTTTTGGTTAAGTTGCCAGGTGTTTAATAAAAATTAAAATGTCACTGTTACTGGTGTGTTTGAGTGATCTTGAAATTCCAGAAGAGATTGTTCTAGAAAAGGGTGTATTTAATTCTCTCGAGAACTCCATCTAGGAGATTGTTTATTTGAAATATCTTAAGCTAGGAAAAAGTTATAAGTGAGGAAATATTTTTTACTTCTGGTTATTTTATACATGTGTGAATTAGATGAATAATGACATTTCCTTTCAGGATTACCTCACTTTTCTTCTGGAATTTTTCGTTCGTGGGGAAGGGATACTTTTATTGCACTAAGAGGTCTGCTGTTGGTCACGGGGCGCTACCTAGAAGCAAGGTAAGACTGGCCTAGCCTTGGTTCTTGTTGGCTTTGTAGGCAGTTAGGAAAAAGCAATGCTCTCACAACCTGAGCTGATGCACAAGCTGTTAGAAACAGTTGATGTGCAGTATAAAACTTTAATGGCACTAGACATATTTGGGAGCTCCCTCCAAGTGGGATTAAAAATACTACTCAAATACTCTTTTACCTTCTTAGCACTGTTACAAAGCTAGTGTTCTGTAGAGATAAGGTAGTTTTAACTCCAGCAACACTACTGTTTGTCCTTGAACAAAGTGAATGTTTCACTAGTACTTGCATCATTGTTGCTAAGCAATAATTTTAGGATTATTTACGTGAAAATTTCAAGTAGTGAAAGAGAGCACTGTTTTAATCAGAAAGGTGTGAATGCGGGTCTGGCATGATTTTTTTGTAACTGCTAGTATTTTTGTACTAATACTAGAAATCAGCTAATTGTGCATTGTTGCAGTCTGGTAGTTATAAATATTTAACATGACAAGTCATCCATAAGTCAGATAAATTTGATATTTTGATTAATAGTAATTTGAATGGAGCTTGGCACATAATAGAAATATAAAAATTAGTTGGTGTAAATCAGCATGTATTTGTGCTGTTGTACAGTTGGCCAACTGTTAGCTTTCTCATGCAGAGAACTGCAGTCAACTATTGTTTTGCCTTTAAAAGCTAGTTGGAATCCGTGTTTTCTGTGAGGTATGCGTAACGGTTCTCCAATGAAACTTCTCATAACCTCAGTTGCTGTCACCTCTCTGTATTTTAATAGGAAATTCCCATCTACTCCTGCCCTCCGTCCCCAATCCACCCCACCCATCAGAATGGATACCAGGGTAATGATAAACAAGGTCAATAAAAACCTTCCCTATGACCTCAGTGGGATTTGGATTTAGGATCTATATCACTACCTAGTAAAAAGCAAATTATCTTTTCCATATGAATATGTGATGTATGTTTTGTACAAACTGATGTAAATGTATCCATATTGAGGAATTTGCTAGGGAATGGGTGGTTTTTTACTGTACAGAAGTTCATGCTAAACTGAGGAATTTGTAGCTTTTAACAGCAAACTTTTGGCATCTGTCTTTTAAAATCCCATTTTTCTTCCTGCTCTTAATGTAACTCTGTATGCTTTGTATTTGATGGTTGGTCCAATAATGACCTTGAAGACATTAGTCAAGACTGTGATATTCTTTTGTTCTAGAAACATCATTTTAGCATTTGGTGGGACTTTAAGACATGGTCTCATTCCCAACCTGCTCGGCGGGGGGACACATGCCAGATACAACTGTCGGGATGCTGTGTGGTGGTGGCTTCAGTGTATCCAGGACTACAGTAAAATTGTTCCCAATGGATTAGACATTCTCAGGTGTCCTGTTTCTAGGATGTACCCAAGAGATGATTCTTCTCCTCAGCCTGCAGGCGCTGTGGTAAAAATTCTTCTAATTTAACTATTTAACAAAACTATAATGTTTTCATGAAAGAATGTTTTGTAGCTACATGAACCTGTTGAAATTTGATTATAGTACAAGAATTCCATATTTTAGGCACTTGCATCACCTGATTAGATCAAGTGTAAGAAGGAAAAGAAATTCCATCAGCTTTTAAATCTTTTTTTTTGGCTTTTTTCTCGAGAAAATGTTTATATGAGAAGTTGTATACAATGTATTGCCATTGCCAAGGACGCTAATTGAAAATGTTTGATGGTTTGGGATTTTTTTTGGAATATCATATCAACTAGAGGTTTTAAGAAATGCTTTCTACTCTTTTTTCATCTTGCCTTTTGCATGACATACAAACATGTAATGAATCTAGGATCAGCCACTTTATGAAGTAATACAGGAAGCAATGCAACGACATATGGAAGGCATAAATTTCCGAGAAAGGAATGCTGGTCCTCAGATTGATCAAAACATGAGAGATGAAGGTAACATACACAGAACACTTGCTGTGCAAAACAGAAGTTGATGAGTATATTTTGTACTTCCTTTTCCTCTTATTTCCTTTCAGCTGAGGATATTTTTTAAAATAAAATTGTATTTATTATAACTAAAACTATATTACTTTATATACATAAAATATTTTTGAAGTGCCTAAATAATAGTTTATTGTTAGCAACTGGTCATATGTTATGGTGCAAGTTATCTTTAAAATTTCACTTGAAGTACAGTTGCCTTCAGAAACCTACCTCAGGTCTCTTGTCGGAAGGTTTTCTGATTTATTAGAATGGTTGGGTTGGCGGTGTGGGTAGTTGGAATTTAGTTTTGTCTAAAAAATAAACTTAACACCTGATATTCTTTCTTGCCAGGTTTCAACATAACTGCAGGCATTGACCATGAAACTGGCTTTGTCTTTGGAGGGAACCGCTTCAATTGTGGCACTTGGATGGATAAAATGGGAGAGAGCGACAAAGCTCGCAACAAAGGGATTCCAGCTACTCCGAGGTGTGAAAGCCAGGCTTAGGCGAGGGTTTTATATTCTTTCTTTAATTTAAATTCTTCTGCAGAACCACTATGAGTTCTATTCACACATCTGAGAGGTTCTCTCTGAAATGTTCTAAATGTTTCTACCTACTAAAATGTTAATAGAATTTTTTTTCTTTGTGTTGATTTGAAGTTAAAAGCTGTGTTCTTGGGCAGGTGAAGCCCATGGCTTCTGTCATAGTCTCAGCTCCATGCCAAGAGTTGACTTCTGAATTCAAGTAGCAAAATGTAATTTAGGAATATATTGCAACTTTAGGAATACTTGCTGTACTACAGTACTTTTTTATTCAGACTTCTCATGTGAGTTATATATTGATAATTACGTTGTTTGAGTGCCTCTTAGTCTGAATTTAAAAATATTTACAACATCTACGTTTTTAGAGTTGGGATTAAGCATTTTGAAACAGGCTCTTTATTATGTGCTAGCAAACTGTGGCAGGCATCCTTGCTTGAATTTGGTATAGTATCAGTTTTTAATCAATTGCCGTCCACAGATGAGAATTGAGGAAAATGTTACCTTGCTTGACAAGTTGAGCATTTTAATTGAAAGCCAAGATAGGTTGAACTACTCTCCAAAAGAGGCTGAGTTGGTGATATGAGAGAGAAAATTCCATCAATTGGACAGTGAAGCTGAGTATGATACAATATGAAATATTTGCATGTATTGCAGACTATTGCAGACTATTGTCTGAAAAAAGAAGCAAGTCCAAGAAGTGCATTTAATGCTTGTTGTAGTCTCTCACTTTTGACTTGAGTAATCTCTTATGGAAGAACTATTACCTAAGTTACGGAAGTGTGTGCACTTTGGAAACTTTGTATTGAACTCAGTTTTAGGATCAGAGGACCACATTTAGGGTTGATCCTTTTTTCATGTTCTTAATCACTGGTCTGAAACTATCTTCCGTTTGTACTAATTAGCTGGATATAATCCCACTTTAAATAGGGCTTTTGGACAGAAAAAGGTGTTTGCTATCCAGTTTGCAATCAAATTCATTCCCTGACTGAGAAATAGGGGAATAGCAGGAAAATAAGAAAAAAAAATTGTCTAAATAAGATACTTATTAATCTAAATGTTTCAGTTACTCATTGAACTTTAATAGCCTTCTTAAAGTAAATAATGAGCTTTTTTGATCATTACTGTTTTAGAGATGGCTCTGCTGTGGAAATGGTTGGCCTGTGCAAGTCGGCTGTTCGCTGGTTGATGGATTTATCTGGGAAAAACATATTTCCATTCCGTGGAGTCACTGTAAAAAGACATGGTAAAAGCAGGCACATCTCATATTGTATTACTGGAGTGCGAAAATAACTAAAACAATGAAATAGTGACCATGTAACTTCAGAAGGTTTAGGGATAAAAGGGCAAAAACTTGAGAAAGTATATTGTATGATCAAAATTATTTTCTTACTATAAAAATTTATTAGGAGTTTGTTGTGTTCTCAATATTTCAAATAGTTTATTCTGTGGATTGCCAAGGAATTTCAGAGCCTGAATACCATTTCTCAAAATGTATGTAAGTGATAAGGTTACTGTGTATTATGATGATTGTATCAAAGATTACAAGAATGCAGAGTAAAAAGATGCAGGACACTAGTCTTTATTTTCTCTTTCTGTTCCTCTCCCAATATTCTTAACACAAAAAGCCCCTTAAATATTCCCCTTACTGGGAATATTAACATAAATATCATTGGAATTCCCTTATGTTTTAGAGGGGATACTCTTCTACTCACAAAGTTACTTTAAGCATAGCCAGCCTAAGTAAATACATGTTCTCTGGAGGCTGATGTTGTTGTTAGTCTCACTAGAAATTTCAGTGAGCTGTTGCTCCTGTGATCTGTACAATTGGCCTAAATGTAGGGAATCACAAACTGAGAGAGGTGATTCTGGGTCTGCTCCTGTTATATTAAGTGTCAGGAATTCAAGAAGCAGACTTCTGCTGTTGTCTCTGTGGCTGATTGCAGAAAATTAAAACTGTGTAACATCTTGCAGGAAAGGAGGAGATGATCACATATAATGAGTGGGACAGGAAAATTCAGGGAAACTTCGAAAGGCTGTTTTTTGTCTCTGAGAATCCAGCAGATCCTAATGAAAAACACCCAGATCTTGTACACAAACGTGGAATTTATAAGGACAGCTATGGAGCTTCAAGTCCATGGTGTGATTACCAACTCAGGCCAAATTTTACAATAGCAATGGTTGTGGTAAGTGTGGGAGAGTGGGAGGAGGGCTTTGCACTGAAATGCTAGCTCAGTTACAAAGAAAACTTTAAGGTCCATCTGAGTGGCATTCTATCAGGAGAATAACTTTCTTGGAATAACTTTCTATAAGCGGCTTTTTTTCCATGCTTTTAATATTCATCTGTATTGGATGATGTCCTAAAAATATACCGAGACAGGACTTGCCAATTTGCCATGTTTACTGTATTCAGAATATTTTTTATGGCTAGGTGTGGGGAGGCTGCTTTTCCCATCAAACAGGCTAAAAGAATGGATTCTTTGTCTTCATTGAATTTGTAAAGAGCTTCAGTAATAGCATTTGGCAAGGGTATATAAAATAAAATCAAAATTGAAAAAAGCACTGGATACCTTCTGTTTTATTATTTTGACTTTTAGAAGTTGATTCAGTAATGCAAAACTCAGGCTTTTTATTGATTTCTGCATTTGTATACACAGCCTTATGTATGTATATGCACCTAGATATTCATTAAATCTTTATTATTTTATTAGGCCCCTGAGTTGTTTACACCTGAGAGAGCTTGGAAGGCTCTGCAGATAGCAGAGGAAAAGCTTCTTGGACCATTAGGCATGAAAACCTTAGACCCAGAGTAAGTACAGTAAATATCAGATCAAGTGGTAATTCCTAAAGAAGATAAATTATTTAATGTAGGGCAGGTGTGAAATCTTCATTTATACCAATGAAATAAGGCTGCAGGAAGTACTTCCAGAACAATTGTTTTGCCATTCTAGAAGTCCATGCAATTGATTTCTTTATATAGGCAATGGCTGGCTGGTTTTGGATGCCTCACAGTAAGCAAGTCAAATTTGGTATCATACCAAAGATGTTAAATTTGCATCTTGGGACATATGGTGTTTGATACAGTGTACAGCACTACAGTTTGAGTCAAAGGATAAAATTATGACTCTTAAGTCATTTCCATTAAGTCCTTGTCCATTTTCCTATCAAATTTAAACTTTATTTGGAATTCTACTGTCATGTAAAATATAGAACCTGTTGGAGATGTCCCTAACTTTACCATCTATAAATGTAAATGATGAGTGTTTTGGTTAATTTCTGTTTTCCTTTTCTGTGTATAATTTTTAATTAAGACTTTGTTGGCATAACACATTTTATTTCTTGCAGTGATATGGTGTACTGTGGAGTCTATGATAATGCTCTTGACAATGACAACTACAATATATCCAGAGGGTTTAATTATCACCAAGGACCTGTAAGAGCTACTTCCTTCAATTTTAGAAAAAGTGTAGTCATCCTTTCAAACCAACTGCTTTGATAATCATCTCTTTTCATTCTTTGTTTAGGAATGGGTGTGGCCAATTGGATATTTTCTTCGTGCCAAACTCTATTTCTCTAGGTTGATTGGTCCAGAGATATATGCAAAAACTGTAGTTATGATTAAGAATGTTCTTTCTCGCCACTATGTTCATCTTGAAAGGTAAGGCAACAATAAACACAGGTTCAAAATATTCAAAATACCAAGCTAGTGGTATCCACCATCCAATAACTGCATGTAAGAGTACAGATCCACTGTATAAACAGGATCTCATTTCTAGACAGGCAGTTGACTGCTGTATATGCAATTGCAGATCTCAAGTCAGGTTTCAAATACAGGTGAGATCTAGTGCCTTTTACAGATAGCAGAATTCCTAATACTTATCCATGTGAAGACTGGGTGAAATAAATCTAATGTAAAAATTAGCATCTTATTTCATACAAGAAATCAATTTCAGAAAAAAATGTCAGTGAGTTGTCTTTTTAAAAAATCAAAGTATTTACTAAATTTAAAACATAATAATGGAAGGGTAAGTTGTGACAGATTAAAATTGCAGCAGATAAAATGATGCAAAATATTGTTAGTTTTTTTGTGTTCTAAGTGAGGAAATTAAGGTTCTGAGGCTGTCATACTAATAGCCTTGATTTTCTAAGGCGACAGAGGAACTTGTATTTTGAGTTTTCCCTCAAACCAAACCCACACACTGTTTTTCCTCTTTTGCTATATATTTTAATTAATAGGGATTTGAGACAAACTAAAATAAACAAAAAACCTTGCCCTTGATATCTCTTCCATGTAATCTGCTCTGCAGCACCTGAAACACATATTTATTTGTACCCAAAAGAGTAATTCAGGACTCATGACAAAAGAGTTTGTCTGACCACACAAGGAAGAAAAAAGGATTTGTGAAGCAACATTTTGCCTTATGTAGTGTCTCGACCAAGTCTCTTGTTTGGTGGTACCAGAAATTATTTGCAGTTTGGTAGCACTCTTCCCTTTTTCTGTCTTAAAGTAGTGTACTTTTACTCTGATACTTTTTCTGTACAGAATAATTAATGTAGCAACAGGCTTTATTTGTATTTTTGTAAGTGTACTAGTTTGTGGGGGGATTTCATTCCTAAGGAGGAAAAGAAGGTTTATGTAATCAGGCTGTCTTCCAGCCCTTGTCACTTTTTGGCACCATAATCAATTTCAAGTGTAGTTTGAATACCATTGTTACCTAATCTTCCAAATGCAAAACTACCAGAATGATAAACAGGAGCAGCACACCAGTTGGGTAAGTTTACTTATTATTAGTAGCAGGGAGTTTGCTTTGAAGAAGAGACACTTCCAATACAATTAATAACTGCAGGTGAAAAAAATATTGGATCTCACTTACTAAAGGATATACTGTGCTTGTAGGAGAGCAGACCTTTAGTCAGGATTTTCAGTTTCCTACTGAGTTTATCTTACAAAAGGCTTTAAAATGAAATGTTTTTTTTATTTCAATCTATAATCTAACAATACTCACTTGTGTTTTCTTTTACCAGATCCTCCTGGAAAGGCCTTCCAGAACTAACCAATGAGAATGGGCAGTATTGTCCTTTTAGCTGTGAAACTCAAGCCTGGTCGATTGGTGTTATCCTTGAAGTCCTTTATGACTTGTAAAAGTTTATTTTGATTGATTTGATGAAACTTCTGTGGTCTTACTATTGGGCATAAATGAACACTTGGCTTACACTGCAAGGGAAATTAACTGTTCTGCACAATCACTTAAGCTGTGTCCTGACTTTCAGAGATGCTGAATGCCAGCAGCTTCTGTGCCCTATAACTGTGGGGCTTAAGTGTTTTGAAAATCAGGGCGTGACAATAAAATAAAACTGCAGTGCACACTTGATGCAGAAACTTCTAGTAAGGAGAAATTTTAAGAATATGCACAAACTTAATTTTTAGTAGCTTTGGTTTTTTAGCCTTTTCAAAACAAAATCTTAATGTAACAAAGTAAATTTGCTCCTTCCTGAGCTAAAAATAAGTAGCACAGCTCTTATGTTTTTTTTTCTTTGTCTCTTAAAGAGTAAATGGATGTTTTTGCAAATGCATGCTTAAGGGGAAGTAGACTAACCTCTAGCTTTCTGAGTTTGGTATGCTTTGTGCTCTAGCACCATGCATTATTGAAGGCATAATATGTTCTCTCTCCATTGAACTGTATAATGGGGATGTTTTTGTATGTGTTCAATTGAACACTCCACTAAGCAACCACAGAAATAAAGTGTATGAATACTGTAATAAATCAACTTCTGAAGTTATATATAAAATTTTGAAAACTTTACTTTGAGAGTTAACTCAAGCAATAATGAGCTAACATCCTATGTTAATCTGTCTTTGGATTTATTTAAATACCGTGAGCCATATAGCAAACCTGTTTTTTCATCTATATTTGGTTTTCACCATGGGTAATTCATAAGAAGTGTGTATACAATGCACAGCCTATATGTTAGGGAAGGCCAATGTGCTTGACTGCATATTAAATTAATTTATTAAAGAGGTAGGGTCACCTGAGCCCGTCTTTCTTGGGAAAATCCTAGCTCTGTTAATCAGGTGGAAACACTTAACACAATGGAAAAAGACATAGTAGCCTACTATCATAGAGGAGAATATGAGGCTTCTGGGCCTTCTGAAATTGCACCAGTAGCAATAAGCATGCTACCTCTGTGTGGTGTCCTTGGGGAACAAATCCAGTGAACATGATGCAAAATGTGTTTTTTCACAAACATTTGGATGCCTGCATGTCCTTATTAAGTTCAGGGTTCACAAACTGAGAGTAGTTGGTAATTCTCAACTCTTCATACAATTTTTCCATCTTAGTGCAATAAAGATGCAGAGAGTGAGGTTGACAACACTTCCCATGTCACAAGGCAGAAAAGCAAAAGCACTATTTCTTAATGTTTGACAACATATGCTGAAAATACAGGATGTAATGATAATGCACTAAAACACATAGATCAAGATTTTATCATGTCTGTATTTTAAAGTTTCTGTATTGTGTCTTAAGTACAGTGCACACATGCTGTCTTGTTCAGGGAGATGTATTTCAGGTAGATACTGTAAGGGCAAGTTAACAAGTTCAAGCGATGAATTGTAAGATGTGGCTGTACTCATATACTATTTGTTTGAAAGGTTAATAAGGATTTTAACTCCTTGCTGAAGTGTTCAGTCCTTAGAAGTTAGGAATAGGTAATGTCTATATTATACCTGAACTTTTGACCTGCAGTACATGGGTTGGGATTTTTTTATTTTCCCACACAATGCATAAGAAATGTCATTTGATCAAAAATGTTACTGAAATGTCAGCTACAGATTATTTTTTTAATGTGCAAGAGGCATAGAAAGTATTTTTCATACTGCACTGAACTTTCCAAAATTCTTGCTAATTATATTGAGGTTTATGTCCTACTGTTTCCTACTGAAATTACATATTTCTTGTTTATTATTTCAAGGTATGTTTTATGGCTCCTGTGGCTTAGAAAGCAGGAACAAAATGGCAAAACAAAATTTGTTCTTATTTCATGAAAACATTTTAAAATTGGAAGTGAAGCTTAAGAGCTATGACTGTTGAAGATTTCCACCAGGTGTCAAAATTATATTCATTGGCAATAACACTCTTTAAGTGTTGGAAAAAAAAACATGAGAAATTTTTCATCCAAACCTTCCTATGCTATGTACAGATTGCTTTCCAGTTTTGCAGCCTGCACTGCTGATAGAGACTGCATATTTGTCACTGCTAGGGTTTTTTTCTAATTTAATAGTAAAATTTTAAAGATAAACCACCACTGTGTACACAAAAATACATATGTTATGAAACTTCTAAACATGCCCATTTATAATGTTGCTTCTGCACTGATTAGTTGAGCATAGTTTTAGTGACAAATATATTAAATAGGGAAAAATATGTATTGGTTGACTTTGCTGTTAAGTAGCAACAAAAGTAAGATTTAAGGTTATTAACTTTATTGGGGGGTGGTGGTTTAATGGTTTTGGGGTTTTCCTTTTTTTTTTTTTTTTGTCAAAAAGCTACTCAACACTTTGTCAAGCCAGACAGTTGAAAAATGAAGAGGGAAGAAAACTCTAACATAAAATGAGCTGATATCCATTTAGATCCAGTCATTATCCCCTAAAATAGCTGACTTATATTGACTGATCCTAAGCTATACCATTATAGTTTATATTTTACACTCAAAAACTTCTAGTATTGCAAACTTATAATTGGTAAAATAGAAATAAACTAAACTCAGTAAGAACTGTGCATCCATTGTGTTCCAGTTGGTGCTTCTTGATCTATATTGTATTAAGAATTATTTTTCCTCCCAATTGAAATAATTTTAACTGTTACCAATGTTCACACAGTTAATAGCTCTTGATTTACTCAAAGATTATTAACTTGAGAATTCAAGTAAACTAATGTATCATTCTCACACTGCATGTTGTAATGTAAAATGGAAACATGAGCTTTACATGTCTGTCTATCACCAACAACTGATTTTAGAGAATGTCATTATTCATTTCTGAAATGCACAAAATAAAATTCTTTAATTCAGTTATCCTTCTCTTGTGGTTGTTTTTTTTTTTAAAAATCCAACTTTGCAGCCAGTGTTGCTTGTTCACATCTTGCAGTTTTACATAGAGGGGTGAGACTGTTAACTCCTCAGGTTAATGTTAAAATGTGCTAACAACCCTTATAACGAAAACAGCTTATTAGAAAAAAGCATGAACTTGAAATTCTTATCTTGGTGGCAATGTCAGCTGTCTTAGCTAAGTCTGAGTGGGTTTGGGTTAGCAGACCTTCTGCTGTGAATGTTTATATAATTTAAGATTTAGTATTGCAAATTTACCAAGACAATAGCCCCAATTAACTGATTTACAGATACCCAAGTGATACAGTGATTAACTTTTTAACTTAAATTCCTATCACCATGAAGAAGGCATTATCACTTCTCAGCTCTGCTTTGTAAAATCAAAGTCTCACAGCACGGGTGCTTGGTATACTGAATGTTTTGCAATATCCCCATTTTATCCCTGCTTTATAAAAATAGGATTTTTTTTTTCTAATTCTCTATTCAAGCATTTTCTTTAAGATGTAGTTTATTATTCTGTTGTATATACTTTTAATAAACATTCTGTTGAAATATGGTTAAGGAAATGTAGAAGTGACAAGTCGCTGAGTTGTTCGGGCAGTTGGTACGGTCGGAGCTGCCGCCTCAGCCCTCATGGCACCTCACGCAGGAATAGATGGATGAAATGTTACTGGTGCCTGGCAGGTTTCGCTGGAGCTTGTGTGTGCCTGCAGGGGAAGCGCCTGCCGTCAGGACACTGCAGCTCTGCCCGCGTTGCTGTGTGAGGTGCGGCGGGAGCCCTCGCCGCCAGAGAGAGAAAGAGAATGCTCCCCTCTTCCGTGAGGCTGGGGTAAGGGACCGCGGCCACACGGCCTCAGTCCGACCGCAGCTGCCGGGGCGGGGCCTGGAGCCCCGGGGCCCCTCAGGGCGGGGCGGAGCCTGGGGCTGCCGGGGTCCCTCAGGGCGGGGCGGAGCGCCTCAGGTGGGGTCTGTGCACACCGCCGGCTGCGGACTGCTCCGCGCACTCTCTTCGGGAAAACGGGAAAGCTGCCCAAATTGGCAGCTTGTATTCCTTATTGAATGTGCCTGGAAACAGTAACGAGGAAAGTGTACTTGCCTGTGAGCATTAAAACAACACCTGTTGTTTCAGTGGAGAGGTACAAGGGAGAGGTCAGCTCTATTCATTTTCTGCAAGGTTTGTGGTTGGTGTTTCTCAGAAATTACTGACGAAATTAAAACAGAGGTTTCCCAGTTCTGAATTTTGCATCAAAGTGCAGGTGACCAAGTGGACCGATGGCTGTTTTTAATGGGAAGTATTGATCTCAGAGCACGGGCGGCTGAACAAGGCACAAAGTTGGTTGTCAATGGTTTTAGCAATAGCTGTTTTTTACAGGCCCAGATTCTGAAGTAGAATTAGCATACAGTGGTAAAAATGTGAACCTGAGAATAAATAGAAAACAGACTGTGGCTAGTCAGGTGGCGTTCTGAGCCATCTGTTCCAGGCTCTCGTGTTTCTCTAAGCACCTGCCCAGCCCCGTTTGTCTCATTGTGTACTACCTCCTTGAATCTGCTTTTTTCAGAAATCTTAATCTCTGCCCTGTGTCTGTTCTGTTTGTAACCTTTCAGCACAGGTGGCTGTTCACCCTGTGTAATAATCTCAGTGTATTACACAAAGTTCAGTACCACTGACTATATTTGACAAATAGTAAACTTGTTCACCTAAATTCACATAAGTTTATGCAATCTGTGAGATCCATGAGCACTTCCCTTCCCTACCCTTTGTGTGCCACAGCAATATCTCAGTACAACTTCAGAGACACTGTTCTTCATATTGTGCCTTTCTGCAATGACAATGAAAGCTGGCCATGAAAGAAGAGAATTATGCTGCAGCCTGACAAGGGTCTTAAATTGGATGGTGTGGACTCCAGGTACTAATGGAGGTAAGTTTCTTGTGGACTTCTGTATTTCTGAGTTCAGACTGGCAAATAAACTGGAGCTGAATTTTGTGTGATGGTGAGAAACATAAGATGATGTCTCCTAATCAACTTTAAAGGAAGATGATTTACAGATTTGTAAGTACAATTATTTTTAAAGCATGGTGTTCTAGAGTAGGATTAAATTACAATAGTGGAAGCCTTTTTTAAGGTGATTTTTAGAGTCACAACCACATAATTTGAAAAAGCTGAAAGATTAATTCTTGTAAGTGACATCTCAAGGAAAAGGTTTCTACAAAACGAACAGTCTGTTCTTTTGTGTGATAAATGCAGGGGCTGTTTTTAAAATCTCTTTGTAATTGGTCTTATGGCCATTGTCTATAAGGGTCCTAGATACAGCCTAGACCTGGAGAGGGGTACCTGTTTTAATAGTGTGTAATAAGAAATCAGTTCCAAATGCAGGAGTAAGGCTCACAGCTGCTTGTGCAATGCCCTGAAGAGCAGCCACATAATGAGGTAATGGTGTCTTAGCAAGAGCAGTCGTTGGAGGGCAATAGTAGGTTAAGTGTTGCCAAGATGTGTTGTGATGTTATACCTAAGGAGAACTTGGGGTAGGATTTTGTAGTTAGTGTATAAATTTTGTGGATGTGAACGACTGAATAAAGTGTCAGGGATGACATGTTAGAAGGGATCTTACTTGACTACCTGGTAATCCAGCACGGTGGGCTGGAGGTGAACACCACAGTAGAAAGCTGGGGGTGATGGATGGAGCAAGAATAATGCAGCTCCTTATTACAGATAAAAAATAACATTTCCAAGCTGGCAGCAGAGGGAGGCGCCAGTTGGTCCCTGTGACCGTGCTGTCTCCTGCCCAGGCTGGGCCAGGCCATTCAGCTCCCCCTGCTCCCTTCAGGGCTCTGCATTTCTGCACAGCTACACTCGCTGGGCTGGCTCTTATGAGCTCAAGTCTCCATTCCCGCACGTCAAAATCATAATAAGTTTTTACATTTTTAGAAAATGTTTCAGTAATATATCCTCTTGTAGGAGTAGTGGGAAAGGAATATATCTTTGGTGGCTTAGTGAGAGTTTGATTTTTTAAAGGATAACTGGAACTAATGAGTATTCCAGCATTAAAACATCCAGTTGTCTATTTCTCTGTTTTTCAAAGTTATTTTTTTCAAAGTTAAAAAATCAATTTATCTCCTAAAGAATGGGAAATGCTAGGATATGAAACCACGTGTATGTTAGGCATTTATTTATTATTTGCGTCATAGTTCATCTGATGCTTCTGTAATTGCTCACAGATTTTTTTCTATTTCCTTAAATGCTTTGTTTATGGACAGAAAATTTAATGTGAAAACTGAAAACAATTCTGCCTGGGCAATCTTTCACTATAACTGTGGTTATTTTAATTTAAATATGTTGTTACATGGATATTTTTTATTTGCATTCATTGTGTGTTTAACGGGCTGTTTTTTCTAGCAGTTATTCCACTTGTTGGAAGCTGGATGGGAGCACCCACATTTTCAAGGTAATTTTGTAATTTGCAAAGCCTATAATCAGACCTACAGGGACAGCTGTTCAAGAGCTGGTTTTGTTTTCTTGTAATGCCTGGCTGGCTAGGACTGCTGGAGGTCTCCCTGCAGGCCTCTGGAGGGCCAGATTGATGTGTTTGGAACAGCTAGGTGACTGCACAGCTTTTTCAAGGCCTCCAGGCACCATTTAGTTAAATTTAAGAACCAGATCCTCCTATCACTTAGATCAGAGTAAATATACAGTAATTTAATTTCCACATCTTGAATAATTGCACGTTTATTTTTGCATAATTTTCTCTTTAGTCAGTTTATACACCTTTGCAAACTGTGGTTAAAAGCATAAATCAGATGTAGCAAGGTGAAACAGTTGTTTGTTCCAGGCTAGGGAGTCTGTACTGTGCTGGGGTTCATTGTCACAATAGTTTCCTTAAAGCACTCATACAGGGGTTTTTTTGCCTTCCTTGACAGTACCTTTGCTGGAGTCTAACAGAACATACTCTAAATTCTGCTGTAGTCTCAAAAATCTGGTAGAATTTTGTACTTTGGATTTATCAAATTGGTGGAAACATTCTCTTCAGGAATATTAAAAGCAAATACAACCTTGTTGAGGATTAGGGGCGGGGGGAGGTGTTAGTAGTAATAGAGAGGTGTTTCTCTGGTCATTTCCGTCATGTTTTCAAAGATGACCTTACAATAATTCCTTAAAAGTGTTAGGATTTGGAAATTTGTACCTGTGTTATTAGAAAGTCTTGTTTTGTCTCTGCTGGAACATTGAGCAGAGAAGTCCAGAAGTTATAATATTTAAAAAGTGAATATTTATTAGTTTAGTAGCTGAGGTAAGAAGCCTTCAGTTAGGCAATTAAGTATTTCTTCCAAATTTCAATAGATACTTTTTATTGGTCATGAAGTATTTCTTCTGAACTGAATATTGATGTTAAATGTCATCTTGCTTCCTATCCTGCCTGATTTCATCTAACATAAAAGGCTCCATTTAATTGTGAGGAGTGGGTGTTTCTGTGTCTACTGCCATTCAAATTATAAAGCATTTCAGTATTTGTTTAGAGAGAGAGCGGGAGTATGGCTCTTTCTTGGAGGGGTTTGAATTTTAACTTAGTGTTTGACTGTCTGAGGAGCAACCCTACTGCTTGGTGGTCAGTGAATCCTTCAGGAAGGTCAGAGGTTGAGGATTGGTTATGACAGAAAGGGAGCAGTGAACTTAGAAGTTCACTTCTGAGTGAATACCCAAGAGAGACAAGAAGAATGTTTCAAAGGGAGGAAGCACCAAGGAGAGGAAGTTCTGATGTCTGGTGTGGCTGCATGCCACAGCATGCACAGCAGAAATGATGGAGAGAGGGGAGCTGCAGTTTGCAGGCTCAGTCTGGGCCTCCTGGCTGGTCTGTAGGATCCTGTGTTTCAGTGGAGCAGACAGCACAACCACAGGGCTCTACTGCTGTTACACCAAAGTGCAACACCGCCCTGACCAAGAGTTCTGGACCACTGAAGGGAAGAGCAGCTTGAGGAACTAGTTGTAACCACAGATGAATTTCCAAACTTATTTCAATTATCACCTGGTTTTCACTTCTGAAAACTAGAAACTTCTTAAATACTGAAATCTCATAGGGAGAACTCTTGTAGAGGCTGAAAAAACATTTCCACTTGACTGAAGTGAAAATTGGCATTATTTTGTCAGCCCTATTTCCACCTCTTCAGCCAGTTCACTATGGTGTCTTAAAGTGGTCTCAATTTTTCCATCTTTCACCCTTCTTCAGCATAGCTAGAACACTACTGTGAATTTCACCCAGAAGTCATCAAAATCTGTGGAAATGTAAGTACTACATCAGACTCAAAGGTTTTATGTGCTTGAATGTAACATTTTAAAGTCTTTTGATGTCATATACAAAAGGTCACACAGAATAATAATGGCTGTAATAGTATCTTTTGTCTTATAAATTTAATTCTCAGCGTACTCTATTTAATTTGCTATAATTATATACTCAACGTACTGCTAGTAAATATACTCTTTTAACATGTATCTGCTTGATGTATATGTTTTTTAAAACATGGGGGAGGCAGTAGAAATCAAGGATACTACATCTTTAGCATCTTTCCCTATTAATTCTTTGTTAAATATCATGGTACATTAAATTTCTTTTCAGGAAATTGACATGAGGAGGCTTTGAAATACTATGTATTTGTGGCAGCAATTAGTACACACCATTCACAACTTGTATGATCCCAGTGCTAAAGGATTGCTCTGAATTAACTGAAAGGGCATTGGCATAGTATGTAGTGCCCTTATCTTACTTTCTTGGAAAATTGTGATTGCCGTGCTCTGAGAACTTTTGGTAGCTTCAGAACACCTGGAAAGTGGATGGCAGGTAGTACTAGCTGGTGTACACACTTCTTTTTGGAAAGTTTCGATCTTTGTTTCTTGCTTAGTCCTTTTCACTGCCCCTCAGAGTTAAGCTGTAAATATATTCTGCTGAAAATAAGAATGCTGCTCACACAGCATTCCTAATTGGCTGAATCTGTCATATAAACTAAGAATCATTAATTTTGCTGACACTGTTGCATGTGATTTCTAAATGCTGCCTCCATTGCTGGGGACACTATCAAAAGAAAAAACCCTCCTGTCGTTAGCACATGGTTGAGTGACTGGTAGTGGGTCATAATTTCAGACAGCAGCAAGTTCAGCAGAACACAGACATTTAAACACAGGAAGTCTGGAGTTAGTTTCACATCTGTATGGTGTTAATTCTGCCTGCTTAGGTCATTCCCACAGTGCCCTAGTAACACAGTGACAAAAATCAGTTTTGTCTGAGCGCTGCCCTCGTCACCAACTGCTTCTGCCTGCCCCATCTTCAGGATCCACCAGTATGTGTTTGATCTGTGATCCCACGTGTGCCAGGGATTATACAGCATTTCACACAAGGCCAAATCTCACCACACTCTGCAGCAGCCCTGCAGGTCTGCTGGTGCCTGTGCCTTTAGTTTGCACTACCTGTAGTTAAATATCTAGTTTATAAAAATAAATACTAATCTCCTACAATTTACAGTTCCTTTGTTCTCACATCTATCACACCGCATGTTTAGCCTTCAGGAAACCCCACAGCCTATGCTCATGTCTGACCCAGCTGTACAAAACAGCTTTCTGGGCTCTGTTTCAAGCAAGGTGTACAGACTGAGTTCTAAAATGTGTTGCAAATGTTTCCAGAACAGTTCTTTCTTTGGTTCATCACACGGTTTTATACAATGGAACAACTCAAATATTCATTGAATGCCTTTAGAGATGTTATTCACCATGCCACGTTCTGCAGAAAATTACATGGCATATGAGGAACTAATTAATGAAAGTTGTGTCTATACATTATTTCTACAAAGGTTGATTTTAAAAAAATTGATTCCGTAATTTAGGTCTTTGGATGTGTAACCCACAGGTTTATTTACTATACTAAAAAACCACATTTCTATTACTGTTACTGGAAACCACACAACTCCTACCTTCGTTTTACTTCCACATTGATAAAGAAAGGATTGGAAATATTAAAAAATTAACTAAAGATGAAGTTCATGTTTCTGATAAGTTTGTATTTGAAGCCGAAAGCATCTAGCTCCACAGCTAAATCATGTGGACTAAATATCTATGAGATGTATGTTCCTCCTCAGGTACAGTAATTTCAAGACCATAAGGCGCACCGGACTATAAGGCGCACTTTTTTTTTTTTGCAGCAAGGATCTGCCCCCAGCTCCAACTGCACGGTTGCTGGCCGAGGCCCCGCCTCAACCCGGCAGCCATGGGCCCCCGGGCCCGCCTGTACCTGGCAGGGCTGGGCTATGCCTGCCGCCGCTGCGTGCAGCGTCCCCGAGGCTGGGCTATGCCCACCGCTGCTCTGTGCAGGGGCCCCGCTGCTCTGGGAGTTCCCTGGCGCTCCGGGTGCCCCGATGCCGGTGGGCTCGCCCCACGCCACCACTGCCCCGATGCCGGCGGCTTTCCCTCTCCCCGCCTGGGCTGTGCTGCCAGGCTTTCCCCCCCTGCCCGGGCTGCTCCGCCGCCACCAGCTTTCCCCCCGCACTGCCGCTGTCCCGATGCCGGCCTCTTTTCCCCGCTTCCTGGGCTGTGGTGCCTGGCTCTCCCCCCACCGCCTGGGCTGCTCCTCCGCTGCCAGCTTTCCCCCCGTGCCGGCGCTGCCTCGATGCCACCGGGCTTGGCCCGGCCCGGGGCTGCCCCGATGCTGCCGCCGGGCGGGCTCTGCTCGTCTGGGGACTGTTGCGGGCTCACACTTCCAGGTTTGCAAATTTTGCAACTTTGTACATTATATAAAGCACACCAGACTATAAGGCGCACTTCCGGGTTCGGGCGAAAATTTTAGTCAAAAGGGTACGCCTTATAGTCATGAAATTACTGTAATTCTGACTTGAAATGGCTTTCCATTTTCCTTTTTGCCCTTTCCTATGCTGTTTTTCAGCCCTCTCTTCATTCTCAGTTGTATTACTTCATTTGAAATAATGTTGGGAGCTATTTCAAGTGCCTTCATGAATGTGGATGTTTAACCCTTTTATAGCAGAGCTGCAAAGGCACATTTGGGCCTCAGCAGTGCGCATGGCACTGTGACTGTGGCAGGAGCACCTGGGATAACACATTTTCTTGAGTGGCTGTAGAAATTCTCACTCACTGCTTTGTGAATCACTACAATGTTGAATCACTGCAAAGTGGTCCTTAGACAACTGACCTTGAGTTGACTCTCCCAAATATTTTCACTTACTAAATCTAATTAAAAGATGCATTAAGGCTATTTATATTGCTGTACCTCTATAATTACAGTTGCTATAAGGATGCTATTCTTTTGTGAAAGAGTGATAAGATGTTAATAAATAGCCTGTCTTTCATACTGTGGATAACATCATACTAAGCTTGAAAGTCTTTATAATAATAGATTGTAGTAAATTAATACTTCTCCATAAGGAAGTTTATATATCATAATTGTGTTCAAATGCATCATAAAAAATAATGCATTCTGTAAGGAATTTATTTAGTAGATGGAACATCAGATTGGAGGAACCCAAGAAAACTAATTTGTTAGTCCTCATGAGAAGAAGTCCTCTGATTGTAGTGATGTGATGGCCCTAAGAAGGCAGGGCAGTAGATTCTTGGTGCAGAGCAAAAATTAGAGGATTTACAATTTGATTTGCCAGACATGCTAAATGGTAACTGATTACCTTGGCTTTCTGTATGCCTAGTCTCTCACTACAGGTCCAGCACGGCAGTGAGGGACTCTGTACCCAGAGCAGCCTTGATGGTCAGCAGCTTCTCTGGGGAAACATCCTTAGGAAAAAATCCCACTGAAGGCCAGGAATGGCCTAGGCCTGCATTCCCTAGGAAAATAAAACATTAGATCAGAAGTGTCATGGAGCTCAATTTCTGGTTTTGTCCAAATTATTTTGTATCTCATGAGTATTAACAGGGTTTTCACATTCCTTGTGGAGGGGCTTTTATATTGTGAGGTTAACACCTAGTGCATCTTTGCGCTTCTGGTGGCTCTGACTGTTCCCTCCCATGAGAGTCACCTCCTTCTCCTCCCTGACCTCTGGCTAAATGAAGGAGTGGATTACTAGCAGAGGATTGTAACACTTCCAATTTGCCAGGTAGGCGGTAGTTGCTGTGTTCCAAAGAGGTTACCACAGCACCCCCCACAGACACACACGTACTTCCTGCACTCTGCTTCCAGGGTTTGTTAAAGTTATAAATCATCTTTAGTGTGTACTTGGTATACTTTAACTTAGCTATTTCAACTCCAAGGAAAACCCAAATAAATAGGTATCTGTTTTCTCAGGTGATCAGCTTTTCACACTAGTTTTTCCTGCCAGTCCTAATAGAAAGTAATTATTATGATCTCAGCCATTTCCTTTTCCTCATCTTCCTATTTTCCATTACGCAACTATAATTATTATTGATTATACCTAATTAGGATTCATTGTGCTTCAAAGATTTAATACTTGGTCTTTGCCTCTAAAAGGTGATAATCTTGCATTTAGGCTTAACATAATGAGTAATACAAGTGACAAGGGGACAATCAAAAGCAAGGACAAGAGCTACCACTTCAAAAATACATCATCTTTTCCTTAGTTAGTGAGCTAGTTATCTGTCATCTAGTAAAGTCTAAGTTCAAAACATTTTCATTGCTAGTATATGGAAGGGAATAGTACTGGTGTGAAGCTTATTTACTTCTTTATTTATGAAAAATGTGTAGTCTTGCGGGCAGCAGTATTTATCTGTACAGAGCATGTGCGCTTCATCGATCCTCTAAATTGCTTGGCTTGCTTACACACCAGGGACTCTCTTTTTCCATTGCACAAAAAGGTACCCAATGAGTCATGATTCCCTGTAATCAGGCATTTGTAGATGTCTGTCCCTCACCTGTTTGGAGCTCTCTGTTCTCTTCGGTTAATTTCTGCATTTTCTTCTATGTTCAGGCCTTTGTGTGCACTTTATATCCAGGGTTATGTGGTACTGAAACAATGACAGGACTTCATATATGCCATTCTCGTTGTCCTCCAAAACAGATTTTCCCCTTCAAAGTATTAGTTGTGTGTATTCTCATGTTTTTACTTTGTCTAGGAAGTCATATGTCATTGTTACCGTTGTTAACATTTTGCCTTATCTTGAAAAAGGGAGTCTAAAGAACCTGATTCTACAGTACCTAAGGAAAAATAAAGGATTTCATAGCCTAGTTAAAATTATGTCATCTCTGTCTTGGTCTATAGGATAGAAAACTTTGACCTGGTAAATCAAGACTCAGGATGTAAAGCCATGCCAAAAGAGTGTGATGTTTTACAAATTGACTTTGCCAATAGGAAGTTGGTACAAGCCACAGCTCACACAGGAAGACCATATTCTGTCTGGTGGAAGAGTCATTGATGTTGTAGGAAATTGAATAGAAATGAATAAGAAGATTCAGAGGTCAAAAGACCTCTTGTAGACATGTTTTGTCTTCAGCCTCTAGATCCATTGTCTCTTATTCTGCTAAATATAGTGAGCAGTCTTTACAAACTAGAGCTACTTGCACTACTAAATCATGTATGATGTTAGTTGCTCCGAGTCTTTGTCTGTTACAAATTCTATTACTGTACTGCAATTAATACTATTGCCATGCCATGGGGATCCCAAGCAGAAGCCAGATGCTTTTTTTTGATAATGAATTTGTGGGTATTGTGGGGATTGTATTGGGAGGCATTATTAAACTCTATCCCAATCAAACAGCTTCAGACTGGTGAGTAGAGAAGAGCCTGAAAATGTAGATTTTTCTAAATATACTACACTTCAAATTAAATATTTCAGATATGATTCCAAAAATCATTGCTATTTTGAAATAAAAGGGAGACATTGTTCCAGCTACTAGGAAAGGACTACTTATAGAAAATGAGTTGTTTTTTTCCTTGTAGATTTCAATTTCACCATGAAAAAAATGTTATAAATACTGAAGAAAAATTGTTTCCTGACTATTCCCTACAGAGTTAACTTATGAAGTACAGGGAATTCACCTGCTTCTGCATTTGAAAGGGAAAACTCTGTGCAACCCAGGTGACATGAGAACACATCCTGCTGTGACTTCTCACTGCTATGCAGAGTGAAAGGAAGGGCTTGGGAAACAGTCAGGGAATACCTCTGGAACTATCTAGACTTTGATTGACTGACAAGTGCTCAGTGCCAAGATGCATGTCCCAGTTCTGGCACAGCTGGAGGAGACCTGTATACACTTAATAATAAACTTCAACTTCTTCTACTGAGAAAGGCCGCAGTTAAACAGTTTCTTTGTGGGCTTCTCTTGGGCCTTCAAAGTGTCTATCAGAAAATTAATATATTTGTATTAAGACTTTCTCTGGAAGCCCCAAGAAGGTGTTCTTGTGTTGATTATAATGCCATAAGCAATCATAACCCTTGTTCTAGTAAGCTTACTAAATCTTCTTGCAAACATTTTTTAATTTATCTAATAAGTGATTTTGGTTTTTACAAATTTAAAGAGTCTAAGTGATGGAAATGATAATTCATTATCAAGTGAAATCAATTAGTCTGTCTAGTAGGAATTTAATTTAATAGATGCATGCAGCATCTCATGTTACCCACTCACTGTAGCTTATCAGTAGCTGATGCAAAGAAACACAAGATAAATCTTTCACTAAGTGTCTTTCACTTGATCTTTGTGTTCAGGTCACCAAAGTCAAGGTATTTTAGATGAATGAGTGAAGCGACCTCTGGACTCTAAAATATTTTAAAAGTAATTTGCATTTACACAAAATGTAAAAATAGATTACCACCAGGAATTTATTTGACTTACACATAGAAGAGTCCATCTTGATACCATATTGCAACTATCTCTCAATAGAAGAGTGTGCCCAGCTAGTGAGAGATGCTGACTTGGCATAAATAAGGACCTGGTGGATCAGGCAGAACTGGGCACAGTATACTTATTGCCAAGGCTAGATGCACTAGAATGTCATCTGCAAAGTACCTTAAAAAAAAGAGAAGTAATATAGATTTTGTGAAATTCATGAATACAAGTGCTTCAGGAGTGATGTGACATGTACTTCTGTTCTGAACTATCATTAGCTTATGTGCAGACAGACCTTGCTTAGAATCAAGAGGGCTGCCTGAGATGGAGCTACCCTAATCAGTCATCTACTCTGGGTTATAGTTTACATTCTCAGATTCCATCTTGGATTATTAAAATCTTCTCACTGAATTTTTGTTAGAAGTGTTAGTTGACAGTGACGCATTTGATTTTTTGGACAATGTTTTCAAAATGTTTTTGCTCTGTCTTTGGTATTTGGACTGTTAATCTACAGTCAGATTTACAAAGCATATTTCCTACATCCAGTCCAAGGCAGGGAGACTAGGACATAAGGGAGACTTTTTCGATTTTAGGTAACTTCTTCGCCTTTAGGAAGTTCTTAGGTTGGAGGGAAAAGGAATATCCTTTTATGTGATCACACTCATGTTTTTCTACTTCAATTAGCAATAGCTCCTTATTAAATTCTGATTTAATTATGCTTAAGATACTGATGCTTTTAGGAGTAGAGTAGGTACACCTTTACCAATCTTCTTGATTTATAAGGCTAAATATTCTAGAGGTTGATTTTTTTTTTTCACCAACAATGTAGCTAGCACAAGTAGTTTATCAGAAGTAACCAGGTAACAATGATAGTATTTTTTCCAAAATCTGTAATGTGGAAGCAGACCTTTTCTGGATGCTGTCTTTCAAGAACTAATGTGTTGTAATTGTTATTTTGTTTCTATATATTTTTCTAAAAAGTCTTTTTTATTGTGGTGAGAATAAAATTGTTCTCTGAGAAAGGAGGCCATAATAAAAGCATTTTCTTCAGTTATTCTTTTCCCTGTGGTTCCAATTGCTGCATCTGTATGACAAAACTTGCATTTTGTGGAATAGATCACTTAAGTAATTGTCTTTTTAAAATGTTAAGCTGGAGTTTAGTCTTACATATAGTTTCAAGCTCCAAGAGTTCTAGAAGTAATCCAATAGTAATCACTGTAAATCTGAAAAAAAAATGTTTATATATTTGAGTTATGTTTGGCTTGTGAAAGTTTGCTGAAGATGTAGGTGGAAATTTTAGTTCCTGGATAACCATATTATACATCAGTTTTGAAAACATGTCAAGTTAGTGTGAGTATATGATCTCTTGCAGAATAATGTTCTGTGGCATAGTTCTAGAAGTAGCTCACAAAATGAAGATATAAGGAAGTTATTGACCATCAGCAGCAGTAAATTTAGCCGTGCTACACAGTGCTCATGCCTAATACATGCAAGTAGCTCACATCCAAGAAATGGCTCTAGTTCTAAGTCGAGAAATCTTTGTTTATATAAATTAGCTACTTGAGCGGTGCAAGCAAGTTTTTTTTTCTGATGATTGAAAAAAAAAGATGAATAAATGGAGAGTAAACAGTTATTTTTATTTTGAGTTACCAGCCTAACCATATTCAGATATTGGTATGCATCAGACTTCTCGTAGGTTGTCATTAAAGAATAAGCCCACCATGAACAGTGTCACTGATTGGTGCCAGCTGCCTCTTCCTGAGCCATTTGTGTTCCTCCTTAGAATTTTCTGAAAGTACGTTTTCTGTCATCCTACTACTATCAGGTGCTTTGGGATGAGTCTTCTTTTGCAACTGTGAAGATGGTTTGGATATAAAGTAGAAGATGGAGTTCTGATGCAATGGCACCTAATCAAGTCCTGAAATAATTATCACAGGACTGATTTCAGTGCAGTAAGCTATCTGCAGAAATGATAATAGGTGTTGCTCAAGCCTGGCACACCTAAATTCATGTTTCCCAAGCCATATAAATAAATAGTTTTCTTTGTGCATCCACACCTCTCCTGTCACACCATTTCTGAGCAAAGAAGGGTCCTTCATCTAGATTAGCAAATAGATTGAAGCAGACACCCTCCTATTTTCATAACACTAAGTATAATTTTGCTATGCTTGCAAGTGGATAGTATAATTACCATTATTCTCTGGTACTATAAGTGACATTGCTGTTACTGGTTCCCAAGCTTAATTTTTATGAACCTGATTTTATCCAATACCACAAAAAAAAAAAGGTGCTTCAAACTTCAGCTCAGATAATGATACATTTTGTATTTTTTCTAACATTAAATCCAACCTTTTATTATTAAATACTTTTATTAATAAACACTTTTGTTAGGAGAAATAGTCTCAGATATAGCTGTTTCTGTACTTATTAATTTGCCTCTAGTCTTTTCGATACACTGAACATGCTCTACAGATAGTTTTAGCCTTGTAACTGAAAATAACATTAGGTCCTTGTATGGTATATACTACGCTTTTAATTTTCATTCTTCATTAGCACTTCAGTTTTGTATGATCTCCTGGATTTCTTCATTTCAAGTAAACAATTCTTGAAAAATTTGGTTTTTTCTCCTTCTAGCCTACAAAATAATATCAGTAAGTAATAGTTGATCGAGAAGGAAGTAGATCAGATTACTGAGATGTGTTGCAAACTCCCCAACATTCCAAGTAAAGACGAATGTGTCATCTAGAATTTGGAATGCAGCAAACAATTTGCTTTACAGACAGTTAGTGAACTTGAAAATAGTTTATGGCTTAGAATTATCATCAGTTCAATGTGAGATTCTGCAGCACAAAGCCAGGAAAGAGCAGATATCCTTAGGGTGCTGCAAGATCTGTTCCAAAAATTAATTGTAGGGTAAGTCTAATGAAACTGTTGAAAACAGGATATGATGAAACACGAAGCACTCCTTTGGCTCCCTCACAAAACCCTCCCTCCTCTTTCTATATTTTCTCTCAAAATAAATAGCTGTGACTGGGTTGAAGTCAGACTACCACTAATGCTACACTTTTCATTTTTGTTTCTAGCTTTCTGTGGTTGTTAAATACTGGAGACTGAGCCGTAAGAGATGCAATTTTCAGTGATCTCCTTTTTTTCTCTTTTGTCCTGATTATCTTAGTTATCCACCATGTGTGTGTTTGTTTAGACAGAAATTCAGGGCCTTAGTGGATGCCTATTTCTGTAGGACAGTGTGGATTAAACCTGCTCCCATGATGCAGTAATAAAATCATTCACCATAGTGAAAAGTGTCTAGTTTAGTAATGCTGCAACCTGTGTTTCTCAGTCTTGTATTGCAAAAGCTAAAGAAACAATTTCACAAGTATTCTGATATACAAGAGGATGGTCAAAAGGGTCTGACTAAACTGAACACACCTAGAAGTTTGTGTCTCGAAGGAATTGGAACACGCTTTTCCTGTTCTAACAATAAGTGGAAAACACTGTTCTCGTTTATTATTGTTCGCAATTTTAGAATACATGAACAGTTCTAATACCTTGTTATTTGGTGGTGTAAAATGTCTCTCTCAACTCCTTATATGAATTTCAATTTGTCATTTCCACAAATGGCATTACAGATCAGTAGCAGCAGCTTGGCCAACATCCTAAGCCAAAGCCATGGGAATCATTAGATTTCGGTCCAACCCCAGTGTTGGTGTGAGGGAGTTTTACAGCAGTAGAGTCTCCCCTGTAGCTGGGAAAGCAAAAGCACTGAGAATACAGGATTGCAAATTGAACCATACAAACCTAGGAGAGTGGAAAAATAACAATCCTTGTCCTCAGTACTTGAAATACTGACAATATTTTCCTTTTTGGGAGGGCAAAAACCTCTCAGTTGGATGTCTCAAAATTAATTTGTCCAGAATTTCTATTAATTTTTTCTTATCTCCACATCATTTACATTCAGCTACCACAGCACACTAAGGCACATATGTATCCAACTGGCTTGTGTTTCCACAATAAGGGATTTGGAATCAAGGTTACTAGTAACCAAGAGGCCAGAAAAATTTGTGGTGTGTCTCCACAAGTGACAATATTAATTCATAATAAATTAAGGGCCATCCCCCTTCCCTAGGGCTCCAGGTCAGTGTCAAACTTTGAACTTTGTGTTGAACCCTTCCAACAAAGTGGCCCTCTACAATTAAACCTCACTTAAACTTTTCCTGAATATAAATTATAAATGTATGAAACTTCAGGTACCTTGCAGCTAAGCACCTAGACATTACATTTGAGATTTATTATATATATGAATAGTAAACAGTGAATTTCTCTACTCTGTACTTACTAACACCATATGTTACAAACATGGATTATAATGGAAGTTAATTTTTATGCTCTGAAATTATAAACTTCCTGTTGTTGCCCATTAAACATTTAATACTGAGATAGAAAAAAAGGACAAATTTAATTCAGCAGCTAGCTAGGCCACTGATCATTTTGTTGGTCATCTCTGCGTTGCTCTTGTAGCTCTCTGCATGGGGATTTATGTGGGGAGAAGATAGAAAGCTTCTGTCTTTCAAAGATCTGCAATTGCTCTTACAAAAAGCTGGGGAAAGAGCTGCATATGAAGGTAATGTCAAGCAGCATTCTCAGTCCTTTAGAGCTACTTTAGGGTCACTCAGACCTGAAGCTTTGACAATGTTAAGGTGGAAATTGAATATTGTTTGCAACTCTTACTTTGGGAGCTCAATCCAGTCCGGTCAAACACTTGACTTGACTGGTTCCTTTTCTCCCCTTTTACTTTTCTCATTTCAATGTTTATATGCTTCTGTCTTCTTAGTAAGGCACAACAACTTGTCCAATTTAAGAGCTCTGCAATCTTGGTATGGTAGTTTCTGTAGCTGCATGGTATGGTATGTCCTTTATGATTTCACACAGCTCAAATGAGATGGAAAGATAATCACCTGGGGAGTTTGAGAATGAGCTGGCTGGGCTCAATACACAGTATTATATCTTTCTCCATTCATCTAGCCAAACATATTTCAAAAGCAAGATTCAGGAAGAAAATGAGTAAACTGTAACTTCTTCCTTCAATGTTTTAAATGCCTCCCCTATTTTCTTGTATTTTTTAATTCCTAGTTTGCATTAAATTTACATATACTTTCTTCCTAACACTTTTTTTGAAGAGTGGTTTACTTCAGCTGTTTGTTACATATCAACTGTATGGCAGCTTGTCACTGAACAATCCTTCTGGGAGCATTTCATTAGAAGAAATAGGCCAAATTTTAATACTCTCGACCTTGCCCATTCCAGTTCATCCACTCCCAGCTGTACATCTTCTAATGCCTACCTTAGTCATGCCAAGCTCACATTTTTCTCCACTGAGTGTTAGGTCCTGCTGGCAGACACTGCCTTGTCAGTTAAAAGTAGGGCTCATTCTCAGCTATAAATCTCTATGTTGTTCTAAGCAAGTGTAGACCTGTCCCGACCTTTCAGCGAGATCAGCTTAGACAGAGTAGTTACTGCATTCCTTTTGCTGAAAGCAAGTATTTGGAACTTAGATGCCCTAGTGTAACTTTAAAACTAGAGATTCTAGAATATAAAAACATGCTAGAAAATCTCAGCTTTAGTGGATGATCAGTATTAGGTGTAGGACAGGTCTTGCCCCAGTTCATCTGTTTTTCAACTATCTGCAAAACAGGTGAATCTTCTTGTTTTAAAATTTAAATTAAATTAACATGAAAGTTTTCAGAGCTTTAATGCAGTCTCCTGTAGCATATCTTCTATCATTTTTCTTGGAAGAGTCTGAATTTAACATCTTAGTAGAAATACGTGTTGAGATTATTCTTGTTTCAAAGGGTTTACTGAGCACAGAACCAGGTGAAAAACAGTAAGAGAAGGGGAGTAGTCTGTTCAGGTATTCCTGCATCTAATTTCTGATATTAACATAATATTTAATAATTTGTCACTGATTTAAAGTACTGATACTAACAGAGTTAGCATTATTCAGATACTACCAAGCAGAAACATTGAGTTTCAACATGTACTACACATTCCTATTTCAACCCATTTATGATTGACTTTTAAAAATTTACTATAGTAGATGGTAATTTTTTCTTCCTTTGGGGATTTTGACTTGATTATTTGATCATGTGTGTTTCCTAATATACTAGTTGCAGAATGAATATTTTAACGTGCTCACTCACTGTAATAGCTGTGGACACATATATGATCTCATAGTTGGCCTTCTGTTTTGCTTTTATTGATGTGAATCAGCTCCTTTGGTGATAGAACCGTAAAGTACAACTAGCTACAAATCTATTTAAATTACACCTTTTGACCCTACTCAGAATTACTAACTTTCCAATGATACAGTAGCACAATAGACACCAGTGTGCTGTTGTGGAACATCCTGATCTTCAAGATAGGACACCATGAGATGTGACCTGTGTGAGAGGATCCTTATTTGGCTGTGTTGCTGTGGACAGATTTCAGTACACCATTGCAAAATGACCTGCTGAAATCCTAAATGCTGTTTATCTAGCTTGCTGCCCTGTGTTTGACTGAATATGTGAACATCACAATCGTTCCAAGATCTTGTATTTTTTTCTGAACTGTGGCTCTCCTGCCCGCAAATAATGTTTCCTAGAGAAAATTCAGTCGGTTTTCTAAAGCACTCTGGGTTGAATGGACCAGTGCTACCGTTTGTAGGGCCACTATGATTGGAAGACTTTATTTCTGCTATGATTGTAATACATATCTATAATCCTGTGAAAGCTGTGCTTTAGCTTTTAGAATGTCTTCTGTAGACAATGACACAAGAGTAGTTTTCTATATCTCTTACATACTGTATTCTCAATTATATAATGCTGCTGTTCTTCCTTGGTATTTAGTAAGGTGTATTTGGTGAATGGGAATGCTTGATTAAGTTTCTTTTTCAAGTAAAAAGGTAGCTTGTTATTTCCTGTACTCAAGGCACTTGCTGTAGATACCAAGAGTTTTCATTTATGGGGTTTTGGCTATTTGCAAACAGTGTACATAAACAGATACATTTCCTTCCAGTGACATTTTCATTTGAAGGTGGAAACAACACATGGTCATTGATGTTTTACCAACATTAAAACATCACAGAGATTTGTATAATCCCTTATCACAAATGAAATGAGCATTGCTATGGTAGAAGCAGAAGCATCAATTCCAAGTTGTTGCCCAAAAATATGTTGCCAATTATTTTGTCAGCATTGGTTGTTTGAGGTTGTAGGAGATAGTAATCACATTTTTCATGGCAAAAAAAGCAATTTTGATATCAAAGAAGCATATTTGATATGCTATCATCTTCTCAGTTAAAGGAATAGTAACCTAAAAAAATCCATATCCCAGTAAATATAGAGGAGAAGAAGAAAGATGATGGGACACTGGAGAGAGGTGAAGCTTTGGGAAATTAGAACTACTGAGTTTGTGTATTTAACATTAGATACCTACATCCACAGGGATATTCCAAGAAGGTAGTGTGGAGTTTTTTAGAGAGCCTAAGCTGATGTGGTTTCTACTGGCTGTATGAATTAACTACCTTTTTACAAATGTGTTCAGACTCCACAGATGCATTCCCATCTAAGAATATTTGAATGCCAGATATATTAGTTCAAGTCCCTTTGCTTTCTAGAATATCAGAGGGAAAATCAACAAAGAATCAATGTATGTGCTATGTCTATGACTGATCTGTCCCATGGTGGGTGGTGCTAATCCATAGCAGATTTCAAAGCCCATAGGCATTTTTCTAAATCTTTCATAGACTGGTGTTTGCAGTTAGATTCTAACAGTAGAGAAAGGATGTTACAGAACATTAAAAATTCATCTTGATTTTGGGGTCCGGACAGTGTGCACAGATACCACAAACAAAGGAAAACATAAATTTCTCACAAACTGACTCACTTTCTTGGCCAATCTTGTCTGTGTAATGCAGAATTGTCATATTGTTACAAAGTGACTCTCCTACAACCTTCCCAACAAACATAATCATGCCATTACTGTTTACTCTGACAGCAGCTTCTTTCCATCCAAGAAACTCAGCAAATTTCACAACCATTAAGCCTCCCAATGAAATAGTTAAATGTCATTATCTCATTTTCTAGATGAGGCATATAGAAATTAATGACTTGTTAGAGTCATACAGGAAATTTGTGACAGAGCAAGGAAAAGATGGCAGCTCTTTCAACTCTCTAGTTTTTAATTATCAAAATTATTCTTTTTTTCCTCAAATAAAAGGCACTCTTGGTTTTGGAACAGCACTGTAAATGAATGAACTGAAAGGCTCAATTATTGAATAAGTAAAAATAAAGTACCAAGACCATCTCTGCGACTTTTCTAGCAATATAATGGAAGAACTGTGCTATTGTTGGCATGGGATTGCTTTTAAGTGGAAACACACTAGAATGCAAGAATCCCAGATCTCAATTTGAAGAAGGTGAGAGAGGGACCTCAGAAGTTTGATATAGAAACCTGGTGAGAAGCACACAAGAAAGGGCTCTGGTTGATCTGCTATTACGCCTTAAATGTGTTGATTCATCACTGGGCTTTTTGATTTGCCTGTGGCTGAATCTCAGTATTTCAGTTTAAATGGAGCAAAAAGCAGTGTTCACTGTAAGGGTCACACACGAGGTTCATTTAAATTTCTCACACCTAAAGAAATCCCCATTAAGTCCACTAACCATTCTGATACATGGACACAAGGAAATAAGATGTGAAATTCATGGCACTAGTGCTTACACATAAAATACATCAGAGATTTTGTTTGGAAAGTTGTTGTAAAAGTGAAATACTTTAGGATATATGTTTTAATTTTTTTTATTATTCTTGCTATTTTTTACTATATACACTTAGATATTCCCATCTATAGTGTAACACTGTCCATTACAGGAGATATTACGCTATCTGTATGTGTGTGTGTTTTATCTATATAGATTGTATGGCATGAATTTACGAAACTTTGAGCTAAGTTATATTGTATAGGAAAGGATGGTGGAGGGTTTTAAATGCAGGAGTAGAAATGGGAAGGTTTGTGTCCTGAGAGAAATACATGTGAATCTTTGAAAATAATTACTGCATTTCTTATTGCTTGGATATTATCCTACCCACCTGCTTGCGTTTAAATTAGAGGAGTCCCTTAGGAGGAATTTCTGGCAGAGGTACAAATAAAGTGGAATCCTGTAGATAATCAAGGGTCCTAATCAAAAAGTAAGGAAGCCGGAGATCATGCTCAGCCTGACTCTGACCTGGACTGATGAAGTTTCTTCTTCCAGTCAAGGTTAGGGTGGAAGATGATACTTATGAAATCTCAAAGATGCTGGCCTACGCAGAGAAAGGGGTTGAGTGAACTTTTCAGGGAGTGTCACTGAGTGCTGACAAGGACTGACGCATACCATGAGTGGCAGCAGACTTTCTATATGACCTTGGCCGAGTCACTTAATCCCTCCATGACTTGGTTTCCTCATCTGCAGAATTGGGTATAAACAGTAAATCTTCCCTGCCTCACAGGGAGCTATGGGGATTACTTCATTTATGTTTGCAAGGTGTGTTCAGAGACAAACAGGAAAAATGCAGTGGAAGCATTACTATTTGTTGCTGGAAACCTGTACAATATCAAATGCCTTGTTGATCATATCCTGGAAAATATATTATTAACTGGTTATTCCTTGTCAATCTGGTATTATTGGAAACCACAGGAGCCCATCATACCTTCCCTCTTTGCTCTGCTTCCTTTCCAGTAATTGTGCACATGTAGTTAGGCAAAATTAGAAAACCTGTCTTCCCATAAAAAATATGCCTCTTCCTAGGATAGCAGCTTTTTGGCTTCTGTAAATGGTGAACCTGGGACTCCCCAAATCTACAGTCACATTCTCTTACCTAGGAACAACCTGTATGGATTGACACAAAGATAAGTAATCTACTTTCTTTAATCACACTTTTGAAGGAGTGAATAGCAAGTTCATTTTGATTTTGAATTCCTAGGGAATGTCCACTAGTAAGGACATCTCTCTCTTGACCTGAGAGATTTAAAGAAACTTAGAAGCTGCAGCTCTATGTTTATTAATGACACATCCATGCCATTTTTGATCACACAGAGGTGCAGGTCTCATGGGTCTCCATTACAGATATGCAATTATGTGTCCCCCAAATTAGCCAAAATTCAGTTAGCCTAAGCCAACATTTTTCAGTGACTGGATGTACATCAGCAAAGGGAGTTTATACAATCCAGTTTTGTACCCTACATCTATACTAGTTTTGAGCTGGTACTGTTGGATTGGCAGAAACTCTAAAGCTGAACTTAAATGTCTGAATCCCAGCTGCTCACTCATGAATGGACCATACATGCATAGATGTGCACTGCCTTAACCCCACTAAGGAGAATTCTCTAAGCCACAGGGACTTAGAAATAGCCTGTAAACATATTTCAATGGTAGTTGAAGTATTCTGGATATATAAATACAAATTACAGTCAAAGAGAATTTTTCAGTAATACCAGTAGGTGATGCATGTAAGTGAGACCATTTATCTTCTCCATGATTGGGAAAATAGTGAATTTTCATTGTTACTATTAAGGCTCCAGTTTTCTCGTGGACTGCATATCTTGGTAGCAGGATCCCTCTACTATCATTTCTTCCATTGCATTAACATGTTTAGGTTTCCTTAAATCAGAATATAGTGTCTGGTAAATGACTAACAAATGGTAGTCACTGTGGCTTATATGAAGTATTGCATATGTTTGCAGCCACACCCAGGCACTCACCTTAAAAGCACATAGGGACAATACCACTTGTTAGCTTGCACAATGCATGAGATAACGTGATGCAATGTTCATATGTCATTGCTCTTGTGTGTGCTGCTCATGTCAGGTGTTTCTCCTGAGCAGCACGTAAGTGCCTGCCACCCATCAGCTCTGCACAGTCTTGTTCATCCTCATCTCCACTGCGGCACAAAAGGTTCGGTAGAAGTAATCCGTTTGATCACTCCCTTTCTACTTTTAGGTTAAGTCAAGGCAAATCCTTTTTTTGCTCACTAATTCTCGTGTAAGGCTCCCAGTGACATCATCTATCTAGGACTTTCAGGATGTGAGCCATTTTGTTATTTATTGAGCTGCTTATTTTTTACACAAATTTTAGCAGGGTTTAAATCAGTCAGGAAAAATGCTAACATGACCAAAGACGAGAAATTAAAGACAACAAGGAGTTGTAATATATTTGGAAGGGATAATTTTCATATCTTTTTTTCCCTAGAAAAATGTGGTTTACTCAATTATCAGAGAGTTGAATGTTTATCAAGAAGACATTTAACATTTCCTTTGGAGTGAAAAATATACTATATAAATTTTAGTTGTTTTAAAATTTTTAATACAATTTATTTTTTCTGAAAAATAACATCATGTTTATACCTACAGTTATTTTGAGCAATATGTAATATTGCTGTAGGATATGTTGGTGTATTTTCAAGAAGAGAATCTATTTATTGAGAACAGGAAGCAAAATGTTCCTTTATAAATAGAAAATGTGGCAATACCTTAAGTCCCTGGAAACAGAATGTAAATATTGATGTGCCAGTATAAAGCAGGAGACATGCTGGTTCTGAAAGAAGACTAAATAAATCTGTCTTTTCCTTTAATCATTATTATACAATTCACATAGCTGTTAAGAATCCTTACCACTAAATTTAGACAAGAATGTTTTTGAAAATAACTTGAGTTGAGTAGTCTGGAGTTTTATATAAAAAGTATGCAATGGTAACATCCTCTTATCACACTAATACTGTTAACTGAGAAAGCCACTTTCATTTGGAGATGTTATGTGGGATATTACAGAATTTTCTCAAATATTCAAAACCGATATAAGGAAAACAAATTTTATCTCTGTCATTTTTATAGTTTATTCTTGACCTTCCCTGCTTAAACAAGGAAGAAACAAAGAAAAGGACTGGGAGAGCTTGGGAAAGCACCTGGCACTAAAGAGGAGTCAAGGATGTTCAGAAATAATTGTGATTTTTTTTCAGAACTGTGGAAAATAGTACTTGGAAAAAATGAAGTTTCTTTCTCTCACTTCCCACTCACTTTTGCTGTTCCACAGAGTGAATTTGGACTACTTAATGAAAGATGTAGATTGTTATAAACTCAGCTCTTCATATCTGTAAGACCACTTGTTATATGTACATTTTCTCTGAAATCATTTAGGAATGGCTACTGTTAGAACATTCATTGTGTCCAGCACATGTGAGGTGTCTGAGCAAAGAGTTTGCCAATTCTTTCCTGCCCAGGCTAACACTCAGGGGTGTATCTATTGCCTATGGGAAACATCAAAGCAGTTTGACAAGGATACCAGACCCTGATGAAAGTACCACCACCTATTTTGCCTTGTATATATGTATGTTGGCTTTAGCTGAAGGTTTCTTAGGTTTTCTAACATTTCCAGTTGCAATGTAAACTGCCAGATTAAAAATAATCTTTGTCTCAGTTGTTGCAGAGAGCAAGCAGAAGGCTGTTAAGGGTCATGAAGGAGGTTGGAGGTCCTGATGTCAGTGAGGAAGAAGGAAGTGGGCTGCTTACTCTGACTTGTTTTAAACAGATTTTAGGAAACAAAGTAGTACTGGAAACTTTGCCAGGGTTGACAGTTCTTTATTCAAGAAGAGAGTCTTTTGCTTATGTGAGTAGCTGTCTTCCCCTGTGTCCATCCTGTGCCCTTTAAAATTTTCACCCACTACCCCACTGCCCAGTAGCTATCCCCCTCCTCTCTGTGTTCTGGACTCTGGACTCTGTGCCATGTTCCCTGGCTTCTTCCTAAAATGAACTGACCCACTGTCAGTGGCACAAATCTAACATGATTATTTTACTGAAAGAGCAGCTAAATCCATGTGGACTACATACAATCAGAGATCTAAAAAAAAAGGCTAGTATTCCCACGAGAATTTGCATTGAAGGCATTCCAAGCAGCAGGGAATTCCAGTGCACAGAGCACCGTGTTGTTCTGCACAGGAGTTTCAGTACATAGCAAACTTTGTAATCATGGTTTCACTGGAGTCGGGAGTTTACCGCCTGTTCAATTGGTATTTAAATTATGATCTCAAAATTATCCTTTCAGGTGTGTAGACCTGAAAAAGACTTTTTTTTTTTTTTTTTTTAAACTGGCATTTTAGAGTACAGGTAAATTAATACTGAATCTGCTATGTTTGATTCAGTGGGAATACTGTTCCTTTGAAATAAACCGCAAGCAGAGTGTTGTGTAAGAGGGACGCAGGTTTACAACTCTTGCATTGTAAACTAATGGTTTGAGTCTTTACCAGCTTATTCACAGTAGTGTTTTATTAGTGCTACAGCCAACAAAAGCATATTGCTTGTGTTATCTATGCTACTTTATAACCGTATTACCGAGATTACAGCAATTCATTGCCTGACATTTATCTATCTGATGGTCAAATCAAATGTTCATGGAGTGCTCACTGCTGCTCAAAGTAGCCTGGAGAAATAGTTCTGATCCCTCTGGTTACCTCTCAGTACCTCCTAGCTGATTGTGAGGGAGGTCTTGCAATACACATTTGCAAGATCCCATCTCTTTGGTTATGTGTTTCTGGTGTGAGCACTTGTCATTCCTTTACTGTGTAATTTATTTGATGGTGTTACTGGTATGCTATTGCATTTGTGGTGTGCAGCATGATTTTGCATTGCTATTTATAACATTGGTATTAATGGTGAGTTTGGTGGTATAGTAAGAGAAGAAAGATTATAATCTCTTCCCCAATGGATAGCAGATATGAAATAATGTATTTCATAATGGAACAGTGTAAATAAAATGCTACTCCTTAATTAAAGGTAATTAACTGAAAGAGAATACAGTTAGTTAAATTCACTGAATCTTAAAAATATCTAATGTTCTTAAAATGCTGTGAGCATTTTGAATTTAAATACATTTTAAATGCATGAACATTGAGGAATTGAAGAAAGTTTTTGTGAACAGTCTTTGGTTAAAAGATTTCCATTAACCAAAGACTTATCGATTGACCATTAGCCATGGACTCATAGATTCACAGAATTCCCTGGTGAAATAGGAATGGCTGTCATATTGTTAAGGTCTTTGAAAGAGTCCAGAGGAGGCCAACAAAGCTGGTGCAAGGGCTGAAAGGAAGGTCCTGTGAGGAGCACCAAAGGATTTTGGGCTTGTCTAGTTTGGAGAAAATGAGGCTGAGGGGTGACCTCATTGACCTCCACAACTTCCTGAAAATGGGAAGTGAAGAGGGAGGTACTGATGTATTCTACCTGATGTCCAGTATAGGATGTGTGGGAATGGTTAAAAGCTGTTTTGGGGGAGGTTCAGAGTCGACATCAGGAAGCATTTCTTTACTGAGAGTTTGGTCTTGCACTGTAACAGGTTTCCTAGGGAGGTGGTCAAAGCCCCAGGCCTGTCAGTGTTTTAGAGGCATTTGGAAGGCATGAACTAGACAAATAATTGCAGATTGCATCCAACTGAAAATATTCTATTCTATTTTATATACCATTCAGCTTTTGGACTCCTCCCAATCTCCAGTAAAGACATTGTGAAAATGCTTCTGAAGAGTAAAAAAAAAAAAAAAAAGTTAGTTCTGAGTGCGCATCAGTTGCAATAAGTTCATAATCTTCCCACAAGGTGCATGAGAAGAAATAGTCTCATTAATTCTTTGCTCTGAGAAAATGCTTGGAAGTATGACAATCATTAGGATTTTCCAAGTCTTTTCCAACTGCAAAAAAGGAGTAGAAACATGAAAAAGGAGCAGCAGAATACTCAATGGTAACAGATTAATAAGACTAATATAGAATATTTTACTGGACTTGTTTATTAAATATTAGTAAGGAGTTTTTGTATAGCATAATTCCTTTGATTTTAGTCAACATACTGGTTTAGGCTACCAGCCTTCAGAAGCCCTACCTGTGCCAGATGCCTCGATAAAGGTCAGAGGGGCGTGACTCACCTGTGAGCAGTGTGTTGTCACCGCCAGTTTTGGGCAGGACAGTCCCACCTGTGGTGTCCCAATTCCAGGGCAGAGGCACAGCTGGCCCGGATTGGCCACGCTGGTCCCTCCTTGGCACGGATTGGCTGAGCCTTCCTCCTCCTCTGTCTCATCTTCCTGGGACACTGGCACTGCCCGACTGCAGCTCCTCCACACTGACCACAGAGGGACCGGAGGATGCCCACGCATCAGCACTCGGTCGATAAGGTGTGTGGTGGGAATGTGGTGGGCAGGGTGCACACTAACTGGTGATGCTTATTCTGAAAGGCTAGAGAATAGGACCATAGCTCATCAGGAGCATCTAGGAGAAGGAGAAAAAATACTCATAAAGAATGGAAATAGAAAGGGGTATACAGGAGTCAGTCCTAAACTGTTGGCAGGATGGACTTTCAAGGACTGTGTTTTTCAAATTATGGAAAAGTCTTTATCATATTAATTAAATGCTCTATGTTTAAAAGCTTTTAAAGCCACTTTTGTCTCTATTCAGAAGTTTGCCCAAGGCTTTGGAGGAGCAAACCACCAAAGTGTCTCTTCCTGAGTCCAGTAGAATTTGAACATGGTAGCTAACTAGCACTCAGGGATTTAATTGTTGGCCTGAAGCCGTATTAGGCTAAAAATGGAAGAGGATGCTTAAGGCAGCAGCTCAGGTGTTGGAAAGATGAGGGCCATGTAGACTCATAGGAAGAAAGGCTTGAATCTGTGATTTAAAAAAAAGTAGAATTTTTCCATCAGATGAAGGCACTGATGTTATAATTAATTTTTCGGTTTTATCAATTTTTTAAAAATCTAATTAGAAGTTTGCAAATAACATTCATTTGCAGAATTCCCTATGCTTCTATTTTATAAATATTTAATTTTTGTTTCTTTAAATTTTTCATGGAGAAAATGTAAAATATGTGATGTAAGGCAACATGATTACATTGAGTATGTATTGGAACTCAGAGCCCATTGAAGTTTCCTACCTCAAGTCTGGACTTGGAATTTTTCTAAGATGCTAATATCTCTCACATCTAAAAGCTAGTTCCAAAAGATGACATGATGAGACTTAGAATACCTCTTGAACTGTTAAATCAGAGAGCTGATGCAAAGAAAAGGCATCTCAGCCGTGTTTCAACTCGTTGTACTTGTATTTCTGTCTCTTTTCTAATAAGAAAAAGAGGAAATATTTCAGACTGGCTTTCTTTCATGGCAGAGTGCAGTTCCAGACATTTTCCAATCCTAGCTAAACTAGAACTTTGTGCTCTGAAATGGAACATCTGATTAGTTTTTTTTTCCATCTCTCCATGAGTCAGACAGAGATTTCAACAACACACAGAGTGGTTCATATTAAATCACTGTTTACCACATCTGTTGATATAATAGCACCCACATGCTGTATTTAAAACTTAATTAGAGGTGGGCCACGTCAAAATCGTCACAAGAGATCGGATAACCGCACCCAGCGTGCTGATACCAAAACATGATGCTTACCAGGATCCCATTAAAGTGACACTTTGATGAGGCTTTGGAGGGGCACAGTCTTCATCTGCTTTAAAGACACGTCTATCACTTTCCTGGTTGCTGCTCTGAGTAGTTGTGACACTATGCAAACCTTCACCATCCTACTTGGAACTCTTTCAACATTTCTCAGTCACCTGTTTTATTATTTTATTGTTGACTCAGTGACTTTTTAAAAAGTTGTTGAAGTTCAGAATTGCTGAATGTTCACAGTTGTCTATTTTTCTCCTGCTTTCAGATGCTTCTGTTACTTTTTTCAGTAGCACATACAAACCCAAATGACCTTATGCATGAATTAAAATACACAGGTAGATGGTGCAAATTGAACATATCTCTAACATTGTGTTTGAAATGCTTTTAAAAATCACAAGTAAATATCTCCATTCTCTTATGTCTGTTGTGTCACACAAGGCAATCCTGTAGCAAACAGCATGTAAAATAGCATTATTAAATACCTCTGGAGATGTAACTGTTGTATCAGCAATTTTGTAGCTGGAAGAGTGAGCTGTTCATAAGATGTAATGGCCTTTTAAATTATGTGATGCCATAGTTGAACATTTAGACTTTGAACATGGGCTGGAAAATCTGGTGTTAAACACCTGAGAATACTGTTGGGAAATGTTTCCTTTCTTTCTTGAAAACAGTTTATCATCATTGGCCATGCTGCAAGTGAAGTATAAAGGAAATACCTTTTCTTCATGGGCAGTGCTGGAAGATTTGACTTAAGTCTTGTCTCTTAGTTATTTTTTGTGAATTTCTGTACTGTTTTGTAGTATATTTTTTACTAATAGGAAGCATGCAGCAGTAATTTCATCTTTTTAAACTGTTTAGAAGTTCCAGAGGACTTTGCAGAAATCTTTTTTTAAGTCCTTCAGGAAACAAGTACTTTCAAAATCTTTTAAGAGTACTCCAGGGCATTTAACTAGATTTCCTAACCCATCCCTTAGAAGTGAGAGTAGGGAAAGCAGTCAAAGGGGAGCATGCTAATCATGGTTATATCTACAATTTGAGAGAGCAAGGAGTCCCTCTGAGTTCTTACATAGCCAAGGAGCAGAGCTAAATTGACGGGTGCAACAGTGAGGAACTTTGTTTTAAGGACTTTTCTTGTTCCAGGGTGTAATGCAGCAGACATGGCTGTTAGTAGATTTCTGACATGTAACTTGAAAGTTTACACTTCCATTAATAATTCAGTATTTTTAAATTCTAATATTTGTGTCTCTTATTGCACTTTTCTGCCAGCATATATAAGTATTTTATTTTAATCTTTTTCTTCCAAATACATGAATGCAAAGAAAGAGCAGCTTTCTAGGCTTGCTTTGTTTCCAGTCCTAGAGAAAAGCAGATATTTGCCAAACATGGCAACAAATTAAAAGTTACTATGAACTGTATTGTCTTTTTGTTCCACAGATGAGGAGACACTCCTGCTTTGTTTTTTTGTTCTGTGGGATATTTTTGCCTGGAATCCTTGGTTTTCCACAGACAAATTCCTCAATTGATTGTGATTCTCTGTTACCAAACTATGAAGCTGAACCACAGACATCTGCACCACCATATATTATTGCTGTATCTTTTGATAACTTTGAGCCAGGAAATGAAGTCCAAGGTAAACAATCTGAATGACATAAAATCTTTGTCTGTGTCTTCCAGAATTACCAATCTTCATAAAAATCCCCCCCACTTCCCTCTCAGTCTAGATAATTTATTCTTTAACTTCAATCTTGTTCATATATACCTAAGATATTATTGTTTTTTATGTTTTATATCTGTATGCACATACTTGTATAACTGAAAATACAGTCTTTCTTTTTTTTTTTCTTTATCTAATAAATATATCTTAACTTTATGCTGTAATTTTTTGTGACAAAATTAAAATTAAGTGGGACAGCTGGCCAAACTGGACTAATAATTAGTTGCTCTTTAACTTTGAGTATTTGCTGTTGAATCAGGCCTCTGCAATACAAAGGGATCCTACTCATTAGTTCTTCACATGCTGTCATCCTACAGCAAAATAAAAATTCAGGACGCAGTATGAGACAACTTAAGAGTGATACATTTTGAGTCACCCTTCTGCATCCCAGATTTTATCACATTGCAGGAGGTGGAGCTATTGTGGTTTAAACCACCTTTGTATCTTCCTAATCCCAAATTGCTCTCTGGATGGAACACCTTAGCAGCCTTGTTTCTCCACAGTATGATGCCATCTCATGATGCTGTCACACTTCAATTGTGAATGCTTCTTGTTCTAGCTATTCATGCTAGAAGAAGTAGAAGAGAGTTCTGACCTGCCACATGTCTGTTGGATATCAGTAGCTGAAAGAAAACATTATTCACAAGTAGTTACTCTCTAGCTGGGATTCTGATTTACTTTAACCTAGTAGCATGGATGTACTTCCATGGAGAATGATGTATCAGGAGAAGAATGGAGAAGCCTGCCCTTCTTGGGAAAATGTGTGAAGAGCTCCTTCAAGGATGGGAGGGCTCTTTAAAGACTCTGCAAATATTTAAAACACTATTGACAAAAATGGTGGTTGGATTTAAATATATGCAGACTGTTCAGCAAGTCAAATGAGATTTATCATGACAAAAATATTGAATCCCAGATGCTACTAACCTTGCCTTTTTGGTCCCTTGTTTTCCCTAATCATGGAGGTTTTCAGCAGTACTTTTTTCATGCTCCCAGTATGTGGTCTCAGGGAGCCTCACTAGGTTCTCTTCCACTGAGACTATTGCACTTTCACTGTGACTCCTACAGGTCATCCCTGCTGCATTTAGCCCTGCACTCAAGGACTCCATGGCATTGCTTCCAGGAGACCTGGGGAAAATTAGTGAATTAGGACTGTAGGTTGATGACAAATTGGAAGGCTAATTATGCAGATGTTTGTTTGGAAATACTAAATTATCAAGGTATGACTGGTCTTTGCCTTGAATTTTGTGTTAATCTCAGGTCATCTGCCCTTGTTTTTAATGATGACAGATATCTCTGTTCATAAACTGTTATTCTGATTTTGTTGCCAAAGCCCCTAATAATGGAATTAGCAGAGAAAAGTTATAATAGATCATAGTAAATTTAGTTATGCCTTTTGAAATCTAATTTCAGTTTTGATAAACACAAAGCATGAAACTGCTCTCTACCATATTTTTCTGAGCTCCTTCAGTAGCAAAATTTGAGTAATATTGATTATCTCATATAATTATTAAATTTTCATATTTAATGTAGAACATGGAAGCCAAACTATAGTTTCTACCTTTTCAGTTATAATACATTAAAAAAAAAGTTTCTGCATTTCAGTCTTATACCAAAGCTAATCTTTTATTTTAAAACAGAGGTAGAAAGAAATTCAATTCCCTTTCTCCTGTAGCAATTTTGACTTTGTAGGCTTAATTAGCCTAATTTAGTTAGCAGGACCACTGCTCATTTGGTAGAGCAGAATTCATTTCAAAATTGTCAGTAAATCATAAATTTCATGTTACTTTACAAAGAAGCACCTTTCAATTTTTTCCTTTACCTTTATTGTCATTCTCCTTATAATTAAGAAAAGTGTTTTAAATGTTTTTCTAGAATTGTACAGGGCTTAAAGTAATTTCTACACTCTGCAGAATTCCGCACAATGCAATCTTGTACCTTAGAGTGAAGCAAATAGCATGGTAAACATTTAGGTAGTTTTAGTGGTATATGAAATTTACCTTTCTCAAAATTCCTCTTTTCACAGTAACTCTAGAAGCACTTGAAGATGCTGGGTTTAAAGGATTTAATCTACAAGCTCGAGAAATAGATGGAGATGTTCCTGTTGGTACTTTTAAAATTACAGATCCAAACACGAAAGGCTTGGCATGTCATAACATGACGGTATGTGTGCAGTCTTTGGAATACTTACTGAAGCTGGGGTTTCTCTTAAATAATAGAAATAGGGGTCATTCTTTATACAGCAAAGCTATTTCATCAGTAGAGTTTAAAAGGTTAGGTTTTCTCAAGACATCCATCTATCCTTTTTATGTAGTATAAACGTGATATAGAAGTTCCCTGGCTCTTTGTAGGAGGACATCAGTGTTACCTGTTGTAGTAGACACAATTTCTGTAATAGTATAGCTAAAAGTCACTCTTACATCTTATATAATTATATGTAATTCTTTTAAATTGCAGAATTCAGCAGTAAGTCATGCCAATTCAGATGTGAAACAGAAGATTACAACAACATGGATTGCTCCACATGATGTTAAAGAGCTTCAATTTATGTAAATAGTTGTTCTGTTTGTTTGGGGGGTATTTTTGCCTTGAAATTTTATTTCTGTGTTGAGATGGACCTGTGTTGCTGTTTCAGATATTCTTGTCCATCATATTTTTTTTTCATAGTTTGCCATAACTTCCTCCTATGTTCATTAAATAATGCAATTTCCATTTCAAGATATAATTGTCAAATTTAATGTCCTAAAGATCTTAATATATGTAAATAATTCTTTTAAGCATAATGTTATTAATGGATCTTTGAGTAGCCATTTTTTACACTTTGAATTCTTTAATTACAACAGCAACAAAATATGAATGTAGCTCCTTCCCTGAAAAAATGAAATTCAGACTATATTCAGTTATACCTTTCTTCATTTTCAACAGTGGCAGAATAATAATTTGATGTAAATTCTTCTAATATAAATTCTAGAATAAGTGTATGACCTATGAACTAACTTCTGAAAACAGGAGAAGATGCATTTAACCTGCTTTTAATGCTACATCTCTTGCAGATATGAAGCCTGTAAAAACACCTCCTACTCTAACAAATTCATGCTTGAAGTGTATTGGAAAATACCTAAATATTTGATAGCTTCTATTCTTTTAAGTGCAGATTTATGATAAGGCCATCTTTGTCTTACTTGATTAAATCTTGAGGAATACCAAGAACAGGCAAAGAAGGCGAAACCACAATTGCTATTGCTTCCACTTGTTGCCGTGAGAATCAGTTCACCATCATAGATACAGATTGTCAGAGCATGTGGGACAATTCTGATGGACATTTGAGCCAATGCTCCCCACTGGAGTCAGTGCTTCTTCAAGCAGTGTCTATTCCTCTTCTGCTTGTTCTCAGCATCTGTTTTGGTTATCTTCAGAATTATGCTGGATGATAATACAAGTCACTATAAGGAGAAGTATTCTGTGAAACTTGTACTGTATACACTTAAAACCTGAACTGAGCCCTTCTTGGCTGGGGCAAAGGGGGACAGGAGTTATTAGTATTTATATTGAAATATTTTGATAGAAAATAAATTATTTTGTTTTCTTTCTAGTGCAACTGTTGTTCAAAATCTAGAGAACTTCTGGGTTGGAATTCAAAGCAAAAGTCTCACACCTACTCATTCTGAGTCAGTTAATGCGACAGGAAAAAGTAAAAGGAAGGTATGTTTTAGTGTATTTGAATGATAGAAATTAATACAGTAATTAAAGTTAAATTAAACATTTGGCTTGATACAAGACATAGACTTCTTGTCATTTATTCATTAACTAAGATGGCCAAAATCATTAAATGTTTTCAATGATTTTAACTTAACTGCCTAATCCTCTTATTAAAACGATGAAAAAATAAAGTAAATATTATTTTTCTCCCACAGAAATGAGGAAAGTAATAATGTAGTTATCAAAATGATCCATGTTTTAAAGCAAGAAAAAAAAAGAAACTAAAATTGGTTATAAGGCAAACTGTACTGTACTTCTGATGTTGCAGTACTGTTCTTAACTGCTGCCCCAGCCCCTGGGAACTGTAATTGTAGCATATTCTTGAAAGGAGTTGATAAAATGTTTTTGCCAAGAATTATGCTTATATGAAACATATTAAACATGATTGGCAGCACAAGTAAAGAAAGTCTCCTCAAATCTACTGTATTGGACTGTAGCAGCACTGATTTATGTGAACTTGTGATCTAACCAAAAGTGAACACCTGTCTTAAGTCTCTCACTTCACCAAGTTTATTTCCTGTTTCCTATAATAAGGCGCCCCCTTTTTTGAAGTAAATAATTTGGTAATGTTTTCTCTCTTTTTTTTCCCCCCACAGCTTATGATAGAATTAGAATGTAACAAGGTAAGAGCAATTTTTATTCAATTTCCCAATTTTCAGTTACCTTAGTTTTAGAATTCTTCTCCTACTGGTGCACTTGTTTCAAGCTTGTAGCATGAAGTTTCTATCAAACCATTCAAATTACTTTCCTGGCAAGATATCATTTATGCTTTCATTTTTGTATTCAGTTTTGAAGATATTTTTATTTTGAATTAGTTAACATCAGTTTAAATCAGTTTAAATGTGTAATATACTGTCAGCAATGAAACTCTTGATTTCTTCGCTCAGACTATCCACGTGAACTCAGTTGATTTCCTGTTTAAAGTAGTGTGATATTTTTACACTAGTCAATAAACAGTAATTGGAACCTGTATTCTCTTGCAGCGTGGAGGGACTTACTCGACAGGCCGATGCATCCTGGTAAATATTCTTTCTCCTAAGGCATTGACATGCTGCTCACTGCCCAAGATCTTAAGGCCTAGTTTGAAGTTGCTTCTAGACATGTCTTTATCCCCTTTGTCACTCAATTTAATTTTCTTATTGTCAGTTTATTGATTAAAAATCCAGACCTGTCTAAAGGGTTGTCAGCCTTGTTACCATTTCCTTCTGTAGATTCTCTGTAGCTAATCTGAAGCAGTTCTATAATAGAAATTTTCTTTTTTCCTTTTTCACTCTTAATTCTTAGTGTTTTCTTGCTGTTCAAGATCGCTTATTTCAATAGCTCTGACCCTTTGCCTTTTGCAAATCATGATGTAGATATAAAATACAGATATTTGATTTTGTTTTCCTTTGAAAACTATCCCTGGCACCTCAGTGAAGAAGCCTCTTTCCCTTTTTTGCTTTTTACAGCAAATATGCTAATGATTATATAGTCATATCAGTAAAAAGCTTTCATCTACTTTTTAATGATTGTGCTAGTGTAGAGCTCTTCAGTAATGGACATCAAGTGTATGAGGTCAGATAAGAAAGGATGCAAGCAGCAGAATTATGTTATTTATAACAGCTAGATTGGTAGAATTTCAATTATTTGTCTTGAAAGATCTCCGAAATAATTTTAATAGTAACATTTGGTGAAATGATGTAATGGAAAACTACTTTAGGTGTTCTTTCTTTTCCCACCAAGTAGAACTTTCTTCCCTGAAAATCACTTAGATAAAAATAATTTTTCTGCAAGATAATAAATACCAATTTGGTTTCTTTACAGGTTGGACCTCCCAGTTCCTCTCAGAACAGCTACTCAAGCAGTCAGGTATGAGTCCTAAATTCCAGTATTAGTATATATTCCTTCAGTAACCTTGAATAAAATTCTGTAGCTACAGAGTAGTGAGGTGATTTAATACTGTACTGAAATATCTTCTCTGCTAGTTAACCCAAAATAGCAAAGGTGTTCCAGCAGACAGCAATTCAGCCCAGTACCTGGGCTAAGTTCAACTACCTCTACCCTGTTAAACTCAGTAGCTTCCTCCAGTTTGATGTCTGTATTGCTTTTAACAGCTGTCTATATTTGCAGTTGAAAATTCAGGGATATCACTTTCTGGTCAACCTTTGTACTGTAACCCAGAATACACTATTCTGGGTTATGTGTATCTGCATTGTCACTACTTTCACTTCATTAATCACAGCAATGTATACTTGGTTTTTAATTGATTATCTCCACTACCATTAATATACCTACTTTCTCTTTAACTCTTAGATACTTTCTGGTATCGCTTCAGTTTCTTTAACTGAGCTTCTTAAAGATATATTTTCTACTACTAAGTAGTAACTAACTATTGTTACTTGCTATATTTATTAGTGAATTATCTGGTAATATTCTATTCAATCTTTACTGCTTGTAATGGAATTAACAGATAAAGAGAAACACAAATTCTTTTGGTATATATGCTAAAACCTGTTTTTCTACCTTGTATTTTTTTATATATAATACATATTCTTTTCTAAGTGTTGAGTTTCTCATCTTATCATATAACTACTTGAAGTTATTAATTTTTTTATAAAATATGAGCCATTGAGTAAAATTTTGAAAGGTTTCATGACCCGTGACAAAGTTGAGGAAAACTGTATGAAATACAGATAATTAGAATTATTACAGGCAGTGCCAGTGAGCTAGTAACCTCTTTACTAGCTTATCACTTGCTTGCACATACACATTGTCAGCTACAAAGCTTCTCATGCCAGAAACAGCATGGCATTAGTTTTTTTTCTATCTGCCCCATTTGGGTTTTTATATGGAAATAATTGACTTCTCTTTTTATTTCAGGGTGGAGTAGTCTACACAATAAGCAAGAGTGGATGTGGCCCTGTAAGCACTATTTTTACATTTTATTTTTGTCCCCAGTATGACTATACTCATAGTCACTCCTAGTTTCTAATGGCATAATTTAATGAATGTTCATGTGGGAATCTCTGGTCCAACTAGAAAATACTGATGAGAAATAACTGGTTTCTTTTTTGTCTTAGGGAGGTGCTGCTGGTACATATGGCCAACATGCCTGCAGAGATGTAAGCTGGTTATAGATGTTTTTACTGATTATCTCCTACTATGCTTCTTAACTCATCTCCTTATTGCAAATTGCGTTTGATTATGTAGAGCTATTGAGGTCTTCCTAAATATATTCAGGAAAATAGTGCTAGCTTGGTATATCATGCTGAGATTAAAACCCAAAATTAAAAAAGCCTAATAATCTGTTTTAAGGTGTATATGTATCACCTATTAGAAACTCTTTATTTGTTACTCTACTAAAATGTCAGAATTCTTACTGCATAATACTTTTTATCAAGTAAAATTATTATCTTTGTATATTGCGTATTGTTGAATATTATGAGGGTTTTTTTCAATCTTTGAATATTCAATTCCTTAGTTAGTAGGGAAATTTTTATTGTCCATCTCATTTATTTCATTTTCACTTGAAAATAGGTTAATAATTAGCAAATTATTGTCTAAATAAATACCTGATTTATATTTTTATTTCAGAGTGCATCCTTATCCACCAGTGGTCTTACTTATGGCCAGGTAACTGTTTTCCAATATATTTTTAGGTTCCTAAGATTTTTAAAATCTAAGCAGTTATGCCCATATTTACCACACAACAATTAAATTTGTGGAAGGGATAAAGGAAAACTCTCTTCAAATGATTTAGTAATGACCGTATCTGGAAATAACTTCATCAGACGAATTACATATTTCGTGTTTGTTGCTATATCCCTACTACTATTTTGCACCAAAAATCAATTATATTTATTCTATAAATGGACACCAGTTACTTTTATAATGCTCTTCCAAAAGTCAGTGCTTTCTAAGAATTATACAAATTTTTCGTGGCTTTTGCTTATGCAATTTTACTTATTGATTGATGAAATGCAAAACATCACCACTCATTATTTTATGCTTCATTTAAATAATTTATCTTGTTATGACATATCCCACTCTTTCCAGTTTCTATTGCAATGGTGGCTTTTCTAGTTTTGAGGAGATGGTTCTGGAGTTTGGGTTGGTTTTTTTGATTAAGGTATAAGAGCTTTTTTTTCCCAACTGATAAATTATTTTTACTACAAACAAACTTCCAATTTGATGTTAGATGAAACATTTGCAGCTTTTATACAGTACTCTGTAAAACTAGCAAAATAATTTTGCTTTTAGAAAGTACTTAAACTGTTGATTTATTGCAGTTTGTCATTTATTAACTGCCAATACGTTCATTTTCTTTGGACTCTTACTTCAGGAGTGTCACGTTAATATAATATTCTTGTGGAGAATTAACTGTAGTTAATTTGCCATACATTTACCTAAGCAACAAATGAATTCTGTATTCTTTACAGTCTGTCCCTTCAAGCAGTTCAGATTCCAGTAAGAAGGTAAGCACTCCTGCCTGTTCAAAGGGAAAAAATTCTTACAGTTATAACTTGGCATGGATCCTGTTATTTCAGTCAAGACTTTTCAAGATTTTGATTCATATGATTTTATTTGGTTTGGTTCTTAGAGGGGAGGAGAACTTCTAATGAGATAACATTAACACAGCAGGAGATAAAATTACTACATTTGGCTTATTTTGGGTTTTTTTTGAATGAACTCAATATCAAGTCTTTTTTATTTTTTATCATAATACTGAATAAAGACAAAATAAATTGATGTTCTAGTTTGGGGTGGAAAGCTGAGGATCAAAAAGGGCACATAGTACAGGCCAGTAGATATGATACAAGACATGAAATCCTGTTTCTGCCTCTACAGCTGAGTTGTTATTTGGTTTGGGGCAAATCTTTTAGCTGCTTGTACTCTTGTGTAAACTATGTATAAATATATATCACTGTTTGGTGATGTTCATAAACTATTTTTATAAAAATGCTATTTTATAAAAGGGATCTTCAATAGCATTATTATCAGAGTTGGTAAACTTACAAATTTTAGTATTCTTCATTTTTCTGATATATTTAACAATTTAAATAGTCTCTATGGTGAGTAAACATCTCCCTCTGGTTTCTCCATAGGTAGTGGTCGTTGCCAACAGCAACCCTTTTCCACCTGTGGTAAGCTGTTTTTCTCTAAAATACACATTTTCCCTACAATAATTTTGACCCAAAAAGCTGCAAAATCTACATTTTTAATTTTTCAGAAATATTCCTGGAGACAATTTTTTGGCAGGCAGGATTTACCCTATGCATATAGTTATCTTCAGGGAAGTGTTATAGGTATAAACCTCGTGGTTGTGTGATTGAAGTTAAAACTTGCAGAGACAATGGATTAGCTGCAGACACCAGGTTTCTCCCTGTATGCAATCTCTGTGTTTCTGAACAGTTTTGAGTTTCTGTTTCTATTGCAATTTTCTTCTGCAAACTCACTTCCATTCCCATTTTTCAATTATTACGTTTCCACTCTGCTTACTTGGAACTAAAACTAAGTTTAGCCTTCAGGTGCTTGAAGTGGGCTTTTATAATGCAATATTTTATATATGTTTAATTTCTAATAATACATATTCTAATTTTAATAAATGTTAAGATGCATTTATTCTATGCCATCTTTTTTATATCATTCTTTCACATTCCACTATGTATTGCATCTAAAATATAAGGGCCCCTTTTCCCTTTCTCTGCTGTAACATTCTGTTTGGGCAAGCCCTTGTGCAAAATAATGAATGATTTTTCTGTTTCTTTGCAGCGTCACACCTTCCCTCAGGTAAGCATACTTCTTCTTGTGATTCCTGTAGTATCATTGTAGTTCTTATGGGATCAAACCAATTGCCTCAGGATGGTGTGTGCTTCTCTGTTACATTTGTCCCTTATGCCCCAGAATTCTGCAAAAAAATGCCTGGATGAGGAGGTGGATTTGTGTGTGTTGATGTATGTGCAGTGCAGGTGACAGTGAGACAGGTTGGAGTGGTGATGGTGTCTGAGCTTCCCACCCCACATTTGGAAAAGCCAAGCTGATTGGTAGTGCAGAAAATGGTGCACGTAATCTGTGCTCTGCTGCTCTCCACAGAAAGATATAAGAGTAGAAAATTCCTTAATAGGGTCAGTCTGCCTCCCCAAACATTCAGAACTGAGAATAAACTAGCTTAATGCTGAGTGTTAAGAACTGATACACAGTACATCACACATAGGACCCTTCCCTTTATTTTCACAAACTAAATAGTTCAACTTGATATATTCTGTTTCAGTGCATTACATTAAACAAGTCAATTAAATGTGCTATATTATGTTTCCTTGTTTCTTGAATTTTTTTTCAGAGTTTGGGAAGCTCTGCTACAAGGATCATAGTACAGGTAGACAATATTTATCCATTATACTTGAGTTTTAAGATTTGTCTCAGTAAACTAAGTAATAATTCCTCTCTTAGGGAACAAATAAGTGTGGAGAACTTAGAGATATCTTAGATGTCCACAAGCTACAATGGCAGAGTAGGGCATTTCTGTGACTATAGCAAAGGGGATATCTTAGCTGTTTGCTGAATAAAGACTATTGCAGCTGTTTTCTACACTTAAAAAATTTGGAAACCTCTTTATGCAATTTCCATCGTGCTCTCAAAACTGGCAAAATCTGTCCATCTTGATCTGCTCAGAGAGGAGTTGGAATTCTACAACTAAAGCTTGAATATTACTCAGTATCAAATATAAATTGCAACCTACACAGTTCCATTTTCATTTAAACAGTCAATTTTTAATGGAAACACCCCTTTCAGAATCACATTTTTTAAATCCTGCTGTTAATGCTTAGGGGAACTGTTGTATTTGTAATGCTGCTTCTTGATAACCAGGCACTTGGAAAGTTGATTGCAATCTAATCTCATTAAGAGCATGCTTATAAGGTATTAATATCATTCAGACATATTTTTCTGTTCTCAATGTGTAAATATAAAAAGTATTTTATTTCTCTCATAATCCATATATTTTGTGGCAATCAAAATATTTTTTGCAGTGTCTTTTCCTTACGTTAAATTGTAACTGTGTATTTTTCAATTTTTGTTTTGGCAAAGCCTTTGTCAAAAGATTTTTGTGCTTATTAAGAAAAAAAAATCAGTCATAATGTGAATACAAATAGATATGAGTTTAAGGCAATTTGTGCGGTACATTTGAAAGGCAGAATTATTTTAACTCACTTCAAATACCACAATATGACACTAAGATGTATTATACAATTAATTTTCATTAAGAAAATCATATCAAGATATATAAATATTTTTAACACTTTTTGTAGAATTTTTATATACATTTTATAGCACATTGAGATGTCATAAAGTAAGAAAAGGTGTAATGAACTCTGTGGTTTTCAAACTGTCTAGTAGATAGAAAGACAGAGTTGCATCTTGAAATGGCTTAGTGCATAAGCAATTCCTCTTAAAAATAAATAACTTATTGTTTTGTCCCTGTGTAGAGTGGACAAAAACAGCAAACCAGCAGCAGTACTTATATTCAGGTAAGTAAACTTTAAAAATGTTGTAAATATTCCCATAGACTTCACTAAAACAGGGCAAGTACAATTTAGGACTAAATTATTTTCTGCATATAAAAATGGATTTCTCAGGTGCAGGTATTTCTATTTCCCTGGCTTTAGTTCAAGAAAATACCACCTGATATTGGTGTTTAAATGATTTTGTTTGTGATGCTCACAAATGTATTTCCATGTGTGATGGGTTGACATGAAATGAGTGTATTCCACTCAGAGCACAAAGGTCATGGCCCTGAGAGGAAGCAATTCTAGGCTCATCACCATCAGCCCCATACTGATAGATTCATAGCCCATGCATATTAGACCTCAAATTCCATAAGTTGTAAAGGGTAGTTGCTGAGCCATATAAAGAATAATGAAAAATCATAATTTTGGAACTATGTGCCATGTCTTCCAGCATTGCTTAAAGCCATGAACATAAAGCTACTTGTGTGATTAAAACAAGCGAGGGAATTTTAGAAAATACTCACACAGTGGCATCATAAATTATTGCAAACTAAAACCTGAGAATATTATAGTAAGATCTAAAGTGAAGGCTCTTTAGGTCTTCCTCCTCTTGGGGGCTAGGGGTAGGAGGGATGCAAAAGTCTGTCAATATTCTCTATAGCGCCAAATGCAACCAGAAAACTGTATCAAAGGGTAAGTATGGCTTTCAGGGATCAGGGCCACAGGAAGACCACTATTCAACATCATGAATATTCAATATGCAGAAGGCTGGCAGTCATGGCTTCTGATGAGAATAGGACAATCTATTGCAGGGCTGTTAGCATACTGCTCTCTCTCCTTTGTGCTTTTTGAGAAATCCCCAGGCAGCTGTATTTCTATAAACATCATGCTCTATAAAGAAGCCTCCTTGTCAAAGTGGTAATTATCTTCTCTTTATTTACAGGGTTCCCAAGGTAGTCAGTCCTACGGTCAGGTGAGACTTTGTTGCTGGAATGTATTGAGGTTTTCTGTACCAGCCTGTCTTGTAAATGGGCTTCAGGGCGTGGGCAGTTTTTTTACCTTCTTGATGTTTCTGAGTGGTCCTTGATTTTGGACCTTGATTTGGTACCACTGAAATAGCATAAGGGATAAAATAACACGGTACAGAGGGACTTTAAGAGGAAATGGACTTTTCTGTTGCTGTACTGAGACAATCAGCTTTGTTTACAAATATCTTCTTATCTTCCTTACAGGTCTACAGACCTCAAGGTGGCAGTTCCTATGGGCAGGTAAGCATCAGTCAATCACCAGTCAAAATAGAGCATTTCAGAAATGGCATTGGAAAGGCACCTGGCAGTCCCTCAGAATTTCAACTTTAAAGGGCATTTGCTCTGAAAGTGTCTGTTCTTACTCAACATTTATGCATGTGCTACTTATCGATCTGGAATCCCAGTGTGTGAAATCATCACACACTCGTGAGAGCCAGGAGATGGCTGGCTCTGCATACTGCCCTGCATGGCTTTAGGGTGTAGTTGCTTGCTGTTGCTAATGCAGGCTGGATCCCTAACTGAGAGGGAAGTAACCAAATGTTGTCCTTGTCACAGGGTGGACCAAGTTACTCAGGCAGCAGCAGCAGCAGCTCCTATGGCCAGGTAAGCAAACTGTTTGCTCTGTAGAAAGTTCTTCACTCATCTCTCTGTGACTGGCATGACTGGCAGACTTTTGAGAGTGGTGTTTCCCTCAGCAGTCTGTGCCTCAGTTTGGGCTGTGGCTTCTGCTGAGAGTAAGACAATGTGCTGCACAGATGCACAGCTGTTAGCATACTGCTCTATGTCCTCTGGCACGGGAAGAGCCTTTTAGGGAATCCCACATGCAGCTGTTATTTCCATAAATATCATGCTCTATAAAGAAGCCTCCTTGTCAAGGTGGTAATTATCTTCTCTTTACTTAAAGGGTTCCCAAGGCAGCCAGTCCTATGGCCAGGTGAGACTTTGTTGCTGAAATGTGTTGAGCTTTTCTGTAGAAGCCTGTCCTGTAAATGGGCTTTGGGGCTTGGGTGGTTCTTTTCCTTCTCGGTGTTTCAGTGGTTTCTGAGTGGTCCTTGACTTAGTTTCTATCACTGAAATACCATGAGGGGAAAAGAAAACATAGTAGAGAGGAACCTTAAATGGAAATGGGCTTTTCACTCTGGTATTCTGTGATTCTGTTTTGGCTGTGCTGGGACTACACTTATGCACCTCTGTTTACAAATGACTCTGTGCCTTTCTAACAGGGCTCTCAACCTCAAGGTGGCAGTTCCTATGGACAGGTAAATGTTAGTTGGAAGAGAATATTTGAGAAGGTGAAGTGCCATTGTCCTGAGAAATTAGCAAATTTTAAAATATTCTTTCTTCAATTCACATTGAATTCTTAACCAATGTATCTCTGATTCCATTTCAAATGTTTCATTGTGAACATGACTATTGTGGTTTCGTAGATGTACAGGAATCATAGATTTCTACCTCTATCTTTCTTTTCCACTCCTGTGGAACTTGATAAATTTATGGTAGAAATAGTCTGTTTGATGCTGTTGACATTCCAGTTGATGGTATAATACAAATTTATAGTCAGTTCTTTACTGCCTACTGGGCTGTCAGCAAAGAAGTAGTGTTGAGAAATTAAAGAACCTTGGGTCAGATTCTCAGCTGAATTAAGAATTTATCTTGGAGCCTGCAACCAATGAATGTCTACCTCCTTTCACAGTTTATATGTACATTAAAGCAGCCCTGAGATAGCTATGAGTTTTGCCAGGATCTCTATGTCAGATAGCAAAACCAGACAGCATACTTCAAATACTTTTTGGTAATCACTGTCTTCATAACCGTCTCAGGCAGCTGTGGCACTGGTCTGCATGTACATGAAAAAACTGCACTTTTTTGAGATTATATTGAAGGCAGATTACAACAGCAAATTAGAACCACAGTAACTTAATATTACTGTGTTTTTTTTAATACAGTCATCATTGGCTAATTCATTTGACCCACTACATTGAATCGCATTGTTTTGTTTCCATTTTGTGAAGCTATATTTTTTCTAAGATTCTGTCTTAATTTTTAGAAATTATTTTGCACCCTTATTTTCTCTCGGAGGAAGGGAATTACATAACTGAGGCCAATGGAAAATACAAATATATGAAATCAATATTCACCTGGTATTCGGCATTAGCCATCCAAACCCAGTGTCTGAAAAAAAAAATTTAAAAAATTAAAAGAAGCATAATAAGAAAATGTTGTGACCTTTCCTGGAAACTCTCATAAGATTGGAGAACTGTCTGAGACAGATGCAAAACTACTCTGTGATTATCATTCAATAAACACATCATGACCATCTATTTCTCTACAATAAGAAATATCAAAATAACTCTAGTTAAGCAGTAGAGATTGTACATTCTCTTATTCTGTTTTCTTACTCCAAAAATATACATTAGAGATGTATCTGCTTCACAAATACATTAACTATGACCAATCATTAATTTCATACAGGGGTACCAGCCTCAAGGTGGCAGTTCCTATGGGCAGGTAAGCATCAGTCAATCACCAGTCAAAATAGAGCATTTCAGAAATGGCATTGGAAAGGCACCTAGCAGTCCCTCAGAATTTCAACTTTAAAGGATTCTCTGAAAGTGAACTTTAAAGGACATTTTCTCTGAAAGTGTCTATTCTTACTCAACATTTATGCATGTGCTACTTATCGATCTGGAATCCCGGTGGGTGAAATCATCACACACTCGTGAGAGCCAGGAGATGGCTGGCTCTGCATACTGCCCTGCATGGCTTTAGGGTGTAGTTGCTTGCTGTTGCTAATGCAGGCTGGATCCCTAACTGAGAGGGAAGTAACCAAATGTTGTCCTTGTCACAGGGTGGACCAAGTTACTCAGGCAGCAGCAGCAGCAGCTCCTATGGCCAGGTAAGCAAACTGTCTGCTCTGTAGAAAGTTCTTCACTCATCTCTCTGTGACTGGCATGACTGGCAGACTTTTGAGAGTGGTGTTTCCCTCAGCAGTCTGTGCCTCAGTTTGGGCTGTGGCTTCTGCTGAGAGTAAGACAATGTGCTGCACAGATGCACAGCTGTTAGCATACTGCTCTATGTCCTCTGGCACGGGAAGAGCCTTTTAGGGAATCCCACGTGCAGCTGTTATTTCCATAAATATCATGCTCTATAAAGAAGCCTCCTTGTCAAGGTGGTAATTATCTTCTCTTTACTTAAAGGGTTCCCAAGGCAGCCAGTCCTATGGCCAGGTGAGACTTTGTTGCTGAAATGTGTTGAGCTTTTCTGTAGAAGCCTGTCCTGTAAATGGGCTATGGGGCTTGGGTGGTTCTTTTCCTTCTCGGTGTTTCAGTGGTTTCTGAGTGGTCCTTAACTTAGTTTCTACCACTGAAATACCATGAGGGGAAAAGAAAACATAGTAGAGAGGAACCTTTAGTTGGTCTTCTACCTTTGAAACAACCTGTCAGCTAAAGCTGGTCTTTTTCTTTTCCCCAGCAGGGTGGATCTGTTGCTTATTTCGGCAGCAGTGGCTGCGGACAAGTAAGACTTTTTCTCCAAATTTTATGAAAACCAAACCCAGCTTTCTTTGAAATACTAACATGCTTTTAATAATTTTTATAACTTTTTTAGTTTGAAATCTACTGTTTCCATTTTTACATGAACTTATGTGTCACAGAGGTCAAGAAAGGCTGATATTGTTGGCCATTGTAAGCAATATGAAGTGGCTACTCCCATTCAGAGTTACACATGGAACAGAAGTGATTCATGTGTCCACTCATTAATTATATTGAGCCTTAGCTTGGGAATTTTTGGATGTTGCTCCATTTATTTTCTATGGAAAACAACAGGAATAGAGAGTGGCTCAAATGGAGCAAGAATTAAATTAGTTGTTTTCATCCTGGTTCCATTTCAACTTGTGTATGTCCACAATGGTGTAAAAACAATGTCTTTGATAAGATAGATCTCAGCGGAAAGGATCATGGGTGAGATCAATAGTAAACCTATGTTTAAATAAATATGTTGAGCAAAGCAACAAGAATGAAAAATAATCAGATACAGACATTTTTAGCAGAAATAGGATTAATGTAAGTTAGGCATGAATTGAAATGCCTCTGAAAGCATCATAAGGACACAGTACCAGCAATGAAAGTGATAAACACTGAATAAATTGTTATTTCCACTAAACTGTGTCACAGGTTGACTTATTAAGAGAAAACCTGTGCTGTAGTAATGGGAGGGTGACAACCAGGGTAGAACTCTTTGTGGGTACTGTTCCTCATCCTGTTAACACAAAATATACCCAAAACAGGCAAATGAAGGGCTCTGAGCAGAAGCCTTTCCTGAAATCCATGGTGGCGAATGTAGCAATTGATAGCCACATCTAGATAGATGGTCACCCAACAGTAACAATTACTTCCAAAAATACCCCACCAACAGTTCATTTTTACCAACCAAGATGAATAGGGATGATAGAGAGACATGAATTGCCAACCTGCCTCTTTCCATGTGCTCACAAGTATTCCTTTGATCATCTGTGAGCAAGTCTTGATGCTTGTATGGGGGTATGCGAGTGACAGAGGGTAAAGCCACACACTGAAAGGGCTAAACAAAATTAAACTCACCCTCTGTAAAGTTATACATTGAATTTTGTTACACTAATTCTCACATTGGAAATTTTAAGGAAGCTAATTATTTTGCAAGAAAAATGGCATTTACGTTTTTGTTTGTTTGGTTTTTGACAGGGTGCCTCCTATGATAGCAATCCCTGCCACCAGGTAAATGGGCTTTCTTCTCTTATTTTAACATGCATCCAAAATTAGTTTTGCCATTAACTCAGTCCCAAATTCAGATTCATATTGCACAAATCCATGTAATCTTACAAATTCTTAGATTAGAACTCACTATCTTCCTATACACAGAAATATCACAGGGAACCTTTTTGCCCCTTTTTCTATAATGATTCTACCAGGAGACTTTAAATTAATCCCATTTGTATAAATTAGGTTTTCTACAGGAGGAAAAAAGATACATTCTCTAGAAGTTGTTCAGAATGGAACTCATCTGTGCACTAGACATTACTGAAATGTTTGAGGTTCCTTGGTTTATGTCTCATCTAGTGTTTAACATTGCATTACTGGTAATCTGTGCTCATTACATTAGAAATTATATTCGTATTGTATATCTGCCTCTGCTTCTTACTCTTCCTGAACAAGTATCATAGCTTTCATCAAAAATATTCCATGACCAAACAGTGTCTAAAGCATTTTATCTGATTTACAGGGTGGATCACAGGGTGGTCAGGTAGGTAGATCTTTATTATCCATTGGTAAAATCTTTTAAAGCAATTCTAATCCACAGTACAGTTTTCTTGCTCATGGGGATACAGACTTGTGCAGTCTCTCCATGTACAGACTGTAACTCATTCTTTGCAAACATACTTTTTATCAGCCCTTTATCAGCCCCAGAAGAAATTCCACTTACAAAAAAGTGGCAGTTACATAGAATTTCCATAGAACTCAGCAACCTAGGATAACTGTATGCACTCAGATAAAATTCAGCTCTCCAGCATTATGACTGTTGCTGTTTTGTTTTCACAGGGTGGTTCATACTCCTCACAAAACTATGGTGGCAGCCAAGTAAGTATTGCCTCTCACTGAGGTTTTATGATGGTTCTGACTTCCAAGATGACTTAAAAACATCTAAACTGCAAAATGATAATGTAAATTCTAATTATTTTGTTGTTCTTGTTGTTTCTTAGCAGAGTGGATCATCATCCTCCCAAAATTATGGTGACAACCAGGTAGGTAGGTCTTGATTTTCTGCTGGTAAGAATTTTTATAATGTTTGATAATTTATCCAGATATCTTGAAAATTGTATTTGTGCAAAGGAATCCTAAACAATTGTTTATTCCAGCTTTACACCCTCTGAACCAAATCATAGTTTCTTCTGAAGTAGATTTTATATTTGTTTGTTTTATAGGATGGATCCTACTCACAAAACTATGGTGGTGGCCAAGTAAGTAATACTTTATTTCACTGCTTATACATCACTTCATATAAACTTTAGCCTCTGCTCAAAATCAGGTTTTATGTATTCTAACTTTCTTTGATTTTGATTGGGTTTTTTATTTGTTTTAAAGGGTGGATCATCCTCAGACACCTATTATGATAATCAGGTAAGTAGTTCTTTCTTTCTCCTACTTATATATTATTTGTACTCCCTGCATCAACTTTCTCAAAGATCTAACAAAACATAATTGTTTCTGTGCTCTTTGTGGTTTGGATTTGTTTTGTTGAGTTTTTTCTTTTCTGAAGATAGGAACATTCCCTGTCAGCCACTATTGCAGCAGTGGATTTGGCTCCTTTCTGTCTTATAAAGATCCTTATTTAATTTAGCTCAACTTCTTCTATGCATGAGCATCTCTTCTGTCTCATAGAGTAAACATGAAAGTGTATTTTTCACTTTTGTGAGAAAATAACTGGTATCTCATGTCCTTCCAGGAGTCACAAGATTCCTCATATGATAATAATCCCAATGCTTGTGATGATGTGAGTATGCTTTCTCTAATATATTTTCATCACAGCATATTTCACACAGATAAGAAAATATTGCTCTGCTAGATGCAGTCTTTGGAGCAGAATGATGAAGAAAGAATGCTTAGTTTTCACACTAACAGCTGTTTCAGCAAGTGCAAGTGCCTCTTCTCTTGCTGAAAATTGCCATATATATGTTTAAAGAAACAGTTAGTGCTTTTAAATGCATTTAACTTGATGAAGTGAAATATGAGTAAAAATTAGTACTTCGATGGCTTTAGAGTAACAGATATTTTCTTTAAAATCTAAGGGTAGGTTTTACATTAATTTAAAAAAAAAAAACCTGCAAGAAGAAGTGCCAGATATTCCACTGCTTTTCATGGTACATTTGTACTAATCTAGGGTTGTTATTGCAATGTTTTTCAGACTGGAATGGTAGAAATTCAAACTAATTTAGACAAAACTGTGGAGAATGGGAGCAATAAGTAATTTTTGTTATGTCTGTATGCAGTATCAGAAACAACTCATTTTCTTTAAGCTTACTTTATTTAAATAATTCTTTAAAAAATGAAATAATGTATTCTATTCCAGAATGACAGTACCTACAGTGCCAATAACCAGGTAAGTACTTTGTTTGTTCTGTAGTGTTCAAATGCTAATGATTAATGACAGTGTTAGTAATAGAACACTTCTACATTAGAGCTGTGGACCTTTAGTATATGATTGCTTTATAATGCCCTTCAAAAAGTTAATTATTTCTCTGTACTCAAGGCTGCTGCACAATTATTTCAAATGGCACAATATTTCTAAGAATATCTACTAATACATTTTCTTCATAATATATCCACTTTGACAGGATAATTTGGGAATTAATCACCTGTGCACACTAGGCATGTAGCCATCTCTTTTCTCACTCATTCAGATTTAATGTCACTTACATGCTGTTGTTGTAAGGTAACATTTGTGCCTGGTATTACCCAGTGTTATTCTCTGTCAAGACTTTCCATTTGTACTACAAACATAAATGGTGATTAACTTGAATAGATTATAACCAAGCAAATACAGTGTTGTGTAAATAAATTACATTTTTTCTACTTGTTTCTGTTCATAGAAAAAATTTATCCGTCACAGCCTCTTTTTGTTTTACTGCCATCTAGAGTAACCCTCTGTCATCAGCTACTTGCATTTCCAGTTCTCAACCAGTCACTATTCTGCTTCATTGTTTTCCTTAAGTTTTCTTCTGTAGTACTTAAATACTGCACCAAATGTATTCTAGAAAGTACAGAGGCCTTCTGAAAACATCTTTTGTTTTGGCTTGTATTTACCTTGAATGCATTGCACTAGTTTCAATTCAAAATGTTCTGGAAAAAAAAAGTCCTTCATCAGGAAGCCCTGTTTAGGAGCATTGTGACTTCCTGCTTTGCTCGTGAAAGATCTTATTATTCCCTTGGTTATGTCTATCCAGTCTGCATGGCTAGACTGCATTGTAAAACAGTTTGTTTCTAAACTTTCTGACAAAGAAGGATGGGAATGCTAAATAAAATAAAATTTAAATTAAAAAAAAATTAAAAAGTAGAAAGCATCATTATATATATTGTACACTAAACTATGGTGGTTCAGCTGAGGAAGATTCCCCTAAGCAGGAACTTCTGATGAAAGAGATAAACTGAAAACAAAGAATATGCTTTTTGAGATTCTTCCTGCAAATAAAATGAAATCTCTGGACATTTTCCTTTTCCGAACATCACCTTGACAAGTACTAGATTATTGTTAAAGTATTTCATGTAGACAACTACAGTTAAAATGTACTAACAGGTCTGTGGCTCCTTTGCAGCGTTCTGGTTGTGCAAAGAAGAAAGTTGTTGCCCGAGTAAGTAAAACACTTTTTTTCTTTAACTTTTTGCCTGCTTGCAGCATTTTAGTCCTAACTTAGTACCTAATCTCTCTTAATTATACCTATATTTTCCCTAATCATGTTTATAGTAGTTAATATCCTTCTATGTAAGGGAAAAGTAAAATAAAATTACCTGAGTATTTGCTCTTTGGACTAATCTCTTTAAAGAAAGTACATACACACACAAAAAAATACATTTAATACCATAATCATGGTTTGAGGTACAGGGCAGCTCAAATGCCTGTTCTTCATTCAACACATACAGAGTTGGTCCAAACTAATGTTAAAATTAAATTAGTATCATACAAAGGACACTTGTAACACTTTAGCTGAAGAAAGATGGCATAATAAGTAAGGAATAATAATGTTTCCTAGTTTACTATGCTTAGTGGTTGTGTAGGAGATAGAGATCTGTATTGTATAGTTTCAAGCCAGAATTAGTAGTAACCTATAAAAATTATGTGCAAATAGCCTTTTATTTTATAATAATGCATTCCTACTCAATGTACAGAATTATGGGTCTGGAGCTCTTATAAACAAATACTATGAAAAGAAAAAAAGACTGAGCACTGATCATAGAATTTTCATCTCATAATTGCAAATGTTATTTTTTTACAGGACACATCACATGTTTTAAGCAGAAGAGCCTATGATATACAGGTAAACCATTCCTTTCCCTTTTTCTGAACTACTGCTGGTAGTAGTAAGCTTATAGCTCCTTGTGTATTACCTACAAAACAGAAAGACCTAGTGTCCTCAAAAATGAACTAATTATCTTTAGGGTTAGGTAGTTCTTTCCTAATAGAACTATGTATTTTATTTTATTATCCTTACAGATGTGTGTTCTTTTTTGTTTCTTCACAGAATGCATCTTCTTCTTCAAATAGCAGCCACTCTGACATGCAGGTAATAACGTAGTGTGAACTTCATGATATCAAGGAGTTTTCTGCTAAATTATATTCTGTTTTGAAAGTTAGCTTCCAGTAACTTTACTGTGCTGAAGGATGCTATTTTGATTTGATAGCATTTTCCCTATAATGTTATAATTTTGCACAGTTGTAAATAGGGATATTATGCTCAGAATAAAGAGTTCCTTCATCCCACTAAGCAGGTGGGAATTGCAGGTGTTTCTTAACAGAACGTTTTAAAAAATTAATTTCAAAACCACAAACTATATAGTTTCATATTCTTATTTTAGAAAGAATTTCTAAAGAATTTCTCATTTTAGAAACATTCTTGCACTCTTGATTGTAATGGCCATATATAAAATTGTTTCATTTTGCATTTGGTGAGAAGGTACATCTTAGGGATTATGTACTACTGTTACAAAAGTAGGTGCAATTTTCATATTCTCTAGGATTATGTATTGCTGCAGCAGTGTTATGTTACAGAATTATGTGAAATTTAACCAGTCCAAAATGACACCTTGTTCTGTTTTTCTTAATGTCTTGGATTGGTACCCATCAGCTTCCCAGGGTTCTGAAATCCAGCTACACCCAGCATTATGTAGATACAACAGCAGCATAGTCTTCTGTCTCAGAGGGTTTGAAGTTTAATTCAATATTGCAGAACAGATCTCTGAGCTCTGGAAGATAACAGTTTTCTTAATTAGTTTCCCTAATGCCCATTCCCTGTGAATTGTATCAAGTCACTTAATGAGGTTTCATCCTAATTTATGTTTTTGCAATAATTCAACAGGTGATGTTCATTGGTGCAGGGAATTAATAGACTTGTAATTGTTTCTCACTACAAAGTTTTATACCTTAGATTCTAATGAAATGCTTTAATAAAATAGAATTATTTTCTTCACAGGGTGGATCATTTATTGCAACCAGTGGATCAAGTAATCAGGTCAGGATTTTCTTTATTTTTAACTAGTCTTATTCAGATAGCTTCCTAGTAATTAAAGTAATAAAATTCAGATAGCAGAGTTTAAGTTGTTTTACATGGAAGAATGGTGATGCTATTCATTAATTTGTAAATGAAGTGACCCTATACAAATTGAATGTATCAGAAATGGCTCCCTGAAATCAATTTTTAGCACTGTTTCAATATAACGTGCTTTACTGGTGATAGCACAATGGGATACTCCTGACTACCTTGTTATTTCTCTCTTGCTGAGGCATGTGTCATTGAGAAATGCACTATCAGTCTGACTCACAAAGTGAAAGTTAACTTTACACATCTGTGCTGTTCCCTCATTTGTTCGAGGTACAGCAATGGTCACACCTTCCCTGTAGTCCCACAGAATTTCTTCCTCTAAAGAGTTTTGCATCTGAAATAAGATTTTATTTTAAATTTCCACAAAGCAATAATTGTTTCCTTTTCTGAAAAAATCTGTAGGGTGGTTGCATTTGTCCTGATGGAAGCAGTGGTCATAGACAGGTAATTATTTTTCTGAGTTTATACTTCCTTCTACATAATGGAGTATTTTGAATTAATCATCTTGTAAATATGGACATTTGGTTAACACTAAACAGTAATGGGGATTTCCTTAATATGGGTAGAACTAAATACAATTAAATGAAAGAACAAGTTCCACTTAACTGCGTAATTACCATTTGACCACTAATTGTCTGTGACTGTGCTTGGTGATCCACATGCTCTGTCACTTGACTATTATGTGCCAATTATTCATTGTTTTCAAAAACTAGTCAATATACCTTGTAGTAACCACAGTACTTAGTTGCATCCAGCTTAGTTTACTTGTGTTTCTCACTAGTGCAATAAAATACTGTGACTAAAGATATCAAAATTTGATAAATATTTCAAAATATAATCTCTTAAATCAACATTTGAAGTGTTCTTTCTCCTAAAGAGTATAATTGAAATGTCAATGTCAGTTGCACTGGATAAACTTTTCTCTTAGGCAATGCCTCTGGGCCAGGAAAAAGGCCAAGGAGTGTGCATATGTGGACATTCTAGCCTAGCTTTACCAGACTTCCGGCTTTTAAAGTCACCTTTGATTTTAAAGAAACCTGTCTTCCACCAGAATCCGTATTTCTGAATCTTTTATTGAAGTATTTACATAAAACTATTTGAATGGCATAGTATTTGTTTAGTTTTCAGTTTCAACAAGAAGCAATTTGTGAATTATTCTTTGTGTAAAAAGCCCCATGCTATTTAAAGAAACTAATTGTATAAAGAAATTACTGCTTTCTGAACTTAAAATATAGCAACAGCAATTTTGGTCAAGTACAATACCACCTCTTTCATCTAACGGAAGCTAAGTAGTATCTATGGCCTACATGCTTTGAAGTATAAAAATATAAAATAAATAATGCTGAAACTTCATTGAGGAAAAACCTTTTTATTTGTTGCATGATTGTAGAAAAAATCCATTTATGAGGTAAAAGGTGGAGCTCTTTATGCAAGTGTTTTTCATTGTAATAAACATTTTTCTCTGCTTGCTTTAATTGTTGCAAAAAAGGTTTTTAACAGAAATCTAGCACAGCTTGGTTGAAGAGAGAGTATTTAGTTGCTATCAAAAAAAATTTTCAGCATGAAGAAAATAAGACCTCAAAATTGGACACATTAAAAAACCAGTTCTCAATGCAGATATTTAAACTTTGATACACAAGAGATTTTCCAATTTGCATTTGCATCAGCTGATCAAATTAATTAATGATATATTATGTAGCAGTAGACTTGATCTTTGTTTTCATGGTCTTATCTTCATTTTCTGTCCAGGGTCCTCTACACATGGCAGCTACAGTGCTTACAGTAGCATGTAAACAGGTTGGCCATGATAGGTTACATTCTAATAATAATAAAAAGCAAGGTATAGTTAGATGCATATGTACAAATAAACTACTATTCATAAGTCTTACATAAAAGAGAGAGTTGTCTACTTCATAGGGAAATGGTCACAGCACCAAGCCTGGCAGAGTTCAAGAAGTGTTTGGACAATGCTGTCAGGGACATAGTGTGACTCTTGGAGCTGGTCCTGTGCAGGACAAGGAGTTTGACCTGATAATCCTGTTGGGTCCCTTCCAATTCAGTTTGTTCTCTGATTCTGTGATTGGTTAAATGTCCTTCAGGAGAGCAGAAAATTCTTGCAAAAAGCTTTCTTTTAGATGTAAAATTTGAGTTACACAAAAGTCTTATCAAACCTGGAAAACCTCGTAATTTAAGGGTCAGAGCTACAAATATTTTAACCATCTTGCTTCAAAGGAAGTTTACTTATGTGAATCCCCAAATTCCTCACACTTCAATTATTCTGCTGCTTCGCCGAGCTTCAATTAAAGACAAGACCTTATACTATAGTCTCAGAGGAAGCAGTCTAACCATAGAATAATACTTCCCCTGATTTGTACGTTAGGGAGAAGTGACAGTTACAGTGAATGCCAGGAACTGGTAAATAGTCTTCTCCTTTAAGTGGTGAGATGAAAAATATGCTCTCCTAAATACTCTCTACACTTTAAAAACTGCTGGTATTCTGGCAGTTTTTTAAAAGACCATCAAGGTCATGATCATCTATAAAAACATGGAGTCTTCAAGGTATCACATAGTTGTCTGTGATTAGAAAGAGTAAAACTAAATGTTATTACCACTTTTAGATAATTAAACCTGAACAGGAAATAACAGAACCTGCTACAGGCTTCCTTATCTCTAAAAAAAGTACGAACCAGCATTCTCTTTTAATGGTTGCTGTAGAGTTTTAATTTAAACAGTAGAAATTCATGGTAGACTCATTTATATAAATGTCTATTTGCAAGAAAATAGCTAGTCTGTGTTTTCATTGCAGGGAGCCCCAGGTTCTGCATACAGCACATATTCTGGTAACCAGGTAAACATTCAGATAAAATGCCCTATTCAGAAACTCCATCTAAAAACTTCCCTAAAGGAGTAGCCAGATATAAACCAGTAACCCATTCTGTCTTCTGCACAGGGAGGGCCTTTCTTCTATCCTGGAGGATCCTATGGACAGGTAGTAGTTCTTCCTCCCTCACCAGGATAATACAGACTCCCATCCTCCTGGTTTCTTTACTCCCAGTATTGTGGGTGCTGTGACATATTAAAATTACAAATCTGACTGTTATCCCTCAGAGCAGAAAAATTAAATTAACCCTGATGTAACATGGTGGTGTGATGCTCGACAGAGAACAGTACAGAATGGTCTCTGCAGTTTCTTTGCAGAATTCAAGTTTCAGCAGGCTAGGAAAACTGCTGCCAGAAACTTTCTTCCACTTCAGCAACAATGGTCTTGAGTTTTACTTAGGCACACAAATCTTAGCTGAAAACTGGGAGAGAGGATAAAGTGAGAACCAGATGTTCAGGTATTTAAACTCCCATCTGCAAGAAAATAGCTGGTCTGTGTTTTTCTTTCAGGGTGGCCCAGGTTCTTCCCACAGCTCTTACTCTGGTAACCAGGTAAATACTCTGGTCACTGTGCCTGCACAGAAGCAGCCTAAAAGTTTTCTTTGAGAGAACATTCAAGTATAAACCAGTAAATTTCTATGTTTTTTTCTGCAGGGAGGGCCTTCCTACTATCCTGGTGGATCTTATGGACAAGTAGGTGTTCTTTTTTGTTTGTAAAGATAACAGACTCTTTTAATCTTCATTCCTATATTCCCCATGTATTGGCTGCTGTGAAATATAATATCCAAGAGTTTAGGCTATCGTAACCCCTAATAATTGTATTGTCTTTCTGTACTTTGCAGCATTCAATCTGTCAGGGGAAAAAACTAAATTTTGCTTACAACTTCCATGGAATGATCTATCATTTAACTAAAAAATTAGTGAAAAGACCCTTATTTTTTAACAGTACTGACCTAGAGTGAGATTCAGATACTTTGGTATTTACACCATCCTGTTTGCAAGAAAATAGCTAGCCTGTGTTTTCATTGCAGGGAGCTCCAGGCTCTTCACACAGCACATATTCTGGTAACCAGGTAAACATTCAGATAAAATGCCCTATTCAGAAACTCCATCTAAAAACTTCCCTGAAGGAGTAGCCAGATATAAACCAGTAACCCATTCTGTCTTCTGCACAGGGAGGGCCTTTCTTCTATCCTGGAGGATCCTATGGACAGGTAGTAGTTCCTCCTCCCTCACCAGGATAATACAGACTCCCATCCTCCTGATTCCTTTACTCCCAGTATTGTGGGTGCTGTGACATATTAAAATTACAAATCTGACTGTTGTCCCTCAGAGCAGAAAAATTAAATTAACCCTGATGTAACATGGTGGTGTGAAGCTCAACAGAGAACAGTACAGAATGGTCTCTGCAGTTTCTTTGCAGAATTCAAGTTTCAGCAGGCTAGGAAAACTGCTGCCAGAAACTTTCTTCCACTTCAGCAACAATGGTCTTGAGTTTTACTTAGGCACACAAATCTTAGCTCAAAACTGGGAGAAAGGATAAAGTGAGAACCAGATGTTCAGGTATTTAAACTCCCATCTGCAAGAAAATAGCTGGTCTGTGTTTTTCTTTCAGGGTGGCCCAGGTTCTTCCCACAGCTCTTACTCTGGTAACCAGGTAAATACTCTGGTCACTGTGCCTGCACAGAAGCAGCCTGAAAGTTTTCTTTGAGAGAACATTCAAGTACAAACCAGTAAATTTCTATGTTTTTTCTGCAGGGAGGGCCTTCCTACTATCCTGGTGGATCTTATGGACAGGTAGGTGTTCTTTCTTGTTTGTAGAGATAACAGAATTCTTTTATTTTCACTCCTATTCTGTCATGGAAAGATGGAAAGATGGATCCTCTTGGGAGGATCAAATTAAACGGTTTTTTTTATTTTCTGTGCAGGGAGGGTCTTCTGTTTATGATGGCAGCAGTGAATCCTATGGTCAGGTAAATAGTCTTTTTTTCCTCTTAGTCTAAATGTTGCTGAGGGCCAGCACTCTGGCTGCAGTATATATATAACTATGTCTATTTTTTTGCTCTCAATGTATTCTAATTAAAGTGATCTTTTATTTGAGGAATGAGTAAATTTGTATATACTTTTAACTAAGTAGCCTGAAAGTTTATAGGGGAGTAAAAGCAGGGGTGCCTCCAACTTTTAAGGCTCATTCTTCTCAACAATGTTAGCTTTGAATTACCTGCAAGATTAAGGTCTCTTCAAAAGTGGAATTAGAGTTTGAGCTTAAAAATATGCAACATTAGTATTTTACAGGGACATAACTCTGAATTGTTTAACAGTTCTGATAACTAAGTAAATAATCATATTTTTTAAATGTGCCAGAAGAAGATCCCTACAGTTAAGCATCTAAAAAAAATAGGTTTGCATTATGAAAATTATTTATGCTTTCTGAATAGGGTGGATCTTCTGCATATAGTGGTTCTGACACATATGGCCAGGTAAATATTATTTGTCTCTTACATCAAAAGCTTAAACTTGCAGTGTTGGTTCTTATGTGTATTGGGTTCTATGTTTCAGTTATTTTTAAGTGACCATGACCCCGAAAATGCCATTTTAACTTTTGTTTCTCTTTAAATTTGTAACAATTCAAAATTTTTCCATAATGTAGAGAACATGTATGTTGATTTTAACTGTGCCCTGTGACTATTCAATGCTTTAACTACTTTATTGTTCATATGTTAGCTCGTTCAAAAGGAAAAGATTAGTGCATTTACTTTTCACACCTTACTTCTTATGCAGAAGCTGTTGAAAGTTTAAATAATGGGATTTTTGAATATAAAGAATGATAACTTAGCAAATTAACTTCACTGAAAAGTTTTTCCCTGTAAAAATGCATTTTTGCAAAGAGGGTTTTCTTCCCAGCCTCTTCTGCTTAAGCAACAGGTAAAGTTACATATTTTTTCTTGTCTTGCACATTCCCTAGTTTCGGAAAAACTGGAGATTCTAAGCACTTAGTTAGTTTTATCCTTCTGCTTTATATTCCCCACAATCAAGAATGTGTAAGAGTTATTTTTTACATGAAAATAAATGTTTCTCTACTGTTTTACAGGATTCACCTTCCATGGGAGTCAGTGAAACTGAAGATAGTGTAAGCATTTCTTCTCAACAATATCAATATCATAATTCATTACCTTTTAAAGTATCTAGGTGCTTACATGGACCTTTACCTTATCTGACATCAAGTGATTGTGCTATACATTATAAGAACTTCACAAATTAAAATTGCAGTTAAAACAGCTCCAACTTCTAACAATCAATCATTTTTTAAATTTGTTGTTAGAAGTAGCAATTACAAAGAAAGCTCTTTTTATTTCACAATTTCCTTCAAAACTCAGTTTTTGTATATGACTACTTCCCTCTTTCCATCCTTAATTCACACTACACTTCATTTGTTTTTCCAATGCCACACATATAAGATTCTAGTTCCTTCATCTATGTATTGCATAGGAGTGGTCTGTGTTCATGTAATATGGTGAAAACTGCCTGCTTTTCTTAAGAAGATGCCTTTTCTCCTGACTAAAGTATATATTCTATTAACTCTATTGAAGCCATTTATAAAACTTTACAACTTTTAAGAGCTTTCCAGGGTCCTGGCTAGTAGCTCTCTGCAAATAATTATAAATTCAGCTGTGCACTTTAGTCACAAGAATACTATGTTGATAGTTTCAATGCAGTTTCTGTACCAAACCTTCTTATGGGTATTCAAGAAATCTAAGATATGATACTAGAGGGCCAAAAAAGCCCTCTGAAAGAAGCTAAGGTGTAATAACAGATGTGTACCACACCTTGGTCTCTAAAGAATGAAGACAGCTTTGCAAATGCTGATGTTTTCCTCTGAAACATTCTGGAAGAAATAAAATAGATTGAGATGTGACCTCATTCCTTTATTTCACTACATCAGGATTCAGCTTTCAAAATAAAGAGATGCCCTTCTCCAGAAATGAGCAGAGAAAAAATTTGTAGACTGCTTATCCTACAGGCTACATCTTCAACCTTCCTTTGCCTCCCACACTTGCTTAGAAATAAGTAGCAATATTTGCCATGGCAATAACTAGATTCTGATATTTTTTAGGGTTCCTCCTCACAGTCCGGTAGCCGCCAGAGTGAACGGGTAAGCAGTCCTTCCCTTCTGTATTGCCAGGTGCCAGCCCCAGTGCTTGGCAACTGCAGCACCTAAATTACATCTCCTGTGGACTCCCTGAGGCAGTTCCAGAGTGGGACAGAAAACCCTCAAGCACAGTGGGAATGAGGATATGGTTAAAGAGTTTAAGTGCTGCTAGAAATCCCAGCTGCTGAAGTGTGCTCTTGAATCTCAAACTCACATCACAAATGTGATAGCACAATTTACTTGTTCAGATCTTTGAGCTTTTTAAATCATTGATTGATTACAAAGAGCTTCAATACCATGATTTGTCCAGCACTTAGAATAAGTGCAACCCTTTGCTTTGTTGTGCTGTATGACTTACTTTTGAAGGCTTTATTTTCCTGTCAATTTTACATGGCACATACTGTACTTACTCTAATGACACAGATTAGAAATTATTTTGTTGGAGATATAACTCTTTCAATTGTTGTATCCTAGAGAATATCTACCACCAAAAGATCAATTATCAATAAACATAAAGGGGCAGGTGCTATTTTATACAGAAAGACAGCAGATTTTTTTGTTTTTTGTGAACAATCCATGACAGAAAATTAAGGAATGTGGAGAAACAAAGAGAGGAGTGTTTTTCTTCCCCTCTGATCTTTCCAGTTTTTGGGGTTTGGTTTTTTCATGTAATTTCAATACATTTTTCCAGGATTTTTATTCCCCAGGAGGCAGCCAGTCAGGTGGACATGTAAGCATCTATTTCATTTATTATTTGCACTTCCCTTCCAAAATGGCTGTACTATTTAAAAATTATCCCAATGAGTAAATGACACCAAACCATTTATTTCCTAGAATTTCTTATGACATCTGCCATCCTATCTTGTAAAATCAAATTCCAAACTATCTGAATAAAAAAAATTTAAAATTCATTGTGTACACCAGTCTTGTTCTCCAGAACATTTCAAACAAAAATAAATTGTGTCTTCTTTTTGCAGGGGTCATCTTCTCAAAGTGGTAGTTACTCCAGTGGACAGGTAAATACTAAATCTATGTCGTTTTAACCTAAAGTATCAGTCATACAAAAGTTTGGGGCCTTATATCACAGCAATTTTTAATCTGTGAATGAAAAAGATCAGTTCATTCTTCCTTACATATCTCTACGTAAAATATCAAATGCAAGCAGCATAGTCAAAATGCAATTCATGCATTAACTGATGTTCTAACACCAGGAGAAATGAAAGTAATGAATATTTAAATTAATTTCAATATTTTAAATATAAAGTAAGTGATATTTTTTTCAGGACTCATACTCATCTGGAGGCAGCCAGTATGGTGGACAGGTGGGAAATTTTTCTTCTTCATTGTTTTTGTGAAGGGTTTTTCCCCCAATGTACATATTTCAAGAAAATATTCCCAGATTGATCATACCTAAGTTTCCAGACTACTCTATTTTATTTTATCCTCACTAATCTTTCTACAGATAAAATAGCATTCTCAACTAAATTGATCTTTACAAACACAGTTAAAAGAGTAAAAGACAATAGTTTGTATTTAATGCATATGTGTCACAGAAAAAATTTTAAACAAGAATTTGATGTTTACAGGGTTCACCTTCCTCAGGAGGCAGCCAGTCTGGTGGACAGGTATAAATTTCTTTCTCCACAGTCTTCAGTTGGGCTAGTGTCAGCACTCTAATTTATGTCTCTTACCTTTCCTTCACAAGAACTCTTTTCCTTCACCACTGTCCTTTTTGCCCAAAGCCTTAGCAATGCATTGTTTTCTTCTGCCGTGTGATTTGGACATACAGAGTCCCAGTGATTCCTCAAGCCAGAGTAGCCAGTACTAACTGTTAGGCACTTGTATCTCAGCTGCTGTACCTGCTTTGGTGCTAAATAAATTTCATGCATATTGAAAGTGGAAAGTGAGGCACTGAATGGTGAACTCCTCTCACCTGGCCACCTCTCAGTTAGTTTTATCAGAGTAGAAATCACCTGTTTTCTGTATCATCTGTAACATGAAACTGTACTGCATGTACTCCAGGTCCTCTGGCCTGTTTAGAAAAAAAATTGCTTTCTGTGGTACTACTCAGAATTTTGTACTCATCCTTTTGCTGAGTATTATTTTTAAGGTAAAAAATGTAGGTAAGAAAATTTGAAGATAAAAAATTAGCATTTTGTTGCCCCACCAGAGCAATAATTGCAGAAATAGTTGCATAGGATGAAATAGAAGTTCAGTTCTAGAAGGTGAGCAGTTAAAATGTTGCTTTATGGTTTGTGTGCCTGGGATGGTAGAAGTAATTTGAGTTGTAACTAGAACCCATTTCAGTCCTATTCTCTTGACATCTTAAGTACTTTCTGCATTCTTTACAGGGTGGATGTGATTGCTCTGGGGCAAGTTCTGTAAGTGCTACTTGTTCATTATGCATTTTCTTTTACTAAACGGTTTAACTGTAAAATTCTTTGAGATCCTGTTTATTTCCAACTTACTTATTTGAATGTACTCTTAATTTTACATTCATTGTTCCTTTGGTGACTTAGATGGGTCTGATATGGTAGGAGTTATTTCTCATTATGCCAAAATTCAGTATTACAGAATCATTGAATTATTGAGGTTGGAGAATACCTCAGGTCCAACCCTCAACTCAGCACTGCCAAGGTCACCACTAAGCCATGTCTCTAAGTGCCACATGTACATGTCTTTTAAATACCTCTGAGGGTGGTGACTCAGCCCTTTCCCCAGCAACCTCTCCAGTGCTTGATAATCCTTTCAGGGAAGAAATTGTTTCCTAAAATCCAGTCTAAGCCTCCCCTGGAGCAGTTTAAAGCCATTTCCTCTTGTTCTACTGCTTGCTACTTGAAAGAAGGGACCAATCCCTACATGACTACAACCTCATTTCAGGGAGTTGAGGAGAGCAATAAGGTCCCCCTGAGCCTCCTTTTGTCCAGGCTTAAACAACCCCAGCACCTTCAGCTGCTCCTCACAAAGCTTGTGCTCCAGACCCTTCACCAGCCCCTTTGGCATTTTTGGACACAATCCCACACATCAATCCCCTCGTGAAGGGCCCAAAAGTGAACAAGGATTCAAGGTGGAAGCCTCATCAGTGCCCCATCAGTGTAGGGGAACAATCACTTCCCTAGTGCTGCTTGCTGGCCACATCATTTCTGATAAAAGCCAGGAAGCCCCAAAGTTGGCAGTGAGTTACATTTCTGAGCTGTGATGTCACTTGCCATATGGTATTTACAGAGATGTGTATCTCTTCTCAAAAAATCCAAGAAGATTGCATTAAATAGCAGAGCTAATTGACAAAAGATCTATCACGAAAGAAGGCTAAAATAATTTCCAGTCTACAAAACTGCCAATCATAAAAATGTGTAGCAAAAATCAATGTTTACAAAAAATGAAAATATAAACAAAACCAAAAACTGAGTGACTTCTCACTTGTGCTTTTAAGTCCATATGAAATTATTTAAGGACTATGAAATTGGGTAATCCCTGTTTTTTCAAAGCAAATGATTTGTGGTCAATCAACATGTAGCATGTAAAAAATTCCTACACCTTGGAAATACTCTGATTTCCTAGGCAGTGAATTATAGGTAGATACAATCAGATATTTCATGATTTATGGTCTTCTGGGCCAAATAAGGACTATTTTCTCTCTTGGCAAAGTGATAAAAGCAAGTGAAGTGTAAGTATAATTAATTTCAGGCTGAGATATTCCTCCTTTGAAATGCCATGAAACAGACATTGTATGGTTCTGTTTCATTTACAGTTTATGACCAAAGACAAAGGCTAATTTTTGTTTTCTTTTTTCCTTTATAGGGTGGATCCTCTACTTTAGTCAGAAGTGATTCCTCTGCAAATGTAAGCAATGTTCATCAGCTTTTTGTGTCCTCTGTTTGCTTTATCAATATAATGGCTAGAGAGGATAAGTAGTCAGTGCCTAATAGAAGTCATACACTTGTGAAAATAACCTACTTTGGTTACAATTAAAAATACAGATAAGACATTCTTTTTAATTGTAACTAGAATGCACACAGGACATTCATGCAGCACTCCCAGTTTCTCTTTCCATTTGACATAGTTTTCATTCAAAGAGAAGTCCTCAATAAAATTGTTGTCATGAACACACGTAAATAACACTACAAATATTTATACTGGGAGTCAATTCCATTGGATTCCTTCGAATTATGTAAAAATATCCCACAAGGACATGGATTTATGTGATTTTATTCCTCTTAGATCATTTACTGAAACAAAGTTTAGTATTAATATTTATGTTCTACTATCTTTCAAGAAGTTTTGCTTCAAAAGATTTCTTTTAGTGCAAAATAATTGGTGGTCTTGATGTTTGAATTTCCCCCAGGACTCATCTTCTTCTGGAGGCAGCCAGTACAACAGCCAGGTAAGCATCCATTCCAAAAGGAGAGGCAGTTTGCCACTTCAGAAAATGATTGTTAATTCATTCACTCAGTTAAATTCAATTTTTTATATGGGAACTGGGTAAAAAGAGAAAAAGCCCAGTAAATGAAATTCATCATTGAGTTAGATACATCCTAAAAATTCTAACAATGGATTTGTTAACAAATAATGCCCTAGCTTTGTGAAGCTTGCAAAATGAAGTTCACAACAAAAATACACGTGGGGAAAGAATGCATCATTTTTAATTCCTATTTGATCTAATTCCATTATGAAGAAAAAAAATCCAATCTCTCTTCTTTTAAAGAGACCTCTTGTTGTATGAGGTTTCAGTAGATTTTCTTAGTTTTGTTTTCAGAGTCCTGTTAGGTAGCCAATATTTTACTGCTAGCTCTGGGCCAGCATTCAGCTTTCCAAATAAAAAAAAAGCCATTCTCCAGAAGTGAGCAGAGGAAGAACAGGAAAGAATGTCACTTTAACCTTCCCAACATGTCACAAAAAATATGTCTTTGCCTCCCACCCTTGCTAAGGATCTCAGGTATTTTCCCAAATTACCTTGCTCAACTTAAATTCTAGTCATTAAAGCATTCTGAAAGTCCTGTTCACCTGTCTTCACTCTTACCTTGCTGTTTTGCTCCTGCTGTCCTGGCAGAGTCATGTTTTGATTTAAGGAAATCCTACTGCAGGTAATTCATTCATCTGGTATTTTTTACAGGATTCATATTCCTCTGGAGCTAGCCAGTATGGAGGACATGTAAGCTCTTACTTTTCATATTTTATATTATATTTTTTTAATAAATATTTGACTCATGTTAAGGATCTCAATTTAATATATTAAGAAAATTGGCAGTAGTGTATTATTGTGAATTCAAAGAAGACAAAAAAAACAGAGTTTATCCTGAGATAATTACACACAAACTCTCAAATAACAAAATATAGGTGTCTATGCCCCTTCTTCCCATGAATTAGATATTCAGAAATAACTAATTATCAATTTTTTTCCAGGAGTCATCTTCTTACGGAGGCAGCCAGTATGGTGGACAAGTAAGCATTACTAGTCCCCATTTTTGTAGTTTATTTACTGTCCACCTGACTGACTCTATCTTAGCTTTAATTTAATTTAAAATCTTCTCAGTAAATCTTTCTCTGTAGTGTTCTGATGCTAATGTAATTAAACAAGTTCAGATGAAGACCATTATCTAAGACTAAGAAAAAATAGAATTTGAAATACATGGTTGACTCAATTGACTGTCAAAATTAGCAGGATTAGATATCATATCTCTCTGAAATAAATCAGTACTTTATGAAGGTAACGAGAACTTTTAAAGCCTCATTAAATGATTCTATGAGTATATGAAACAGGTGAAAAAAGGTTTCAGTTTCAATTTTTTGTTTATTTTCAGGGTTCACCTTCCTCAGGAGGCAGCCAATATGGTGGACAGGTGAATATTCTTCCCTTGTAGTGTTTACTACTTTACCAAAGAGATTCGGTAGTTCTATGGGTAAAAGAACATTTTAAGGAGATTTGGGGTTTGGTTTGGGGGTTTCTGTCCATTTTTTATCTAATTTGTTGCTGAGTAGATAATGGTTATAAATGTATTTGATACCAAGCCACAGAAGAGTTTTAAACTCTTCTGTGAATTTCTGATGCGTCATGGTAAACGCAGATGAGCCTCACCCATTTTGGTACAGTCTGGTTCAGCCCACTCACAGCTCTAGAGGGAAGGAAACTGGGTTCTTCTTCATATGGAGCACGGTTGAAGGAGTACTATGATGTGGATATAGAGATTGTTTAATTCTTTTTTGTTCAGGGTTCACCTTCTTCAGGAGGCAGCCAGTATGGAGGACAGGTGAGAGTCTCTTCCTGTTCTACATCAAAACTTGGTACTTTTGTAGTGACTGAAAAAATATTTTGTGAAAACTCTGTTTATCTGATAACAGATAGGTATCTAAAGATATATGATCTGAAGCAATACAAAAACTGTGGATATCTCTTGCTTCTATTGTATTAAATGCAGTTCTGGCCTTGTTCTACCATCCAACCTACCCTGTTGCTGTTTGGGTTTCTTATTTCTAACCATAAGGAGTGGCTGGAAGCAGATTCATCCCTCCTCTACCTCATTTCCTTCAGCAAAATGCAGTATCAGAGCTGATATCTGAAAAGCAGCATGGTTTAATATAGGAAGAGGGGGAAGGTGAGAAGTTACTAAGACTCTTCATGCCCCTGTGGAATGAAAGATGACGGAATTCCTAGTTCTGCCTGGAGATATAGCTTCTAATGTGGAGTGACACATAAACCAATAGGCTGAGTGTCTTCCTGTCATTTTTCATAGTGCAACAGAGGAAAAAAATAGTGTTTCTTTAAAAAGCTTTTAAAGAAGCTTTTTGACTTGAGAAATAATTGGCACCTTTGCTACAGGGTCCATATTTCCCAGGTGGCAGCCATTATGGAGGACAGGTGAGAATTGTTTTTCTGTCTATGGGTTGTTTTTTTCATTGTTCATCCTTTTTTCTTATTTTTCTTTTTTTTTTTTTTCTGAAAATCAGAGTATTTTTTAAATGGGTGTCTTACAGCAAAACGGTGTTTAGAATATCTGACTCTCTGCTGTGTCAGCCCACCCACATAAGCAATGCATAAAAGGCTGCAGTCCAGGGCAGCAGCACTACTCACACCTGCCTGAAGCTGACTTTGATTCAAACGTTGTTCTGTCTAAACAGCAGCTACTGTAAAGGCTTTCAGTGGATGCCAGTATGGTTATAAAGTAAATGTTCATGTCCTTGTGGCACTTAAATCCAAAGAGATTTAAGACAAGTAAAAATGTGTTTTCCTGTGACAGGTCATAAGTTAAAGAATGTGCAACAAATATAAATGCTTTTTCATTTCTTTAGGGTATAGCTTCTTCAGGAAGCAGCCAGTATAGTGGACAGGTAAAACTTCTACTTTCATGGTATTTTCAGTTTGGGTACACAGTTCATCAGGAAAACAGACTGGTATATTTTGCAAAAAAGGAACATTCTAAGACAGAGTAGCTTTAAACCAGACTGATTGAGGATTGCTAAGTATGAGTTCGTTTGCTGTATCAGATTATGATAAGAGTAAATGATACAGAGGCCTGTGACACTGCACAGAAATTTTCTTCGACTTAACATGGTTTAAGAAGCCAATTTTTTTGTGTAATGTTTAAATGGAAGCAATTTGAAAGACTGAGAACCACAGAGAACAAGTGAGAATGTTACTCAGTGACACAGAAGTAATTAAGTTACTTGTTTCTTCCAGGGCTTTTCTTCAGGAGTCAGGCAGTCTGGTGGACAGGTACGCTCTTCTTTCTCTGTACTGTTAGTTCTGCTAGTATCATATACTCACAAATTGCTTTGTGTAACTTTCCTTCACAAGAACTGTTTCCCTTCACACATTTCATCCAGACTGAATATGGAAAGTGAGACACTGATAGTGAATTCCTGGCCACCTCTTAAAAAGTTTTATTAGAGCAGAAGCTACCTAATGTGCCTCCACTGGAAGTCAGATATCTAAGGAACACTGCATGTATCCATAGGATCATAGAGTATGCTGAGTTGGAAGGATCCTTCAGGGTCAAGTCCAACCCCTGGTTCGGTGCAGGACACCCCAGGAATGACACCATATACCTGAGAGCATTGTCCAAATGCTTCTTGAACTCTGACAGGCTCTGGTCTCCTCAAGGGAAAAAAAATAAGATCTGTATTACTATGTATAATTTTTTACTTATCCTTTTGTGAGTAGGTTTTTACTGTAAATTTTAAATGAGAAGTTAGAAGATTCTACTAAAAATTTGATCAGTAGCCTAAAAAGGACAGGAGAGAGATAATAAAACTACCTTTTTAAATGGAGCTTGATAAGTTAAGCTTGATGAACAGTGTTTTATAGTCCATTTTCTTAGAGTAGCAGAATATGAGCTTGATTTACTAATTCAGAGGCCTATTCCAATCACAGACCCAGGAAAATAAGTTTGGTTGTGTTTTGTACAGGGTGGGTGTGTGTGCCCCGGTGGAGGTTCAGTAAGTATTTCTTGTCTTTATATATTTTTCATAGTATGTACACATACTGGAAAATTCCCAAGGAACTACATTTCTTGAAATAATTCTGTCTGTGAAGTTCTATGTATGATGAAAGCTTTTTCCACATTATGCTAAAATGAGCAATTTTGAACCTGCTAAAGGCAGAAATATTAAGTGACTTGGAACCATAGCACTGTATTCAAAACTAGCTACTCAGTTTGTAAGAGACCAGGGAGTTTTCTAAGAATTTGTTTCCCAAATATCTCATGGTGCACCTGTTGGGTGTTGGACTTTGTTCTTATGATAGTTATTAACAGTATGATTGTAGAGTAAAATCTTGGCTCCAAACACTTTCAGAATGGAAGAGAGAAACACATTTGGATAAGTTAAAGCTATTTCCATTCTTCTGCCTAATTATTATATTTCCTATTTCCTTGTAAATTCCTGAAAAAAAAAAAAACAAAACAAAAAAACCCCACCAACCATACAAAATCTCCACTACTGTTTTGCTGAGATCAATTTAATTTATTTCTGAATGAGGGTTCAGTTACCTGTTTTTTTCAGTACAGTCAAAATTGCCTGGGTCGCTACTTCTCTTTATTGGTCTGGGTAATCAAGCAAAACAACATGCTCAAGTATATAAGTATATAACCCAAGTATATAACCCATGCTGAGAATCAAAAGTGTTGAAAACAACATATTAATGAGAATTCATATAAATAGATATTATATTATAATAATACTACTCACTTATATACACATTATATATATACATGCATATATTACTTCATATAGAAATCAGGATGAATCAGAATCATAGTAAGCAGTGTAAATGACTTGATCATTGCAATAAGTCAGCATGTTCCCTTGGTTTTCCTCTCTGTGACACTGAAACTAATACAGAGTAAACATTGCTCTTTCTGTTGAACACAGGGCTCTTACGCAGGAACCAACTACCATGGTGGACAGGTAGGCAGTTTGTCTGTAACATTTACACAGATTAGTTCCTCAGGAATAAATAGGCTCAGTTGTCCTATTTGCCAGAAGCCACTGAATATTGAGTTCAGTTTAGTCACAGAGATAGGTACAATAAATCCAAAGAGTGCATGGGGCTTGTATTCCATCACTCTTGACATTTTAGTTATATCCTTCCACATACAACAGCCAAGCTTTTACTTTGTAGTTATAGAACCTTTCTCACCTTAAAAAATTACTGAAGAATCATTCACAGGGTTCATCTCACTACATAAACCACCAGTAGGATGTTTGGATAATTAGTCATTTGCCACTGCGTTAGTAACTGTGTAAAGTTCTTCCAGTTAATCAGCGTCATGAGTATTGTTTATATTAGCTCCAGGATATTTTTCTTCCATTTAAAATTTTTTGATGCTATTAAAATTATTTATAAAAATTTTGCATTCTTTTTACAGGGTTCATATCCTGGAAGCAATCAGTATGGTGGACAGGCAAGCAAATTTTCTTGGTTTTCAAGATCTTCTTTCTACTTTCAATTTATTAAATGAAAAATATCATGCAGTACATATACTGACAGGTTTTTGGGGTCATTTTACTTCTAATAAGTATTTGAAAACAGGGACTGTCAGTAGCTAGAGTCTACTCAAAATAGAGTAGCACGAACAAATTTCTATCTAAAGAAATTCCATAGGTCATAATTCTAGTTGTTTTACCTCAGAATGCCTCTTAAATGATTATTTTAATGAACCCTTTTTATGTTTACATTAAATACTTGGAAAATTTGATACAGGTTAAACCAATAGATACTGCTTTGAAAATATAAATTCTGGTGTGTTACACACTATAACGCTACTTTCCTCTTCAGCTTCAATTCAAGACTCTTCCTGCTAAGCATGTACCTTATGCAGACTGTTTACCACTGATTCAGAAATTACACTAGTGCAAATAGCTGACAGATGAAATGGATGACCAACTCCTAAGATAGAGCTTATTTTTCATTAGTATTACTGTGTTTGCAATCTCACTCTACCATACTAAAAAAATTAATTTCTTTTTACTCGACTGGCAAGCACTGGAGTTCAGTATCACTCTATTAAAAAGATAATCTCATGTAGAATGGAGAGGATTCTTAAGAACTGCAAATCTATTTTTTCCCCAAAACACATATTTGGTAATATTAACAATGTTTTTACAATAATACACATGATGTTCTCTGAACATGTCTGACACACTAGAAAATCACAAATAAATTTGATTTTTTTCTCTAGAATAGAGCCATATGTAAGACACTTTTGACCCATTTATTTATGTAACAGAACAATCTCAGAAGGTCTTTTGTGACTGTTTGCCCAATTTACTACTTTCACCTGTTGAAGAACTTAGAGTCACTGAGTCAGAAGTCTTTCACTGCATCTTTTTAGATTAATATACTTTCCAGATTATGACTGAGATCTACTGTCAAAAGTCCTGTGATGTTTGATTCTGCACAGAAAAAAGTAACTGATATTAATTTTCTGTGACTTTTTTTTTTTTAATAGGGATCTTATCCCTCAGGAAGCAGCCAATATGGTGGGCAGGTGAGTATTCTCTTTCCATCCCATCACTTCTCTTTCCTAATACACTTTCTAGATCGGGTCAGTTACTTGATGCTGACAGATAAGTTTGGCCATTTTATTAAGTTTAAACAGTGAAGGTAATAAGGTTGAAGTCTTTTCAGTTAGGAGAATAGAAGATTTGGTTACAATGAGTTATTGCTCTGTGTAAAATATTCCTTTGAACATACTATAGTTGCCAGGCTGTATTTCATAACACTGCTCTCTCGATTCAAGTTGCCATTGCTGTGGTGTGTAGAACAGTGTAAATTTTAGGTACCCCATTTACCTTTTTTGTTCTAAGAATACCCAAATAAGCTTGTCCCAAGTACGGCAGAATTTATCTCAAGACAGTGATAGAAGATTTTTCATTCAATTAACACCAGTTTGATTGACTTCTTACAGGGCCCATACTCTTCTGGGGGTAAACCACATGGTAAACCAGTAAGTACAAAACATTCAAATTTAGCTTTCTCTTTTCTTATACACCTGTTAAAAAAACCTATATCTAGTCAGTTATGTACTAAACAGTTTTCCGATAATTACCGTAATATGCAAAGAGTGTCACACGATTTACTTATCTGGGATACTCTCAACAAATTCAAACACAATATTTATTTTCACACAGTTCAAAGACAGCACTTTACTATGCAGCCTGAACTTCTAGTAATCACAGAATGAGGCCACTGGATTTGTGTGTGTGTGTGTGTGTGTGTGTGTGTGTGTGTGTGTGTGTGTATAACCTCTGAACAGCTATTTCTATTTAAATTCATAGTAATCATACACTTTGTGCTGTTTTTCATTGATTCTGTATGCATTTGTCCCAAGTATTTCTGTCTTGCTTTGAAGAAAACCCTTTTTCTTTTCAAATGAAATAATAGTTGCCATTTAACAATGCATATTTTCAACTTCGACCATTTCACACTATTCTTTTTACTATGTAATTTGGACCTGCTCTTGCCATTCAACGGCAGTTGATACAAATGTTTCAGCTTATCTCTTATAGAAAACATGTATTTGTTATTAAAAAATGGCCATAAATGTTACATTTTCTAATACATCAATCCTAAAGGTGAGACAATTTCTATACCTATTTGATGGCATTTCTTAAAGACTTAATGGTTGCAACATTCCCTGTTGGCAATGCCATTCAAATAAGCAGAGCCAATTCACCAGAAAACTGAATAAGATGCTTTCAGAACATATATTTTTTCTGTACCCACTCTTATTTTCAACTAGTTTTCTTATTAGAGTTTTCTTTAAGGAGGGGCTGTAAAGGCCTCTTATAATTTTCCTTTTTTTGTTGGCAGTGTCTTTTTTTCCCCCAGATGTAACCATAGACTGATACCAGGACAATTATTGTTCAATTGGACCTTATTATTTTTTTCCATTCCATATATTAAACACAACTATAAACCGGTTCTTTTTTCTTGAGAATTTTGTATTAAATTGTCCAATACAACCTTTGAAAGAGCACCCATAACAAAAAGATGTTAAATATTTGTATTTCAGGTAAGATTTTGCCTGGGATTTTTGAATGACTGGATAAAAAACAGTATTCATTCTTCCATGGTCTTTAATTCCAGATAGCAAGAATATTTAAGCACAAATAGTCTTAGAGTCAAAACCAGGTATCTTTTTTCAGGGTTCCTCTTCCTCAGGAGGCAGTCATCAAGGAAAGCCAGTAAGGATATTCTTCTTTCAGTATTCTGCAACCAAATTAGAAATGGGGATATTGGGTTTTAAGATAGGTAACAATAACTAGGGTGAAATTTTAAATTATGTTACAATGGTAAATGTATGAGAAAAATTACCAATAAAAATTTGAATATTTTGTTGAAACTTGAGGCAGCATTTATTCCTCCCATAGCAAAGTTTTGATATACTCTGTTACTCATAGGAACATGCTTGGGCCATTCTAATAAGAATGACGTATTTAATAATTAGGGTAATTGTTTCAGTTTCCAACCCTATAGTTCAGACAAGACGCATTGCTTTGACCCATTCCTCTGAAACTCTTCATGCAATAAAAAGGACATAGGTGTTCTTATTTGAGACTATTCAATTAAAATAGAGGGAAAAGTGCAGTGAAAATGATAAAATCAAAATCACTATCAGACCTGCTAATATCCAACTAACTAATATTTTCAAGATTGCTGTGTGCTCTTTGGATGCTGTTCACTGCAGCCTTTTATGACAAAATTAAATGGTTCCATAATTATTTCACAGGGTGGCTCTGGCTCAGGAAGCACCTACTCTGGGAAACCGGTAAGAATCCTTTCATCACAGCACTTCAGTCTTCTTCTCTTAGTAAACAAAGAACCTGGGTCCTGGGTAGAGAAATTTTGGGATGATTTGGTCTGAAGAGAACATTCTGTATTAATATTAGCTCAACCTTCCTCTTGAACAACTTAAAACCATGCTGTGGTTTAAGCTATTAAAATCTTGTTGACCACAGGAAAAAACTGTGTTCAAAACCATTGGCTGGGAACACCTCTACAAATTAATTTGTTTGTTTGTTTTCAGCAATCACCTTATTCAGGAGGCAGTCAAGTGGTAAGAACTTTTCCTCTTTGTAGTTTCTACTGGTTTCTTCCTATGAATGTCACAGAAAACTGAAATCTGTCACATTTCCTACATCTGAATAAATGTTTGAGAACACATGTGCAACATAATAAATGAGATAGTCTTAACAAAAATGAAGAGAAGTGGGATCACGTAGATGCTTTACACTTTTGACCCTATCACTGAAAAACGTGTTGATATAAATGTGGCACATGATCTTTTGACATCAGAAGTGTCTACATAATAGATGGGCTAACAGAAAAAGATTTCCTTGAAAATTTCTGTGCTTTTATAACAGCAATAAAGAGAACTATTTAGGAATGGGTTCATTAAATTTCTCTTTTTTTTTTTTTTTTTAATAGAGCTCTGCTGGGAAACACTCCACTCCCCAACTCCTGATGTTATTCAGTGTTTTGAGTGCCTTTGCTCTCTCTGCTGCTGTATCAAAATGGTCTATATGAACTTCTGAAATGTTACTTGACATCCTAAACACGGATTATAATCTGTATTATTAGATTATGTAATGTAAGAAAAAAATACCATTAAGTCAAATTGGCAGATGCTACTTGGCTGTTATGTTGCATGTCTAGCTGATATGTCACGCCCCTCATTAGTTTACCTCTGGTTTTAGTCATTAGTAGATATCATTAGTTGTATCAGTGTTTTAGGCATCATTTTAAGAGAGCATATTGTACCCTACCTGTATGATTTATTTTTATTTCCAATAGGGAACACAGTGAACACCTACCTGAAACGATTGGTGTGACAAGTTAATACTTAGGAAATGTTTGGTTATTAACCAAAGTGGAGAAGGTGAAATAAATTGTTCTATATGCAAACTGAACACTGTGCATGGTAATCATCACATAAGATAAGGTGAAGCAGTTCTGATAAGCAGTTCTCCATGGGACAGAAGAAAAGATGCTGAAGTAGTATTAGAGTATTGGTTTTAGTCTTTTGAAATCAAATGCAAATTCAATATGGAGATTGCAAAACAAAAAAAACCTCTTCAAAACTCCACAGGACTTAAAATTTTTTGGGTTAATTCAAGTTTATTCATTAGAAAAATGAAACAGCTCAGAGCAAAGACATTATGATCTCCATTCAATCTAACTACAAATACCTACAGTTTTGTAGAGAAACATGTAAGTCAAATGTACTCCACATTAGGCTGATAAACTGAAATAGCTGAAAAATAAAGGCTTTTTCCTTGCAAGGAATAGAAAATTAATTAAATTCATAAAACCAATACCATCTTGACTCCTCTCTTCAAATATTTAGTCTAATCTGTGATACCTTGTATAGCTGAAAAGTTAATTTCATGAGTGATGTGTACATCAGTGTGCCCACTGAGATAGCACGGCCCATTTTTGAGTTCAGGAGCAGTTCCACACCTTGCAGCAAACTCTTCTGGAGCAATCAGAGCCACCTTCTGTTTGCTGACACCAAAGCACATTCACCTAGAGCACACTTCTAATGAATGTGTTATTGAACATGTGCCTACTATTACAATTAACATTATTAGTAGCGTGCTTTTCTATCACGGTTTACAATTGTAATTGGTGGGAGAGGTTTCCATTCGAGTTCTCCTACCAACTTCGGCGGGGCCAGGATTTCACCCTGTTGGCATGTGCAGCACTACCCTTTGCCAACACCGGTAAATCAACCTGCAACTGAAGCACAAAGTTACGCCTATATATGATCTTCAAATTTTGGTGGACAGTTTGTTTCTTCGAACACCACAGTAATGTTCTGTTTGAGAGGTCCGTACCTTAATTCGAACCCTGCCATTCTCTAATAAACTTGTGATGGGTTTCATACAAAACTCGCGCCAGCGGCTGCCCAAGCTCCCCGCTCACGGTTCGGCGGAGCACGGCCCGTGCCGCAGGGACTGCAGGCTCCGGGAGCCGCCCGTGCCCCGCGCCGCCGCCCCCGCCAGGCCCTGCCCGGGCCCCGGCCCCGAGCCCGCCCGGCCGCTCCGGCTCTCGCTGCAGCCGCGGCCCTGGGAACGGAGCGGGCGGGGCTCGGCTGCAGCCGGAGCCTTTGCGGGACGGGACCGCGGCTCCCGGAAGCACCGGGAGCCGGAGCGAGCCGAGCTGGGCCGGCGGTGAGCGGCGAGCGGGGCCGCCGGGCGGGCGCGCAGGTGGGAGCAGAGCCCGGCCGGGCCGCCCCGCGGGGAGCGGTGCGGGGCTGTGCGTGAGGGGGGACCCGAGGGAGGCCTGGGGGGCACGCGTGCGGGGTTAGTGGATGGGGCGGGAAGCAGGGCTGTGGGAGCAGGCTGGCACTGAGGAGACACCGAGAGAAATGTCTGGAAATGGAGAGCTTTGGGCAGGAGGGAGGAGAGAGTGAAGTTGAAGTTGCTGTGGGGAAGCGGCCGTGTGTGAAGTTGGGAAGGGGCACGGATCTGGCCGGAGCCGTGTCAGTGCTGCTGAGGTTGAGAATCCTTGTTGGTGCTCTGGTGAGAAGATGCTCGCTATGCGTGATGTGGTGCCCCATGTAAAGTTCACCGAAATGCACATTTTGCAAGTATTTGCATGGTTATCATAATTTTAAACCAATTTTTTGAAATGAGGAACACTCCAGCAGTACAGCACTTATGAATTAAGCAGAAACTCAGAGGCTAGAGAGATAACAAATGTAGTAATGCATATTATGGTATAAACTGAAAGGTGAAAGATAAATATCAGAAGGTACAAATCAAAGTTGTTTCATTTTATTAAGTCCTATAAATTGTGTTTTAAACGAGAGGAAGGAAGATCTGGACTCCAGATAAAATATTTTAAAGTAATGGTTGGGTGGAGAAAACTGACACAGCTTTGAGCAAGAGGTATGTGTTACTTGAGATGTAAACAATGTATGCAACAAACCTTTCTAAAACTGAGTGAGCATCACAGTGAGATGTTTTATTTTTCATGGTTTCTACACGAGAGGATTGGGATCTAAGACAACCTTTGCTTTTCAAAGACCATAAGTGCAGAATGACAAAGTGGATCTTAGGATTACCATTAGGTGGTGGACTGCTTATCTTGAAATCTGTTGGCTCTCTCCGTAGGCACTGCACTTGACTTACCAGTGTGCTCACTGAGTTGAAATACAGGCTACAGAGTGAGTTTGAGGGAGGTGACAGTTGTGGAGAAAGTGATTTACACTAATCCCTGCCTTTGGAAACTGTAGTTCATGATTCCCTTGTGCATTGTTAGCCATTGTGAAAAGAACTTGTGATTAAAAATCACAGTTCTGAGAGATAAGGATCCATTGGTTTGGTATGCATGATGTTCTGGTTGGTATAATAGTATGTGTAGCAAAGGTACTGGTTTGGGGAAAGATTGGTTCTAGTAAGTATAAATTTGCTTTCTTTAGAGCAATGTACTGTTGGGAGTAACTCTGCCTCCAGCAATCCTACAGGCTGCCTATACAGCCTAATTCCTTATTCTGGTGATGGTACTGTCTGCAACAACAAGAAAAAGGTGGAGATCATCTGAGCTAAGTACCTGTGGAATTCAAGTCACATGTCCTCTTAAAACAGTTCCGGATTTGGCAGTGTTAAGGAAGCACAACACATCTTTGGACAGACTTGCTAGACACAGTTATTCCTCCCATATTGTTCTTGAATTGTTTGCTGCCTGTGCTTATTCTTCACCAGTTACTTTGGTTCCTACCATGTTCAAGCTGCTTGTGCAAGCTGTGTGCCTTTTCTGGAACTCAGGAGAATGCACAGCTGGATCACTTCAGTGGAGGATGTCTCTAGAGGGGAGAAGAGATTTTGGCATTGATATTTCTCAGGATCTGGCATGATAATGTCAGATGGTTAGGAGCTCAGGATTTTGCCACTGGATTTCTGAACCTTGTCTTATATTTAAACCCCTTCAGTACTGCTGGACTGTCTCATTTTATTTGTAATTACTAGCACACTGCAGTGCCTACAGATTGATTTTCCCTGTAGGATCTAGTTTGTGTTACTCTACTCCAAGTAGGTCACCTTGACTGAGGTGTTTGACACACTGTGTTGCCTCCAGCACTCAGACTTGACTTGTAATTCATAAATAGGATAAGTGTAAGCTGCAGCTGAACCCTAGCTGAATTCAATGTTCAGTCTTTCAACACCTTAAATCAAGCTCCTTCATTGGCTTGATCCATCTGCAGGAACTGCATTCCAGCAGTCCTTTGGTTCATGGCATTGCACTCCTGTGTGCTGGAGGAAGGTTGGGCATTTGAACTGAAACTGAGAACTGAATGGCTCCTTGCTCCCAGAGTCTGAATGTGGCTGCTGGGATCTATCTGTACTGTGATCTATACAATGAGCACAGTGTATGTACTGTGTGAAAACAAGATGCAGTTCAGGCAGCTTGTATCAAATTTCTGTGCTGGCAGGCAGAGTTTGGCTTAATGACTGTTATGTCAATATAGAACTGTTGCACTACTGGGCAGCGTTGAAGTCTTCATCTTACAAGACATGCTGGTGTTAACATTTCTCACAGTGAGGGCCTGAATTTCCAGAATGCTGAATATTTATTCTCAATATGTGATTTATATAATATTAATTGAACCAAATTTTAGTCAAAAAAATGTGGTCTCTGGATTCTTAGGTTTGGTATAAGGGATAAAGGTAGTAGGCTTAAAGAGCACTTAGCAACACATCCCAAATTTTAAGATTCACAATGCTTTACTCTTCCTGCCTGATATGTAGCTTAGAATGCTATTTTTTCCCCACAAAAGAAAGAAACAAACAGAATACCTTTGGAAGCTCATAAAACAACTCACCCGGGTTCCCTTTCTGCTCAGTTTTCTGACAGCATGTAAGAAAACCTTGTGTGACTCCCAGGCAATTTATAGCATTTTCTGAAATGAGACTTTAGTTAATAATTAATGTGTAATTGCATTCCCTTTAACTTGGCAGTGATGGAATTTCCTGGTTGAGTGATATATATGGCCAGTGAACCACTGATCCAGCCTCCACTATCTTTGGCAGAAGTCAAGGTTTCAGAGCAAAGTTGAGAAGAAATCATTGGTTGATTTTTAACAGTTACCATTTAATATGTAACTGCTCTTTACCTGGGTGCACTTGCCATTTTTGAAAACCATCTGCATGGTTTTAAAATGGCCAAGAGTTGTGGTTTAACCTCAGCTGGCAACTAAGCACCACACAGACACTTGCTCATTCCTGGTGGGATGGGGCAGACAATCAGAAGGGTAAAAGTGAGAAAGCCTGTAGGTTAAGACAGACAGTTTAGTAAGTAAAGCAAAAGCTGCACATGCAAGCAAAGCAAACCAAAGAATTCTTTTACCACATTCCATGGGCAGGCAGGTGCTCAGCCATCTCCAGGAAAGCAGAGCTCCATCATGTGACATGAGAAGACAAACACCATCACTCTGAATGTCCCCTCCTTCCTTCTTCTTCTTCCAGCTTTATGTACTAAGCATGACTCCATATGGTCTGGGATATATCCTTGTGGTCTCTTGGTGTCAGCTCTCCTGGCTGTGTTCCTCCCAAGTTCTTGTGCATTCCCAGCCTCCTCACTGGTGGGGTGGGAGGCAGAAAAGTATAATCCCTGCTCAACAATAGTGAAAGCATCCCTGTGTAATCAACATTTTTCAGCACAAATCCCAAATACATGTACTTGCCAGCTACTGTGAAGAAAATGAATTCTACCCCAGCAAAAACCAGCACATGAGATATAGTTGTGCCTATGGAGCAAGATGACGTTGCAGGAGCAAGGAGCAAGGTCCACCAGTGATCTACTGTGTTCTACTTAATAACCTTGTCTTTAAAGTATCATTTGAATGCAGTTATGTTTTTCATTATTTTCACCAGTTAAGTTTCTTTATTTTAATATAAATATAGAAATTGGAAATACTGCCTGAAGGAAACCTTCATGTGAAAAAAATCTTGGTTCTTCAGTTTCTGCTCAAAGAGTAAAGAAAAAACTTTGCTAGAGGGTTTGCTTTTAACCACACTTCTGAAGAAGTGTACAGGCTCCAAGAGAAGCAGAGTTTTGGTTTTTTTCATAGTGTACTTAGTGTACTCTATAATGTCTTCAGGAAGAAAAAGGAGTAACAAAATGGAAAACAAAAGAAGGAGCAAGGTAAGTTTTAAAATGATGAAGTGATTTGCAGTGATTTAGTTGCAAAGTGCCAGTTATTTGGGGAGGAACAGCTGACAATTATAGTTTATGGGAGGGAACAAATAAGAAACCTGTTCACAGTATGAGGAAAATGGAGAACATAGTGACATTTTAAAGGGAGAAATACAAGGTTTCAGATTATTAGAAATATTTAGGACGTGCATTACTACAATTACAGTGACATGACAGATTTCATCTTGTGGTGGTGAGGGGAGAAAAAACGTATTTTCAAGTTATAGCAGTCCAAATACAGCAGTTAAATTATTTGTGTGTAGGTAAAATCTACTTCAGAATGCAGTTCAGCCACACTTAACTTAGTTTGGAGAGGTCTGTGCACCCTCTGTACTGTGTGGGATATTTGTCATAAAATTGTAGAATGTTTTGGGTTGGAAAGGACCTTAAAGGTCTGTTTTCAACTTACTTCCATTTATTTCTATACTTAAAGTATTTGTGTTATTATATACTACTTCTGGTAAATACAAAGCTATATTCACTTAAAAAAAATAAATTATGGGATAGAACTTTCCTTTGAGGACTGTACTTGTGTTGCAGAAAATAACATGTTACTTGTGTAACATGTTATCCAGCACAAGGAAGAGGGCAATGCATGTAGAAAGTAAGAAAAGCATAGAAAGAAGTCTTATGAAAATAGGTTCTTCAGGTTCTGTGAGTTAGCTCTTACCCCACCTTCCAACTGTCCTTTGTTGGCAGCTTATTGTATTTGTATAGGTGTAGCCTCAGGCCTGGGTTCATATTTCATTGGAGAAATAGGAGGACACCATCCTGTTTCTTTAATCTGTTATCCTGATTTCAAAGCAAATACCCAGGAAGTGTGTCCACTCATGGGATGACACACAGGCAGACTCAATCAGTGTTTTATTTTCCAGCAGGTTCCATATGGAGAATTTGGTGTAGTAGTACAGAAAATTTAAACTTTGCCTTTGGCAGTTTTGAGAGGCTGTGTTGGGCTTTGCATTTGAACTAATACACAAATGCCTTTTATTTGGTTGAACAGTGTTGAACTGATTAGTCATAAAATGGAATAAGACCTAAGAAAAATAACTCCTATAACTTGGCTTTTTTACTCTAAAAGACTGTCAGCAGTGAAAACATTTCACAGCTAGTCTGGAAGGAATTTAATTCATGTAATGACATAATTGTGAAGATTTGGAGCATGATACTAGTTAGTTTATTTTTCTTTTTTTAAATTAAACTTTACTTGTGACAGAGGCTGGAGAAGTAAAGAAATAGTTGCCAGTAGAGGTTTATTTTTGTCAAGTCTTTTTACTGTCAATTTTTTTGTCTGTCACCTATTTCTTCAGATAATTTTGGGTGCTTGGATTTTTTCAAATAAGTTTCTCTGAAACTTCCTGTAATTCTCATTTTGAATGCTTCTACAAAGTTAAGAATAGAATCAGTTATTAAACTAATCCTTAATTTTTCTCAGGATTTTGCAACGGCAGATACTTAGCAACTGAAAACCTCAGAAGTTGATACTATCAGATCTTTAAAAGACAAAATCTTAAAAGTTAAGAAAAGTCCCAAAATCTTATTGCTCTGTAGTAAATTGTGATTATTATCAAGGAGTTTTGGTGTGCTGTTTCTTAAGTCAAATTGATTATGGCCTAATTTCATCTGCAAATATTAGAATTTACCAGTATTTTAGGAAAGTGTAGGGATTAAATAAAAATAAAATTAAAAATATTAAATTTTAGCCTGGGTTGGAGGTATTACAAAGGGAAATGAAAATCTGCAAGTCAGAAATATATTCATTTTTTACTTAATATTATGAGCTGGAAATATGTGATTTTCCACTTCAAAAAACTGCTTCCTTTGAAGAGTTATTCTTCAGACTCTGCACAGTATAGTACTTTGAGCTGAAAGTATTACTTCCTGTATAGACTGCTTTGCTTTGGTTTGTGTTCTGAAAACCTTTCCAGGGTCCTTCTCCTTTTTACTTTCAAGGAGAACAACTCTTCACATAGAATCCATCTGTATTTTATCCACCTGTGTGTACTGAATCCAAATGTTACGTGGCTGTAAATCCCACCTTGGCTTCATGTGAAGGGCTGCCTTCATGTGGCTGCAGGGTGTGTTCATGGCACACTGAAAAAATGAAGGGGCTGTTTTGGTTTTTTTTAACATAGACTAACAGAAGAGAAGAGTAATGAGCCCTGAGGTGAGTTATTTAGTATTTAGTATTATAGTCAGGGAGCTGCAGGTCCTTACCCCGCTGTAAGATACAGTCCAAATGACAGAGCTCATGTCACCACTCAATTTCCAGGCTTTGAATTAGCAAACCTAAATCTGACTTTTCAAGCAGATGTATCCTGCAGACTACCAAGCAGTGCATCCAAAGCCCAGTAAGAAACTTAAGTTGTAACTCTGTACAGGAAATCTGGTGGGAATGTCAGTATCATTGTGGTTTAAGACAATCCAGGTGTGGGCTGTTACTGAAGATAATAGTTCATTTGTTCTGTGACTGCACAGGTTGTTGCTGTGAGAGCAGCATGAACTCATGGCTGCAAGTGAGCACTTACACCTCTGATAGTCACCTGTAAATCTAAAGCTACTGTGAGATTGCAGTTGAAAACAGCCCGAGTTTTAAAGTCCACTGTTAAACTTCGATATTGTTCCCAGTTTGCACAAAGGTCCATGAGCTGCCAAGCAGGTCTTTTGAAAAAGGGACCAAGAAAGCTGATAAGGTGCCCTTTGTGCTTAGGAGTGCTTATGTTATTGGTCTTTGTATCTTTCAGGACTCTAGTTCCTGCTCTGTGAACCAGTTTGTAAGTACAGCATGGAACTTCACACACTTGCTGTCTGCAAGCCTGTCACGTTGTTCACTGACAGGACAACTTTTAACAAATACCCTTATTTCAGCTATCGTGCTGGACACTTAGGTTCCATTCTATGTGAACTTTTGAAACTTTGAAATGCATTAGTGACTTAACAGTAAGGAAATATTTGCTGCTACCGGTGCCTTTTTGAGATACATTGTCTGGGGAAAGTTCCCTTTTTTATCATGACTACTGAGGAAGACAAGACTAAAGTTAAAGGTGTTGATGTGGTAAGCATTCTTTATGGCTTTTCTGATGGGCTTATCGCTGTGTTGTGCTTGTTGGTTTATTTTTGTGCTGATTGCTTGGGTACTTGCTCATTAACAGCATACTAGTGATTTACTTTAAAACTTACATTTGAAGCTGCTTCATAAATAGATGGTTGTATTTTAGTAAAAAAATTTAATGTGAACATTATTTTTAATGTGACTTGTTTGGAAGGTTACAGAATTGATATCTGATGATTTTGAACATTTGTAAAACCCTTTGTCATTTCACAGGCTGACAAAATGCAGAAATTTGGTTCTGCAGAAGGGATATGTGTGTTCCCATTACCTGTATTTTGTTCAGGAGCACTTTGAAAACTACAGTAATGTCACGAATACAAGCCGCATGGAGTATAAGCCGCACTTCTGGTGCATCGACAATGTTGATGTCTTTGTCGATAAAAAAGCCGCACCCGAATATTAGCCGCACTTTCATTCGTAGCGAGGATCTGTGTGCAACTTTCACAAATTTGCCAATTAGTAACAGAATTGTGGCATAGTGGGGTTTACTGGCTCGGGGCGGGGCCAGGCAGGCTCGGCCCGCTCATGGTTGCTGACGGGACCGGGTGGCCCAGCTCGGCGCTACAGCTCGACGGGGCCACTCAGGGCCGGCTGGGCGGTGCTGCCGCTGCCAGGCTCGCTCGCCCCCCCCACCATCTGCACCGCCGCCGCATTTGCTCGCCTTGGCCGGCACTGCAGGCCCCGCGCCGCTGGGCTCCCCCACGCTGCTGGCCCTGGTTCTGCTGGGCTTCCCCATGCCGCTGGGCAGCCCCGTCCGCTGGGCTTCCTGCTTCTACCATGCTCCCCTGCGCAGCCGGGCTCCCCCGCACTGCTAGCCCTGGTTCTGCCGGGCTCCCCCATGCTGCTGGCCTGGGCTCTGCCACCCGCCCCCCGCGCCGCTGGCTCTGCCTCTGCCAGGCTTTCCCACCTCTGCCGGGGCTGGCCGGGCTCTCACTTCTGTGTTGGCAGCTTTTAGAATATTGTTAATATATTAGCCGCCCCGGAGTACTAGCCGCACTTCCGGGTTTCCACCAAAATTTTGGTGAAAATGATGCGGCTTGTATTCGTGAAATTACTGTATTAACAAAAAGAAATACCAAAAAATCCTTAAAAATTTAAAACTTAAAGTTTTAAAGACTTAAAAATTTTATTAAAACACCTATTTGTCTGTAGTGTGCGATTTAATAAAATTCAGTGGTTTTTGTCTTAACAACATATTGCGCTTTGTGACCAGTTTTTCAAGTCTGAATACTAAAAATGAGGTAGATGGAAACAGTGAAAGAAATTGTTTGTTCAAGTTGGCTCCTATAAAAGTCAGTTTTCTCTAGTATCATAGGCAAGCCCTTTAGTGAAATTCAGTTCTGTATCTTCTCTGAGTAGGGCTTTTTTTTTCCCCTTTACCTTTTTCTCCCTCTGTCTTCTTTGTGTTGCTGGTACTTCTCCAGAAAGCACGGTCTCTGAACATGCATGTCCCTTCTTCATCCCTTTGCAGGAGCTGTTCTTTTTCTCCTCCTTGATCGCAGCTGCGGCAAATTTATTCTTCAAAGTTGTTCTACTTCAAGTAACAGTTCATCTTAGTTTTGTTGTTTAGGATGCATAATTTCACAGTTTACATCCTTATGAAGTGGATTATTCCACCAGAATCAATGGAAAACAGCAAATCTTGAGTATTGTCTGCAGCTTTCTTCTCCTTCATAGTTTATATTTCTGTCTGATTCATATTGCTCCATGCAGTTGCATCTTTAGTATTTGTTTCTTCAGAAGTTAAGTGGGATTACAGTTCATACAAAAGTATCTCCTATTAAAATTCCTTAATGGAACCTTGTGTGTTTCTTCCTCAGTTTCTTCTTCCTGGCATCTTTTTCTTCCTTATTTGCTAATATGCTTTTACAAATATTTTTACAACGGCAGATTTTTGAGATAAAGAATTTTATTGTGTAGGATACAAGTGTGTGCTTCATATCTTATGTGACTGTTGATAATTTGCTCCTGCTTGCAATGTCTTTTAAGTGTCATTGTCTTATAGATAATAATTTGACTTTGAATACTTGACTGGAGAAAATCTGTAAATGCTTAGAGACAAGATAAGGGCAAGTCAGAAATACTCGAATAGTGTAGCTCTCCAAATGTCTACAAAATCAGCAATGAAATGCATCTTGAGCTAGAAAAATGCATTCAGCAAGCAACTGCTTCAGTTCTAGCCACAGGTATTTAGAGGTACCAGCACATCCTTGAGGAGTGGGGCCAAAGCTGCACAGTTAATGGGTCAGGAGTTGTGTGCCTGCAGGTGTAAAACACAGAGACAACTCTGCCGTATGCACCCAATAAGTGTGCTGTGTCTAGTTCTGAAATTGAGAGCATGCTTTGTCTTGGCTTGTTACTCTTCTTTTGCTTGTAAATATACTTGTAAACTTCTAGTTATTGATTTGATTTAACTTTGGCTGTATAAAAAATGGCTCTGTTTTTGAATAAGTGGGCAATGAAGGGAGTAGAAGTTAATCTTTTATAAAAAGCATTAGCTTCTGTGTATCGAAGTTCTTTATATGAAGCATAGCAAAAATTATGTGATATTCTGAGTAGCAGAAGCTTTTTAAAAATTTCCTTGTCATATATTGTGCTTGCAAAAATGAAAATTACTGTCTCTATTAGTCTTCTTCAATAAATTAATCCTTTAAATGATGACAAATTGCTAAGAAAACTGTGTCAGCTTGGTGGAAGTAGAGATGAGGGTGGTACAGCTTTATTGACATGAAGTTTGTGGTAGTCTATGCAGCCTGAAAAAGCAGTTGCAGTCATCTAGTCATCTATATTCAATGATTTTTTTTTCTGAACAGGATAATCAGCAGGACAGGTTTGGTGCTGCCTACCCTAAAGCTTCTCCATCCCATGTCTTCCTCTCCAGCTCTGCTTTCCCACAACTCTCCCTTCACTGCCAGGAATACATCTCATTCTCACGTAAAGCAGCCCAACCCTCACCCTTCTTTTGTTGACACAGTGCCACCTGTCAAGGCAGAGACTGCAACGTGACACACTTGGAGAGGTGGAAGAGTGGGAAGATCTCTTCAGTCTGGGAACAGCTCATTGCAGCAGGAGTGCTGGGCATTCTGCTGTACCACTGCAGAAAACACTTTCACCTTGAAAATACCTTCTGAGCCTTCACCTACATAAAGAAATCTGTGATTCCCAATATCTGCAATATTACCTTTGGGTTTGTTTCTTTTTTTCTATTTCAGAAAGGAGCACGTGAAGAAATGTCTGCCAATTTAAAGTACCTTTCCTTGGGCATCCTGGTTTTTCAGACCACAAGTTTAGTGTTGACCATGCGCTATTCTCGGACACTGAAAGAAGAAGGACCTCGTTACTTATCCTCTACTGCAGTAGTTATTGCTGAACTTCTGAAGATTTTGGCCTGTGTTCTGTTAGTCTACAAAGACAGCAGTATGTGTCAAATTTTGCACCAAGTAATTTTCCTAATCAATATGCTGTATTGTAGTGGCAACTGCAAAGCAGCCATGTGAGTACAGGCATACACCAAAGCATTTCCCTTCTCCTTGTGTAATAGTCTTGGAAAGACAATGATCATATTGTCTATTTGCTTAAGAGAATATGGGTACTGAGGAGTGCAGGAATGAATTTTATGCTAACATCTCAAAGTTTGTGTTTGCTCAGGCATTTTAAGAAATCTGTATGTAGAAGCAGGAAAAAATGAAAAGCTTTAAGTGTATCCAAAGCATGAATGATAATTTAGAAACCTGTGATAAACAGCAGATACAGAAGGGAAGAAGCAATTTCATTGTTACAGGAAGAATCATAGTTTTAAATTACAAAAAAGAAAACTCTATTCACATTTACACCAGTTCTTATTTTGTGTATTTAAAACGGAATTTATCTGGTTTCTGTGTGATTTTCAATAGCTTAAAAATGTTGTTGTCTATGCATAAATATTGATGACTTTGTAGAATTTTAAATATATGCTTTTTAGGTGGTACTCTTTGATATATTATCTTAAATTATTGATACAGTTTCAGTAAGTTTAACTCAAAGTATTTTAAATAATTGTTTTCATTCTGATATTTCAGGCTGCAGGAAGACATCTGCAGCCATATTTCCTTAATATACAAGGCCTGTGGAAGTCAAAGAAACATAGATGGTATTTTCAGGTCTTGGTGTAGTGATAGCTGTAAAAAGGGGCTACAGTATAAGAACAGAACATTGCTGTTTCTCTTTTTACCACTCCCTTCCTTTTAGTGAATGTCTCTTTCTTTTACTGTTTCTTTGGGTAGAATGCAATTTACGGACTCTGAACAGAGTGCTACATGATGAAATCCTTAACAAACCCATGGAAACTCTTAAACTTGCTATTCCTTCAGGAATTTACACTCTTCAGAACAACTTGCTATATGTAGCATTGTCAAACCTAGATGCAGCCACATACCAGGTATTGCACATTTGGAATTCTCTGTAAATTTAAAAAAAAAAAAAAAAAACAAAAAAACCAAAAAACCGTGAATTGTGGCATAGTGGCAGTAACTGTTCCTGGTTCTTCTAGGTTACATATCAGCTGAAAATTCTCACCACAGCATTGTTTTCTGTGTCCATGTTGAGCAAGAAACTGGGTGTATACCAGTGGCTGTCACTAGTAATATTGATGACAGGAGTGGCATTTGTGCAGGTAAATATGAGCAGGTGGTTTGTGGGGTTTTAATGTGTTTATTCAAGAAACATGGGTTGCTGTACTGATTATCCAGCTTTCTGATTCTACCAGCTGCACACCAGAGCACCAGAGTATAGTCAGGAGCTACGAATCACAGTTGGCCAGGTCTGGAGGACACCAGTAATGGTTCAAAGGCAGAAGATAACACCTCTTTTGCAACCCAGTGCTCTACTGTAGAATATGACAGGGCCTCTGGAGCAACCTGCAAGTAATAATGATAGCAGTTTTTATTAGCACCTTTCTTCAGGCATTAGAAATCCACTGATCTTCTCTGTCAGTACAGGCTGTGTTCACTTTGTCATATGAATTCAGCATGGTAAATTTACTTTGGACTATTTCAAAAAGCAAAATTGGCCTCAGTTCTACATAGTGCAGGTACCAGAGTTCATAGTTTTCAGAGGGCAGGATCATGGGATAAGAAAATATTCTAAAAATTTTTAGCAGATTTTATTATATCCTAGAAATTTTTATTTTAAAACAATGATTTGGAAAAAGATATGGTGATTAAATTCAATAATGAAAAATGAGAACAATAACACTCTGGCAGTATTTAACAGACTCCTCAGAAAGTTTTTGTCCATGGCATTACATTTTATTCAGTTACCTTAGACACATTGCAAGATTTAACTGGTCTGCACAATCACCAAAGAGGGGCACATGAAAAAGACAATTCATCCCACCTTAAAGACAGCTGGTGTAAGTAGTTTTCTATCTGTGCTTATACCTATAAGGTAACCAACTGTTGGTTGGCACAAGTTGGTGGCAGAGAAAGACCATGATAAGTCACACTGGGATTCAAAAGCAGTTCTTGCTTATAAAACATAAATCCTGCAGCTGTTTAAATTGATGAGCATTCTCCCAGTTCAGGCACAATTTTACTCCTTACAAATATGTAGGAAAAAAGATTGTAGCTTTGCAGTCCTTTAAAAGTATTTATGGTGCAAAATACAAAACTTTACAAGTACATGATTGTCTGTATTAGTAACTGTTACTGTAGGGGGAAAACAAATTTGCATTTTGTAGATGCTCATGACTTGATTTCCTCAGTGAATTTTGTGTAACTGTTTTTACATCCAGTGGCCTTCAGACTCTCAAGCAACACCTGCTAAGGAGCACTCAGCAGGATCACAGTTTGTAGGCCTGATTGCAGTTCTCATAGCGTGTTTTTCTAGTGGATTTGCTGGGGTTTATTTTGAGAAAATTTTAAAGGAAACTAAGCAGTCTGTGTGGATCAGGAACATTCAGCTTGGTAAGTTTAATTTTAATTCTCTATTAGAGATATTGCATTCTGAAGCATTAAGATAATTTTGTAAAATAAATGTATAAGTAAAAAATGCCACCAACATTTTTGTATGCTGCATATATGTTATTTTAAAACCAAAAGTCAAACTCTGCTAGATGGAATTATAATAGTTACTTTCTGATTTCAGTCTAGTTCGTGATTTCCTTTGTTAATAGAGTATCTGAACATTTGTGCAGAAACTGTCAATTGGTTTTTTTCTACTATTTTTTAGAGAATATAGGAATATTAAAATATGTTTCCAAGTCAGTGTTTTGAGATGTTTTAAAATTAACAGATTTTTTCTCTTGTGCCTTCATAGGCAGCTTTTTGCATTAAAAGTGCAAGCTATAAAATGCGCTTAGTTTATGAATAAAGTGGAGGTAATTAATTACTGTTTTTCAGTATAAAAGGTCAGTTTCTTTTAATTTTGTGCATAATCACTGGGGAGAGACACATGCAAAAGACCACTTCATCTTAACTATTTAAATAACTGTACTTACTGTGCACATATCAGTGAGAAACTACCTTCTATTCCCAAAGCAGTCTTGGATCTTCCAGACCCCGCAACAGTTGACCTGTGTTCCTGAGTGAGTTTTCCTTCCCTTCAAAGCAATCTTGTCCAGTTTAGAGGGTTGGAAATACGATGTCAACGCTATCTTTTTGTTCCTGTAACAGGAATAAGACTTACTGTTGCCTTGGTTTCTCCAATGGAATCCCTCTAGTCTTCACCTGTAGGCAATAACTATTTATAGCATATTTGAATGAAAGCATTGAGCAGAATTTGACCTTTCCAGCACCTTAGAAAGGACTAGGGATCAAATCCGCAGTGTAAAGTTAAGTCATGAGATGATTTAGTGGCTCAGAACTGTATACTGAGTCGAGTAGAATGTAGTGCAGTACTGTAAGGATAGGAGATGTTGTGACTTCTTTTATAATTAGTTAGTTAGTCAATAAGCCATCTTTTTTTCTTTTAATTTCCTACTACTGTGTTTTAATTATAAGTGGTTTCTGTTAAAAAGGCAGAAGTTAATTTTGAATACATTATAACATTTTTACATGACCATAATGTTTTGATAATGTTTTGAGTAGAATGGAAGGAATCAAAACCTCTCCTTACTATCTGCTTGTATTTATGGAAACTGTGTATTCAAACTAAGTTTCCTGTATAGTGTAGAGAATACGTCAGGAAACATTATGTTAACACTATGTTAGAGAATTCTGTGGTGAGAGAAGAGTTGCTAGTTGGGGCTTGGTCCAGGATTTAAGGTGTTTTGTGTGGAGCTGCAATGTAAAATCCATTGCCAGGGAAAGCTGCTGCTGATTATTATTATTATTATAATTATTACTCCTCTCAGTTTCCATGCTAAAAGTATTTTCATGGGCAACAGGTGTCTGAAATGATTGCCAGTAAGAGTCAATAATTGTTGAAAAATCAATAATCTCTTCTAAAACATTGTTAGATTTTTCTATAGCACACAGAAGTATGTACACTTAGTTTGATAGTTGGTCATATATTGAATGTTCCAGTAATTGCTTTGTGAAACAAAGAGATCAGAACAGATTGTGTCTAAATGCTGACTCTTCAAGGTTATGAATGACTAGGACAGTGATATATGAAGACATTAATGTCTGATTATAGTGAGAATCTGATCACCTGAGTTTTGTATTTACTTTTGTAGTGAACTTAATCTGTCTCAATAGGAAGTTCAGTAGAATGTGTTTATTATTGAGGTTGTTCTCAGTTCGAAAATAATGTTGTCATATTTCATAAAGTTTTTAGAAACTAAATGTATACAGTTAAACAGTACATGTGAGGTGCATACAAAAGTAAGTACAGCTTTTACAATATAGCTTTCCCAAAATACATCAAATGTGAAATCACATTTTCAAAAATATGTTGGTATCTTCTTTCTGCAAGTGCAAGGTAGTTAGCCACTTCAGATATTGTATTATTCAGGAGCAAGGCATTCATAAGCAAGAGCTCTGAAATAGAGCTTTTCTTAAAACACAGACAAAATGCCCAGATGTCCAGCCAAGATTTTATATCCATAGAGAATTATTAAAACTATAGAAAATAATGGGAAAATAAATTAGAATTTATTTTTTAAAAAGTCAGGTTTTTATGCACACCAATGTCATAATAAGGATGTATGAACAAGTGATTTTATTTGTCTGGTTTAGCAGATTGGTTGGAAAATACAAGTAAATGGTTTAATCTGAATGAAACTTACCTTTTTAATTCTGCCTACAAAAAGAATTTTTTCTTGTCGAACAGAAGGTGTTACTTTGTTCAAAACAATTCTGCCTTTTTCAGGCAGAGAAATGTGATTAAAATCACCTTTTCCCAGAGAAGGAGTGAAAAAATTTTTGCCCCTTTCCTGTCCAGAACTAGAGCAGACATCAGTCAGAGTAGCTGCTTACATGACGTGATGCTTGAGGGATTATGAGAAGTTTCCCATTTGATAGAAGAACACTGCACTCAACAAATTAAAAACTCCACAGTCTCACCTCAGATTCAGCTTTTGACATTGTCTCTACTAGTAAACATTAATTGTGTTTGAGACTGGCTCAGGAGAATCCCATTTCAAAGATCCTTGTCTGAATTGGCGATCTGCTAATTGCTGCTCCTGCTATGCCAGAGACCTTCTCCTCCACTGAATGTTTTCCCTGTTTTTCTCCCCAGGTTTTAGGGTGACTTCTGCCTTCAGTCATGACTAGTTTCAGGAAAACTGAAATCACATTTAAGTGAATTTGGCTATATGCCATAAACAAAAATCACTCCATTCCAGTAGAAAACAATGGAAGATAAGTATATAAGGATATCTTAATGGAAAAAATCAAAACATGTTCCAAGTGTGAAGAGTAGCTTTTAAAAGAGAACAGTAAACTGATTGCATTTGGATGTGACGGTATTGCAAGTGACAGTCCAATTTTAAAAGCAGAAATATAGAACAGCCATTAAGGATGCAATTTGCGTGTTTTTTACCTGAAGCTTTTAAACCAATCTTGCACTTTCAGGCTTTTTTGGTAGCATATTTGGACTGATGGGTGTTTACATTTATGATGGAGAACAGCTGTCAAAGAATGGATTTTTTCAAGGATACAATAAACTTACTTGGGTGGTGGTGATTCTACAGGTGAGACTTTATGTTGCATGTTTCTGTGAAGGCACTCTGAGATTTACTCTTTTATAAATAACTGGGGAAACTAATGGGTGTCATTGAAGCTACTGAGAATTCTATAGTCAAAAGTCTGATGTGTCATTATTAGCATAAACCTCTAAATGAAAGTCTGGAAAATACATAGCAAGTATGTGATTAAGTGTTGTGCAAATTAAAAGCATGTAAGCATTATTTATTTTGTGATGTTTAAAATTATCTCTCTATATGCTCTTCCTCATGTAGCTAAAAATGTACAAGCATTTCCACTCATTTAATGGTGGTAATGTGATCAACAATTTCTTTAACGGGGAAAGAGCTACTCCTCCAATATTTATTTTCAATAGTACATATCTCTTATATAAAATAAATGTATTACTCCTCGACGTAGGCAAAAGCTTTAGCCAAAGTAGGTGCATGGTGTTAAAATAGTTGCTTTCAGTCAAATGATCAGTTTGTGAATCCAAACCTTGCTATTTTTCCAGGCACTTGGAGGGCTGGTGATTGCTGCTGTTATAAAATATGCTGACAACATTTTAAAGGGATTTGCGACTTCTCTCTCTATTATACTGTCGACATTGATCTCCTATTTCTGGCTGCAAGATTTTGTCCCTACAAGGTAAGAATTACTTTCCGTGTATACTTAAAAAAATAGTTGAAAACTTACTGCCTGCCAGATGTAACTGCGAAAATCAATAAAAAACCAAATCCCGTCCAAGCCACAGTGTCAGAATATATAGGTCCAGCTTGCACATCAAAGTTTAACCGTAGCTGACAGGGAGTTTTTCAGGCGGGTGCGGAGCCGCTGGCTCGGGGTCCCGCGGCGGCTCCGCGCCCCCTGCGGCCCCGCGCGGGCACTGCACCCCCGGACACGGGGCTGAGCTGCTCCGTGTCCCGCACTGCACCCCCGACACGGGGCTGAGCTGCTCCGTGTCCCGCACTGCACCCCCGACACGGGGCTGAGCTGCTCCGTGTCCCGCACTGCACCCCCGGGCACGGGGCTGAGCTGCTCCGTGTCCCGCACTGCACCCCCGGACACGGGGCTGAGCTGCTCCGTGTCCCGCACTGCACCCCCGGGCACGGGGCTGAGCTGCTCCGTGTCCCGCACTGCTGCACCCCCGGACACGGGGCTGAGCTGCTCGGTGTCCCGCACTGCACCCCCGGACACGGGGCTGAGCTGCTCGGTGTCCCGCACTGCACCCCCGACACGGGGCTGAGCTGCTCCGTGTCCCGCACTGCACCCCCGGACACGGGGCTGAGCTGCTCCGTGTCCCGCACCGCGGGGTGGCACAGGGACATCGCCGCTGCGCTGCCTTTCATCCCCTGCACTGCAGGCTCTAGCACAGGTCACTGCAGTCACGCACCCATGGAAGTGATGCTGCAGCCCTGAGTTGCCCAAGGGTACTCAGAATCCCAAAGGCAGAGCTGTTGCTAAAGGCAGTGCCACATTTAGTAGTGACAACAGCCGAGAAAGAGAGAGAAGTGCTTGCTCTGTTCTTCTAGGCCCAGTAAGTGTCCCCAGTAAACTTTGGGGATCAGACTGCTGGCTCTGTGTGCCACAGGTTTTGTACATGGTGGGTTGAGGACACTGTGTCTTGTAGTTCATATTTCTGTGTGGAGTGTAGAATTAATAATCCCACTTCCAGATATAGGAATAGGATTTTGCTTATGACTGACCAGCACTCCTTGCATATGTTGCATGTACTCATAATATTAAATATTTTGAATACTATTTACAACTTTTGTATCTGGTACAAAGAAGCATCTTTTTATCTAAAAATATGTATTTGCAATACTGTGGTCCCTTCTCTCCCTACCAATTCTGTGATTCTGTATTATTATTCTGGGCTTTACTTAAACATTCAAAAAAGGAAATGGAGTAGTTGTTTAGGCTTAAGAAGTGAAAGACATTGAACTTAAATTACAAGTAGATTATATTTGTCCCATTAAAACAAATGTAGAAAGTGTTTTAAAAATTTCTGTGGAAGTGGAAAATTAATAAGTAACTTAACAGCTTCTGCAAACATGTTGAAATTTAAATAGAGCCAAGTATGTAGAACTTGAAGCCATCCCCTTTAATAAAACTTGATTAATTTGAGTTAATCAAACTTAATCTTGTACACTGACAATGCATTTGAACTGCAACTGTGTAATTGTTTCTGTCACATCAACAAACAGTTTTGATTTGGGTAATAGATATAAAGTACTTAAATGCTTGAATATGTTGCAAGGGGCCATGTCCCAAAATAGGCTAAATGTATTCTCTGAAGGATTATTGTGTCACAGGCACAGTTTTTTTAGCATTTGGTTCAGAAGATGAAATTGTTGACATCATGTCTGTGAGATGATTCTTTTCTAAAAGGTGTACAGATTGTCTGCTGGCTTTGGGTATTTTTTATCAGGCTTTAACTATCAAAACAACTTGAAAGTTCAAAATGTCACAATAGAAAAAATGCCTTTATGGTGTTTTCATGAGACAAATCTTTCTGTATCTGCCAGAAATTAGATTATACTGACTTGCAAGCTGTTTTGACATAAGCTTTGGACTTCAAAGCAAACACAGCTCCAACATGTCCGTAGTATGTTAAGAATGGGTGGGTAACCACAGTAGCTGCTTTTCTTCTGCTCCGACTTCCATTTTGCACACATCTTTAGGTAAAAGTTGAAGAAAAAAAAGGATTGATGTGATTGCTTTTGGCAATTGTTACGTGGAAGTGTAATTTGAATTTTCAGAATATGTTAATATAATGATACATTAATTTGTAGTTACGAGTTTCTCCATCCCTCTAAAATAAATACCTACAAATTATTTTGATCTTTATAAATTGGACACATATAATTTATCTTCCTGTTTTCCTCACAGAAAAATGTCCTTTCTTTTGTTTGCATTGCATAAATAAATTTGCATCAACTAAAACAAACCTTTTTTTTCATCTCTGTTCTATCCAGTGTGTTTTTCCTCGGAGCCATCCTTGTAATAGCAGCTACTTTTCTATACGGTTATGATCCCAAACCTGCAGGAAATCCCATTAAGGCATAGCAGACTTCCTCATCAACCTGCTCCTCGAGATCATGCGCTGGGGCCTTGCTGGCACTGGCTGTGGGAAGTGTCACTGTGCACTGCAAGGGAAGGATGACTGTCCCGAATGTATTGAAGAAATGCTGATGAATAGTTCTGAACAGCCAGAGGGGTTACAGGTGGAGGGTGATGCTGTCTGTAACTGAGGGGGGGAAATGTCAGGGGAATGCCCAGTGCAACTTGCTAATAAAAACTTGAAAGGAACCAAAAGTTTCCAAGAAACTACAATTAGGAATGTTTACAGCTTTGACTGAGATTGCATCAAAAGAATTACTCTATTGACTGCTGCAGAAATATGTCCTATGCACTCTTTGAAAGAGCACACGACAACATTGTCAGATTGTTATGTTTTTGCGATTCAATTCTATTTAATCTTAGTAAATATGTTTTTAACTGTTTGTCTATTTACGTGAAATGAGCTGAACGTCATAGTTCTGAAGTGATGGTTCTAATTAGGTTCTCCTTATTAAAACTGTGAAAATCGAAGTATGATTGAAAGATACTTTCCCAATATCAGATACTTTTATTTTTTTAGAAGGCTGATTTAAGAAATCTGTTATTAAATGATAATGTTATAATTCTGTTGCATCTATAAAACATTGTAAGAATGTTAACATTCTCACCGAAGTACCAAGGGAGGAATACTCCAGCCTTCATCAGCCTGTGGTGTTGGAGCAGATGGAATAACTCTGGGAACACCAGTTGGAGATTACCATGCTCACCTGGGAGCAGGAGTAGGGTTATGATGGGTGCTTGCTCAGATGTAATGTTTATTCTTGTTATTTTACTGATTATAAATCAACATTTTGGTAGAACCTTAAAATTAGTTTTTGTGCTTTAAATAGCCTCTGAAGTTTTTTTTTAGACCACGATTTAAAAAAACAAAGAGCCCATAAATAAGCATTTTAAAGGCATTGTCGTTGTCTGTAACAGCTCCGTCTGAAGGTATTATGGTATGGCATCTGTATACTGTACTGTACTTTATTACAGAGGTGTTTTTTAAACAAATGTTGTTTACTCATGAACTCTTCCAGGCTTTTTCTGTATATTTCTATGTAATGGTTTAATTAGAGTTTCGGTGGGTTTTTTTAAAATTATTATTATTTTGTTCTGGGAGTCCTTGAGCCAACAGACCAAAATGAGTTCTCTGGATCTATTTGTTCTAGTAGTGGAATTACTTTAATAGGAAATACAATTAAAAAGCAATTAATTGTGCAATAGGTAAATATAAAAGCATGCTATTATTCTGTTTCAAACAACAACAACAAAAGCTTTGCAAAGAAATCTTGCTGCAATTAGATCAATTAGACTGTTATGAACACTTCACTTGAAGTATTTGCATATAGTCAGAAACACTAAAAGAAATCTGGAACAAATAAACAAAAAAGCTGTTTAAAAATAATTGGTTTTCAGGAGACTGTTCACAGTGGATGTTGATTGCCGGGTGACTTGTGTGACACCTGTGATGGTGCATTTATATAAAACATATCAGGAGTCCCTTACCAGTAGCATGGCAAGTAGTAAAAATGTCTTTATTTCCTTATTTCCCTCCACCATCCCCTTCATGCTCTTTCTCACATCTGACTTGTACTAAAGAAAATGGGAAAGAGAGAGGTGTTTTAAAATGTTTACCAAAGTACCTCATCTGATTGACGAGATTCTGTAGTTCTCTGAAATTTCTTAGTGAAGTGTTGTAAATGAGAAAGGAAGGATTCCACTTACATCAGTCAAGTAAAAGTAATGTTTATCTTCTGTTGGCAATTATATATTTTATCAATGTTTTGTTTGTGTCTTATCAGAGCAAGACATTAAAGAAATATCAGAGCTCTGCCTACGGCTTGCTAAGCTTTGTCAACTGTGTATCTGTCCCAGCATGTTGTAATAGCGGGAACTTTGTTGGTCAAAACTATATAAATAGGCATTCTGTGTTAATACTGAATCTTTTATATGTGATATTCAATGTGGCACAATATTTGAAAAGTCACATTTAGCCATTTCCCCCTGCAGTGCAGCCTGAGGTAAGACGTGTGCGTAGAGCAGTGGCTCACGGCAGTGCTGGGTGCAGAATGCTGGGTGCATTTCACAGCTCTGAAATGAGGTGGGAAGTGTTGGTAGTAATCTCTCAACTGGAGTTTGGCCCTACACAGTAATGCTTTTGATTTCATGAATCACAGTAGTGGGAGTGTTCAAGTGATATAATTGGTTACTTTCCTAAGAAAAGTCTCCAAAAAATGTAAGAAGCAGGTTGAGAACACTTTAAAGCTAGTTGTACAGAAAAGGACCAAAAAAGCCAAATAATTGCCACATGGCTGGAGCTCTGTGGCATGTACCTAGGTTTTAATATTTCAGGTGCACCTGTCAATATTTGCCAATAAGGCTGTTTAGAGGAAAGACCAGGAATATGTGCTCGTTGCTTTGGAATAGGATGCCATGCACCTTTGGAAAACTGCCTGCTGTAATAAGGAACAGTAACTCCTATCTGTAAATCAATGACTTCCATGCTTTCACTTGACAGTCCAGTTCTGTTTTCCAGCAGAAGGATAGATCTCATCATAGACTTGTTGCTGAAAAGGAAAAATGAATTTGCATTTTCAGCTGTGTTTCCTCAGCCTTTTGCAGGCTGAGGAAAGGCTCTTCTTTGAGGTGTGACTCTGGACAAGGGGACGTAGCACGTGTTTTGTGAGAACAGAAGGGATTTGGCGAAAGCTTACTGATTTCTGTAACCTTTGCATTGGAGAGCATATGCACATTTTCTCACTGAGATACTTTTGTATTTGGATTTTAATTTTTTTTAAGTAACTTTAAGTCTATAACTCATTAACTAACCAAAGAGGAATAGCTAGCACAGAGCTTTGGGAAGTAGTGGATAATGTGCTTTGAGTTTGCCCTAAAAGCAAATGCTGTAGGAGTCAAACTTCAAAAAAACCCCTTTGTCTTTCTGAGCTACTTTTCTGGCTTTTAGACAACAGTTTTGTTAGTTTAGCTGTATATTTAGGAGACTAACCAATACTTAGCAGAATTTTGTTAAAATATTTATGAAGTTATAGGAGTTATAGCTAGGTATTTATTTGCAATAACTTGAATTATGTGATTTTTCTTTCTCAACATGTATTGGGTATACTGGTATTTATTGAATACTTGGATATTTGATAGTTTTATTTGAGAATCTCTGGGATATGTGATAGTCAAACAGCAATGAACTTAGGACTACCTTCAAAGCAAAATAGATCAGTGGTGAAAAACATTGAGTGTAATAAAGTAAGATAAACTTTTCTTTCAACATTGTATTTTTGAGCAATCCATAAGTGCCCAAAAATGTATTTTCTCAAAGGATTCAGATAATTGTGTAGTTTTTCTTCAACTTCATTGTTTTAGACAAACTTTAAGAAAACCTCCCTTTTTATTTGTTTCAATCAAGTCAAGGATAGATTAATGTTCTAGATTCAGCTTCTACAGGGTAACACCTTTGGTTTTATACTACAATGTTTTAGTAACTATTGTTTTATTTTTCCTCAAAACCACAAAACAATCTCATTTTGCTTGTGTTTCATGTGCATACAGGCCTCTCACAGACTCTTAATAGTACATAATTCTCTTGTCTTTCTAACTTATCTTTATGGCTGTAATTCAAAACACTGTAATAGATTTTGGGGTTTTTTTCATTGATAAATGAAACATTGTGTTTCTTCTGGTTTTGTTGTCAGTAATTTTCATATTTGAATTTTTTTCCTGATCAGCCATGCATGTTCTGTTGTGTTCAAGTGATTGTCCTTTTCTGAATTTGAATTGTTGCTCCTTTTCCTTCTGGTGACAATGTTTCTTGCTGGATATTGTGTTGAGGAGGATTATTCATTCCTTTCATATCTGAAATCTATGTTTTGTGAGAATGAGTAAGGGGGTTTTTGTGTATTAGAAAGGTAACATTTATCTATAACATGATATTATACCATATGTATATGTAATGTTTCATTACCTAAGGTGGTGCATTACTGTGACAAAGTTCAAGCAGTTTCCTTGCCTTTGTTTTAATTGTTCTTTTCATTTTTAATGCTGATTATTTTCCAGAGGAAGAGAGTCCAGCTCTTTCCAGGTAAGCTCATTGTATGTTTTTAGATAGCTAGAATTAAGAAATTTTACTAAAGAAAAATTTGTGGCAAAGTGCAACAAATACATGAAATGGATTAGATCATATCTTCTTATATCATATCTTCTTCAGTTACTGTCCAAAGTTATGTTCAGTTGAATTCTTAACTTTTTCTAAATATTTCTTAGCTGAACTTACAACTCTTTCTAGAAGGAAAAAAGAACCTGTCCTGACTTGCCATTTAGTGCTTGTTCTTGTTCTTGAATTTCTGCTGCACATTTTCATCCAAGAGTAGACATGGCATATTAACTCATCTTCAATCTCGCATCGTTATTCTGACTGTAATTAGCCATATTAATTTAATCAGTGAGAATTGCTTATAAGTTAAGCATATCTTTGTATTTGCTGCCATGAGTATATATTTTTTTACATTTCTTTTAACTTTGTCCTTATTGTCAATATATGAACCCAAATATAAATAATTTATTCAAACATTGTAGAAAAATTTTTAAGGTAGTCTTAGTTTTTTTATATGTTGATGTTGAGGTTTGTGTGTGATTACACTGAATACAGTTCTAATATATGATATTTCCAGGTATTTTGGAAAAGGTTATTTTTTGGTAAAACACTGCTGAGCACTGGAATGCATCTTGCATGACCTAATACCATCATTTTTTTAATCCATATTGAGGTAAAAATCTGAATGCTTTTTTCTTCTATATATGTAGCTAATGCTGCTGTAGTAATAAACTGGTTGAAATTAAGCATTGTCTTTATTAACATATGATTAAAAACTCTTTGAGAGCTCTGTTAAAAGGAGAGGCTTGCCTTATGCATATTTTTGCAGAAATAACATTTATTTCACAATATAATTTCAGCATAATTTTCTGTAAATTCTAGAAGGCTATCATAAGATGTTTGTTAATGGTATCTTTTAACATGCATCTTACTGAATGTTGCCAGCGATTTAATTTTGACTGAGACATGCTTCTTTTTGACCACAATGACATGACTTCTTGTGAATCACATTCAAGAGCAGTGTTGTTGTGACACTCTGTGCTCTTCTGGTCTGAAACCCCAGATGTGCCCTGAACCAGGAGGGTGGTAGGGAGCAGCTGGGTATCAGTATCAAGCTATAGTGTGGGGTGGGTTGTAAAACACTGTAACACTGTAAGGAGCTATGAATAGCTATAATTTACAATATGTCAAAGACCTGAACAGAGTTCACAAGCAAGTACTGTAGATGATGGATAACATGTTTCTCTGCCCTTTTTGCAGATTCATTTAATAAAACTGGGTCATTTCACCAGCGGTTTTCAGGATCCTGCATCTGTTTCTTTTGTCAGTTTTGCCCTGCTCTTAAACGTTAACATGCAACATGATTTAAACTGAAAATTTCATGCCATTAGGTAACAAATTAATTATTCATCATCTAGGGACAGTGTTCTTCAAGATTAAAAGCACTCCCCGAGGAATCTTATCTGAAACTAGTGAAACCATCATCTGCCTGTGCCTTGGATTCCCCCTAAGGAGATAAGTACTCTGTCTTTTTTCATCCCTCTTCCAAAATGACGGTAATGTCTTCTACAGCTAGCAGGTAGTAGTATGCATTTACTTAGTATAGAGGGTTGAACTGCGAGTGTTTAGATGTAACAGACAATTTTTGTTTCTCTTCCTCAGGAGTTTGTGTTAAATAATGTTAGAGCAGATTATGTCGGTAAGCACAGTAATTTCACGACCATAAGGCGCACCGGACTATAAGGCGCACGCCCCGGGAATTGGCAAATTTCGCAACTTTGTAGATCAGATAAGGCGCACCGGACTATAAGGTGCACTTTTTTTTTTGCAGCAAGGAGCCGCGCGGCGTGCAACAAAGTAACGAATTACTGGCAGGTACTCAATTTGCAAACATTTTTCAAAGATCGGTGTAGCCTTTAAACGCAGCCCCAGGCACCCTCCCTGTGCAGCAGGCCCCGGCACTCCCGCCCACCCCCGGCGCCAGCTGCCACAGCTCCGGGCTCCCACCGCACGGCCGCGCTGCATCCCGGCTTCCCCCCAGTCAGCAGCGGCGGCCACACCGCTTTTCCCCGCTTTCCCGTGGCGGCAACCACGCCATTCTCCCTGCTTCCCCGCGGCCGTGCCGCTTGTGGCCGCTTTTCTGCGGCGGCGGCTGTGCTGCCTGTCCCCGCTTTTCCGCAGCTGCGCCGCTTGTCGCCTCTTTGCTGCGGCCGCAGGGGCCGCGCCGCCGCGGCGCTTTCCCCCAGCTGCCTGAGCCGCTCTGCCGCTGCTCCGATGCCGCCACCAGGCGGGCTCTGCTCAGGGCTGTTGCGGGCTTGCACTTCTCGTTCCCCCCGCGCCCGGGCCGAGGCTGCCTGGCTTCTCGTTTCCCCTGGGCTGAGGCGGCACCACCCAGTTTCTCGTTCCCCCCGCCCCCGCGATGGCGCTGCCCGGCTTCTTGTTCTGCCTGGGCCGGGGCCGGGGGCAGCTCCCTCCCTCCCCTCATGGCTCCTGCCGGCCATGGCCACCTGCTCCCGCCCCCCCTCGCAACTCAGCGCTCCCGTAGCATCGCCCCCCCATTGCGGCTCACACTTCTGGGATGGCAAATTTAGCAACTTTGTCCATCATATAAGGCTCACCGGACTATAAGGCGCACTTCCAGGTTCAGGGTAAAAATTTAGTCAAAAGGGTGCGCCTTATAGTTGTGAAATTACTGTAAGTTTGTGTAGTAGATGGAGTTTAACATTTGAAAACGTGTAGCTGGCTGAAATTCGTGACAGCAACAACAAGTTTATTCTATGTTCTCATTGAGTTTATTCTACATTCTCATTTGAATCATCTGCTCTGTCTAAGTGAGCAAACTTGATACTTAAATGCATTTATTTGGAGATGGTGACACCAATAACAGGTGTTGATCTAATATGAATGTGTGGATAGAAAATCATGGTCAGTTCTCAAGTGACTTTGCTGACTTTGTAGCTGTGTTGACATTTTGTGTGAGTCCCTTACATCGCATACATGTCTGTGTGTGACTTGCCCACCAAAATCTAACAGCACTCTGAGGAATAGACTTGAAACTATGCCAGCATTTTAGGACCTCTCTTCTTTTCAAGTAGAAGTGGGACAGAATTGTCAAATACTTCATGTGGCACCCTAATACTTGTAACAAATGCATAATAATAGCAAACATCTCAGACCCGCTAGACACACTCTTTGTTTCATGAGCTGGAGTCTGCTTGTCTCGTCTAGATCCATTGGTCGGAGTAGGGTTGTGGCTCGGCAAGTTCTAAATTCCTTAAAAGGTGCATTGTGATAAGAGGTGCTTGATCTTAAGGCTAAGGTTTTAACTTGAGCCCATACGATCTTAAGTGGTAGTGATTGACACCCGTTTGGTGACAGGTGGGAGCTGCATGCCGGTCAGTACCGCAGGGATAAGTCCCACTGTTGGTGGGGACAAAAAGCTCTTCACGTAAAGCTGAGGTTTTAAGGGAAACGGGGATGTTTCCATCACAGGAGCTGGGGAGATGGAGATAAGCAGCAAGAGGGCTGAAAGATGGAGGACTGAGGACATAGAGAACAGATACATGGATACACCCATGGAAACTTGTGTCTGTATCATGAATGTAATGGTACAGCATGGAGAGTTGTTGCTTTTAGTGATACCAGACATCAACAGCAGATGAATTTATAAGCCACAGAAACCTAATAATGCCAGCAGCATGTTTCTAAAATACTTTCTCGGCTCATTGGCATGCTGCCACGGGGAAGTTGACCCCTGTTATCTTGTTACTTGCAGATGCTGCGGTAAATCAGAACCTGGGGATGACCTGCCCGTTTGAAGGTGATGGACCTCTCATAAACTAATTATAAAACTTGATAGTAGGAAAAAAGAATATCTGTCTCCAAGCTGGATCTTTGTTTTTGTGCTCTGGCTCTGGAAATGTCAGGTATATCCCGTACCAACTGGTTTCCTTCGCTCCTTTTTCCCGGGCGCCTCAGCAGCTCCGAGAAGGAGGAAGCGGGGCCGGGTGTTTCGATTCGGGTGGGAAGGACGGGGGGGCTGGATGAGAACCTGCGGCTCCCGCGGGGCCGCGCTCGCTGCTTTAGCCCGTGGCAGTGTCAGGCTGTGGGGGGCCGGCAGCGGCGCCTCCCGGCCGCGTTCCTAAAGCACTTCCCAAAGCATTTCCCGGCCGCGTTCCCAAAGCACTTCCCAAAGGCGCGGGCAGGCCGGGGGGGCGCCCGCACACGTGAGCGGCGCGCGGCCAATGGCGCGATCGCGTGATGCGCAGCGCCGGCTGCGCGCGCGGTGGGGCTGCGCAAGATGGCGGCGGGCGCGTGAGGGGTGGCGGCGGCCGCGCCGGAGGGAGCCGAGGCCCGAAGGGAGCCGGGAGGGGCCGCTGGTGCCGCCCCCGGGGTGCGATGGTAAAATGACCCAGGCGGGAAAGAAGAAAAAGCGCGCCGTGAACCGCAGCATCATGCTGGCCAAGAAGATCATCATTAAGGACGGCGGGACGGTGAGGCCGGGGGCGCGGGGCGGCCTGGGGACGGCTGGCGGCGGCGGGAGGTCCTGGGCTCCGTGGCGGTGCGGGAGCCAGCCCCGGGCGAGTAGGACCCGGTCCGGCGGGGATCGGTGGCCCGCGGGCCTCGGGCGGCCGCGCCTGTGTCGGTCGCGGTGCTCTCACGGCCGCCGCAGTCCCGATGGCCGCGATCGGCAGCACGGGCCAGTGTCCGCAGGGCCCGGGGAACACCTGTGAGCTGTCAAGCTGTTTGCTCCGCCCGTAAACGCAGTTCGTTCCTCGTGTGGGCCGGGTTTTGGGTCGAGGGAGCGAGTGCGGCCCCAGGCGCTGGGCTTGGGGCACGGCGGGTCGTTAGGGCCGCCCGAGGTGAGCGCGGCGTGTCCGAGCCTGCCCTCGCCCAGCGCGGCTCCCGTGAGCGGCGGCTGCGGGGGCAGCGCGGGCCCGGGGCCGTGCGGGCAGGGCCGCGGGGCTGCCGCGGGGCAGGGGCCGCTTCCCCGCCGTGCCCGTGCTCCGACAGATCGGGCCCGCGAGGGGGACAGGCGCCAGCGCCCGAGCAGTTCCTCAAACGGCGCCTGGAAGAGAGGTTTTGCAGTTCTGCTCACTGTTTTGCTTCCTCGTAAATACATAAATTTGGGAGGAAAAAAAAGGAAGTTAGGAAGTTGTTAAGTATTTTGGTTGCTGGAGAGCTTGGAGTTAGTTTGATTTGGGTGGGGTTTTTGGTTGTTATTTTTTTATATTGATGAGTGCCATTGCTTCCAACGTATCATTGCCTCTGGATTTATTTCACTGTGTAACGCTATAGCTTTGATGTGCCCTGTTTTAAATACAGCGCCATTATTTCAAATAAAGAGACATCTTGGCAGACTAAATTTCTGATGACCCTTCAGTTTGTCTCTTTGGAACAATAATGGAGAAGAGACGAGTATCAGAATCACTAGTTCATCGAAGTGGCCAACCGGCTGGGTTACTGAAGTGTTAGGAAGCAAAACGAGTTCTGGTAATGGTCGTTGGTGTTTACCAGGATGTGTTCCTGCTGTTTGTAAAGATAGAAATGTATGAGATTACCGTGTACGAATGTTAAATGCAAGTATTTTAGATTGAGCAGTACAAGCAGAATAAATGTTGTTACTCAGGGGACATTCTGCTTCATAATTTCTCTCTGGAGTATCATTGATTAAGATACAGCGTGTTTCCAAGCATCCCATACCTCTCAACTTTCTCCTCTCTTGGCAGAAGGAAGTTAAAGTATGTTTCAATAAACTGCATTCAGAGATTTATGTACTTGTAGTACATAATTCAGTGCCTCCCACCAGCTTCAAAAGCTGAGTGCAAACACTCCGTGAGTTCTGTATTAATTTAATTTTTGGAAAACGTGGAAAAACGAGCCATAAACATTAGATGAAGGTATGTAGATTGTTGTGAGGCAACAAAAACTTCTGCTTGTGATACTTCTGCCTTCAAATAAATGTTTGGGAATTTATTTGTTTTAAATACATATTTTTAAGTTAGGAAGTCTGATATAAGAGTATTCTTTATACCAACAACAGAAACCCAGAAACCTAAAGCATAGATTTTTTTTTTCAATATTTGCTCTAGTGTTAAGTAGGCCTTCAGTGCTTACTGTCCTCGCTGCTTCAGTTGTCGCCCAGCGTGGTGTGTGACTTGTGGGAAACAGGCACCTAAAAATGGCCCCCGTGTCTTCAGTGTCTCCCACTGGCAAACCAGTAATTAATCAAGCATCTTTGTGCACACTTTCCAGCCTGATTGGTTTATTTTGGAACTATTTGACATCAAAGGAAATCGTGTGAGCCAGAAAGAATGTACAGATGGTTAATAGAGCAGTGGCACAGGCAGAAAGAGTTTCTGATTAGAAACAAAAACAAAAAAAAGAACCTCAAGCGAAAAGGAAAACCCACCCATTGTTTGTGCAAAGCCTCTCCTCCCACTGCAGTTTCTGCTGGATCTCCTTGACAGGGCAGTGGGTGGTGCAGGAGTTTGGGTTGGTGCATGGTGGTATTTTTGTGTTTTTCTATTTGCAGCTTTAGTGGCTGTATCACAGAAGAAATGTGTAATGGTATGTTGTACTGAAGTATATGTTGTCAGATTTCACTAGAGGAGAGGCAGTAACACCAGTGAAGTGGTTTTGTAGAATCACACATGGTTTGGGCTGGAAGAGACCTTAAAGATCATCTATTTTCAACCCCCTGCCATGGGCAGGGACACCTTCTATAGACCAAGTTGCTCAAAATCCCATTTAGCTTTCTGGGGGTAGGGCAGCCACAACTTCTGTTTCAACAGTTTTTTTCCCCCCAACTATTTTAATTTTTCCTTCGTTTTTGTATTCATCTTATGTACAATGAATAATTTTTGAGGCAGTCATGAAATGGAGATCAGGACTTCATTCAGTGCTTTTTCCTTTTCAGCAGAGGAGCGGCAGCTCTGGTGTTACACGCGATGCCTTTGTTGCTTTGATGGTTATTCTGTTGTTGCCAAGTGTGTGTTTTTAGGCTTGCCTGGCATGTACACTTTTTACCACTGGCATGACTGACAGTACAAAGTGTTTGATTGAAGGCATCTTCTCTATAACCAGAGGAAAAGGCGTTCTTGGAGCCCTGTTTGTGATGTGAGTTTAGCCAGGCACACGTGCTCTGCTCTGGCTGCTGGTAACAGAAGAGGGTTGCTGTTATTCTGATGGGAACATCTCAGTTCCAGCTTGTCCACACAAGGGCTCTGTATCCTTTCTCTCCAGGTCTAGGGCCTTCTGATTCAGTTGCACTTAGGCCATTGAATTGCACTGTGTTACCCCATTAAGAAAGCACAGGGGGCAGGTTTGTAGGGTGCAGCAGGGCTGGACACCCAGCACCTGCTCTGCGCCTGTGGGCTCAGAGAGTGTGTCAGGCTGCTGCTGAAACCTCGTGGCCTGAATGCTTGTAATGCATTTTAGTACACTGCAGTGTAACTGCTTATCCTTCCCTTGCTCTTTCACCTCAGATGCATCCTTGCTACTTGATAGTTGCCACCACCTTCAAAAATGGCTATGGAGGTGATGATCTAAATGTGACCACATTGCTTCTTTTTTTTACAGATAAGAACAAATAATGGTATCTGTGATAAGTGAGCACTAGCAACAAGAAAGCAGGGAGGTTGCACCTTAGTGACCTAAATGTCACTTCTGTTTGTTTTTGTTAGTGTGTTGGAAAGCTCTGTTGGTGTTGCTTACAGCTGGGTGACATGGCAGAGGGCAGCAGTGACCCACCTGAGGCCTCGAAGTCAGCAGCAGTTCCTAGTTACCAACTGCTTTTGTATTGCTGTTTCACTTTCTGTGGATGGTCTGAGAGCTGCCCAGAGCTGGACAAGCACAGAGAGCCTTCGAGCTCACTCGTATTGGCTGTGAATGGAGGTGCTCTTGACCCCCATGCTGGGAGGAGTGGGATGGTTTGTGACACCTCCCTCACTGTCTGTCAGGCCTCAGGGGGTCATGAGCCAGCAACGTGACAGGAATCTGGGGGCTAGCAGAATGAACCTGATTTTAGGAGACTGAGTCAAACAGCTAACATTGATACTTGCAGTTTATACAGAGCTGGATAAATTTTTTAACCCAAAGCTAAAATAAGGATTGTGGGTGGAAAGGGAAAGGAATTGTGGGAAGAGAGGATAATTATAGCCACTCTCTGTACCTACAAAGACTGTTAATTTACATCCTTGGGAGAGTAGGCTGAAAAAGTAGAAATATCAGTATGGTATGTCTGTATTACTGAAGAGGGCTTGGGAAAGAAAAATAGCACAGTGCTGAGGTACTTTTGTAATTTACCTTTTACAGTTATCTTTTCTAGCAATAGGAGTAAGTAGGCAGTGAGGTTTTCTGTATTTATTTCCTACGTTTGTTCAGTAAGCTTTTTTTTTTTTTTCCTATGTTGGAAATATTGGAATCTGGAAAGAAAAGCTAGGTGTTGCTTGCATAAACCACCTGGTAGAAGAAAGATTCCAGTATTACCTAACTGCAACTTAAAATTGTGTACTGTTTGAGGCTGGAAGGCCCCTCCTGCATCACTAATCCAACTACCCCAGTCTCTTCCCCCAGACAGGGTCAACTGGAGCAGTTTGCTCAGGGCTGTGTCTAGTGGGGTTTGGAGGATGTCACCTCCACTCTTCACTGAGTAGAACCCTTTTTCAGGAAGGGTTGCTTTTTTGAGGTTCAGGTATAATGTCTTGTATTTCACTATGTGCTTCAAGTCCTGTCACTGACACCTCTGAGAAGAGTCTGGCTCTTTTATTTGCTCTTCCATCAGCTACTTACACACACTGATAAAATCAAAGTGAGCCTTCTTGGGAAGCAGCTGAGATCCTTAGCCTGTGTGTGCTCAGTGTAAATGCCAGGTCTGATCACATCAGGGCCACTCTGTAAGTAACTCACCTTTGCACAAAACTGGCAAAGTAGATGTTAAGGCAGCACTTCTAAGTTGAAAGAATGCATGTGAGATTTCTGATGAGTTATTCATACTGCTTTCATATGAGAATAATTACTGAACCCTATCCTTAATTTGCAAATGTTGAACTGTGGCATGTTGTTTGACAGCATTTACAGAGTCTACAAGATGAGCAGGTTTTCCCACCCATGCTCTTTTTGTTCTCTTCAAAAGCTATTTCTGATTCTACCAAATCACTGAAGAATTTCAAGTTCCTTTTATCAAATCTTTTATCTGCATCTCTTCCTGCATTAGAAGCACATTGTAACTGATAGGCCTGCACTCAGTATTTGGGAAGTGATCAGTGCTGTTCCTGAGATTTGTTTCTGGTGTTCATGTTTTTAGTTTTAGATCTGTGTTTTGTATGGAGCAGTGGTGCCTTCTAGTAACAGAAGAGCTGTTGGATAGACTGGGTAATGAGACTTGGGGAGAGCTGAGTGTGAGCACTGCTGTGTTTTGAAACCATGGAAACGTGGTTCCATGTGGCTTTGTGTGGACTTAAGCACTTTTCTCAAGGAAAACAAACTAGTTGTCTGAAGAAGACTTTTCCCTATAGCATCCTTGTGCCCAGATTGGCAGTGTAAGTGGTTTATTTTTTGAGGTGGCAGTGAAGGATTCTGCAGAGTAAGAGTAGGACACATCAGGACATTAGCATCAAAGGGTTAAAAAAAGAAGTTTCATTCTATGCCAGTTAGTTGGGTAACAATTCCCGAGTTTTGAGTCCTGTTGCATTATTAATCTTTATGTTTATAGTGTTCAGATACATTTCTCATGACTGATAGATGATCAGATGTTTTAATCACCTGTCTTTTCTCCTGTTTCAGCCTCAAGGAATAGGTTCACCCAGTGTCTACCACGCTGTTATTGTGATCTTTTTGGAGTTTTTTGCTTGGGGACTCCTGACAGCTCCCACACTAGTGGTAGGTGATCCTATGGAGCTTTTTCTTGCTGTATGGGAGGTGGGACAATGACTGCAAAGGCACTGAGCATCTTCTGAATTACATGAAATGAAAATTACATATCACTGAACTGCTCTGTTGTGCAAGTGAGAAGTTCTGTATTTTTTAGATGGTATCAGAAATTTCATTAATTTCATTATAGCAATGTAATGGTATAGCACAGCTGTTTACATGCAAGTCTGCTCACACTCAAGCATACATGTAAATAGTTTAATTGAAACAGTAAAGTGATAAGGAAATTCTTTCCTTTCAAGATGCCATAAAACATTGGCATATTACAAATGTAAGGACAAAAATACACTTGAAATGTGGTAACATGCAAACGTGTGTGGGTAGGGATGTCTTTGCTGACCTGGCTGTGTTTTAAGCAGAAGCTTCAGAATACAGACCCTGTTACACCAGTCAAAGCATCCCTGTGATGAGTGAAACAGTCATACCAATGTATTTGTACTAAGGTACTTTCTCATAGAGTGGGTTGCTTTTAATTTGGATTTAATTTGTGAGTGATATATGATGACAAATTAAAAGGAGTGAAGGCTTAAAAATCTCCGAAGCCAGCTCCACTTTAAAAGCAGTGTTGGTGCTACTCTGAAAGGTGATGTTACCCATCAGCAGTCTCTTGGGTATGAACTGCACACGTCACTGAATGGAATCCCTCTCATCTAAACACAAATCACACTGAGACAGCTGCATCTCTGCATTCTGCTCAGCAAACTGAGAGACACTTCAGCATGGTGATGTCTCTCCTCCCTCTCTCCCCAGTCCCCAACAGATGACACAGTAGCATTTGGATAATTTTAGTTTCTCTGTGGTTTATTTATATTTCAGGTACTGAAATCTCAAAATACCTTCCATACAAATTAAAGATTAGTCACATTATTTCTGGTTTGCCCTTTTTTCTTTTATTTTTTCCTCTGTATTCTATAAAAATAAATAAAAAAACCTCCGTGCATCATTAAACTGGACGTATCATGAGCACTATTTGTAGTTCATGTTGTGTAAATGTATTTGTATTTCCTCTCCAGGTTTTGCATGAAACCTTCCCAAAACATACATTTTTAATGAATGGTCTAATTCAAGGAGTAAAGGTAAGTTGACAGAAGTTAATCACAAATACAATTTAAAGTGAGTGGTGGGAGGAATATAGAAACAACTCCAGCTGAGAGAAACAGTCAAGAGGTTTTTCAATATGGCTTTCACAGTATGAATAAAATGGGAATAAATGCTGAAAGTGCAAATGTGCATCTTTTTGCTTTTAGTAAGGTATTGCTTGGTCTGTATCTACTGTTCGGGTTCAGCAAATAAAATGGTAGTTGCTTAATCCCAAATGATGCATATGGTGCTAAAAGTGGGTAATTTTGCACTTGGAGGTAGTTGCTCCAGGAGACTATAAAACACAGTTCATGAAACTGCTTGTATGAGTGGATCATCTGCATTTTGAATTTTGTGTAGCTCTGAGATAACAGATCTCGGGTTTTATGTAGCCAGACAGAGGATAGAAGGTCAGTGATGCTTGGCCACACTGCCTTTGGTGCACTGCACTGGAGCTTGAATGAAACTGGAGCCTGGGCTACTCTCAGACTGTGTTGTGGCCAGCTATCATGAGTCTGACCTCTTAGTTCTGACTTCACATGTTTTGTTTCACTTAGGGCTTATTATCATTCCTCAGTGCCCCACTCATAGGTGCCCTGTCTGATGTGTGGGGACGAAAGTCCTTCTTGCTGCTAACAGTATTTTTCACCTGTGCACCAATACCACTAATGAAGATCAGCCCATGGTTAGTAAATTGTTTCATGCTAGTTTGACTGTTGTTTTTCACGATTGCTATTTAATGCTTATATGTGTAGTATTGTTGATAAAATGCTGTTTGTGCTTCATGAAAGGTTGAGGCTTTTGTATTATTTCTATGCAAAGCTGGGGGAACAGTCAACCTGAAGCAGCTGCCATGAAGCCAAAGGCCTTGGTCAGAATTTAGTAGCTGCTGATTTTGATCTGTGTGCTGTAAGCCTTGTGTCCAGCACATCTGCCTGAGCTGGAGAACAATGTCCAGTGAAGTGTGCAGGTCTGGATTGTGGCCACAGTTCTCACTCAGATACCAGCCAGCAACGCTGAAATCAAAACCTTACCTAATACAGGTGCATGAGGTAACCACTTGTAACCTACAGTGTTGCAACACTTTTACACTTCTGTTTCTCAAATTCTAAAATTGAGCAGCTTTCATGCTGTGTACCCCTTACTGACCTGTTAACTGGCTGGAACATTGCCCAGGTAGGGCAGGAGTCAGAGCCCTGGGCTTGCTCCCAACCCCTGCTGTTCCTGAGGGTGGAGCAGCATGGCACAGCCTGCACTGACACCGGCCAGTGCCAGCTGCTCGGGCAACTCTGTCAGCCTTTCCTCTCTGGGCACACAGGCTACTCATCCCTCTGCAGAAGGAGTTTGTTTTCCAAGTGTACATTAAGGTTTCAAATGCCAAGTGCTAGTGTCTATAGTATAAAGGTATGGCTAATGTGAAGGCCTTTCAATGACTAGGTTCTCAAAATACTGAGGTTCCTAATTTGCTTTGGGGTATAGACCAGTTAAATTTTATTCGCTGAGCACCTCCTTAGATGTAACAAAACCTACTTGCACTTGGTGCACATAGGAGTTACATGGCTCTATCAACACACAGTCACATTGGCTTTATCCAAGATTATCTCAATAAATTGTCAGAGTAAGTTGGACAAGGTGGTTTACTGTTTAACTGCACTTGGATTGAAGAGACGTTTTGTTTCTACTTAGCTGTTCTAATATTTTTTATCGTGTTCTTAGGTGGTACTTTGCTGTAATCTCCGTGTCTGGAGTTTTTGCAGTGACATTTTCTGTAGTTTTTGCATATGTAGCAGACATAACCCAAGAACATGAAAGGAGCATGGCCTATGGTTTGGTATGTATTGTTTGGGCTCTTTTCTTGTGGCATTCAGTACTAAGCCCTTCAGTTTTTAATACTTTTCAAAGCTGCATTTTCGTTCCTTCTGTGGCAAGTTGATTTTAATTTGGAGTCAGGTTTTTCTGTTTAATTGTTCCTGTCATCCTGTCTTGTATCTCTTGAATATTCTGCTTCTAAATGAAACAAAACATGACCATGTTAAAAAGCTGTCATGTCCGTCTATCTTAACAGCTGCTTTCAGTCTTAATGATGTAATTTGAGGAGCTTTAGATATTCCTGCATTGTTGCCTACACTGGTACTACTCTATCATCTTTTCAGAAGTCTCACCTTTTGTTCTGGAACTGCCATTGTTTGTGTGATACTTGACTGCCCCTGCCTGTGTCTCCAGTAACTCTGAGCTGCAGTTCAGAACAAACGTAGCTTTTACTTGTCTTTTTGAAGTTCTTACAACTCACCTGTGTTTCTCCATTATGTCCCAATAACCTGCCAGGTCCCAGGAGCCTTGGCAGCCTCAGGTTATGGATTAGCAGAATGATTTGTTGTGTTTAAGTTGCAGAATCAATTACCATTCAGCATGAAGAGCTGAAAGCAGTGGATATAGAATTAAATAGTTTCTTTGTGCCTGTACACACCAGGGATTGAGCTGTGTTGGGAAAGTTCTTTCAGTTTTTAAGTTAGTATCTTTCACAAGGCCAGCTGATTAACTGACAACTACTGTTGGATTAACCAGCATATTGCATTTAATATACCCTTTATACATATGCTTTTTTTTTTTAACAGATATGGCCTATTTCACTAATATGAAGATTAAATACAGCTCATTGCTTCCCAGAGGTATCAGCAGAATCTACAGTTAATTAAACCTGTGTCAGTACATGCAAGAGTGCTATGAGCCTCTTTGACTCTTTGCTATGAGCCTGGACATTGCTGTCCAGTTATCAGAAAAAGACAATTTTTCTTGAAAAACTGTGATTGTCTAAAATACACAGCTGCTACCATATAGGCATAGGAACAGGGCTGCTTTTAATCACTATGTGATTATAATGGTTAGGCTTCTGAAAAGGAGGAAATGTGGGTAATAACACTGCTGACTTGTCTCACTGAAAATCTTATCAGCTATTATTTATTTCAGGTTTCAGCGACTTTTGCAGCAAGTTTAGTCACCAGCCCTGCTATCGGAGCCTACCTTGGCCGAGCGTATGGTGACAGCCTGGTGGTGGTGCTGGCTACAGCAATAGCCTTGTTGGACATTTGCTTTATCCTTGTTGCTGTACCCGAATCGCTGCCAGAGAAGATGAGGCCAGCGTCCTGGGGAGCACCCATTTCGTGGGAACAGGCTGACCCCTTTGCAGTAAGCTACTTAAATAGGGAATATTTTGTCATTTGTAGATACTGAGCTTTGGACACAGGGAAGAGATTGAATTTACAAAAGTTCAGGCTGGAAAAACAAAGCCTTTCAATTTCTTCAAGCTTGACCTTGCTTCACTGGTGATACTTTTGCCAACAATCTTGCTAAACATACAGAGAATGCTTTGGTGGTGCTCTGTAACAACTTCATTAATTGTCAGGCTTTTCAGAGCCCAGCTAGGGATGCTTTTTGGAAATGAAAGTGGAATGTCTTACAACGATTTTTTTCTTGCCGTAGTCCCTGAAGAAAGTCGGCCAGGACTCCATTGTGCTGCTAATCTGCATAACAGTCTTTCTTTCCTACCTCCCAGAGGCAGGCCAATATTCCAGCTTCTTCCTATACCTCAGACAGGTAGTGTAACATTTCGGTATGAATTTGAACAAAAGTAAATTTACAGGGTTTAAGAACGTTTTCGGTATTACTGAACTAATGGGGAAAATACAAATAACTCGTGTAATTTAGAAACTCCCAGCAACTGATTCAAATCCCCTTGTTGTTCTGTTTTCCTCTTTTAAACAAGCAAAAGAGAAGAGATGATGAATGAGTTATAAAACAATTTCTTGTATTTTGTAATTATTTGCATTATTCTTGGACTACCATGTTCAGTATATTAAACTGGTGTTATTTTTGAGGGAACAATGTAATTGTTTTTTATTTATGCCCTTCTATTTTCATTTCTTGTTTGATGCAATGGAAAAAAGATGAGGAGCTGAGTAATACTGGTCTTCTGCATTGTGTGTTCCCTCCCTGGGGTTTGTGACATCATGACATCTGGTTTATGATTAATAATCAGATTGCCTTTTTTTTTTTTTATATAGATAATGGGATTTTCATCTGAAAGTGTTGCAGCATTTATAGCAGTCCTTGGGATTCTTTCCATTATTGCACAGGTGAGTTACTGTTCTGTGGGTCATTGATTTGGCAAGCCGAAAATAAGGAAGCACTGTGGAGGAACAGTGGTTCCATAAATGTAACTCGGCTTTTCTGTGTCTGTTTTTTCTAAAACTCTAAAAATTGGTTAAGACTCTAACTTACATGAAAACACTTAAGAACAAGTGTTTGGTTCATTAAGGCATTAAGGGAAAAATAAACTAAATCCTTCGTGCATCAAAGAAGGGTGATGGTTTGGTAATATTACTAGCTAAATTACTGCTTTTTTTTTTTTTTTTTTTTTTGGTAGAGGCAAATACTGCTTTGGAAGAACACTAAAATAGTATTTCTGCATGTATTTGACATTGAGAATAAAATGTTTTCAGGTTTTTTGTTGTTTAATTCACCAGCTTACATTTAGAATAAGATACTGTTTTCCTCACATGTTACTTTTGCCCTCTCTGTTAGACAATAGTGTTGAGTTTACTGATGCGCTCCATTGGAAATAAGAACACCATCCTGCTGGGCCTGGGCTTCCAAATCCTGCAGCTGGCCTGGTACGGCTTTGGGTCAGAGCCATGGTAGGCACATTTCCCTTTGCTCTGCTGCCGCAGGGCAGGTCTGTGTTTGATCCCTCCCCGCACGGTGCGAGTGCAGGACGCCCAGCCCCGCGTGCCTGCGCTCCCTGGCAGAGCTGCAGCCCCGAGCAGTCAGTGCAGTGCTTTGCTGTTTTGCAGGATGATGTGGGCAGCCGGTGCTGTGGCCGCCATGTCCAGCATCACTTTCCCCGCTGTCAGTGCCCTGGTCTCACGAACTGCTGATGCCGACCAGCAAGGTAGGTTTGCTCCTGGCTCTTGGAATTCTAGTTGAGGAATACTGTGCAGACAGATGCACTGGGGTCAGGCTGAGTCTTGGCAGGACAGCCCACATACCTGAGCTTAGGGCACCACATTAAATGCAGGCTGCTCAGAAGTTGCACTGTGTGCAACACATAGTTCTGCTGCAGAGGGAAAACTCATCGAGGCAAAACATTCCACAGACTCAGTGCACTGTTCCTCACTGCTGCATGCAGTGTCTCTCCTGTGTGAGACAGTGGCAGCAGGGATGGTGTCCATATCCTGGCTTCTGAACTTGCTCAGCATGGCAGGCACTGCCCTCTGCTTGAGGCAGATGGAAAAACCACTCAAATACCTGATAATGACAGGCTCGTGGTGCCCCTTGTTTACTGCTACCCATAGTGCAATACCTTTTAGAGCTTTCCTTCTTGCATTAGTTTGAAGCCAATAGTCATCAGAAACAGTTAATTATCTATGTATAAGTATAGATAAGTAAGAACATGTGTTTTACTTTTCCCAGGTGTCGTTCAAGGGATGATTACAGGAATTCGAGGACTGTGTAACGGTTTGGGACCAGCGCTTTATGGTTTTATATTCTATATATTTCACGTGGAACTGAATGAGCTGCCCATGCCTGAATCATCAGCAGGAGGCAGTGTGGTTGCACAGTACCACTTAGAACAGGTACATTTCTTTTGAACTTAACTGCTTCCAAAGGAAGAAGTTGGGAAGGGCTCCTGGGCTCATCAGTTCTCCAGTTTGATGCTGTGGTACATTGGGTTACATTGACTGTAAATGGAGGGTTTAGAAAAAGGTTTCTTAGTCCCTCTAGGGGAGGGTTGTTTAACTGATCTGTTTAATTATATGCACTAGTTTAGTTTAATTTTCAAATAGCTACAGCTGACAGTCATAGACAACTGTGACCACTGTGAGGAGAATACCTTGAGGGAAGGATGAATATATAGCAATGGTGAATGTTTTTATTTTGTTGTCCTTTTACCAAGCTTTTTTTTTTTTTTTTTTAATTAGTTTTTTGGGGAAGCTCAGCTGGAAGAACTTGCACTAGAAAAAAGGAAGTTGGCAGGCATTAATAAAAATCATGTGCTCCCTTGCCCTAAATCTTAGGATGCAATGCTCTTTCACATTCCTTCTCAAAGCCTGCACTGTAGTCACTGTAGTGTGTCAGGCACTCTTCAAAGTGGGTAATTAGCAACTGTAGGCTGTTAATGTGCGTCCAGAGGCTCTTTAACACTTTGTTGTTGTTTTCAGAATTCTATCATTCCTGGACCCCCGTTCTTATTTGGAGCGTGCTCTGTGCTGTTGGCACTACTTGTTGCCTTGTTTATTCCTGAACACACAAACCTAAATGTAAGATCCAGCAACTGGAAGAAACACTGTGGCAGCCACGGCCATCCCCACAGCCCACAAGCTCCTGGTGAAGCTAAAGAACCATTGCTACAAGACACAAACGTATGACGAAAATCCAGGAGCACCGTTTGGACTCTTCTTTCATCAGCAGTTTGGGATACACATTCCAACTCCATCAAAATGTAATTTCTTAAGGTAATCTTAAGAAGCATCTTTCTGCATGAAATCTGTAGGAATTGAAACAGGAACTTTCTCCAAAGATGTTGCCATTGAACTAAAAACTTACTTGCTTTTATAAACAAACTGTTACATACTTGTCTCTTGCCATGAAATGCTGTTACTGCTAAACTTTACATTCTAGTTCAGAGACAAACAATAGAGTCAAGGCATGAGCATGTGTCCTTCTGTTTCCTTACGGTGGTGAGCTTTAATTCTAGTCATGCTACGTCTCAATGAGACAGACTGGCATCCATGTAGACCCATTTGTTTTAATGTTGTAAAATCTTGGGTCAGCTGATTCAAAGCCTTAATGTAAATGTACTTAAGTAGGGAGGTGAATTGGTATCATTTCTTTTAAAAGTCACATGGCAGGTTTTTTTTAAGTTTGTACTAATATAAAAATCACATGAGCACGCTTGCTGAACAGTAAAAGTTATTTTTATGTAAGTGCATTTACTCTTTCTATTTTTGAAGAAACGGTGTATCAAACACTTATTGAAATATGAAGTGGGTGTTTTGGGCCTACAGATTTTAGTACTGGCTCTAAACCTCTGCTTTCCTCTGTACCGTTTATTAAACCACTCTTATTTCTGATGTTTGCGTAATCATAAAGGACCTCAAAAACTTGAATACACAGACTGAACTCCATAAGCTGATAGCCTTGAATCTGTCCATGTGCTATATAGTGGCCTTTGAGGACTGTCACAAGAACCCTTTTGCATTACAGAGCTAAAGTTTTAGTCCTAAATTTTCAGGACCCTTAGTACAGAAGAGAGCTTTATACAATTACTGATGTGAATTTCTCTAAAAGTGTATATTTTTGTGTCCAGTTGTATTATTTAAGTGTTCCTTTGTATAAATTTGTGTATAAAGTATTGTATAGGTTTAAAATGTTTTCATCTTGTGGTTATTGCTTAATGCTTTTTTACCTTTGAACATTCACCATGGTTGACCAAGAGCAGGAAAAAAATGTAAATATACTGTTAATAAAGTTGAATATTTTAATGAATTTTTAAATAATTGTGACTGTCTCTTCAAACCTTAAGTCAAGTTCAGTAGTGCATGTGTGTTATGTGGAGTAGTGAACAAGCCTGGCACTTTCTGTATTAGCTACAGCAGCCCTGAGCCCAGGGCAAAGGTCCCTGCTGGCCAGCAGCTCAGGCTCCCTGCAGCTGCTCCTTGGTTCCTGGTGCTGCAGGGAAACAGGACAGCCCCAGCGCCAGGCTCCAAGGACCCAGGCAGCTGCACACAGCCAGCCCGGCCGGGGCTGCCCAGGCCCACAGCACCTGTGGTTCAGCAGCCAGCATGGACACAGCCTCGGGCACTGACACCTAAGGACAGCTGGACACAGGAGCTCTGCGGGGCTGGGCCTGGGGAACAATGAGCAACAGTGAAAACTGCACAAGTAAATAAAACAGAGCTGTTCTGGCACCTACCTCAGCTGGGAATTTCAGTACCGTGGAGATGTTGCTAAGTACTCCTGAAACATTAACTAATCAGAGCTTTTGATAAAAACCATTTAATATTTCCATTAAAATGTACACATGACAAAACCAGACACTATATATTAACATATATTAACATTTCACACAGCAAAACAAACCACTGAAATGTACAATCCTCTGGGTGCACTTGAGTAACTAAGGTAAAAGGAATGAAATATCTCCCAAAAGTTAGGAATAGTCATTGTAAGGGTACTTGACCTGGTGGAAGGCTGCAGGGGACACCAAGTAAAGGGCATAGAAGGGGTTGTTACATGATCCTAGCATCTGAACCCATGCAGTAGAACAAGCTGCATAAATATAAAAGTATCTAAAATTGAAAATGAAGTAACTTTTAGGTGTTGATACTTGTCAACAGTTAACTATTCAGCTACTTCACCTTTTAATGTGGCCTGTGGAATGTAATACTGAGAGATTAACAGAAAAATTAGGGGACCCAAGACTGAGAATTTTAAGTTTTAATTTTGTAGCTTCAGTGAAATAGTTTAGCATTTTTAGTATTAGATTATTTGTAAGTCTAGATGCAATTCAAATAAAATGGTTCCAAAATTAAGTTTTTAAAACTAAACTGTAAGGGAGGGTTAGTGAGGCAGTCATGCCCCTGTGTATGAGCTTGACCATTACTAAAAGGGACAGCACAGTTCTGTGCTTTTCCTTCACCTCCTCCTTTCTCTAAAAGGAGTCCAGAAATAGAACTTCAGGTAAGTGTTTTCACTCAGAGAATGTACATTTCACCTGTTACAAAAAGAATACTTTGGTCAGTTTTTAGGAAGAGTTACAGGCTCAACACTAGTACTAAGAAAATTCTGTACAGCGCTGATGCTGTCAGTGTTGTTCCCACTAAGGTTCCTTAAGGCTTTATCTTCTCCTTAGGCTCAGGCACCCTTGAAGCATCATCCAAATCAGTCAAGATCCTTTCCTCAAAGAAAAGTGGCTCATAGTAAAATATCAGTGTGAACTGATGCCATGTTAACACTATTGCAGGACATTCAAAAATCCCCCCACTGCTCAAAAGAGGACTCTTACTGTAAGAACCCTGGCTATGAGCCAGGGAAATAGGCCGAGGCGGGTGTTGAAGCAGCTTTTGCCGATGGCTGGGCTTTGGCTGGCAAGTAGGGTCTCAGGTACTCTGCAGAACAGCACAGGACACAGCACTGAACCATGGCTCTCACTGCCCTTCAAGTACATTTCAAATAAGGCCTTGTTCTGTTCTGTACTTACCCGAGTTCAGTGTGTTTTGACTAAGCCCTCGCAAAGGAATGCTGTCATCTTTTTTTTTCAAATACTTTGATTCCAGCCCCAGCGGATCACCACTAGAAATAGAAAGGCCACTTAAAATTTAAAGCAAATGCAGTTTGGCATCAGTGCATTGTAACAAGGGCAGCTACAGACTTCCTCAGGAAAACCTCACTATAAGTGCAACTAGTGCAGTTCATGACCTTTACCATATAAAGTTAAATCACCCCTAAATAGGTTAAGAACTGCCTAGAACTAATTTTTTTCAGTGACCCAGCACCTGATGGCTTAGATCTGGCAGCAGGAGCAACACTGAACTGTTGCTCCTTGGGGCCCACTCCTGCAAGCACAGCTCTTCCTTTGGTTCCAACAAACCAATACAAAATTGATTAGCACGGTAATGAAGCAAGGCAAATGACAGAACCAGGCTAACACTAGAACTGTCAGTTCCAAACACACCAAGATGACAAAGGGCTTTATAAATGAAATAATAAAAACACTAAATTGCAGTAGCTGGCACTCACTTCTCCTTGTTTGCTGTGTGGCCAGCTGTAGGCACCATGTGAGCATCCGGACATCGACTCAGTTTTGACAGCTGTGAGTTCAACTGAACCTGCAGGGACAAAGAGCTGCAGGTTAAGAGTTAATCCAGATCTGAGTCCCCTCCCCTGACGGCATTCCTAGCCAAATTCCCAGGAATTCCTGTTTCTACACCTCACTGGCCCTGCTGTGCAGCAAAGCCTTCAAGAAACTGCCTAAAGACAAGCACTAGGTATGAATAACAGTCATAATGTTGAGGCAGGGAGCCTACGATAAATACAGGAAATATTTATGCACTTTGAGAAATAGTCAAAACATAGTGCTTTGGTATTTTATACTGTCACATTCTGAACCAAACAAAAAAAGTCAAAGTGCCTGCCTTTGATACTGGACATTGAGAATTTCCGGTTTTGCTGTGCATGGGTTCCACAAAATTCTGGAAGGCATAGAGAGGAGAAATGGGATGACTGATTCCTGAGCTGTGAAAGGAGGGTCGGTCAGGCTGTAAAAGAAATAGAAACACATCCATAAATGAGAAACACAATTTTACAAGTATCTGTAGAGATCAAAAATTCCAAAATTAACAACTAAGTGCCATTACAAAGCAAACACTTATGTGAGTTTCTTGATGGAAGGAAAACATCACTTTTCCAAGATTTGCACACTTAAGGAAAACATAACTTTAAAAAAGTTAGATGAGGTAAGCACTCTTAGCTAGTAATAAGCTACACACCCTGTCATTGATTAAAGCAATTCATGTATCCAGCTACAAGGGATGAACAGCCCTTCCACTGAGAACAAGCAGTTCATCAACTGCTGTTGTTGCTGTGACAGCAGAGATCTGTACAGCACAGGGTGAGAAGCAGCTAGTAACAGTATTCAACAATGACTGCAGGCAGCTTTCCTTAACCCTGACATCCCTGTTTCTAAAAATCACTGGTTAAAGTAGTGAAATAACACACTTTGGGTTTTAACCTTTACAAAGAGAATTAGTAAGTTAACCTCCTAACACAAAAATGCCTTCTTTTTTTGTCTTCACTCTGCACTTCATCTTTTCCAAGTTAATTCTGTATTGCTTTGTGTATTTTATGTAAACAAGAGCTTAGGAGGCGAAGGACATCAAGAAGCACCCAACAAGGTTTTATATTGTTGAAAAACAAGCACACACAAAATGCCAAACCACACCCACCAAAACTGTAAGGCCAGAAGAAGATGAAAGCACATTTTTTTTCCCCCTCTTTCAAGGCCCTGCATTTCAGCAACTGATGCCCACCTCACCAGGTTGTTATTCACAGCTCTACCTTACCATGCCCAGAGGTGAAACAGCAGCCCTCCCAGCAGCATGGACACTGGCAGGACTGTCCACCTTCTTTGCCATCTGAACTTCACTCAGCTGTCTGTTCAGCCATGTGATAACTGCAGAGGAAGAAAAAGCTGGAGCCCATTTGCTGCCTCTTACAAGCTGTTTGAAATGGCCATAGTCCTTCCTCACAAAAAGTAACAGCTCACTGGGTGTTTTTCCTCCCTAGTACCACACAAAGCCATTTGCTGACACTTCCTCCCCATTTCCAGGCCTCTGAGCACCCACCCCACAGCCCCAAGGGAAGGATTCCCTATGTGCAGCCCTTGGCTGTTGCAGGCCCACAACAGCCAGAGGCTTGTTTTCCATACATGACAATAATGGCAGCTCTTCACAAAACCCCAAAAACTGTTTCAATCAATTTCAGTAGTAGTGAGATCACTGGGTCATTTTTACAGAGAGAGAAATCAAACTGTATAAACCTACCATTTTCATTGGTTTTCAGTAACTGCTTGCTTTCTTCGAGTTTTTGTATTGTACTTTCTAGCTGCTCTTGTAGCTTGCAAACCTGCAATTCCCATAATAATTGTAACACATAATCAGGAGTGTTATACTACCAGTGTTAAACTACTAACTATAAACAACAAAAAAAAGCATTTATGACAGGACTCTAAAATTAGTTTGAGCTCAGTTTGTCACGAAAGCAACATGGTAATTCCTTTAAGGAAGCCCTATTTTCCGCTAGGATTTTGACAAGGTGACAGCCACAATCCTTTCTGACCTTTGTTTTTCTATGATTAAATAGTGCAAGGACTCTAAATAAGGGAATGTCAAGAAAGAGGTACACTCTGTTCCTGCTCTTGTTCTCTTAACCAACTTACACATGAATGTGCCTTCTAAAGGGTGCTGATTCATCCATTACATTGCTTTACTGTCTTAAAACTATTTTGGTTGCCTTCCATATAAATGAACAGCTTTTACACATCAGGTTAACATTAAAAAATCTGAAAGTTGATGTCACATGTAAATAAACATGTAAAATAAGCAGAAACATACATTCTATTGCATGGAAAGATTTAAGACCTTATTGCTGTAACTATGTTAAACCCCACAAAACCCAACAAAGTCCATACAGCAGCATTATCATCAATAACCCAGCAGTACCTCCTGCTCTTTTATTCGAAGCGATTGTCCCATCTCCTGTGATTCCTTCTGCTCTTTTTGAAGCTTCTCTTCTTTTTCTGCCAATAGTTTTTCTTGCTGAATTGTTACTGTATTTTTCAATTTTAATTTACTCATTAGAGTTTTCAAATCTCCTTGTAACTTCTTGATAATTTCATTAGCCTATTAAAAAAACCCAAACCATATATTACAAAAACAAACACCTAAGAATAAGGGAGATGCACAGGGGAAGTGCCATGTTCAAACAAACCTTAAGGAGCTCAGCTGACAGTGACTTAATGGTTGTCTCTAGTTTTTCAATATGCCTTTGTTTCTCCTCTGTGCTCTCTTCCAGTATCACCTTGAACAGAATGTTAACAAAATATAATAAGGCTGTGATACACATTGTTTATGATTTCAAGTAGACCATTCATAACTCTTTGAGAACTATCCTTACAAGGAAGCAGCCAGTGCTTTTCAGTCAAATTTTATAGGGTCTGGATTCATGCTTGTTTTTCCTACCAAAAATGTCATAAACTACTACTCCAGTACCACAACATTAAATTTGAACCCAGTATACTTTTGATGCCATAATTTAGAATCTTAACTACACTTGAAAGCCGTATTCACAAAAACTGGTCAGCAGTTACTCTATGGAAACTCAATTAGAAGGGTAAAAAAAATTCATGAAGAAACCTTTTGCTCCTGTGTTGCATCTAAGACTTCTTTTGTTCTGGTGACAAGCTGATCTTTGTCTTTGATCTCTTGCTCCAAGACAGCAACTCGTGTCTGTAGCTGATTAATGAGTTTCTCTTTCTCATGACATTCAGCATCCAGAGTTGTGTTCTCTCGGCGCAGGGACAGCACCTCCTGCTTTGCTCTCTGACATTCCTAAATGTTGGGAAGGAATTGAATTTTATTCTTCAAGAAAATCTGTAACAGTAATTTAAACAGACATCTTTAAATAGTAAGCATATGATAGAATGAAGGGGAAATAGATGCACTTAATATGCTGTATTTCCCATGAGGTGCCCAGGCAGGCACTTTTAATGCTCTAACAGTAGTAAGCTTGATTTTGGGTACTGGGAAGTCGTACATCTTCTAGTCCAGAAAGCTTCGCTTTCAGTTCTCTGACTGTGGAGTCTCCTTTGTATCTCCTCTCTGTTAGGTCTTTATTGATGATCTCGAGTTCAGAGAGCCTGTTCTGCAACTGCTGAATACTTTTCTGATGCAAATTTTCCAATTCCTTTTTCTGTTGTTCATGCTGTTGTTGGTACTGAGTTTGTGCCTGTGAGAAGCAAAGAAATTAAGCAGTTATTTGATGAATCTGACTATTCCAATACAAGAATTCTGTTCATTCTTTCCAACCATTGTACCTGGAGAGCTCTTTCCTTTTCACTTGTCAGCTCCTGCGAGTGTTTGTTGCTCAGAGCTGTAGTGTAGGATGCCCACTCATTTTTCAGTTTGTCAAGTTCCCGGCTCTTTTCTGACAAGCTCTGTTAACAAAGCACAGAGTTTAAAAATGTAAGCATTTTAGCCAATACTAAGCAATTCTTTACTGCTACTTATTCAATAATTCCATGTCCTTTTAGTAAGTCTAAATCTCAGCACCAGATGCTGAAATACGTTAATTTTGTAACCAGGAAATGTAAGGCACCGAGAAGCCAAAGAGCACTGTTCTAATGCTGTGGCTAAAATAATCTTAATTCCCAATTGCAATTTTTTTCCAACCACTACTGAAGAGTGAAAAAACAGCCTGCTGGTACTCCCTACCCTGGTAACACAGAACACTCTATTAGGGGAAGAAAGAAAGTTCTTCAGCAGCATCTTTTCCTCTTTTCAATTTATAATTCCGCATTCCAATTCAGCAAACACATTCCAGTAACTCATACTGAAGCTGCAGACATGAGGCAAACAAATACTCCATTCCAAAATTAATTCTTAATAGTTTTAATGGATTGTTCTGTTTCATTACGGTCAAAAAGTGACCTTGATAACTGCAGAATCTGACCCAAATCATTCTCTTGAAACACAGAAGTGAAGTGATTACTATGCTGACTGCAAAAACCAAAAAGGAGTCATTAAAGTCCAAGACTTCCAATTTCTTTACCAGTTTCACAATTTTTCCAAATAAAAGGATTTCCAATGATTCATGGAATATATGAAGTATATTTATTATCTTCACATGACCATATATTTAGTACTCAATTTGTGTGTGCATACACAGACCTCTGCACAAAATCAAGTAAAATTCTGCTTGAGTACAGCAAGAACTCAATGTAATTCTTCAGCTGCAGGCTTTGCTCACTCTCTAGAAAAGCCACAGTAGACTATTCTCTTCACTCAGTCTCAAGTCAATTATCTTGGCTAGGTAGTGGCCAACCAGCCAGCCTACAGAAAAGGGACATTTTCCATAAATCAGAAAATGCACAGCACGCAAAAGTTAAAAATTTATGTTACCTGTTGAGTGTAGCTCAGTTGCCTGGTAAGATCCTCTTCAGTTTTTTTAAGCTTCTCTTCCAACATAATTTTATCCTCCTATGTACAAATAGACATCAAGTCAAATCCTTAGCTCCCAAAATTCAAGTAACATTTAGCTCCCATTTAATCAGCACAGCCTGCCTAAGCACCCATATACTCACTCTGTTTGTGAGAAGATCACCTTGTTAAATAATTGTCATACTGAACAAGATATAATTAATAAATTCAAAAGAAAAGGCATTAGTCCACAATGTAAAAACTCAAATTCTTAGTAAATTTCTACAAGGAAATAGTATCTTATTTACAAGACATGCTTACAAAGGAGTTACCTAAACAAGAGATCAACTGAAATACTGTAAATCTATGCTATTAAAATGGCTCATTAGGTGCCTAGAAACATGACAGCACATCAGGAGAGACAAAACCCAGGCTACAAAACTGAAACAGACAACAGTCAAACTGTGACACCTTTAATTTCTCATTAAATCAAACATAGCATGGTACCAAACTGCATTAACATTCCAATTTTAATTGACTATTTAGAGCTGTTAGTCCTTTGAAGCCCACCAAGGCTCACAATTTCCAGCAGCCTGTGCTCTCCTAGAGGCAAGTGCAGAAGAGAGACTGAGAGGTTGCAGTAAGTCCTGCAGCTGCTGGAGCAGGGCAGTGCAGCAGCCAGAGCACTCAGCAGCTGCACACCACATGCTCTGTGTGTAAAACACCTCCCTTCCTGCCACTCCAAACGGCACTGCCTGCCTGAATATACAGAAAACATCTTCATTGCCAGGGTGACAGTAACAATTCAGATTTTACAACATGCACCTAAGTAGCTGCATGCAATTACATATTTGGGCTAAAAGGAAAAATAAACCAGAGTGTACGACTTGGTACATACTTCTGAACTATTCAGAATGAAAAAAAAAGCTGCTTAAGTACATACAGCATTGAGGCTTAGTTTCAGTTATGATAAACTTTACCTTAAGGCATTTCAAACAGTTGGCTAAAAACTTCTTTATCTCTGCATCAGTTCCTGGCAGGAATTTTAGAGAAAGATGGGTAAGGTGTTTGAAAGGGTTGGTCTCCACTACATTTAAAGAGACAGGTGTGTGATCTAGAGCAGGTGCTGAAGAAACTAACTGCAGCAAAAACCTAGGGAAAAACCAAGAGAATCAAATGTTCAACATATTTTTTTTCTGAAACTACTTATAGATCCTAAGCTATTTCCCAATAAAATATATTTTTATATGTGCAGTAAAAGGCTGTACAGTTTTTACTCAAGAAAGAATTCTCCTCCCAAGACTCAGGTTATGCCAGTTATATCCACCAACACACTCAGGTTGGGGCAGGTCAGATCATCCTTTTCTACTGACTCTGCTCAGTCTGAGTGACTGAAAAGCATTTTAAAACTCAACAGGTATACACAGAGTTATGTGGCACACACTTGTGACCTACCTTGGGATATCTTTGTTCTGCTCCTGAATGCATTGCTGAAGTAGATCTATAAATTTTTGTGGGAAAGCAGAGAAGTCTACCAAGAGACCTTGCTGGGATTTCAAACTATATAGACAGGAAAAAAATGTTAATGATACAGAGAACTGCAATTTATTTCCTATAAAATAATTTGTACCACCACTAGTAGAAAGAGTCAGTTCTGATCATGTCATTAAAAGAGTTTACTAGCATGTTATTTTCAATCAGAAGTGTGTCCACATATCACAAAATCACAGAAGTGGTCAGGCTGGAAGGGACCACCGTGGGTCAGCTGGTTCAACCTCCCTGCTTGAGCAGGGTCATCCTAGAGCACACCTTGGATAACAGTCCCTAGAGAATACTTCTGATCACAAGAGTTCCTGCAAATGGGCTGCACTAATTAAAAACCAGAAGTTGCTGTGGTCTAACAGCTGTGTTCCTTTGAGTAGGCAACAGCCTCAGAGCACAGTGTGGAGCAGTGATGGGACAGACACAGGGAACAAGCACAGGACAAGCAAAGAGGGGAACCTCAGCCATTACCTCTGTCCCCCACTCACCCATTCCTCTGACCCCTTCTCCACAGACACAGCAAACTCAGACAGAAACACCCTGCAGTGCACACACAAAGCTGTGCCTCCATGCAACAAAACACTTCTTGCAAACACTGCTTTGCTTTTGCCTTTTCATTCACACACTGATCACACCTCTCCTTCTAAAAACACCACCAAAGCCACTCCCCCCAGCCAAAACCCTAAACAAACAAACAAAAAAAAAAACCCACCAAAAAACCACAACAAAACAAAGCAAAAAATAAAATAAATATATACCAAAGAAAGCAGAAAACTGAACTGTTCATCTGTTCATGCCTGGAATCCAAATTTGATGATTTGCTCAAATTCTGAGCAAGCAAATGAGTCCCAACTGTAAAATCATGCAAGAAACCCCCAAGATACAGGCTGAGGTCTGTAACACCATGTCCAAATAGACTTTCTTCTCCTAATTATTTCCTGAACTAGTTCCCACACACACAATAGTGTGCAAGAACAAGTTAAGATAAACAGAAGATACCAGCAGCAATATGTGTGGTACCATGGCACTGTGTCCCTGTAGGGAACTTAATGTCTGGATCCCAACACTGTGTAACCTGAGCTGGTCACCCTCCTGAACCTGGCTGTTTTACCGACTGCTCAGAGAACAAACAGTATTCACAAAAAACTGCCAAAACCTCACAACTAAAACTGCCAAAACCTGAACTCTAACATAGACCACTCCAAGCTAAAATATTCCCTTGTTCTTCATTGCCATTTAGAAATGCTTCACAGAGAAAATACTGTCATTTCACTTACCTTTGAAAATCTTCCTCTGATATGACAAGGTTATAAAGGAAAAAAGGATCAGTATCATCAGTCAACCGAACAGCTAAGTCCTGAAAAGATGTACATTTAAATAAGATTAAAACACTATAAACCACCCAGGAGTCTTTAAATATTCTAAACCAGCATTGCAAGCAGTATTGAATGCTTTCATTGTTTAGTCAAAAATACAACAGAATTGTTGCAACTGATTCAAAATGTGTAAAACAATACAATTTAACACAACTTCAAATATTACAGTGGGAAAACAAAGAAAATTCCTTCACAAAAACAAACTCAAGTCAAAACCTTAAACTTTGAGTAGCAAAGATTTAGAAAGTCAATGTGTATGCATAATTTTCCAGAATAAAAAGCTATTTGCTCTTTTTTCCCCTTCCTGAAATAGAGTGTAGCACTAGCACTCCACTGTCATGGTTTACCAATACATCACTCCTGTAAGTGGAAGTCTTTCAGAGCACACTGCTCCTGAAGTTTATGAAACCAACTGATTTTATACACTTTAGTACAGAGCTCTGCAGATTGGATACAGCTGAAGTCCAGGAACCCCATATGGCAAACTGCAGCATTATGCTGCTCAGCTTTTAGACACTCATTTGTTCACTGGGGGTCTACAGAGTGCTTTGGGAAAACTGCCTTCTCCATAGCATTAAGCCTTAAATTCCAGGGATGGGGTTATGCAGTAGACTAGGCTCAGGCAGCTGCTCCCTCGAACAAGGCTCACCCCCTGGCAAGGATATTCCCCAGCAGAGGTACAAAAGTAAAGTATAAATGTGTCAGCTGTTCCAACATAATGAAGTGTGACACAGCACTGTACATGAGACACCAGTAACACCAACAAAACTCTCAGCTGGAGATGGATAAACAAGCTCAGGGATTTACATACACAAACAGTTAAAATTAATGCTACCCCAAGCTAGCTGGGGTGGATTGATGGGTGGGATAAAAATGCTTGCTGGGTCTGATGTCCCATTAGCTGATTAAGCATTGGAAGTTCTCTCTTCACATCGATCACTCCCTCATGGACTCAGCTGCATTTCCAGGCTCCTCCTGACACAGGCTGCAGCACAGCACACACTTCTGAGCTGCTTCTGCTCAGAGGAAAGTACCATTATCACTGCCACCAGTAGCAGATTGTACCAAAAACTGCTGTATTCCTATACAAACAAATCTTAACCCAGCACCACCATAACTAACCCATGACCAATCTTAGCATCATGCAGGGGGATGAACACTTTGGTGACAAATCAGACATACAACAGAAGAGATTACAAAATCTCCAGTAGTAGTCTCACTATGATATTCCCTGACAAAGATTTTATTTTACTCCCATTTTAGAATCTTGAACTAAAGGTACTCTTAAGCTCTAACTCATGTGTGCCTGAGCATCTCCAAATACTTTTTATATGCAAGCCTGCCAAGACCCATCAACAGCCAAACTAAAATAGAGGGCTAAAAAAGGCTGAGCAGGGCTAGTGGTGGGTAAAAAAACCACCACCAAACAAAACTACTCAAAAATTATATAAAAATAAAGTAAGGTCAAATGGCAAACACCAAAATCCCACTTTGTTTTTTCTTTTTCTACTTATCCTTTCATAAAATGAAGTTCAGATAATACCTGATGAATGACAGAAATATGATTAATTTACAAACCTTTTTATGAACAGGATTAGAAATCGACAGCAGCTCAACAGTCACTCGAACATTTAACCTCCTGCATACAAAAAGATAAAACTCAGTAATGACTCAAGAAAACATTCTCCAAATAACATCTGTTCACAGCTACATTACAGGAATCAATGACATCTCTAAAAAAAAAAAATCAGGCAGAAACATTAAGAAAGCTCCCATCGATGACTACACCTAAGATATGAGTTTCAGTCATTGCAGTTCCTCAGAGCTGCGTTTTGTGTTGCTTGCTTGTTATCCGCCAGACTTTAAATAGCAAGGCAGAAATTTTGAACTTTGTCGAGAAACTAGAACTCTTGTAAAAGCCTGCTGAAATTTATTAACAACTGCTCAAACTCCTGATAATCATTTATACAGTGCTACCTTGTATTCAATGAATTCCCGTCGAGTACTAAGTCACTTATATTACAACGCACAGCACAGACATCAGCCTTCCCGCACCTTCTCACACAGGCGAGTCGGGCACACACTGTCTAATCCAGACAGGACCCACAGTGCCGAAATTCAGTCTGTTCTGAAAAGACGCTTCACATACAGCACGTCCGGGCTTCCCCCGACACCACGGCCGTGCGCACCCTCGCACAGGTGGCTCAAGCCCGCGGGGTGCTGAGGAGGAGCCGCGCCTGAGGAGGCCGCGGGCCGGGGGTGCGGCCGGGAGAGCCGGAGAGAGGCGGGAGGGCCCGCGGGCAACGCCGCAGCCCCGGGAAACGCCAAACACGGCGCGGGCCCTCAGCTCGCCTCAGCCCGGGCAGAGCGGCGCTTCCGCCGAGCCACTGCGAGTTCGCTCCACTGCCGCCGCCCCGCCGGCTTCGCTCCCTTGGCGAGGCACCCACAGCGACCGCCCGGCCCTCACCAGACCCGGTCTCCCCCTCACCCGGAGGGTGCCAGCAGCAACCCCAAAGCGCAGCAGCGCTCAGAGCACAGGGCAGGCAGGAGGAAAGAGCCTGTGGCTCGCAGCCCCTCGGAGGCGCAGAGAGGCTCCCGCGCAGGCGGCCGCACTCACCGCTCCTCGCAGCCGCAGCCCCGCACTCGCACCGACACGGCGCGGTCGAAGATCCGCTCCGCCGCCATCTTGCTCCCGCCCGCGGGGAGGGGCCCCAGCATGGCGGCGCGGGGGCCGCCGGGAGCGGCGATGGCGGCGCCGGAGCCGGAGTCGGGGCGCTGCGCCCACTTCGTGCTGAGGAAGAAGCGCTTCTGCAGGATGATCCCGGCGCCCGGCAGGCGCTTCTGCGGGGAGCACGGGCACGAGGAGGTGCAGGGACCCCTGTCCGGTCAGGAGGGCGGGCGGGAGGGTGGAGAGGCAGCGCCTGTGCCTTCCCTGGAGCCTTCATGTGCCGGGCACTCGCTTCAGCCCAACTAGCGCTGCCCTTGCATCAGGGGTTTATTCTTTTAGGATCCGGTCAAGTATTAAGTTCTCGTCTCAGTTTCTCCGTTCCGGTTAATTCACCTATTCTGAATAGGTGTTTTATGATGCTGATGCCCCTCAACAGCTTCTTTAAAACACATCACTGAATGCATGCTGAAGTGTTTTCTGAAACTTTTTTAACTAGGAACAAAATGACAGAAGAAGAATTCCGTGCCCTCTTGATCCAAAACAGTGAGTATATGTAAATGCTTTTCCCGTTCTTTGTCAGTATTCACATGAAGCTTACTTTTCTCTCCATTTGGCTTTCAGCACTGTATATGAAGACCAACTACAAAAGCATTTAAAAAAATGTAACTCAAGAGAGAAGCCAAAGCCCGTAAGTGCAGTGTAATTTCAGCACTTCCTCTCGGATTTAAGACCTTAAACGTTAGAGCCCTGCAGAGAATTTTCTGTGCTGACAGCAGCTGTGAGCTGCAGGGCAGCAGTTCTAGCAAAGCACTGCTGTAAGGTAGGATGGAAGCTCTACAGGCAGGTGCTGAAATGCAACTCACACTCCAGTCCCTTCATGTTCTCTGCCCCTTCTCATTGTAAATTGGTACAATTTTTCAGTTCTTGGTTACCAATAAAAATGTAGAATTCACTTTTCTCAGAACCACACCCAGGGAACAGGCTCTCACAATGCCATTCATTTCAGAGGCTGGGTGAGAGGTTGTCCTGAGAAAGCAAAACCTGCAGGGAGGCTCTGGGTATTCCAGCCAAGTGCCCACTCCAGTCAGGCTGGCAGTGAGCCATGGAAAGCTTGGCTGGCAGCTGAGGGAAGCAACAGGACATGTGTTTGAACAACTCCTCTGAAAAAGCAGAGAATGGTTTCTTTATGGCCTGCCTTTCCACCTTATTAGAATTGCACCTTTAGTGTTCCCTGGGAAACCTGAAAATGGGCTCCAGAATCTGTCTAGTAAGCACTGACTGCTTAACTCTTATGAACATGTTCAGTCTTGTAAAACTGTGTCAGAAGTTGGGAATCCTGAATCCTGGCTGGGATTCAGGATCAGACTATATGAAGAAAAATTACTTGGAAAATCTTACTTTGCAGTGGATTCCTATTGCTACATACCTTACCATAAGAACACTGAAGAATTTAGCTATTTGCTTCCTGGTAATTAACTGAATGAAATTTCTTATATTTTCTTTTTTTTAAAGGTCTACTTTGTTCAAGATATTAATGCTGGTTTAAAAGATGTAGCGGAAATACCAGAAAAACAAGTGAGTATTTGGTTTTAGGTTCAGTCCTTACATGTTGCAATTTATGACTACAAAGAAAGAGGAAATTTCAAAGGACTCATATTTACTGGTGTCACTTTCTTTTTCCTTAAAAAGGTTCCTCTGTCTTCACTATCGATTGAAGAGCTGCAGAACTTAATTATCAAGTTGAAAAAAGCAAGTAATGGTGAGCTTAATACTAAATACTAAAAATAAGATGTTTTGAATTGAATTGATTAAATATTTCATTATTATTTTTTTTCTTAGGTAGCTATCAAAATATGAGATAAATGCCATAAACCACATCTGAAATAATTAATCAGGCAGACCTCCAATAGCTGAGTTTTAGTCCAAAAAGTAAAGTAGATTGAAGGAATGATAAAACTCCAATCCTGTATTCCCTTCCTTTTTTTTTTCTTTCTGTTTTCCTCACTCAGGTATCACTACAGATAACAATATGGCTCTGTTATAAACATATGATGATAGATTTATGCTCCCAGCAGACTGTTTTGTTAGTGCTACAAACTGAGCTCATGTCATAGTTGTAATAAATAATGTGTGTTACAAACTAGGAACCCTTGGAAACTGGAAAGCTATACCTAAAAGTTTTGCATTTACCTCCAGGCCTGGAACTTCATCTCAAGGAACAAATACTGTCCCACCAGGCTTTACAAGAAGCCTTAAATGACCCAAAGAATGGGGAATCTGCTTTCAAACACCTGAAACAACAGGTTTTGTCTGATTTACTAATAACTATAGAGGGGTTTGGACATGGAATTGTGCTGATATAATTTGAGTGACTGGGTGCATAATGCCAGTTGCAGAGGAAATCTGATATGGTAAAACAGAAGGTATAATCCCTTTCCTCTGTACACACATCATCTTTTCCCTAATCCCTCACTGAAAGGAAGGCTTAAAAAAAGTCTTCTGCAGTTCGGTGAAGGAATAATTTTTCCATAAGGCTTTACAAAACACAGGGTATATATTTTCTCGGTTAACAAATAATCTTTTGATTTTTGTAGGCTTCTATTTTAGGTAACATGGAAAAATTGCATTTACTTGGTCCAGGAAGGTGTTTTGTTGAGTTTGGAGCTGGGCGAGGAAAACTGTCTCATTGGGTTGATATTGCCTTAGAGAATGTTGAAGGTGTTCAGTTTCTGCTTGTGGAAAGGGCAACCACAAGATTCAAGGTAAGAGGGTATTGCTACATTAGTAAAGTGTAATTTTTAAACCATTGCCATTGAAGCTGTTAGTATTTAATTTTTATCCTCAATAAATTTGAATTTTACAAGTTATATATGCCATACTTCATCAATAGCAAATTTATTAGAAACAAATCCTTATGTTTAACGTTGGAAATTCACAGATGTCAGCTTGACAAGAAAAAAGTCTGACATTATGCCTGGTGCAAAATTATAATTATTAGTGGCCAGCCTTTTGTAATCTCTTGTTCTGTTTAAACAGGTGGATGGAAAACACAAAAGGAGAGATTCTATATTTGAGAGGCTTCAAGTAGACATTCAGCACTTATGTTTAAGTAAGTTCCTACTTGGCCTGTGTCATTCTGAAATAGAGGCTTATTTTTAAATTTTGAGTTGGGGTTCCAGTCTGTTTGTGTGTAAGACGCTTAGCTGTACTTAGTTCTGAAGATTATTCTTAGTGGTTACAGGGAAATATTGATGCTGTGTATATACACATATATACTCACAGCCATGTGTATATAGGAATATACATAGGTACACTTATATACATATTTTAAATGGAGTTTGAAAGTTTTCTACTTTTTATACACTCATAAGACATCATTACAGGTCAGAAGTACCATAACAAATACATTTTGAAGGTTTTTCTGCACCATCAATGGTACAGAATTTGTGGGAGCACCTGCCAGCAGGAGATGCATTTATGTCGTATTTGCCTTTCACAGGCAGTATAGAAAGGCTGAAATGGTTAAATGTGTTTCCCAGACACAGCATCCTAGTCTTTGAAATTGTCTTAACAAAAGACTCCTTCACCTGAATAGCTTGTAACTGAATGTGCCAATCACTGTAATTTTTAGTAGTGGTAAACATTTATTTCTAAGTTTGCTGAAATTACATTATTCAGAGAAAACATAGAGGTGCTGGGGTAATTGTGGATTGAATGGGGGTTTTGTTGATTTTTTTTTCCCCACCAGATAAGGTACCTATTTTGGAGAAGAAAAGACTACCAGTGGTAGGAATTGGGAAGCATTTGTGTGGAGCTGCGACAGGTATGAATTACAGATGTGTGAACTGCAGAAAGTCAGGACACTAAACCTTACACTCTGAATAGACTGATCTTCCAAATTGTCCTTTTAAGCTCTTCTTGCCCTCTAACCCTTTTTTGGTGAACACAGTAATTATATTCTGAATATCTCTTGACTCCAGTGGAACAGTAAAGGGATAATAGATAAAAGGGTACTTTAGGCAGAAGTGAAGCCTTTCTAGGCTTGAACAGATTAGAACTGAGAATAATGTATGGTGGCAAGGGTCATGTATTTGAGAGTACTTTCTTTAGCCCAGTTGCCTCTTCTTTGAAAAACTTTTCTTTCTAAATTTTTATTTGCTATCTGAATATGCATCCCAAACACAAACAAGATTGTGTTTCTGTCCTGATAACTTTAGGCTAATATAGTTTTTCTAATGTTATAAGGCTACTATGTGAAGAGAAAGACATCTCAAATATGTCTTTATAGGTAGCATGACAAAGATGATACAATTAATCATTTAAGAAGTACGTGTGCATATTAAATAGATTATGTTCTAGATATCAAACTTTTAGAGCAAATACTTGTGTGTTTTACAGAGAGGAGATTTTCCTACAATATGCCAATTTGTTAACCACACTATTTTAAATTCACTTTTGCAGAACAAGTATTTCAGAGGATAAGCTCTTAGAAGCTCCAGAGAAACCACATATAGGGTTTTCATGTTTTCAAAGCATGTTTGTAGTTTTTAGTTAACATTGAACTTGCTTTTTGGCTTAGTTTGGGATGTGTAATTTTATTTTTCTTTGTGGGAAGCACATTCCCAACCATGATAGAGCCTGTATAAATAATGGCATGGTGTTTATGGGTATTTTTTGTTGGGGGGATGTATTTGTTTGTTCCTAGATCTTGCTTTGAGATGCTTGGTTGAAAGTTACACCACTTGCTGTGATAAAGAAGATGAAGAGCCTGCACCAAAACGCTGCAGGGCTGCTCAGACAGAGGTGGCTCCTCAAAAGTCTGCTGGTAGTGAAAGCACCACAGAAGACCATAAGCTTGTAGCTGGAATTGTTATTGCTCTGTGTTGCCATCACAAGTGTGACTGGACACATTATGTAGGAAGAGAGTTCTTTAAATCAGTAGGACTGGGACCAGTAGAATTCCATTATTTTCAGAGAATGAGTAGTTGGGCCACTTGTGGCATGCGAGAAACCACAAGCAAAGCTTCTACAAGTGAAGACAGTGAAGATCAGACTAATGACACAGAGGAACATGAGCAAACACTCAGCAGGACAGAGAGTGGCTCTGATACTTTACAAGGGTATGTGCTTTTTTCTTCCTAGCAAATGGCTTCCAGCAGAAAAGCTATGTATAGTGGCACGTTACATTGTTTTGGGTCCTCAAAAGGACTCACTTTGCAGAAACATTTAATTACTAAACTTATAGAAATATTTTACTTTAAAAATACAGTTTTCACGGATGTACATTTCAAAATATTTCAACAGTCATGCTTGCCTGACTGAAATAAACTTTAAATTATTTCATTATTTTTTCTAAGCTTAACTACTAATGATAATTACCAAAACTATTTTCTGACAGCTGTTCATTCCTTCCTTCCCTTCTCTGGAACTAGGATCCTGAGTGTTGAGGAACGAAAGGAGATCGGTTGTCTCTGCAAACGGCTGATTGATCACGGGCGGATTGAGTATTTACAACAACAGGGATACCAGGCTGCACTGCAGTATTATACAGAGTCTGCTGTGTCCTTGGAGAATGTCCTGTTGACAGCTGTCCCAAATCCTTCTTTGATACCAGAGCCAAATGTATGACAGGAGACAGATTTGGAATTGGTAGGGGAAAAAACCCTAGAAAACTCATCTGGATTTTTTTAAAAAAACTAATTCATTTCTTACAAAAAAAAAAAACCAAAACCACCCTTTTATCATCTTTCCTGTACCCAAGAAAGGTCTTATATTTTCCAGTTTCACTGGGAATTACAAATACGCAAACCAACTCTCATCAGTGAAAAAATAAAATCCCTCAGAATATTTGAAACCTGTTGTAGCCTCTTTGCTGTGAAGAAGCGTGCTTGATTTTTTTTCTTCCATTCACAGTTACATTCTTTAGTCATTAGGATCCACAACAGGAGGAGAATCAGAAGTACAATTTTCTACATTTCCTGAAACACAATAGGTTAAAATAAGAGAAGTTGACATACTTTATTTTCACTTTGAAGTTCAGAATAGCTTTGTCTTTCCTCTTAAACTATTTAAGTAGGCCTAAGTACTTTCATCAACCTGTGCTGCTAGGGAATCTATTCAGAAAGAAAATTTATGTCTAAAGTGTCATCTTGGTATATTTTTTGCTAATTTGGTTATTCATTCATGAAATATTGATAAGAAAAAAGCTGGCTTAGTGTTCCAAATCAAGAGCATTACATTCATTTTTTAAGCCTTCACAAAACACAGAATGAAGATCAGAGACGTTTTATATCTACAGTGAAGCACACGCTGCACCTAACAGCTGCCAACTGAGTATCTGATCAAAAGTGCTTATTTGAGTCTCTTACTGCAACATTAAAGCTGTTATCCCAGAGACAATGAACAGCATATTTGAGAAATGGGATGAAATCAGGGGTGTTTTGTTTAAGTGACTGGATTTTGTGTCAGGGAAAGCAAGTTTTGAGGAACATCTGTTTATCAGCTGTTGATAGTTCATTGCTAAAAGATGTATGTTGGGAACATACATAGAGATTTCTGTGAGATACAGATTTCTCCCTTAATCTCCATCTGGAAGTACCATCTGGACAACATCCAAATACAGGAAAAGTTGAACTTCATGAATTAAAGGATGCTAGAAGACCTTCACTATGCAAACTGATTAAATTGCAAATACAAAAGACAGTCATCAGCTTCTCTTTATCCCTGTGTAGGTAACTCAGGCACATTTATTATAGTGCTCCATGGTTCTAGTATGTTCCTACCAGAATCTGTGCTGTTTGTTGGAGATCTACTGTGCCAACTCCTGTTAAAAGTGCCCCTGCCCTCAGTAAAAGCCTGTTTACAGATTTCTTTTGGAAAATGTTACTCATTTTTTAAGAAGGTTATTCATGTTTCATTTCTATACGTATCCTAGATTTTATTTATCCAGTTTATCCCTCTCTTCCTCACTGGATTGTGGGGAGATCAGAATTAATAAAAAAACCATACCTGTTTTCTTGAGTGACTCCTGGATATACAAGTGCATGAAGTCAATGCCAAACATTTCCTGTTGCTCCTCCTCGTCTGTGTTCTCACATGGAGGGAGTGTTACCTCAAGCTCCAGTGGGTTGTCTCTGAAGTTGACAAATCTAGGAATTCACCAGAAAAGGTTACTCATGCAGTAAGTTTTGTCCAGAGAAATTATTTTGAAATAGAATTAAGATTTCTCAAACATTATTTTAAGCCAAAGAAAACTAAGTTTTTATTATACTAAACTCAGCACTCTATCAGTAGTATTAAGCAAGCTAAGAAGATGCTTTATAACAGTAACTGATTGTGGTGGGGAAAAGCATTGTGGTGCTCCTCATTTTGTCTTCAGTTTCTGACCCACTGTCAGATGTACTGAGCTTTCACAAACAGGTGAATGGATGAAAACAGTGCAAGTGGCTCCTCCTAGCTTGGCAGGGCAGGAGCCAGTCCTGTCTCTGTTCTTGTTCCATCCTTGGGCCTATGCTTGTATATATTTAGTTAAGGAGGTTCTTCCAAAAAAGCTGAGAACAGGAACTGTCTTCCTGGGTTAGGCATGGTTTATACAGACCAGCATTCTTTCTCTAAAATAGCCAGCATCCAGTAATCCAAATCAAATGCTAACAACAGGAATGTTTCTGTCATGGTATACTAAGGAACGCTTCAAATTCTACCAATTAGGAATTTACATTATTTTTTATTTTTCACATCAAGTACATGACAGTTTCATCCATGTCCTTAAACCTAATGTTTAATTCTGAATGCTTGAATTTTCAATGGCAAAGTTCTACTTTTTGTCATTTCAATGTCTACCACATTTTTCTGCAAGCTCTTGCCTTTAGAGAGGCAATTATAGGGAGAGGGCTATGAAATGAGAAAACACAGTCTACTTTTCATGTGAGACTATAGCTATCATAATTTACTTCTTTAGCTAAGTTTCACTACACAAAGCTTATGTCACCAGATTTTAATTATTGTGAATCTGTGTAATTATGCTAATTTATTGTATCCATCTGTACAACTGTGGTAATGCATTTTCTTTTCCTCTCCCTTAGTATCACTCTTGTGATCTAAAACTCAAGGGGCGCTTTAAAAGTATTTTCATTTCTATTTCTGGTGTTTTTTCTTACCTCAGATTTGTCATGTCCTTCATACAAGCTGGAATATCCTTAAGTTTGTTGTTACTAAGAACAAGAGTACTAAGATTTTTCATATTACCAATGGTTTCTGGCAAAGAGTTTATTTCATTCCTTTGGAGCCATAAAGTGTGGAGGTTTTCCATTCTGAAAAATAGGTATTTTTCCAATAAATCAAGATGCGTAAAATTAATCTTCTCAGTCATTACTATAAAATTAATTTTTCAGCCACATAAAGGACTCATAATGCAACAGGTCTCAAAGGAAACACCATATCCAAGATAATCACCTAATCTAAGTTCAAAAATGTGAGAGAAAATAAATATTTAACCTTACAGTTGATACTGAATTTATTGTTAATTGAATGGATTATTCCAGCCTATCCAAAACATCACATTAGGGCTGATAAAATCTTGACTTTGGAGTGAGGTTAACATAAAAATTACCTTTTGAAGTAATTAATTAGAATTAATATTACTTAGAATTAGTATTAGTTAGAGTTTCAATGCAGTGGAATTGAGACTAAGATGAACCCTGAGCTGTTTTTACCTGTCAATTGTATCAGGAAGCTCCTGGAGTTTGTTTCCCCCCATATCTAACCATTCCAGATTTGGCATGTTGAGAAGAGCTGGAGGGATGGCAGTAAACTGATTCATGCACAAATCTATGTGTGACAGCTTCTTTAAATCACTGAGCTGAAAAGAAGGGGAGATTTAATGTAACTTTGTGTAGCTGCTGCAGCAGTACAGCAGTGTTCTAACAATGTTGAGAAACATTACAACACATTTTGGAGCCACTAAACACAGAATGGTTTTGAGTTCCAATAGTATCTGACAGTAACGGTTTTGCCAGGAAGGTAGGTGGGTTGGGAACTGATAAGGCATCAGAACTTTACCTCCCACCCAGTGAGTGCCATAACTGCTCACTACAATGCAGATATGCCCCAAGCATCAAGAAAAAGAATGTCAAAGACAGCGCTGTCCTTAGAATTTCATACACCATGCAATATGCCATTTTTTGTTAGTCAAATATTTAGATGTTTATGTATCCAATTGCATGGACTGTATTTTAGAGTGAACCATGACACCTACCATGCTGTGAAGTCTACTCATTCTAAAAATGCAACCTATATCACAGCACCTAAGTCCTTAGGTAAATCATGCCTTCAGGTGCTTTTGCAATGTTCAAGTGATACAAAGATGTTTTATAGCAGATCTGATGCAATTGTGTAAACACTGAATGCCACTCAAGTGTACATAAGCAAAGCTTCCCAATGTTCACATCACTGCAGTCTCCTAGGACAGAACTATGGATTTTATACAGTACACCCTACAACTTATATCCACATAGATTTTGTAAATTCTGGATTTTGGATAATAGTGTGTATTTCCATTTGAACATTCTATGTTGGCTATTGCTGTTTGGACTCTCTTAATTTTGCAAGGCACCGATTGCTGTCAACTATTGCCATGAGTGTTTTTTAAAAATAAATTAAAACAAGTAAATATGGTTACATACTTGTCATCTCTATCTAAGAGACTAATACAGACTCAGATCTCTCACATTTGGTGTGTTCAAAATAAAGTTCAATAATAGGGGAGTAGCTGTTTTCATTCTCTCATAATTATTTCCAACATTTGAGAACAACAACTGTTCACCTCTGCACAGGCAGTTGTATGAATCACACAATCCCTTTTCAGATCTAGCTGCTCTGGTAAAGGTGCTTACAGCTGTGGCCTGGCATATGGTATGAATTTGTACTCTCAACCATAAAAGGGAACTTCTCTGTGCTAAGGTATCAGATTCTCAGTGGAGTAAATCAGTGACGATACCCAACCTAAACAAATTGATATGGAGTGTGTCACTGCCCTCTATGCACTGCCAAGTCATTTATCTGGCCAAAATAAAGACTGGCTCCTTCAGCTACTCAAATGTATGTATGTGCTTCTCACGTGGCTTCAGCTTGACCAGTCATAAAAAAGTTGTTCACATCAGTGTTTCTGTGGAGTTCTGTGAAATCACAGCATCACAGCAAAACTAAAAACAGAAATGCAATGCGTAATGATAATTGGCTTTGGATAAATTCAAAATATGCATTAAACAAAACTAAACAGTCTGTCAAAACCTGAGGAGGAAGATCACAGATACTTCTGTTGACAGCCAGTTCCAATCTTTCCAGACTAATGCAGTTACTTATTTCCTTAGGAACAGATTTTATTCTGTTGTAACTGAGAAGCAGCTCTTGAAGGCTGGTCAGCTGGCCTGCAGAGAGCACAAATGAGAAATGTTCATGTTTATTCTATTTGAAGCGCAGTATTATTTGTTTTGTCTTATCTTTTTACTGTTACAAAAATACCCTGTGTTTTCAAAAAACAAAACAAAACAAAACAAGCAAACAAAAAAATCACCAAACTGCAAATTGCAGCACTTCAGGACTCCTTAGTACAGGACTGCAATCTAGTTGAGTGCTTTAAGGAAAAGCCCAAACCAAAAAACTGCAGCTAGGCTATTCCTGCTGTGGACTCAGAACATGAAGTCTGTTTTTCAGTATCACTTTGCTAACTGCATTCTGATGTCTAGTCCCTGCTGTGCAAACAGGTCCTTTTCTTGTCAAGGGGAGTTTTTATAGAGATATGTCTCTTCCATCCAGCCCCATTTGTAGTTTATATGCAATCTATGGTTTGGAGATCTTTATCTCACTGTAAAATTCAAATAATCTGTTTTCTTACTACCCAATAGGATTATTAGGCAGGCAAAGGGCACAAAAATTATACATTTGTGCAAGACCAATTTTTTTTTTTAAGAGCAGCTTAAAATAAAAGAAAGCACAGCTCACCAATTTCTTTTGGTACACTTTCAATTGAGTTCCGGGATAGATCCAGAACAACAAGGCTGTGAAATCTTCCAATAAACTGAGGGATTTTCTGCAAACTAGTTCTGTGAAGTTGCCATTCCTGGAGATGGATTAATTTCAATAAGCACGAAGGTAATGTCTACAACAAGAAATACAGACCAGAAGAAATTCAGCTCAGAATACAGGCTAAGGCAGAAGTTTTATTTGAAACACTAACAGTCTGTCCTTGTCCTTAAGCTATATTGTAACATGTAGGTTACAAAATTAATCCTGATAACTGTTTTCTAAAATATGCTAGAAATAGCGAGCATAACTGATACTATTTTAATATCATACATATTAAGAAAAAGTTTATATTTTGTAAAGGTTTATCAATATATTAGGCAAAGGTTCTTTCCCCAGAGGGTCTTTGGGCACTGCAGCAGTTCCCCAGAGCAGTGGTCACAGCACCAAGCCTGGTTCAACAAGTGCTTGGACAACACTCTCAGGCACAGGGTGTGGCTCTTGGGGATGGGCTGTGCAGGGTCAGGAGTTCAACTCAATGAACTCAGCATATTCCATGATTCCATGACCCTGAAGTGAACACCAGTGTGGGCTGTCATTCTGATCACAGATATAACTTGCCCACTTTTGGCTCCCAGGATTTAGATACCTGCACTACTGTCATTGACAAGTTTCAGCCTTGTTTTTGTTTCTTTATTTCTTAAAAAAAATTCAGAATAACTGAAGATTAAACTGCTTTAAATAGATTTTTGCAGATAAAAGGAGATCTAAATTCTATTTCCTATGCTGTCAAAAAAACCAGTGAGCAGCTGAGAGCAGAAAAGCTGAAAAAACTCCAATGTCTATATGCAAAGAGTTCTGAACAAGTACCACTGGCCTGCAGACCACTGGAGTATGGCTGGGTCTGGCTGTCATGTTCTGACTGGCCTCAACACAAACTAATTTTCGTCACTTTCTAGGAGATGGTGTGTGCATTTCTGCATGGCTCAGAGCACTGCTGGCCTTCACTCTGCCAGCATTAACAGCAGATTAGCCCTGCACGTGAGAAGCAACAATCTACTGGGAATCTACTGGCTCATTTTCACTCTTAGAAAGAGACAACAAACAATAAGAAATACCTTCATGCACCCAAACACAGAGGGTTTTCACCTTGATACATTTCAACAGTTCTGGTGTGTGAATGTTACATGAGAATTTACATAATGAAAATCATACTTGGCAGTGTAAATATTTTCTAATGCAGAAAAGCCTTTTGGGCTTTTTTTTTTTTTCCCCCCAGAGTAATCCTTAATACTCGGGACCAAAAACACCCAGCTTGCTTTTACACTCACAGTAGTGTGTCCCAATTCACTGTTAGCAAAGCACAGTGGGTAGTTAATAGAACAAAAATAGTACCACTCTAAGTGTAAAGTTGTAAATAGTAGTTTTCTAATGCATCAGTCATTCAACACAAGCAGCATTTATTCCTATCAACACTACCTTCCATTCTTCTTCCTCTATCCTTAAAATTGCTCTTCCACCTTCATTAATAACTTTTTCTTTGAGCTTTGCTAAAGCAGCTCTCTCCTCCCAGACAAGCAGTAGCCTACAAGGGAAAGAAGATCTGCCTGTGATGCCACAATGAATACAGCCAATAATTACTATTCTATCTATTTTCTGAAAAAAGAGACAATTCCTTTATTGTCAAATGACATTACTTATACCTGGATATTAACATACTATCAGTTGAAGAGAAGACAAGCTCTTAATGTTTGGCTGAGGTAATTTATAGGAAATCTATTTTACAACTCTTCAAATTTACATTCAGAAGGAAGATATAATTCACTTTCAACGTGTTATAGCAGGGCGACAGAATGTGGAATTAAGTTCCAAAGCACATTTTCAAGCAGTCACCTAAAATGAAAGCCTTCCATTTCACCATATATAAGTGCAAGAAAATAGGTCAATCAGCTTCTTTTAGATTGATTTCCAAAGGGGACCTAAACAAGAATTATGACAAGGTAATTCTCTTTCTTTCTGCTTGTATTCTCCATGAGTAACTTTTGAATTTGTTGTTCCATTTCAAACACACCTGATAAATTAGGAGCACCAAAAATAGAATCGGACATTTCTTAAACTTTCATAAAATTGTTGGGCAGACAGAAGACCAAGCAACCCTGTTAATACCTCAGTGGAGAAGAAAGCATAACAAATCTTTACTGGTTAGAATATTTACAGAGCAGAGGATTTTAGTATCTGAGTTCAGGGGATTTAGTCTACATACTAATATTTTTATCACAGACACTAGATAAATTCTAATCACTGGGAATCCTGCTGGAGTAACAACTAAAGAATTCGAGTCTGCATGAGTTTGAAGAAACCAGTTACATTTTCTGAAATGTAACATATGGCCTAGCTTTTCATATACTTAAAGAGCTCCAATTTACCTACCTTCCTGCAGACCTCTGCCTGAATTCCTTTTCTTTCTGTAATTCTTCATTTATCTTGTGTATTCTCACTTCCCAGAGTGTCTTCACAGCAGAGAATGTTCCCAGGCAAACTGCAGTTCCAGCCATGATCCTTTACATGTTCAGATTTGCAGATTTCAGGCTCAATGCACCACTTCAGGTATGAGTTACCAGACAGGGACAGTGATGTGAAAACTAAAATACTGCAATACCCACTTCATCAGGTTACCAAATTAGTTAATGGAAAGAACTGACAGGATTTTATTGACTGCTTTCTCTTTATAAAAATAGATAACTGCACCTAGTTAAATTTTATTAAAATAAGAAATGGTATTTTTGCAGTCTCTGCATTCTTATTCAGTGAACAACTGCTGCTCTCAGTTCCTTCCAATGGTAGGCTAAGAATTGACAATAACTATTAAATGGAGATTTGAGCATTCATTCCCACCCCAGGAAGAAATGAAGCTGTTACCTGCAATCTAAGGCAGTTCAATTCTGACAGCAGCATTTTGGCACCTACCTGATATAGACACTTGCCACTAAAGGAGCTTTGCACTTTACAAAAACTGAAGTGTTACCAGAGATCAATTAGTATATTTTATGAGCACTTATTTTCTTCATAGCTTAACTCATTACAATGTATTTTACAGTTAGTAATGCATTACCTTTGGGAAAATGCATTTAAATCCTTCTGATTTCTCTTTGAATGTTTGTGTACCCCTCCTGAGTGTCAGAATTCACATTTAAAATTAAATTCAGTCTATAATTTTGAAGTGACCTATCCTTTAGTGAGATAATTAATACATATTGCTTTGAAGAGCAGCGAAATAGAATACTGACTCATACTAATCAGGGCATCTCTCTAAAAATCATTCTTATTGCCATTACTGGAGCCAAGATAATGATATTCAGCTAAGCTTGCAGGGCTAAACTTCATGCCAGCACTCGTGTACTCTGAACACTGATGATCTGAATCCTCCCTTTCTAACTTTTTATAGACACTTGTAGTAGCAAGTAAAAAAATATCCTATATATGCTTCAAACTAAAAAAAAAAGTAAGGATAACTTTCTTCCAAAGAAGCAGGTAGGTAACAACAAAAGAGGAATTTCGTATCTTTTCGCACATATAATACGTACAATAATTGTTACAGGTTGTCTTTTAGAACCAATCTTTTCTTTCATATTTTTTCTGTTATAATTTCATGTGACCTGTATAAGCCACAATTGCTTAGTGACCATTTTTGTGTTCAAACTGTCAATCATTCTATTTTATGTTTATTATGTCTTTTGCTAACATACTTATTTGTAAAGTCTGCTTATACTAAAATAAAGTTAGAATGTGTAGGCAAATAAAATGTAAAACATCAGGATTGCTTCCTGTTGTAAAGACAGCACAAAATCAAATTATAAAGCTTGAATAAAGAAGAATCTGGTTTACTATATCATGATTCTTATGTGTTCTCTGTTAAGGAAGAATGGCAGGATTTGACAAGTGACACAAATGACAAGCCTGGCATGGCAGTGCAGTCTGGTCTGTGGGTTCCTACAGAGGAACTGGATTTTTTCCTGTAAAGAGAGGACTGTATACTTTTTCCCTCCCCCATATAATGTGATTACATTTACTAGTTCGAAGGATTAGCTTCTCTTTCAGTGGTCATCAGAGTAACTACCCTTCCCAATCCCCATTCCAATATACTACAGCAATGCTATGTATGCATGAGGTTTTTAGCTCTAGTCACTGGTTACAATTCAAATTGCCTGATTTTTTCAAGATTAAATTTATATTGAGATCAAGTGATTAACTAATCTATTATATCTTGTTGTTTAGAAATATTTTTTGAACTACAAGCCCTTTTAGGTAGAAAACTAGAAATCTTTTAATATAAATTTTGCAGAAGAGAGACATTTGCTAATAGTTGTACTACCAAACCCAGTATCACATTATACAGTCAAACCAATACTTAATTCTAGTAAAGCTTACTCTGGGCAATTCTCTATTGCATATTATTCAACAAGTACTGCCTTAGAACCATGAAATATCAAAGGATCTAAGTATATGACTATTTTCAGGATGATTTCATTATATAACAGGATTCCATCAAAAAGGTCTTGTTCTTAGATCTTATTATTCATCAAGAAAATAAAAATAATTCTTGCCATCACAGCCAACAATTCACAAGTGAATTCCCAAGCGTGGCTGTACAACTGCAAATTCACTCCCAAGTAATCAGATTTCCCAACAACTTCATCTCCAAGTATCAGCAAGAGTTTAACAAAAACTTACCTCAATTATTTGGTGTTTTCAAGGATTTTCTGTGACTCATTGCTTTCTGGACAAGAGTGGAGATAAATTATGAATCTTGTCTGCATTACCAAAGCCATTTAAAACTCTCACTCAGACTCCAATGCAATGTCAGTCTAGTTCTAATTTTAACCTATGCTGAGAATAGAAGGCATCACATGAGGCACTTTTGCAACCCCCCTAAGCATTTACCACTGTTAAAGTCTTCCCAGTTTACTGAGTGTGAGGGCTCCCCTAAAATGGACTCCCATTAACAGAAATTGTGAACAAGAAGAACGAAGGAATACTTGCTATGCTACACAGTAAGTTTGTTTTGAATTAAAAATGACAATTAGAAATAAAAAAGGCCAGTATTGAATTAAAAATGACTGCTTTCTTTAGTGATGTTTCTCTGCAAGGTAACTGAGCTTCCAAGTGCTGTTAAACAGCAACATTGACTAAACAGACTAGAAAAGGTATTACATTGCTAAGTATTTTACTCATTACTTTTGCCCATGCTGAAAAATTCTCTTGCTAAAGAATTTTACGGCAAATTATCAAAGTCCAGACAGAAAAGTAATCTTTACTAGGATGTGCAAAGGGGTTATTACTCACCCCTTTTCATGAAACATATTTAACATTGTATTTCTTCAAACAGCCATTGGAGAAGATAAAAGGAGAACAAGTCTGTCAGAATCTTTTTCTTCAATCAAATGGGAAGAGAGAGACAACAATAATCACAGGTCACTATTTGAGGTAGAAACTATAAATCTGGATAGTTTTAACCAATTGCACTGGAGTATAAAGTGTCAAGATGAAACTTTAAAAGTATCATTAATTTGGTTATAACTCTACCACACAGAACTTTATAACAAAAAAACCCCAACCCTTTCCAGTCCACAACCAACTAAATACATCAATAGCAATACCTACTTAAAAAGACACTTAGTACTATAGCTTTCAATCTTCTCCTTATGTAAGCAAAACTATTCTGTCTTAAGTATTTCAAAGTAATCTTATTGCTTTCTTTTATACACTTCTATTCCCTCCACTTATTTTCTCAATGGTCATCAGATTAAAAAAATATCCTAAGCCTTTAGACTAAGCCCTTACTACAACATACTTGTAGGAAAGCAGATATCCGGCTAAGTTCTTTGGTAGCCTTGAGTACAGTATGTCGTTTAAGTCAAGAAGAAAGAGTTTGAGTCACCCCTACAGGATAGCCTGCATAAAATTCACAAATAAAAACAATAATTTGTGGCTTTATATTTTTTATTAGGAATAAATAAATCTGATAAAAATGAAGTAGGTGATAAGCATGATATATTAGTCAAACTTTGCAAGAAATGACCTTTATATAAAAGACCCTTATACCATAATAGAAATATTAATAGCACCTTGCATGGATGTGCCACACTCCCCTTTGTACATTACCAGCTTTCCTCTTACTCAGTCTCAGCATCATGGATAGCAGGGATTCTACCTCTGGTAGCCTGTCTCACATCTTCACAGCTAAGTGCGATAGACAACTTTGGTCTACAATTTTGAAGAATGCTCCTGTTTTTGATATATCTAAAAAAAGGAAAAAATGTCCATTTTGTGCGTTACAAATTCATTTTTAAGGCTATATAACTGTCTTCCCTCCTGTCAGTGTGAAACTTATGTGTTTAGAAGATATTTATATCCAACAGTTTTCTTCATATCTCCCATTAAATCAGCAGTGCAATCCTCATGACCTGTTTAGTTTACCTTAAAACCACACAAGTTTTCTGTTCTAAAGGCATCCACTATGTGCCTCGTATCTGAGTTTAAGAAGTCCTTATCTCACAGTATTTTTTAATATCCATTCTTTGTTGAATCTGATTAATCATTCAGATTCTAGTATCTGAATATCAATAACAGCTTTTAGATAATGATTATCTTACTGTCAGGCTTACCTAATGACAGAATAATTTTTAAAATATCCCTTTTTTGTTTTCTCTTTCTTTCTCTTTTGGTTTTAACAGAGACATGCTTTCTATAAGAATCAAAAATAACTGGAAAGCATTAAGGGCTGAAAGTACTTTCATTCTTTAAAAATACAGGATATTCTAGAGAGTATTAAGGCCTTGATAGTTATCAATCAGTGTTGTCAGTAAGCATTTGAAGAAATATAGCCTCTTCATTTATAGTTTGATAAAGAGTACCTGTGCAAGTAATTGCCAGAAAAAGTAGACTAGCAAAAGTCTTAAGAGGTTTACTCAGTTAAACAACAAAAAGCTCTCTGGACATCTTACAGCAGAAGCATTAAAGGCATTTTATTTGTATATGATTTTTGCATAATCCCTTTTGGGAATTCAGATATTATTTGTTAAAATAAATTTACGTCCAAAATGGAAGAACTATGAGTATTCCTCTCCAAAATTTCCCTTCAGATTATAAATACTGCAGGTGTAGAGCAGTGGCACTCAGTCACGCTAGCCTGACAATCATTCCTATTATAAAAGGCAAAATAAAGACATTCCACCACCATATGGAGAAGCTGTGACCTATTCAGTTTGACAGATTGCTGTGGACAAAATCACAGCAATACTAAATGAAAGAAGTAACAACTAATTGAGACTGATATCAGCTGTTGAGAACTTTCAACCACATAACATTATCATATAATGCTCGTAGCAAAGGGCAGATGTTAGCAGAGACAGCTTTTATAACTATTCAGTCTAATCCACAGAGTTTAAAGGCATATTCTAGCCATGGTTTCCTTTATTTAAGGTCCAGCAGCATTGAAGCAGGGTTCTCCAAGTAGGATTTCCACAAGTTAGAAAACCGGGCCATTGTAGCTCCATCAATGATGCGATGATCAGCTGACCAACTCACATTCATTATTTGTGCTTTAAATACTTCACCTTTGCCATTAAACCTAGGAAGAGCCTAAAAATCAGATGAAAGACAAAAACAGAATTATTAAATTAAATACTTTCATTAGCAAATCTGTGTTTTTTTTGTTCTTTCCAATTTGTTGATTTAAATAAAACCATTTTGCTGAATTAGACAGACAGCAGTAGCACCATGCCAAAAAGCAAGACCTTTCCATTACTGTTTGTGCTGTGGATTAGAATATATTGCAAGCCTGCATAATAAACAGTCACACAGCCTGTTTCTACCATCATGGAAATACTGAAGTAGTAAAAGCCTTTCCTGACTCAAAAGTTTCTTCCTGAATAGTTTATTGCACTGTTAGTTCTCAAAGTGGCAGTTTCCTTAAAGCACCTCTAAAAAAATGCTCAGAGGAAGAACGCAAGTAATTTCAGTTAACACTAATTTGATTTCCAGCACTGAGCTCAAATTAAAGAATTAAAGCCTGAGATTCAGAAAATATAAAACTGCCTTCACATTCAAAATTCTGTATGGATTCAGTTGCCTGGCTCATGAAATTAAACTTGATTTTCAGAATACTTCTCAAGTTTTTCCCCTGCTTATAGCAAAATTGCTATGTTGCAGAATTTGTAAAACTGTATTTACATATATGTGAGTGAAATATAACAGGATTATGGAAAATAAATATGAACCTTTGGTGTAAGACTTCTAATTAAACATTTGGTGTGTGCATAGTCATCTAAAAACATCACAAACTTTTCAGCCTTGAGCTATGCATTCTCTTTGCAGCAAAGGCAGACTCCATGATCCATTTTCATTACAGATGACTTCAGCTAACACTCTCATCACTGAGCTAAAGCTAATATACCTGTATCTTTCCAAGTGCTCCAATAGCTACTTCAGGAGGTAGTATCACTGGTTTGGCATAAGTGCCACCAATCTAGAAAAGAAAAAGGTGAGGGTATTATTTAACAACTTTAAAAAATCAGATTAGAATGTGATTAATTATTAGAATTAGAATTCATTAATTATTATTCGTTAATTATTATTCATTATTATTAATTAAATATTAATTATGTGCTTCATTTTTAATCAGATTAGAATGTATAATTAAATTAATTGCTACAGATTTTGCTCTTTGCATATTAAACCTCAATAAGCTTTGATTTCAGAAGCAGATTTCAGAAGCAATTGTCATTTTCTTTGTACTTACTGTGCCAATATTTGAAAGTGTGAATGTTCCCCCAGTGAGGTCACTTGTTCCCAGCTGGCCTGCAGAGCCCAAGGACTGGAGGCGATTTAATTCCACAGCAATGTCAAACACGCTGCAGACCTGAACATTTTTCACGTTTGGGACAATTAAACCTTGCTCTGTGTCCATTGCAACTCCAATGTTGTGTGAAGCCTGCAGCAAGTGTCATGAACCAGACATTAATACAAGCTGTCAACCTAAAACGTATTTGACAAAAAAAGCCACTTCAATCTCATTTTCCTCATTTATCTTTTTAACCTGGAAAGTGCTGTATTTAGTAAGCAACTCCTGCACACAACTTTGAGGGGAGAAAAGGATGTAATGTTTTAAAAACTAGCCTCACATCTGCAACTGTAAATTGATGTTGACAATTTCACCTTCAGAAGTCCTGGAATCAAATTCACACTGAAAACAATGCACTTTCGGATGATCAAATGTGTAATAAAGTAAAAATAGCAGATTTTAAAGAGAACACTAAAATTTAAAAAAATAAGGAAAAAAATTGGTGTGTGCACAGTCATTTAAAAACACCACAGATTTTTCAATCATGAGCTATGCAGTTTCTCTGCACCAAAGGGAGACTCATGTTCCATCTCCATTACAGATGACCTTAGCTAACATTCACATCACTGAGATCATCTGCTTTTCATTTTTTGGAAAGAAAAGGATTCTGAGAGATATCTACAGAACAGCACCAAAAAAAAGTTTGTGCTGCAAGGAGCAAGTAGACATCACTTAAGAAAATAGATACTTGCTGCCAAGAAGTATCAATCCAGCAGCTTGTATAAAAACTAAGTAACTTTTGTCAAGGCTGCTCTTTTGTATATAAGGGTTGAGTGTTGGAACAGTCAGACCACTGTGCCATTACTTTAAAATTGTTGTATTAGATTTGAAACGTTCTCATTTTAAAAGCTTGGTTCATATTTTGGTGAAAAATATGAAATTAATATGTTAATATGCATTTTTGGAGCAAGTCTGAATAACAAAGTGACTCTCATCTAACAAACTACTGAAATAAGACCAACAATAAAACAAGTCTAGATCTCAGAATCCGAACACATAAATTATTTTCCTGCACAACACCGTAATTTTGGTCGTTATAATTAGCTCAGACATTCTGAAAAGCCCCTGTTAGACATTACACTTTCTGCTCACAACATTTATGCAGAGTTTACAAACCTTATATGTGACATTTTGACAGTTCTCATCCAAAGAAGAATTAAGAATGGGATACTGTAGCAATCCCAGAGAGGCTGCCTGTTAAATATAGCAAAAGAAAACAAAATAGATTTTTATATTTTCTAAGCAGAGAACTCCATGGATAAGAAGGAGTAAAAATAGATTAAAACAATATGGAATGAGTGTTTAGGTAGCACTCTGAGTGCAATAGCATTACCAGAAGTTCAGACTAAGCCATACATTTAATGCACATGAGTGCAACTGCCTGCTCTTCTGAATAATAGAAGGGACAACAGTCAGCGACCTAAGGGATTCATTAGCAATACAAAGATTATAATAATAACATCAACAGCAGCAATGATGCATTTCATATAAGGTTCATTTTAGAGGAGTTAAAAAAATACTGAAAATTTCAAAAACTGTTTCTGTACAATTCAAACACCTGGTGATGTTTAACTCTGTACTAAATAATGCTGAAAGCACTCTATCCTTTCCCATGAATATCTCCCAAAATTTCAATGATATTACATAACTCTAGCTGAAATTCCAACTGTAAATTGTTAAGTGGCTCAATGAACAAAAAAACAGCTGAAACTTTTCCTGTGATCTGCCATAACTCAGATGATAGAGAGGTGCTCCAAACCTACAACAATCATTGAACAGATTTTGGCAGAACTTGTGCAAGTACTCCATAGAGGGCTCTGCTGCATGCCTCACCTTTATGAAGAAAGGCATAAAGGAAAGCTTAACTCCACGCATTTCAGCTAGAGGTTTCAGCTCTTCTCGCAGCCGAACAAGTTGAGTCAAATCAACCTCATCAAAATAACCAAAGTGGGGGATCTTCAGGGCAGCACTCATAGTCTTTACCATGGCCTTCTGAAAACCTGGAAAATATTCAGTCCTCTTACACCAACAAAATGAGTTTCCATGAGCTTATGGTGAAATTTTGTGTTTCCATTAACCAAATCACATAACTTACAAAATCCAAACCAAAGCCAAACCATAACCAAAAAAGAACAGGTTAAAGAGCACTTACTGAGTTATTTCATTCATAGAATTCAATTTTGATGATTGTAACACTTCAGATCATATTACTGCATCTGTCTCCTATGTATGTACGAATTTGAAATCATAATATGATAATCTGCATTACGCCTTCCAGCCTCTCCAAAAAACTTTAATCTTCCCATTTAATGTGATTTTTTGTTACCTCAATGTCTTTTATGGCACTGTTCTCCAGAACAAGTGTGACATAATAGTGCAGTATGCTATTATTAAGCACTGATAAACCCTTAAATTCACTGCACTTTGCCACTAATTGCATAATGATTCCTACCATGACAAATCCATGTTTAGAATTCCTACCTGTTTCAACACACACTTGAAGAATGAGCAAGTACAACTTGCAACCCAATTTTCTATCCGACCAAAACATGAACAAATATTTCATAAAATAATTTTAGTAGAGATGCTTCTTACAGAGAATGTTTTCCTAAATGCTCACTTGCATAACAATAACATGAAACACACTCCCATCAAAAGGAATCAGCTACTCAAAGAGCAAGTTACGGGTACTCTACTGGGAGCATGGTCTCAAGACTTCATATTTCATGATTTACCTGTTACTGGTTCAGTTCTATCTTTTCCTGAAAATGTAATGGGTCTGGAAACAGGTACAGGGATTTTGCGTGCTTTGTCCTTTGGAGCAGCTGGTGCAGCCTCTGTTTTCCGCAGAGGGGGAACAATTTCAGCCTTTGGTGATGGAGGTAAAATAGCTCCTGTTTGTTTGGCCAAGTAGTTGAGTATATCTTCTTTAAGTATTCTGTTATCCTTCCCTGTCCCAACAATTTCACTCAATTTAATCTGAAAAGTACATAACAAGCTGTGACACTTCCGTTTTACAGTAATATAAAAATACCTTATATTGTGAGCTATGGTTAAAAATTATTCCCATTTCTGATCTAACATATTTGCAGTTTTCCTTTCTACAATTTATTAGATATTCAACATAGTTCAGTATGTTGAATATGTTCAATAGTTCAAATCATCCAGAAGTCCCACTAGTCCCTATTTGACTGCATACTTCTAGGAGGAACCACGAATATTGTTAAACTCCTAATTACCTCACAGGATCAATAGTGAAATATTAAAAATATTTGAGGAAAGCTATTTGCCACTTAATTCTCTCCTAAAAATGCATCATGAGCTTTCAAAACCAATGGAATATTCACAGGGGAAAAAGGCATTAGAAATGCATGTAAAACATCACCTAGTATATCCTCTGCTCTAATACAAATCTGAAAAGTAAAACAAGGTCGTTTTTTTATTTTTCCCTCTTATTTTCTCTGTAGAGATTCTCAGGAATCTCTTCTGACAGTTTCTTATTTTTATTCTAGAAAGGTTTTCTGTCTTCAGCCTAAAGCCTCCTAGCTGTGTTTTAAGGCCAGTAATTCTTTTTCTATCCACCACAATCATCAGAAACCATAGTCCTCTTCATTTTTACAACCGTTTTCACACATTTAAAATATATTTGAAAACAACTGTTTCTTCTAGATCAGTGTTCTTCTAGTCACTCAAACTGCCATAATAAAGCTAGGTAAAATGCAAGAGGACCTTATTCAGCAAACCTACATTGTTCTCCATGGCCAGGCGACGAACTGCAGGGGTAGCTAATGTTTTGTGACCTTTTATCTCTTGGTGAGTGTGCTCTTCATGAGACATAGGAGGTGTTTCAACAACATCTTCTTCTGAGGCAACACCTGCAAACAAAAAGAAAAAAAACTAGCTTTGCTACATTAAAGCATTTGTTAAATTCCAACCTCAACCATTCTGCAATAGCTGAAGTTTTAACAATTTACTTTGAGTTAATGTGGATGGGAACACAGCTTGCTAAAGGCTACCGCTTAAGCCAAATATTCAACAGGAAATGTCTAGGAGATTTTAAACTCTAATAAATATCACAACTTTCTCTGCTCAAATTTCTTGACTTTATAAAGGAAAAAAATCTTTGAAGATTTTCAGGAGGAAAAAGTAAGCTTCTCTGTTACTGATCATTTTATGACAACAAACATAAAATATACATGAGGAAAAAATGGCCTACAATACCTTTTGAAGCATCAATTTCAATGTCCACTAGTGGTTTTCCAACAAAAGCAATATCATCTATGTTGTAATGGAGTTTTCTGATGATGCCATCATAACGACTGGTGATAGTGACAGAGGCTTTATCACTCTGTACCTCACAGATACTGTCGAACTGAGACACGCTGTCACCTTCCTTTACGTACCTGGGAGGAAAGACACAGGCTACTGGGAAACACAGTCAGTGTAAAAACCTGTTCTGTGTATTCCTTTGGTAAGCTCAGTAACATGCATCCCAGATGAAAAGACAAATTCTACACACTGGATATGTTTGCTACATGCATTTTGCCTGACTGCCGCAGAACTCTTTGATGGGTGAAATGACAAAATTATTATGAATATCATTACACACATATTACATTTACTTTAATAAAGCAGAGTTTTCCTGTCAGATTATGAAGCATCTAAAAATAAGAATGAACCCAGCTTAATCTGAATGCAAGGAAGTTCTCAGTTTCAATGTCAATATAAGATGAGTTTCAGAAAGGAAATGGATAGTAGAGAACACTGTCTTCCAAGCAAAGAGATATTTGTACGAAGAACAAGGCCTTCCAACACTGCCTTCCTGCACTGTACACTTGGATTTTGTTTAATCCATTCAGCACTGGCTTTTTACAAACAATTCAGAAGTTCAAATCTTTTACTAAAAGCAACAGAGAAGGGGCATAGGATAAAATTATGTGGATTCTCTAGACTAATTATTTGTTTCTAAAGCTCAGGCTAAGTAACCATAACAAAAGATAGGTCTCCTGAACTAAAAAAACATTAATCACTCAAGGAAAAGCCTTGAGTGCATCCTCAGGGTGCATCCTGTCCCTTCCACTTTTTTCACTCATGAATATACCAGATTGCAAACAAACAAAAATGTAAAGCTCAGGATGTACAAGGTTTTAAAATGTGCAAAATGAAACCTGAAAATCTTCACTAGCAACCCAGAAAATATTCTCAGATAACTCATTGACCATACAGCTAAAGCTGCTAAACTACCTGCTGATTTCTTAGTGCATTTCCAGGAAAGCAGAGCTTACCATTCTTTTACTGTCACCTCTGTAATTCCTTCTCCAATGTCAGAAAGTTTAAACTGGACAATTTGGCCACATGAAACTTGAAACAGAGAAGAAAATACAGCACGTTTAACATGAAATACAAACTACCAGACAGAAAAATTTGAATGCATCAGAAACAGTCTACACACCAGCCATATGCAAACCTCTATAACATAACACTCATCAAATAGCAAAACAAAATAAATTATTTTATTATGAAAAAGATTACCAGCAGATGTTCTGAATAATCGCTGTTGATGACTAAACTTGAGGGCAGATTTGTCAAACACGCACACATATTTTGATTTTATAAAGCGAATGCTGCCGCACGATCTAACGCGGTGAATGCAAACCTGGGGAGAAAAGTCTCAAGGGTTAATACAATGGACTGAGGATGTAGAGCTCATTTAATATTCCTGATCTAATAGTCATACTAAAATAGCTTCAATCTAGTCTATATAAGAGAAGTTCTTATGGAAACAGAATTGCACTGAATACATTCTTGAATACACAATAACCTGTAGATTAGCAAAAGCTTTGCCAGTTCTTTAACTTCTTTCACTAACACAACACACGGGGAGATCAAAGCCACTATGACATAACCAACTAACAAAAATCATGACAGGATTTGGTGAGTAATTCATTGCTATTGTTTCTCTCAGGAATTAGCTTGATCAGGACAGGCACACAAAAAGCACACATACTATCAACATCAACTACATCAGACATCTGAAATATTCCTATCCAGGATGAATGCTGGAAGCTTTCACTAGACAGCAGGGAAAGCCAGCATATTTGTCTTCATCAGTTCTTACTCTCATCAGAGGTTGATCAGAAGTACTAATCAGAAAGGAAATTCACACCAGAGGGTCCAGAGAATTGCCCTTGCATTTTTATTTCTATATATAGGAGGCAATCATCTTCAAGTAAAGATCATCTCAAATCAGCTTCAATGGTATTTTGTAAGAAGTGGCTGTGAGATGGTTTTCTTTTATGGTTGTAATTATATTTAGCCAGAAATCAACTTTAAAGGATCTACAGAATTTTCTGAAAGATTCTTCAGACAAAAGTTTATGCTTTAAAGCCTCTGGTAATCACTCATGATTGTGATCAAAAGCAAAGCTGATAGTGCTTGCATTGACATAAACAGGTATTTTATTAATCTCAACACAAGTTAGTTCAGACACATTCTTATCCAGTAAAATTTATTAAATTTAATGTAATTCTGGTGTTATGTTGCCTTAAGAGTGCTGTAAAATTTATAAAAATAACAATTTCTCTGTAGATACTATCTCTAACTAATTTAGAGATATGAAAAAAATTCAGGTGCTACAATGTACCTCAAGTAGCTCAAAACTGTAAAATTTAGAAATTATCTTCTTAGAGGAGCCAGAAAACAGCACACCTGCATAGGAAAGTCCATTTTAACTTCTTGTTTAAAAAATCCTTTCAGATAATTACAGAGTATATGAAACCTCTTGTTTCCCTCCCCACACCCCATACTGTTCAACTATTTGCTATCACATTTCACTTTTTTAAAAGTACATTATTCAGCAGGCCAATTCTGATCTGACAATGCACCCATTTTCTGTATTATTTAAGCCATTTAATGTCCCCTTCCTTTAAGGAACAAACATTTATACAACACAATCTACCATAATGGACACAACATATCATTTGATATATCATTTGAGTTACCTTTCAGTTGCCTGCCACTAAGATGGTACCTACTGACCTAGAGTGAGTATTTTTCTAATTCCTATAACAAGCAAATAGAAAATATTTTCATTAGTCCTCCAAACAACTTTCCATATTCAACAATCAGGTAACATGGTAATTTCAAGCTATGAAAAATCGTATTTTGGGAATATATTTAAAGTTCTCAGTAAATTACAAAACTGGTATATAACGTACATCTTCACAATCCTATTTTCTCCTATTTTTAATTCTGGGTTTCTTCCCACTTGAAAGTTACATGTTTGCATAAAAATGTTACTGAAAATTCATTCAACTGGAGCTTTCTGTCACAAACTTGCAAAACCCCTCTTTTCTCTTTATATGACCCTAAATGGAAAACATCCAGTATTTACCTGTGAAGATGATCACAAGGAGCACATCAAATCTCTGAACTATTTCTAAATGTGAAGTTTCACAATGATTTCCATGTGTTTTTAACCTTTGGTTACCAATGCAGGTAGTGAATTAGTAATGTCACTGCCAAAAAAAGAGACTGGTGTTGTTATTGAAGAGTTACCAAGCTGTTTCATATTATCTCAGTAGGAATAATTCAAAACTACTGCATTTTTAAAAATTAAATCTTTCTGGTTTTCAGTTTTGCACATTTTCTATTAAAAAGTTGGTGTGCTAGTATGTTAAAGTAATAATACAGGACACAATCTCTTCACAGAGCAGTGTTCCTTAGTAACAAGGAAAAAATTAAAATCCATTAAACAAAGAGAGTGTGCTTACAATTTCAGCATTTAATCACCGTAATACTGGTGTAATGCCAAACAAGGAAATAAAAATGGCACATAAAAGACAAAATAAGCTCTAATATCCATAGCATACCCATCTACATATTTTGATGTCTGGAAAAATCTGTCAGTAAACCCCAAACAACTGCTAGTACTGAGCTTGTTAATGGGGCTACTATCACACTAAACAGCAACTTGAAGGCAATAATGCCAGCAAGGTAACACCTTTCCTGTGCAAGTCTCTGCTGAGAAGAGTGACTCTCAAAAAGGAACTGAGGGCCCTCTCGAGTCCCTTGCTGGGGCTGAGGCCACACCAGCCTGGATGACAGAGCTGTGGTTTGACCAAGCCAAGAGGGAGCTGAGTGCACTCAGGGGCAGAACTGCCTTGCCCCTCAGGTTCAGTTTTGGTTGTTTCCTTAAAAACAAGCCAATTCCAGTTCTCTAAGTTACCACTGATCCTGAAAATGTATGCTGGCCTCAGACCAAAATACTTTTCAGCAGCCTGGAGAGAACTGATTACCTGACAGAGTAACACTGATTTCCAAGTCAAATTGAACAGCTCATGCTCACAGGCAATGACTTTGCATTAAAGGATACTGTCGTGCTGAACTCTCTTGACTTCTGTCCCATTGAGACACTTTAATGAACACTTCCTCACATTGGATGTGTTTTGCATATATACTCCATATTTCCAAGTGTATAGTTACCCATATACTAAAGCAACATCCCTGGTAACATGTTTTAATCAGATGTCATCCCTCATCTGAATACCTGGCACACGTCCCAGCCGCCAGGTAACTGCAATTTCCCTGCCACTTAACACAAAGGCCTCCTGGCTCAGATTCAAAATGTGCTTGCAGGAAACACACACTCTAAATCAGCCAATTCTATAGTTCAGTATGCACATAGATAAGATGAGCGTTTTCATCTTATCGGAATGCCCCTCTGGATTTAAGAGCAGATGGTTAGAAATACAACTTAAAATAAAGTGCTACTTTCAGTGCTCTTAAATAGTAAAATGATTAATAAATACTTATAAGTTACTAGCTGAAAACTGGATTACAAAAGTATCATTTAAATATTCCTCATCATTATGCTTTAAAATTACAATACGCATTATTCAGAGAAAAAATATACTAGTAACTGGAACTGATCCTTAGATTTGTTTCTAAATTTCAAGAGTTATTTCTTCTCTGACATCCCATAAAATAGGAGTGACATAACAGGAAACCAACCAGAGCAATAGGATGCTCTTCACAACAGCAAGAAGACTGTAACACAAGAAGACAGAAGAAAGCATGAACTAAAATTCACGAAATTGTAAGCAACCTAAAAAGGCAACCAAGTAGATTCACTTTTTTATGGTAAGGTATCTCAACTACTTTTGAAGTATCAAGGCGCCTGGGATTAAAGAAATCCGATTCCCTTTCTGACATGTGCAGCCACACCGTCTCCGTGCAGATGCGGTATGCAAGGGGAGCAGATGCGAGCGCGGAGAAGCGGTGATGGCAGAGCAACGCATATGCAAAGCAAAAATGGGATGACTTAGAAATAACAGAAGAGGAGGGTCTCACTGACTTGTTAGGGAAAGGCACACGTTCCTTTCACAAGGAGCGGGGGCAAGCGCAGGGCACTCCGGGGGCAGCGCGGGGGTGCCAGCTCTGGGTCCCCGTGCAGCGCACACGGCACTGCCGGGGGCTCGGTCACCTGCGCGGAGCACGGGGAGCGCACGGCGGGAGGGAGCTGAGGCACTGCCCGCCCCCAGCAGTGTTTGCAGAGGCGCGGTGCTGGCCGTGGGCCCGGCAGACGGCAGGAACAGGGCCCGGGGATGCCACGGTTATCCCTCCCGCCCCGGCTGGCCGGGAGCGCCGCCGCCCGCAGGGTCCCCGCTCCCTTACCAAGCGCCCCGCGGCTCGGCAGCTGCTCCTCAGCGCGGTCACGGCCGCCATCTTCCCGCGGGCAGGGCGGCCCCGCACACACCCCCGGCACAGCCAACCGGCGGCGGCCGCGCCGCCACAGCCAACCAGCAGCGGGCGGGGGCCGCGGCCCGGGCGGGGCGAGCGGCGCTCGGGGCCCGCGCGCGCCCGCGGAAGGGACCGGTCCCTGTGCGGGGACTCCTGGACAGAGCCGCGGGGGGAAGGCACGGTGCGGCTGCCCCGGGCCGCGACAAAAGGGCACTGCCGAGAGCCCTGCTGTTCCCGGTACACGTGTCATAAAGTCCTGAGCCTGCCAGACCAACGCGTCCATGTCTGTGGTTCTACGCGAAAGGTGATTGTAGCCAGGCGGGGATCCACCTCTCCTCCCGGGTGACAAGCAACAGGGCATAGTCTTAAGATGCGCCAAGGGAGGTTTACGTCGAACATTAGGAAGAATCTCTTCACAGAAAGGATTATTAGACGTCGGAACGGGCTGACCAGGGAGGTGGCGGAGACACCAACCCTAGAGATGTTTAAGGACGTGGTACTTAGTGCCACGGTCTAGTTGACAAGGTGGTATTCACTTATAGACTAGACTTGATAATCTCACAGGTCTTTTACAGCCTCATTATTTCTGTGATTCTGAGGAAAACTAGCTTGTAACGAGGCAGCGCTGTGCCCATGGCTCTGAGCTCCGTTGTTACCGCTCTGGCCTTCAGGACAGGGGAAAGGCGTTGCCTCCAGCGGGACCTCGGGACGAGCTCAGTACCGCAGGGACGACGGAGCTACCCCAACCCCGTGCCGAGCTCCGGGCCCGCCCGCTGCCCCTCCCCGCGGCGGAGCCGCCCCGGCCAAGCCCCGGCGGGCGGACAGGGAGGTGCCTGCGCTCTGCGCCTGCCCGGCACCGCCGCCCGCCCCCGGCACCGGCGCCGCAGCATCCCGGGCGCGCCGCCACCGCCGCGTACTCCTGGCCCTGGGGCTGCTTCGCCGAGGGCTCGCCGCGTTTAGGCCCCCGCCAGAATCCCATTGGCGCGGCCTCTGCGAGAGACACCGCTCATCCCCAGCCATGGACGGGGACAGGGTGGAGATAGACGGCGGGATCATGGAGGGGGTGAGCGCCAGCGGGCCCCGGCTTACCTGGTCCCGGGCAGCGGTACGGGCCGGCTGGGTGGGCGGCAAGTGCCGTAGCGCCTGACAGGCGCCGTTTCTCCGTGCAGGGCGGGCAGATCCTGCGGGTGTCCACGGCGCTGAGCTGCCTGCTGGGGGTGCCGCTGCGGGTGCGCCGGATCCGCGCCGGGCGGAGCCAGCCCGGCCTCAGGTGAGACCCTCCCCGGGCGGCCCCGGGGCGCTCAGCCGGCGTGTGGGGCCCTCCCGGCCGCGCAAGGCCTCGGCTGCTCTCGCCTGAAACATTCGTGTTTCCATTGCTTTGAAAGAGCCTTTTTACTAGAAAATCCCGTCGGTGGCACACAGGGAGTGAGGGGATACGCTGGGGCATGAACGGGGCTCGGTTTTTCCGCCGGTGCCCTCAGCGCGGGTCCCGCCCTGGGCTGCAGCCGGAGCAGGTGAGGGCGCGGCCCGGCCGCTGCCTCGGAAATGCTTCCACAGGCACTAAGCGGAACTCACGGTTGGAAACAGGGAACATCTCCTGTAATGCCCGAGTAGAACATTGCTCACATTGCGTACAGTGTTAACAGTTGTGTTAAGAACAGTTGGTGTATTTCCCATTTAAATTACCCTAACAAATAAAAACAAGCACAAGGCAAGTACACAGCAAACCTGTTAACTCTCTTGTCGCACTGCAGCCGGTTCTGGCTCAGCCAGTATTGCCATCATTATCCCACTGCATTTCTGTCCAAGCATTTATCACATTAGGACAAGTGACTGCTCTTGCATCTTGTCTATCTGTCTGAACCCATTCTAGTGGAAAAGATACCAAAATCTTGCATATCCCAGTATGGCCTGAATGCTGCTCCTTTGACTCCTGTGAACTCAGAAGTACTGTAGCAAACCAGAGTAAATTTCTGATCCTTGTCTGATCTGAAATTTGCAATTGTCATTTTTTAGTTGGTGTTAAGTGGCTGTTTTAATGTAATATGAGCATGTATTCTACTTGTGTCTTTAACGGTGTATTGTCACTCTAAGACCTCAGCATCTGTCTGGATTGGAGATGGTTCGAGATCTCTGTGATGGGAAGCTGAATGGTGGAGAAATTGGCTCAACAGAAATAACCTTCACTCCTGGGAAGATCAAAGGTGGAACCCACATAGCTGATACAAAAACAGCAGGGTATGTCTTTGTATACCAGCTTCTAATAACTTTAAAATGATCACAATAAACTTGGGGGAGGTGGGAGGAAAAGAAGATTTATGCTTTGGTAATGACCCAGGATATGTGCTGCCTGAGCCAGATTTATGTGACCAAAGAACCTGTCATATGGGCAGAACATGCATAAAGTTTAAAAGTACCGATTGATATGAAAGCTTTATCCTTCATTCATGTAATGCAAAAAGCAGCTGCCCATGGCTTTAAAACTTGAGGTGTAATTTCCTCAGATTAGTGTGTTACATACCAGACCAAATGCATTAAATTAGATAAATATCTCACATCCATGAGGTCTGAAATAAGCACCATGCAATAAGGTACCTTTTGACGTTTACTTAAACTTATAGCATAGTATGTCATATTAGTTGTTTGGAACTGGGAATTAAAGATGCAGTTATTGTGGAATGAAAACTTTCATATTTAGGCTTGCTAAGGACATGAAGTTTTAAATTGTTATCTCTAAAGACTAATACATTTATAGATAATTTTAAAAATAAAATGCAAAATAAATGCTCTGGAAAGTCATTTACCCTTGCTATATATAATGATTCTCTAGAATTCTATGGATTATGAGTTTGAGTATCTTGTACTTGCTTTTAGGAGTGTGTGTCTACTGATGCAGGTAGCAATGCCCTGTGTGCTGTTTGCTGCTTCCCCATCAGAGCTTCATCTAAAAGGTGGGACTAATGCGGAGATGGCTCCTCAGATAGACTACACAGTCATGGTAGGGAGAAATTCCTTTGCCGTGGTGCATCTTCCATGAATATGTGTGCAATGTAACTGCTGTTCCTCTGTTGCTCTTACTGCAAGTCTATTTGTGACTATGGAATTAGGCATGGGAATATAACACTATTAGTGTACTCAGTGTAGAGAGCAACCAGTGTTTCATGGAATTTCCTGAAATGGCAAATAGTCTCTTTGGTTTTAATTACTACAGAAAATTTCACTTCAAATGTATTCTTTATTCTAGAAGTGCTGTGAATGAATCTTATTTTTTCCATAAGAAAATCCTTTTACACAAAGGGACATTGAGAATGAAGTATGAGGAATGTCAAATGAGATATATGGATGTGACTATCTTTTTTTAAAATAATGCAACTGAAATTTTTGTGTTGAGCTTTTTTTTTTTTCCTTTTAAGATTGCATAAAGTAGTGGGAAATTATCAATGCAAAATAAATTCACTCAGTGTTTTTGCATTTTTGTTTTTCAGGTTTTCAAGCCAATAGTTGAAAAGTTCAATTTCACATTTAATTGTGACATAAAAAGGAGGTGAGTTGTGGAGCTGCGCAGCAGAGCTGGGCCTTACTGAACCCGTGAGTGAGCAGAGGCACACACAAGGGGCTCTCAATCAAACTGGGGGGTGAATTTATAATACATGAACTAATCTGCATTAGCTGCCCCTGTGTGTACTGTCACCATGAGATGAATGATTCTTTGCTTTTTTTTTTTCCTTGCTGAGCCTACAGCTGCTGTGTAATGTTTCCTGTTGGCTCCCCTGAGGGGAGCACATGCTGAACAGGCAGTGCATTACTGAGGTTTTTCCAAGGTGCCAGTTAGGTTGGTGTTAGGAAGTTAATAAGATATGCATTACAGAGGATTACTGTTAGAGAACCTAATTCTATTACAAGGGTTTCTAAGGCACACATCAAGAAAATTTGTATGTACAGTAACAGGGAACATAAAAATGTATAGTAAAATATATTAAGAGCCTCCTGGCCCTTTCCTTGGTTTCCTTGTGATCATTGTATTTAATTATGTCCAATTACTATTTCTAAATAGGGGCTACTATCCTAAAGGAGGTGGTGAAGTTGTACTCCACATGTCTCCAGTCAAAGAGCTGAGCCCAATAAACTTAACAGAACGTGGTACAGTGACAAAGATTTATGGAAGGGCATTTGTTGCTGGAGCACTGCCTATCAAAGTAAGTGCTTATCATGACTCTGGTAGTATCTAGCTTATATAAATATATAAAATTGCATGCGACCTCCTTAAGAATCCTCTACTCTTGTCTTTTGCAGTCTTACAAAAGCTAAGCAACCTTATTAAATGGTTTCAGTTACTCAGACTGTAGAATATTGTATTGGACATACCTAAAATTCATTAATTGCACAGCAGTGTAAAGCTAAAACAGGAAATTGAGAACAATATCTTCATCCTTCATAGGACTATTCAAAAGTCTTTAACATATATTGAGGGATATCTGGTTTATGTATTTTTCATATTCATGTGGATTATTTTAAGTCTGAAATTAGAGCCCTTGTTCATAAATTTATGAGCACTGTAATAGGTAGAGACCAGAATACAAGTTTTGCAACCATTGCTAAGGGTATTAGAACAAGTTAAGTGTAGGTTTAGCCAAAAATAAAAAGGAGAGAAATTTGATGCTTTATATCTCCTTCTCTCTATTCTTCCTGTCCTGAGTGCTGGGATCTCCTTTAAGGTTCCTTCTCACATACAGGCTAGGAATTAGTAGAGGAAGGAAGAGAAGAAACTGCTTATTGAAAAGCTGTGGACTGCTGGTTTTAGTCTTAAATTCTCCAAACCTATGAATATAGCTGTGATTAGATCACAGGAATTGGATAAGCTTCGCATGTCCCCATTTCCTTGTGGTGTAAAATTGTTACTTTGTGTATTCCTCTTACAGAGCACATTCTGTACATGATAATTGTGGGGTGGGGTTTTTGCACTTGGTTTTGGGGTGGGTTATTTTGAGAATCTAATGTTTTGTGAGAAACCTAAAATCAAATCTTTTTCTCTATAAAGGAAGAAAAGTTTTTATTAACTGTAATAATTGAATTTCTGAGGAAAAAGTATTGCTACATTACCTAATTGAATTACTGGGTTTATGTCTTGTCGTGATAGCTGGCAAAAGACATGTCAGCAGCAGCAGTGAGATGCATCAGAAGAGAAATCAGAGATCTTTATATTAACATTCAGCCTGTCAGAGAACCTGATGATCAAGCTGTTGGGACTGGAAGTGGAATAATGTGAGTCCAAGCCTTCTATTGTTACCTCTGATCTTGTTGGTTGATTAGCTAGATCTTGATTACATATCTGATAAATAAACTATGAGTGATTTTGTTCTTAATTTTAATTAGTTTTGTTTTTCTGCTTAGTATTGTTGCAGAGACCTCAACAGGTTGTTTGTTAGCTGGGTCATCACTTGGCAAGAGAGGTAAGAATTCCATGAATTCTTTGAGACTTAACTGAATATACCAATAACTAATTGGAATCTGAAGTGTCATCTGTTTAAAGATCTGATGCTTTGAATGTTTCATTTTTAAATGTATGTTTTTAGAAATAAAGGACAGCAGAAATTAGCAGATGTAAAACATAGTAAACGGACATTTACAAAAATGATAGAACTGTTAACTATACCTTGTGTCAGAATGGATCATCACTGGAGAATCACTAGAAATATTTCTGAACTTCAGGAACATAGACTTTGTGTTTTACATGTGAAGTTTTTGCTCAAAAGTGAATCTAGATTAAAATAAATAGAAGTGATCTTGGTTTGAAATTATTTGAATCAAATGTTTTTCTGACTAAATAAGGGTACTTTCCACTGCTTAGGAAGTATAAACTATATATAAGCATAAGATGGGAAGGGTTTTTTTTAGCAGATATTTGAGGCAAGAGCATAAAGTTTAAAGAAAATAAGGTTTAAAAAGTTGATAATTTCTTGGGTTGTTTCTGTATTTTTTAAACTTTAAGTAGTAATTTTCAGCTTTCTGATTTCTCTCTTAGGAAAGAATGCTGACAAGGTTGGCATTGAAGCAGCTGAGATGCTGCTGCAGAATCTTAAACATGGTGGAACTGTGGATGATTCTCTGCAAGACCAAGTAAGGTTCCTGTATGTGTTTACATGAAGTTGAAGTAGCAAAAAAATGCATGCACTACTTGTAAACAATATAGGTCTGAACATAGGAGGAGCAAGGTGTTTGTTAGTAGTCTCAGAGGTGTGTAGTCACAACATCACTAGAATTAGCAAATTACATACAGTTTTTAGAAACTACAAATGCTTTTAGCTTTGCCCCAACACCCTCAAATTTTCCCTTTCTCTAACCCTCAGTAAGTACAGAAGGAAGAGGCAGGAATTTGCTTCTATTTGGCATTCCATGTAGTGCAGTGATATTAGCTCCCTCCTTACATATATGGAATGATACTAAGGGAAGGTATTAGGTATTAAAGAATATCTAGAGACATGACTATCTTGTTCCCCTACTTTCATTTGAGAATGAAGGCCCTCCAGTGCCTTATCTTAGCCTGATACAAACTGTGGGCTGGTTTAGCAAAGTTAAATGTAGTAACAGGAATTCAGGGCCAGGAATTCAGTAATAGGAATTCAGGGGCAAACTCCACTGTGGAAAAGTAGCTCTTCTGTATTAGGCATTACATTAGCAATTTCCAAACTTCTGGAGCCTTGGATCACTCTTCAATCTCAGCTTCATGAACTTTTATGAAACTTGAAAGACAAAATTTTTATATCTACAGACATTTTGCATGGTTTTGTGGTTTTTTTTTTTAATCAATAAATTCCTAGAATCTGAAGAATGACTTAATTATGACCTTTCCTTCCCTTTCAGCTTATCATTTTTATGGCACTAGCAAAGGGAGTATCTAGAGTGAAAAGTGGACCAATTACACTTCATACTCAAACAGCTATACACTTTGCAGAGCAGCTAACAAAGGTGAGTCCAAACATTCAGGAAGTTTTACCTGTCAGTTTTCTTTCAGTAACTTGGCAAAGTTCATCAGGCAGTGTGAGTTGAACTTGATCATGGAAGACAAGCACTGATAAAAAAATTGCTATAATATTTACCTGGGAGTTTTCCTGTAGAAAGTGAGCATACCCTAGAGTTAAAGGCTTTTAGAATGGTTAGAAACTTTTACCACCTTTATTTAAATTTTTTTTTTAAAATTAAATCTGTCAAAGCTGTAATATACATAAACACATGACATTACAATTATTGGACATCAGATACTGAATATTTAAACTTCTGTATGTGATAATTTAATTAGGGATGTATTTCTAATCTTCTTAGGCCAAATTTACTGTGACAAAATCAGAAGAGGAAAACGCTGGTAATGATACCTACATCATCGAGTGCCAAGGAATGGGGTTGATAAACCCAAACTTATAGTGTTAAAAAAAACAAAAGAAAAGGCAGCAAGCTGCCAAAAGCAGCACTCAACATACCTCAGTGATGTATTGCACTACACTTCATTGGATGTAGAATCTGCCTGAAGAGGAGGAGCCTTCTGTCACATCAGAATGATTTAACTTGAAGGTTGATGTCAAGCTTTTCCTTGGTATGGTGAGAATCTGCCACGTGAAAAATGAAAATTTTTTTTTTTTTTTTTTTTTTTTTTTACTATTAGCAGCAGAATTATAGCAACAGGACAGCAAAATAGAATATACTGTATGTATGCAAGAGCTTCAGTTAGAAGCTTTGAATTTTACCTAAGTAGAAAATAACTGTTTTAGTTCAGTATTTCTTTCCCTTTTAAAAAATGCAAATAAGTATTTTAGTTCAGTATTTCTTTCCCTTTTAAAAAATGTAAGTTTGGTTCTCTGGAAGCCTTTATGTTATGAAGTACATAGAATGAAATGCACCATCAAGTCTGTATTGCTGTTCTTCCTTAGCCATTTGCTAAATAATAAAGCAGTATCACCCTATAAAAGGCTGGTATTTATATGTGCTGTTATTTCAGCAGATTGTGCTTGGGAAAGGTGGATACAAAACTTTTCAGCAGCATAGTTTCTTTTTCTCCTTACAGAAAGAAGACTCAATGCATAGGATAATCTTTTAAATCTTTTTTCATCTCTTTTACAAAGTCTTCTCAGGCAAGCTAAATCAATGTACCACATTACAGCTCAGACACCAGGTATTAACTCCATGATACAATTTTATTTTCTAGCTAGAGTTGTCCTTGTCACTTAGCATACTGAGGCTACATTTTCACTGAGGTGGTGTTTTTTTGAAGGGAGTACTTAATTGCCACTGAGATTAGGGTGCTGTTGAAAACACATATAGACAGTATCTATGTGTATGGACATGGAGCACTGTAAATACACACAATTTGTGTAGGAATATAAAATCCATCTGGGGATTAAGTAAAGAGCTTCTACCAGGTTGGTGTTGATCATGCTGCAAAAACATTTTCTGAAGTAGAAGGAAGGTGAAAGGAAAAATAGGGCACAGTGTGTTTTGCATATGAAAATCCCAATCACAGAGTTGGAATCACTTAAACAAAACTGTATAAATGCACTCTGGATGCTTGAATTGATTTCCAAGTTTCCCAGCCCATCCTGCAGCCATTACTCTAATTGCTTTTTTCCTCTGTTGTGGCTATTGAACCTAACTGCTAAAGATGTAACTTGAGGTATTGTTTGCTGTACTAATTAAAATAATTACTTAATTAATGCATTACTGTGAATTTCTAATACCAAGAAAAACCTTTGCTAATATCCAGAAAAGTTCACCAACTATCTACATAACAGTATCTATCTACTTAGTGTTTTTCCCTGAGTGCAAAGGAATGCTATTAATTTCCAACTAATTATTTTTCACTAGTACTGGGAATAGTCTGAAGGGGGCAATAGACACCCACTGAAGTATTTTTGGGACACAGACTCAACATCTTTTGAAGAGCACCTGAGCTACTCAGCTGTGCTGTTAATGATTTTCAGTGTTTCCTTTTCAAAGAATTCTGAATATATTAAAAAAAAAAACAACGTGAAAGAAAATCCTGAGGAATTTGCTGTCTGTGCTTAAGAAAACAAGCTCTTATAAACCACATTTGAATGGATCTTTACTCGTTTTCAGTATTCAGAAGTTAATATATTTGACTTCGTTTTTAAATGTGCAGACTTTGTTACCAATGAAAGTTTAAAAATGTATTTTTAAAAAATCACTAAATAAAACAAAATTCACTTGAACAAAAAAAATCCCATTGAAAAACTGAAGTGCAATTTTTGTCTTCCATATATAGAAAAGCATGTAAATCCTCAGCCAGCACATTTAACAAAGATTAACAAACCCAGGTTACCAGAAATTAGCCTCCTCTTGGTAAATGTGCAGTGAGGAACAGCTCAGCAGCTCCGACACCTCTTGCTGCTGCTCCCTGAGCTCCATAGGTCTGTTACAAAGAGCAGCTGTCATTACTAGCTGGCAGTCCTCGCTGCCTTCTTGGCAGGCCTGCTCAAGCATCCAGCCCTGGCTCCTTGTGACCCGACCTCGGGGCTAGCAGTGGGCAGGAGAGAGACTGCAGAGCTGCCCCTTCCTTGCTTGCCTTGGCAGTGTGAGGGCTGTCCCTGCTGCCATCCCTGCTGTGCTTCCTGCATTGGAGGTGATGCCTAGAGAGACTGACCTGGAACAGAGGCTAGACAGTGTTAAAGGAATAAAGTAGGTGTTTAGTAAAAAAGCCTTCAAAGGATTCACCTTGAGCAGCACAAGAGCCCACCCATGGCTACACCCAAGATGGCCACAAGATGGCCAGCAGTCATGAATTTTCACACTCTTACAAGTTCTGGTCCATTTACTTATTGGCGTTAATTATCCAATTCAACTTCAGGTTATACAGTCCAATCCTCCCAGATTGCTCTCTTCAATTCACTGTTGTTTACATTTTTTTGGCCTGAAGCTGCAATGGTGTCCTTGGTTCTCAGGCTGGAAAGGGATTGTTTTGTCTAACTAGACTGTGAGGACAACTTGCTAACCCTTGATATGAAGTTCAGAGTTACATACTGATGCAGTACAGAATCTGGAGAACATGAAAGCTAAAACTTAAGGCATCAGAGGAAACCTGATTTGACAAGGATTTACATACAGCCTTTTTCTCCTTGGGATTAAAAAATCTTTAGATGGGAGTCATCCACAACAGGTTTTACTCCTCAATGGGATTACATTCCCCAAATAATTGTTACTCCCTGCTGCACACACAAACACACACACAACACACACACACACACTTTGTTTCCCAGGCCCAATTCACATCTTGTCAGCTCATGGTAACCTATTACCAGGAAATGTTTGTTGTAAATAGTCTTCTTTTTCTATATATCACAATTACTCTTCATTACATATATACTCGAACAAATTTTAACTTTAAAATTAATTTGGGACTACTGGTATCATTCATATTCTACCAGGTTCCTACGCTCCCTTTTCAATGGGGTTTTGCACCATAAAACTTAAATCCTCCAGGCTTACATTTACTTTCAATTCACTTGATTTTAAATCTACAAGTCAAAACAAGCTGCAGACCTTGTTACATCACACTCCTACACTGCACAAGCTGTATGTATTTAGGCTTAAATTTTACAGCATAAATAATTCTTTAAATTAATGCAGTGCATGAAAATAAATTGTTGGTAGTTAGTAGTGTAACTTTTCTCTTTTTTAAAACATCCTGTCCTTTTTGAGTATTAGCTGATATTTACAGGGCATTACTTGAAGCTTTTTAACTTTCATTTTTGTCCATTTACAATCATAATTTTTAACTATAGGGTTGGATTAAGTCACTTGTGAGAATGTATTAACCTTTTGTTCAGGAAGAGATGAGACATTGCTTGCACCTGCTCCACAAATATGTGCAGGGTTTTCTTATGTTAATCAGGCACATTTGAATCTTATATAAAAACTTCAGTGTGGGTGTACAGATACAACTAAGATGCTTACATTTAGTACTGCTCAAACAAGTAGTGGCAGTGACTCAGAAGTTCTATGTACCAAGGAAATGGGATAAATCCTCTCCAATTGTGTGTCTCTGGTGTACTTGCATGAGAGAATTGTGTTTGGATGAATGCAATGATCGGAGGCACTGCACTCAGGTATGTGGGACTGGAGTTGCAAGACAATAATACAGGCATTATATGCAGCCAGTTACGAAATTTTCTCCAGGAAATACTGTGCTCTGGTTCTGACTGAACTGTGCTCCTCTCAAAAAGGATATTTTTGAACCTTTTCATGCCCTTAGATCTACTGGTGACTGTTCCCCTTCTAAGCCCAGGTGTTTCGTTCTGGTCACTGAAATGTTAGTAACACATTCACTATTTTCTAGCCCAGTTGCTTCCAGTTTTGGGCCCCTCCATCCAAGGAGAGCACCAGTGGTGGAGTTGGTCTGAGGCTGGAGCCCCAGAGACACAGAAATGAGAGTCGCTCAGCCTGGCCAGAACCCTGACTGAGCCAGCTTGAGCTCAGGGCTCACCCTGCATTGTACAGCAGTTTTGACCAGAGGCCACCTGTGATCCCTTCCCACTTCATCCTATGATCCTGAAATCCCTATCCAGCAACTAATGATCATCCAAACATAGCGTGGAAAAATTCTCTAAAATATTCCAGCACAAGTTATGTGTAACTGCAATGCTGAAATCAACCCGGGGTTAAATAAAACACTACACTAAACAAAGGTGCATATAGGAAAAATTGCCAACACAAATTCTTCAGAATGGGAACAATGAAGGAATTTTAGAATTAGAGCTACATATTGAATTCAAAAGAAGTGACTGTAAACACAAACACCAAAACTGTTGGTGAGGGGAGAGAATAGGAAGTAATATCAATATCTAATAATCAAGTAAAATAGGTCAGCTTCCCTAATATTTGGCTGCAGAAAGGTCAGTAAAGACAGGTAAAACAAGTGAGAACACAGTCCTGCGTAAACTTGGGCTGAACCAGATTTTTACTTTTAATCCCAGATTTTCTACTGCCTTGAAGACCAAAGTTCAAGGCTCAGGAAGCCTACAGATAAGTGCACTTAAAAGCTAAAAGCTCTTGTGGAGTATGCAAATGGAGAATGTCCCAGCGCAAGCTGCATGACTGAATTTCTGTCCCACCCAACTGTCTCTCCTGTGCCCAGGAGGCTTTCTGTGCAGTGCTTTCCAAATCCAAAGTATTTGGGATCCCATAATGATAGGACATCTGCTAGAACAAGGGACTCTTATTTGAAAACCATACTTTCAAAATAATAACTGAATCTTTTTTTCTCATAAAACTTTTTTAGGATTACATTTTAGACGTTTTATGTCACAACACAAGTCTTCAAAGATCCATAAAAAGAACAAATATTAATTCAGAAAACATCTAATGTTATTTTTTTCTCTCCTTGCAGAGATATTTTTCTAGCTACTTAAGACTTTCATTACCAGATAAATGACTCCTATATAAAAAGACAATCTGTGAAAGGGTTTAATGATTTTTTTTTTTCATATGGAGACCTCTCTATAAACAGAATTTTACATGCATCACACTCTTCTAGTTTATACAACGCCAGCTGACTTGAAGTTTATCCAACTCTTGTAATCCAGAAATGCTTTAGTAGTTCATGTGTTTTTTCAGCTATTAATGTTTGTATCATCAGAACAAAGTCAAGCTTCTGTTACTTCTTTCTTATATTGGTATTGCATTGCATTGAAAAAAGTGATGAATAAAGCATTCACTTTATAACAGAATGGGTCTTCTACAAAAGGTCTGTGCAGACTAAGACAAATTCCAGAATACTGTGTTTTAGAAACAGCAGTCAAGGCTTCATTCTAATATAATAGCAAACATTTGCTTTTAATATGATGAAACCATGACCATGGGGATTTACATTTGTTTAACTGAAGATGGAACTTGGGCTATAGGCATAAATTAAAATGATTATTATATTATATAATTTGGAAAGAAAGGGAGAGTAAAGCAGTGAGTCTAGATGTCATTTCCTTCACTTTTATTCTACCATCATCTCCCCCAAATTCTCCACAGACAGCTATGATTTTAAATTCTATTTTGCTGAAATGGCTTGTTAAGAAATACTTTGCAGCAAATGTTTTATGCTCACTCAATATACCTTTCAGGCACAAAAATTTACCAATTATATTGTTTTTTACAAAAGTTAGTCCTTTCTTCCCCTGCTCCATTTTAACCTATCAAGGATAGGTTAAAAGTTCAGTCCTCTATCAACACCTCTCTATTCTAAGCTGCAAGGACAAAGAAAGAGTCTCAATTCACAGCAATTAAATTCACAGAATATCCAAGTAAGTCAATGTTGTTGCTCTGAAGCAGCCCTGGAAAGCACTGGCCCTGACTGAAGAGGGAATATCAACATGTGCTGACAAATCTTAGATAGCTACAGTGGACTCGTCATCAGAACTGAGGATAAGCACATGGCCCCCTTATGTTTAAGTGATTTGGTGGTGCTGTATAAATATCTCTTATCAGAACAGGATTGCTAGCATTCTCTGCTATGTGGGACAGTTCATTTTCATAATCAAATTATCAGATGTAAAACTATAAAGAAAGACTCTGTAAGCCAAGCTAAACTGTATGAAGTCAAAAAAGGACTTAAAAATTAATCACATTTTATAAAGACCAGCAAATCTTGGGCCTTCTGTCTATTCAAACCTTTCATCTTTTTATCCCCACATATTCCCCACATAATAGCTTTGGGCTTTGAACTTGAGCTCTTCAGTTTTACCCACGATCTTGCTACACTCTGTTGTGTTCTCAGCTGAAACATTCTTAGTATGACCACTGCTAGGGTTTTTTTCCTCTTTTCATTCCAAAATGTAGAAGTCTCTTCTCTCAAAAGCATTTGAAAATAACTCTTAATTCTGCTTTTTTCTTTATATCTTTTTCAATTCTAAAATGGAATTATTTCAAAAAACAACTACAAAAAAATCTGTCCGAGCTGCTGATTTTGTTGAAGGGAAAGGGAAAGAACTATACAGCTATTTCATGGAAACATTCAAATGTGCAGATTTCTTTCACCTTATTAATTACAAGTGGAAAATATTTTCAAACTTGATGGACTTCTGGAGATAAACAGTTAACTGGTTTGGAAGTTTATCTCTTTCAATAGGACAGAGCCTGTTGCCAGGTAAAGTTGAGAATATTTACATACCTGTATGAAGTTTTGATTCCAGAAGTGGCTCTTTGTATTCCCACTGAAGTTTACAATTTTTGCAGTGTGTTCAGCTCCTCTGAAACTGAGAATATATGTAAGTTTTCTTGCTTTTTTTTTTTTAATATCAGTTGTAAAACCTGCACAGCTGAAGACAGATTTATTTAGTAACAATGAAATAGACTATTTAGAATGGGTTAAGATAGTACAAAAGCCATATACCAAACTAAAATACTTTATATATTAACCCTTCATGCTTGCAGTGAGAAATTAAGGTAACAGAATCAATGATAGCCACCTTCACAGAGGAAAAGGTCAATGTGATGGCGAACAAAGTTGCTTTTAACATAGTTTGGTCAGTCAGCGAAAAAAGTTTTTAAACTGTGCTTTTAGATAGATTTGTTTGCTTCCGTCTCATAGGATGGTGACCTCCAGGACAAGATTTATGTCCTCTGACTGCAAGCCAGATTCCTGTATCCTGTTTATTATTTAATATGTGCCCTGTGCAATAAGCACATTTTGAAAAATAAAATCATTCAAATGCTTTGCGATTCAGTCAAGAGTCAAGCCCAAGCCCATATTTTGACAGAATTCAAGTGTTTTATCCAATGACTATTTAATGATCCTGAAACAGAAACAATGAAACTTTCTTCCATATGAACACCCCAGTCATCTTGGTTATCATGCAGGAAAAAGGGAGAGGCTCTGTCCCACAGCAAATTGGACAGTTAGTGATTATTGCAGTTTGGAGGGAAAGGTAGTTAAATCCATTCTGGCAGAGGAAGAAGTTAACATGTGGATCTTTTACGCTTGGGAGATGCTTTAATGCAAATATTGTGAGAAGAAGGAAACCCTTCCACCTCTTGTTCTGACTGTTAAATGACTATTGTGACTTTCTGATCAAAAGGCTGTGGGTCCCCCACAATACAAGATCACAAATGGAAGGAATCACATTTTCCTGCTGGGTGAACTGAGTTTTGAACTTAGCCACATACCACTTAGGTTCAGTAGCAGCACCAAGGGCTTGGATGGTTCCCTGCACCACTACTTATGGGCTGCACAGTGAGCCTGGGAACACAAACCGAGGCTCCCACTGTCCAGGAATTTGAGTCTCAGAGCCAGCCACCACAATCAAACCATTTTTACTTAAAGTTTCTTCTCCCACATGTGAGTGCCTGAAATTCACATTTCCAGTAAATCATAAGCAAACTGTTTCCAAGATCCATAACTCCCCAACTCCCCTGGGTGTGTAGTATGGGTAAGAAAAATAAGGACAAAATTCAGCAGAAGAAAGAAAGAAAACCTCAGCAAAAAGTACACAATTTTCCATAGGATCTCATGACATGTTGCAAAATCTCTGACACTTAGAAGGTTTAAATTACTCTATTTATCTAAGCTTCTCCTTCTTTATTTATTTTGTTCATTCATTGTAGCATGTGAGCCTGTGAAGAAATGAGCAATGCCCATTTCCTGCACTGCAGACTATCAGTGTCTCTATCTTGCAGACTCAGTTGCAATAGAGCCAAGTACTTATGACAATTTTTTTTTTTTTTAAATTGTCTTTTTCACTTCTTGGTTTTTTTAAATTTCCTTTTCTACTTCTATTTTTATTTTCTATGTTCAGCTTTCAAGTTCATTTCTTTCCTGTTTTATGTGCATTTCTCACCTTCTCTCCAGCTTTCCAGTTCCCTCATTTCCCTCTTCCCCCTTCCTCTCACACTACTTAGAGAAGCATTATAAAATCTAAGTATTGTTAAACGACAGAATTAGAAGTACAGTCTGGCTCCAGCTAACCTTGGTCCTTGTAAAACCACTTTACTTCCTGAAAACCACAATTGGAGATGCAGAGAACACTCAAGGACATCTCTGGAAGCCCCTCCTACAGTGTAAATGAGCAGAGGCTCAGTTCCCGTGAATGCAGCAGCCGTCTCTGCCTGCAGGGACAGCTGCAGGAACGGTGGTTCATGACTTCTTAGCAAATAGAAGGAATACTGGATTATGGGATTCTGCATAAATAGGGGAGAGACACAACCTCCTGCAGAGTTGGTTTGGGGTTCTCTGCATCAAAAAATTTGTTACTTAAACCACATGAAACTGAGGCAAATTAGGCTCGAGCATATAATGCTGTAGCTGTGCCTGTGTTTATGGTCAAGTTCCTGGAGCCAGCTGCACCCACAGAGCCTGGAGGGATAGACTTTCATGGGAACCAGGCTGTAGCCATGTCTGAGTCACTCCTGGCAAGTTCTTGGCTCATCCATCTTAGACAAAGTGAGATTTAATGTGTAGGCAGCATGAATTATCTGGGAGTACTGGCACAAGGAAGCTAAAAAGTAAAAGTCAGTCAAATACCATTGTAGCAAAAATGGATCCCCATTGTATACATGGAGATTTCTGAGGGCCTGCAATTACCTTTCAGTCCTTAGCAAAATAAGTTATTGGCCCATAGACAACAGACATCTTTGAAAGAAGGGTGGTTTTCTTTTAGTACTCCTGTTTAGGTAGCAGAATATTCTTCAGAGCATGACTAAGACTGCATCTAAACTGCTGGGAAGCTGGGATGGAAATTTCACAGAATTACTTGCATGAGTTCCCTGAGGTTTCCCAGCTTCATCCAGGAAAAGAACAAGACTGAATTTTCTCACATAAATGCAAGACTGACCTTCAGTTAAACCAAGATACGCAATATCCACACAAAGTCCAGAAATAAAAGATTTTAAAAAAGGTGTTCAAATTTTAGAATAATCTCTTTCCCAGCACTTTCCTTCTACATATGCTTTATCTACCCTGCACTAAAATTGCCACCATGTGAGGAAGAGCATTCTTCTGCCTCAGTAGAAGTAGCAAACAGCATAAACACTACTCTGGCACAGCTTTACTACTTCATGCAGATAGAGACATACTTCACCCTTTAATCTTAGAAGCAAATAGTAGTAGTGTTGGTGGTTGTGACAAACAGCCAAATTTAGGTCAGGGGATGACATAGCTGCAGATCACACTGTAGTTATGCTCCTCTAAAAAGGCACTGCTGTTGGTTGATATGAATTTTGGTGTTACACAGATATGTGTGTAAAGCAGCTGCCTCTAGAGTACCATGGAAAGTTATTTCCTAAGCAATTTCTTTATGAGAAGGAAGACAAACAGCAACTATTTGCAGATTTATGTGCTTGACTCATGGATTCTGACATAAAGTTTTGGGGGTTTTGGCATTTTTTGTTGTTGAGCAAGTGAGTGATAACACAAGACAACAGGAACAAAATGTGTTCTTAACCAATTTGCTGTTTCAAAACAATGCTGGGAAGATGCTGACATAACCAATGTATCCCTTGTACAGCAAAACTGCTGAAAGCAATTCAGAGCACCCATTCATCTACAGCACTGTGTCTGCTCCCTGGATTCCAGACTGCAGGATTTCTCCAGGGGGAGTGGACACTGAATCACCATGATGCAGCTCACAGCCCTGGGGCAGTGCTGGTGTCCTGTCGTTCCACCCAGCTGGGCTCTTGGCTAATACAGTTACTGAGATGGAAGCCACTGAAGAGTTGTTACACCAGTAACAGAGGGAAGCACCGGAGCTCATGGGATGTGCCTGAAATGGTCACACAACTCTAATCCAGAGAGGATGTACAAATGAGAATTTTCAAACTGAAAGGAGCAGAAGAGGTGTTTTCTGTGACTAATACTGAACAAGAAGTGAAAACTTCTCTTTTACTCAATGCTTATTTATTAAAACCAGAATATTCTGACCTTGCCCTACAGCAAAGTTTCTTAAAACTTTTCATGGTGAACAAATCTATGTTTTCATGGGCTTTTTTGATATTATTGGTGATTTATGGATGGCAGATTCTAAATGCCATTTACAATAAACTGGAAAGGGATATGGTTGCAAAGCACTGCAGGGCAATTTTAAGAGAGATGTAGTCCATCATCACATCTTCCTTTGCAGAGGCTGAATTCTGTACCCTGTGTGATCTCTGACGGTCTCATTAATATTTACAGTACAGGTCTTCACACTTAAAAGAATGTTAAGGCAATCTTAAACTCTTTCTGGGAATACAGATTTACTCTCATATGCTTTTCAATCAGGGATACTCTAAAGGAAGTCCGAAGTCCTAAATGTAGTTATCAAATACACTGAAACTGTTCTAGGAAATAGAAAGTATTTTTCAGTCATCTTAGTTGGAAAATCCAGGTCAGACTTTATAAATACCAAAGACTTCCAGAGAGCAGCCAACTACTTTCCACTTCCTGTCCACAGGAAATTTTTGCTGACATGTTGAACAATGACCATTTACATGAAGTTATTAATAAGTAGGCAATTAAAAATCACTATTCTAGGTGCAGTAAAAGTCTCTGCTGAGCATGCTTCTATGGTTAAAAAAAAGGGCATCTAGCAGGGGTAACATCACAGACACTTTCAACTGATGCAAGAGTGGAAGAGACGGCTCTGTCTTCATCCTGATGGTCACTGCCTCTGCCTTGGTTGCACTAGCCTAAATAAATGCAAGATCCTATAGCAATTTCGATTCAGGACCGGATCCAGTAAAAAATGAACCCAGAAGAAAAGAAAAAAGGGAGGGGTTGATGAGAAATTAGTTTTCTGTAAGGAACAGATCCTCTTTTTGGCATAGTATTGGTGACTGGGATTGGAAACTATGGATATCAGTCAGACCATGTCATCTTAAGATGACAAAAATTTTCCAATGCAAGGAATAAGAGGCAGAATAATCCAAGAAACATTATAGCTCCTTTAAGGTAAGTAAATGATGAAGCTTCATATGGAATAGAAAGTACCACACTGATAAGTGCTTATGAAAGGTGACATTGCACTAGAGGTTTTAGAGGGTGACAAATTATCAGAAACAAGGAGACAGAAAGGAGAAGTGTTTAAACCAATCAAAGGAAATACTCTTCACAAAGTGTCTTATTAAACTGTGCATGTCTTTTCCACAGGAAGTAATTGGGACAGCACTTAAAAAGGAGTCACAAAATTACTGGACTTTTACACTTATGACTTTGCCACAGATTTGGAAGCTAGATTGAGTCTTATGCCTGCATTTAGGCAATATATATCAGATTAAAAAAAAAAAAAACCAACCAAAACTCTTAGTCCTGCAGAAGCAGGTGATCCTAAATCTGTCTTCAGGGATGTCTCTTACATCCTCCTGTGAAACTCTGGTTGCTTCTTATTGCCAAAAATCAAAAATCAGTGTCTGTTTGAATATATTTCATCTGATCTTGTGTGGGAATTACATTCCTCCTTATCAAAAAACAATGATATCTCATGGAAGCCTCTGTCATGCATAGATACAGAAAAATGTAGGCAGGGATAATCACAGGAGATTATCAAGTCCAGTGTTTCACTGGAAGCAGGGCAAACTTTACAGTTAGATTAGATTGATCATGGCCCTTTCCAGCTGAATAGTAGAAAACCCCAAGGGCAGAGGTCCTACAGTTGCTGAGGCACCCTCACCATGTATTCATTGCTCATGTACAACTGGAAATTCCCTTATCACGTGTCCTGGCCATATCCTCTTGTCTTTTACTGTTCACCTCTGAGAAGGGACCAGAAACACACTTCTCCCTTCTAAGATGCGTTTTTTTACCTAGCATCAGTACTTAGACATATCTGCATCTTAAATACTTCAAATTGCAAAACAGATTAAATGGCATGGAAAAGTAGCCCTGCATTTGCCACAAAATTTCTCATACTTTGGTTTTTAAACCTGCCATCAGTGTATTTTTGAAAAAGTCATGCTTTTAACTCAGTCTATTTGTCACCTCTTGAATGTTTGGAAATCAAATCATCAAGAATTGGGTTGGCCAAGCACGTTAAATGAAATTTAAGGTACTTCTTTGTACAGTTTGTGTTTGGGCCATAATCTCAGGGTGACCTAGAAAGTGCACTGCACTACATTCCTTTAGACTGCAGACTTCTGTCTTTTTCCATCCCGAGGACGGCTCTTTTAAGATACTCAAAAAACATGCTTTCAAGATGTCTGTTCTTGACAGTTCAACTGCAGAAAAGATAACTGAAAAGAGGTATTCATTTTTAAGTACAGGCAAGGATGTTAATCTAGTGGTTCAGAACTGACAGTTTTTCTTTTCAAGTGTCATAGACTTGAGCTCTGATTACACACTCTTCAGAGGCTCCAACAAAAGAAGCTCTTGTTTCATCTGTGCTTCATGCTATTGGTCTATTGTTTCACATATTCATTTTGATAAATCTTACAAAATGCTACCTTGAAATTAATTTTTTGTCATTAGCAGTGGAAACAATACTTATGCAAACAATCTTTTACAAAATTCTATAGGTTTTAAAAATGTTCTACCAATTCAGTAAGATTCCAAATATTTCTCTCTTATCTGTTTTATAGTCTTTACCATGTTTTATTATTACTCTTATTAGAATGAAATTAGTACATTTAAGAATGCATTAGTAATTCATTAATACTCTCTGGTCCAGATTTCTACATACCAAAAACATTACTCTCCTACAATCCAAGTAACCTACTTAAAAAATTTTCCCCGTGTTTTTGTGGAAACGATCGGGAAGGCTTTCATTTTGTTTGCAAAGAACAAGAGCAGGTGGGGTGGCTGGTCTTGATCCTGCTAGTCCTGAACATGACTGTCCCAGCCATCCCCAGCTTCATTGAACTTGAATATTAAATAGTTGAGAGTTCTTCAAATGTGGAAGTAATTGATTACTCACCTGTATCATGTTAAACACAGTAATTGACAATATAAATTGTATGCAGAATTACTCCTTAATAGGTCTTCAGCTCTCCAGCTAGGTTGTGGGATCACTGCCAAATCCCTCTCTCCTGCTGTTGACAGCTTATGGCAATGCTGTGTAGAGTTCTTCACACTACATTCTCTTGTGTCCCAGACATTATCTAGAAATCTAGATAGCTCAGTGTTGAAAGATGGCTCAAACTTTCTCCCATTTTGAAGAGAACACAAACCAAAACAACGTAAGGCAGAACTTTCAAAAGCTCCCAAACATATTACCACAAGATCTCAAACTCAGCAAAGCAGTGCTTCTTCTCTTGAAAACAAGAATGTTGTGCATGCTATGGATTTACATAATTTCAAGTGACAAGATGAACAGCAAACAAACCCCCTGCAAGTTACTAAATGCAGTGAAGAAAACTCTGACTCAGGAAACTCCTGAGCTTCAAAGCAACTAGAGGTTGGGAATGCATTTAGAGAGCATATTATCATGCTTGTTGATTTTACAGCATTTTTTAGGTATTCAGTTTCACCTGCTGCTGGTTAAAAACTTGGCTTGACAGTGTGGTCATTCTTATGCTCTACATCATAATGAATATCATTTTCCTTTCACTGAATCTTTCCACAATTATCTTGTTACCTTCTTAATTTGGTCTCATTCAAAAATTATGCATATTCAACCATAAAAGACTGCAGAAATCTTGTGGGTGATTCAGCAGTAATCTCACGCAGAATTTAACTGCTCTTCCCTATTAAATCAATCCCAAGGATAAACAGGTGCCTTGATCATAACTCACATCTACTCACCTGTCTCTCATTTTTGCAGCAAGAGGATTTTGCTAATTAAAAAGCACATCTTTTGTAAAGTAGATTTTCATATTTGAAGAAGTGAATATTGGAGGTTTATACTTCTCATTTTACTGAATTAATGGTGAGCTATACACAGGAAGGAAAACAGGAACAATCACACACAGTTTAGAGGTAAAGTGTGCTCTTCAACTGCTTGCAACCACAGACACTACTGAACAGAAAACAAGAGAGGGAATCATTAAGTTCTGACAAAAAAGTTTATACACGCAATAAAATTGATAGGATATTTCAGTACATTTGTGTTTTGAACATAGAATTTCAGCCTAGGAATTACCTTTAGATGTGGAAATACATTCTCTTGCATTCTATTAATTTCTTTATCTACTTCTACAGATATACCACTTTTTTGGCAGTCACACAAAGAAAGCAGAGCCTAATTCTGCCGTGTTCTTGCTTTTTACTTCCCCTCAGACAACTTGGGAAAAGTCACTTATGCCAACATTGTCATGATTTCTCAAAAGAAGTGATCTTTAATCAATACAAACAAAATATTGTTATCTGCTCCATCCCCGCTCTGTTATCAGCACAACTCCTTTGTGAATATGCACTAGAACAAAAGCCTCAACAACAACGTGGTGCTGGAACTTAATTTTGTTTGTAAGAAGGAAATTTTCTTTCCTTTTCCCCAGAGCTTATCTACAAAACCTAAATTAGCTCTCAAAAATATTTATTTCTGCATGGTTTTCAGATATAAGCACCTGAATTATTACTCAACAGTGAATAATCATGCTGTCTTTCCTCACACAACTGTTTTGATGTTTTGATATAAATGATAAAATAGTCAATTTTAGTTGAGTGTGAAATCAACAGAAAACAATAGTAGATGTATTTTCAATGTCATTTCAAAAAATGAATGCAGTTGTGTTTTAAATCTATTTTATATTTATTCCTGATATAGAAACAAGTAAATGAATGCATGATTTGTGGTAATATCTTGTTGTTTGAGCCCATTAGTTGAAAGTCAAAAATATCACTGTCCTATGCTCTGAAGTTCTCTATTCAGCTGCATGTTAGCAGTGGTGCCAAAGGGTCAAGTGCTATTCTCTGTCCTTTACACTAAGTGCCTGGGAATGGAAAAACTAGTTTAATCTACCAGATTTGACTAGCAAAGAGGCTCTGTGGCTCAACTGGTAGCAGAATCTCAAAGTTACATCACTGTAACTGATAGTCTCCATCACTGGAAATCTCCAATACATATGAAACAACAACATGAAATATAACAGTTGGAGATACGTGGGCGTGTTCAAGACATGACATCTGTGTTGGAACATTGTATGCCACCATTTCTTTCAGCTGCTGAGAGCAGATGTCCGTATCTGCCTCTCATTCAAAAGGAAAGGAAAAATATTTAAGAAAAAAGCCAGCAGCATTAGGGCAGAACATTTTCATTTTTACAGTCATGCAGAGCAAAAATGATTAAAATGAAATGATCTTACTTTCCTCATATGCTCCTGTCTCTTTTAATACATATGGACATAGTGTTTATTACTGCAATTAAAAAAAAATATAAAAGGAAAGTAAGTATTGTCCTCCTTCAAGTCACATACACACTTGAGTCCCAGACCCCCTTATCACATCTATTTATAAAATATGTATTTGCCTTTTGAAAAAATAAATCTTTGTATATAAATGTCCCAAATTCTTCACATTGCAAAAATAAAAGTTCCCCTTACAGCGTAAATTTTCAACCTGTCAAAAAACTGTTTCTCTTGTTTCATTTGCAATGAACCTTAAACATAGCAGAACCACTGAGAGGAACCAAGGACCTTGAAAACAAGGGGAACTTCCCAGCCACGTATCTCACGGCCGCACATTTGGCCATTCCATGTACCTCAGCAGCACCAGGATTCCTCAGGTGAGAAGGGAAGAGGGATGGACAGGAGATTTCCCTGCTTTTGTACCTGCTGGGTACCCAGGTACTTGGAACAAAATGCTACTAAAGATGCCTGGTAGCTAACAGCAAATCACATCACTCTTCTCACAAGCATTTCCATATTTCTGGTAACATAACTTGCATCACTTTGGTGGCAGGATAAGTAGCATGTGGATCCCAAAAGATTGTTAGGCTTAAAAACTGTTGAGCTGCACAACAGACAGTGGAAGAAGAGAGGGAGTTTCCCTGATATAACCACTTCTTTCTTAAATGTGAAGTGGCCTTCAAACTGAGTATAGCGTCAAAAACTCTGTCAGGTTTTGATTGCTCAGTTGAATGGCCTAGGTAAAATTCAGTCTGGTTGGTTTGACAAAGTGTTTTTGCCTCATGTTAAAAGGTATGTGTAGTGCTGGATGGGATTTAGAAGAAACGACAAGGATTATTTACTGCTATAGAAAAGGCATAAATGTAGGTTTCCAACAGCCCTATGCCTTTAGTTTATCAAAGAAATCAGAGATGACTTAATTAGAGCATGCAATTATCATTTGGGTAGAATGGTGAAAAAGGACAGAAAAATTGGATTATGAAGTAGACCATGACAGGAAGGGCACCACTAACAACGAAGGACAATTGCATACTCTCTGTTTGTGAGGAATTTCCAGATCAGATCCCTTACAGGGGAGCACACTCTGCTTAAAGAAGTTACGTGGTCTGGCTCAGCAGTAAGTCTATGAAGCTGAATGGCTGCCCCATTCAGAGACATCTGATCATAATTTGGCCTTAAATATCCTGATTGAGTTCTGTAAGTCCCTGAAAAGAGGAGGAGCCTGCCCCTTCAAATACGAGGCCACCCATGTTATCTCCAGCAGATAACACCACCTCTCTCATGTGATATATATTTACTATCCCCTTCAGTATACCTAAAAAAATTATTTGAAAGCATTCTTGGAAACATTTAAAATATGTATATTTTCTTGTTTGAGCTTATCATGAAAGAATACATCCTGAACTGACTTCAGGGAGTGAGATTTGCAATCACCAGAATCTCATGAGCATTACCCAATGGTACTTTTGGGCTAAACTGAAGACAAAAAGACAAAGCTATGCCTGAGCACAGATCAGACAGGGGAAAATGCAAATCTATAACTTGTGAAGTGACTTTATAGAGAAAACTTGAGAGGACCTGTCACAGACCCCTTTCCTGATTGTAAAGATTGGCCCTGTGGCAGGGATTCTTACCTAGACCTTCAGGCAGCTCTGAAATCACTTGCTGAGCTGGAGCTGCTGTTTGTGACTTTTTGCCAGGGCAGAGGATCTGCAGATTGCTTGGTGAGAAACTGTGTAAGGAGAAGCAATATTCCTTCTGTAATTTTGAATAAAAAGAGAAGTTACTTGACTGTGAACTTTCAAACTTCATAGGACAAGCTTGTACTGATATCCTTAAGCTCCCTGGAAAATACCGAGTGTCAGACAGTAGTGCAGGAAATCCCCTGGCAAGACTTTTCTTTGTGATTTCACTGCTAGGAAGCTCACTGCCCACACAAGAGCCACCTCTCCTAAAACGGGAACTACAAGTTTTAGCTATTCACTTAAGGTTTCTGGGGGAAAAGCCAACCCTGTCGAAATCAAGGGGCAATTTATGTTGACTTAAGTCACTTAATACCTTAATGGAAGTCCTGAGAAGGCAGACAAGCCACGTGGATATTAACATCTGTATCTGTATCAGAAATACTGACAAAACTAATAGCTGAAAGAATGCTAGAAACTCGTGGAGGAATTTCCAGTAAAGACTACTCAAGCACCAAAGCACTGTTGCAAGATGGCTCGTATTTCTCTCCCACCCATCTTTCATCTTTTCAGTCCACAGAGGAGGTAAAAACAGCACAGGAACTTTCATGCCCTTTCTGTGAGGTCTGGCCCAAGGCTGCTCAGAGGAGTAAGAAAGCAAGGCATACCTTTTTGGGTCTCACTAGTAACCCAACAATCCAGGATGCCTCCAGCAGTGAAAGACACTATTTCAGGATGTCATACTCTGCCCACTTTTTCTGGTATATATCCCGAGAATTGCTCAACATCAATGCCCATTGAATTAAGGATGCTGTACAGTACATTTCTGTCTACTCCCTTTCTTTTTTTTTAAATGGACCTTTAGCCCATTAGTTTTTCCATTCTGCTTTTAAAGCAATTGATACTGAAGCAATTATCCCCCTGACCCTTCTGCAGCAGCTTCTAGTAGATTAACATTCACTCTGTAAAAAAAGTACTGTTCTATTATTTTTTTTAAACCACTTTCTCCTTAGTTTGCATATCCTGTAGTTCTGGAATTGCATGATTTAGCAAACAGTTTTGCATCTGTTGCTTGCTATCAACTGCCTTCACAATTTGGAAAACATCAGTCAGAACCCCTCCTCCTTCAGCATTCTTTCTCCAAACTGGAAAGTCCCAGGCATTTTCTTTTGTCCTATTTTCCAGTCCTCCTTCTCTGTATCTTTCCTAGCTATTCTTCCTGCTGTACAGACATCACAACCTCAATGATAAGGCAAAATGTGTGTGCAACAAAGTTTTGAACAGTGGAAAAAGTCATGCTTTCTGGTTTATTCACAAGACAGCACTGAGACAGGCCTGACATTATTCTGAATAAATATGCCTGGCACCACCTCCAAGAATTTATGTCATGGGCCTGTCAAAGCTCTCCTCCTCCTCTGTCTTCAATCTTTTCTTCACCCTCCTACTGCATGCTCACATTCCTCCAAGCCAAGTCCACACTGATCTCCCATTTTTCTGCTACACCCCCAGTTTCCAAACCTCCCTTTCCAATCTAGATAGACATCCTGCATGAACTGATTTACTGTGCACAAAACACTGCTGAAAACACTATGAAAATATATGGGAGATGTGCACCACTGCCTCATCCTAGAGCTAGCCTCATCCCAGAGCTAGCCTCATCCCAGAGCTAGCCTCATCCCAGAGCTAGCACCCACATTTGCATTGCTGTTGGTAGCGGTTGTTACCATGTGTATAATGTAAAGATATATACTTCTCCCATATCTCTGCTTGAGCTTCTTGTGTGCAAGTTTGGAGGGGCCAGGCCCACCTTAGCACAGTGGATCAGACCACAGTGCATCAGGATACATTTCAACATCTCAGCCACAGAACCTGCACCTCCCACAACTTTGCCTTTGGTGCTGAGCATCAGAACCCAGATGAGTCAAAGCACCACTGCTAATCAGGAGAAAGGAGGAAAGGAGGAATACTATCAAATTCCACCTCTCATTGTCTCCATCTTTACTTTTGCACAGAAGTCCACTATTTCCACAGTGAGGAGCTTGGGAAGGGCATTTCTTCAGGAAACAACTCACCCCCATTGCTGAGGAGCACAGATTTTGCCTGTGTCCCCTGCTGTGCCTTGAGGTTGCTGCTGGACTTGATTGTGCCTTTCCCATGACACCCACAACTGCTGCTGCCAAGGACAGTTTCCTTCCAGAGTAATGTGTATTCTGGCATAATTTTAAACAAGCATCACTAGGGGGATTTAGTCAAAGAAATCTATGGGTAGTTTTATTTTGCAGTGGAAATCTGTAAAGCATATTTACAATCCGCTAGAATTTTACAAGGAGGGTCTGATTTGGCTCATCACAAAATAATAGAATTCTGACATTGATCTGAGAATAATTGAAGCCAGCAAGAATACCTTAGCAGTCCTAGAACTTACAAGGTTATAACCCCAGATATTTTTTAATAATATTCAAAATGTTTCACAAATGAGCCTCAAAGGCTTAAATTAGTTTAAATTTGTTAGAAATGCATAGCCCAGTGATTGTGTAACTTCATTGAAAGTAGAGTTTATGGCAATTTCAGTGAAAAGAGAACATTTTCCAAACATTACCACAGACAAAGTCTATAAAAAACATTCATACTGCAGAGTAACACAAAATAAAAATCACCTGATCACCTCAAGCAATATTGATTTTTATCTTTGAATTAACAAAATTTCTCTGTACAGCTGCAATAAAACTTCAGTTTTACAAACTGATATTTAGTTGAACATATTTATAACACAAATTATACACTATGTACAAATCTAGTTCTCCACAGAACTCTTTGTTCAGAATGCTTCAACACAGAAGTGATTTATCAATTTCTAACTCTTCCTTTAATTTAAATACCAAAGTACTTATAAAAACATGAAAATAAGCCCATTTGCTTATCACATGGTGCTGTTCTTAAGTCACATGTTTGTTACCATATGTTACAGGAGAGTAGAACCAGTCACAGTAATAAATAAATGTGCTTATTATCAACTAAAGACTTATATTCACATGATCAAACTTTCAACCTGAGTGCTTTTACAAGACTGTAGGATCCATTGATTTTTGCTTGTCTTGACACGTAAATCAAAATTGCAACTGCAGGTACTGCTACTGCTGCTACAGCTGAGAATGCAATAATCAGTGGTATCGTCTGGTCTGGTTCTTCCAATCTTGCTGAAAATGGAGAGAAAAGGAAAACAAAAATGTGTAAATATTGTCTGAAACAGATACATGTGCACCACTGTAAAAGCAGCATTATTAATGACCTTCATTTGGAACATATTTCTGTTATCATGCACAAAGCATACTTTTTGTGTTCTCCTTACATTTCTTTCTTTAGCAACTTAATATTACATACTTTAATTCCTAGCCTTTATCTTGGTCTTGAATTTGCTATGCAAGTTCAAACCTATCTGATATCATCTACAACCAAGAATACTGTGAAATTCAGGAATACTACATATTATACCCAGGAAACTGTCATGCAAGGATCAGCTATGAACTAGTTGTACTCACCTTGACACAAATTGCACTGAAAAGTGCAAACAAAATAGGTTTAAGGCAATAGACCCAGCTATCTACAACTGGTCTCAATCTCTGTAATGCTGTTCCAATCTTACTGAAATATGAAGGACATATATGCTTGCGTAATTTTTGTTGACACTGCAGAGTATAAAGTTTCCATTCACTGATGGGAGAATAATTTCTCCTGACGGGCTGTTTTTCAGGACCATCTTTGAGGGTGTATGTGCTACATATAACAGTGATATTTTCTGGTGGATATACTAACATAGTAATATTTTGGAGAGGAACTAAAAAGAAATGCAAGGTAGAATTTAGCAACAAACAGAAGCAAAACGCAGGAGGCACCAGCAGCTTTTACATGCAAAATACTAATCCAACTAGTGGGCCCACTGTAGTAGTTGAGCATGTAGCTATAGACACTGCTCTGTCACCAGCTGTCCTTCACCACTGAAGCCAACAGCAGCTGGCACAAAGAACATTTTCTCAATTAATAGATTATGTTGCATAACTTTTACATTACATGGACCCTCTTTTCCTTTTTTAATTTCAAATTCACTGTTTATTTGTTTGAGTACATGAAAGGGCACAGACCAACAACCCAGAGGCTGATGTCTTCTTTCAACAGAAGAAAAACAGAAAAGGCAAAGGAAGGAGTCCTAGAACTGTATTTTTTTTTTTCCACAAGGTTCTGCAATTTTATATCCTCTTTTCAAAAGATGAAGTGGAAATATGAAAAAATTTGAAGCAGCAATTATTTTATGCATCTGCTATTTTGGAAAGAAGTTTTCATTAGCATTAAGACCCTATCACTTATGAGAAGAATCTGCACAATTCATGTCAGTTTTTTTAAGACAATTAATTCTAAATGAAACTGAAGATGTCACTCTGTGTAAAACAAATCCTAATTTGAACTCTGCACAGCAGTCATGTTAACTAACCTTTGACATGAGTACTGTGTGCTGAGGCTGCTCCCCAGTTCATTAACTGTGTATTTTCCTGCATCCCTTAGCTGAGCCCTGTCTGTGGTATATTTGCTATCTACTTTTTCAAGGGTTGTGAACCCATCACCAACTTTCTTTTACAGACTACTCCTAAGAGATGCAACACCTGCAGATATGCGAGGAATGGTAACACTTTGTCCTTGTTTCGCTTTGCCTGAAGGGGAAATCAAAAGTGTTATTTTATGGTGCAGCTATAAAAATAGTAAAGAACAGGGAAGACAGCTGAATTGGTGGCAGAAGTGATCCCTAAGCAAGACACTGTTGCTATGCAATAGGCAGAAGCAGCAGAGCTAAAGCAGAGAAGTCTGATTAGTATTGAAAATGGAACTTCGCTATCATTCTGTCTAAGTTGAGGAATCAGCATTTCTTGTAGCTTAAATGCAGGAGCAGGAAACAGAGTTGTAGCTTAGGGAAGGAGCTGTGATACACTGCTCCACAGAGAAGCTTCAGCACGTACTGTCTCCTCAAATCTTTCCTATGCAGATACCCATTGAGGCCTGCTAGTCAGGATAAATCCTTCCAGGCACTGCATACCTTCTTTACCTCATGCATACATTTGTCAGTTGGAAGGAGTGATGGAAGCCCCACTGACTTAAGAACTTCTCATAAGCTATCTGTACTAAGGCAGACTTCACGCTTCATTGTTTAAAGCTTCCAAAATCACTTAGTGACATTAGGGCCACCTTTTAACTCCACTGACATCAAAGACACAATTACCTCATTCTTCAAAAGAAGACCTGGACCTAAAATACATAAACCAAAAAACTTGTTTTCCGTCTTGTTCTACAAACCTTGAACAAATAATTTCACCGCTTTTTCTTCCTTGCCAAATTGATTATAAGCTTCACATTCATAAAGCCCCAGATCTTGACTTTTCAAGTTCCATATAGTTAAAGTTGCATTTTTAGAAATTTTCTCAGACTCTCCATTGGCCTTCTTTTTCTTCCAGGAGATCACGGGAGCTGGGTTACCAGAACTAGTACATTTCATTGTCACAGTTTCTCCTTCTTTAAGAGCAGCAGTGGGGATAACAGTGATCATTGTATTCCTTGGTCCATCTGAAAGGAAGAGTACTATAGTTAATCATCACTGGATTTTTTAGAGATGGATCCAACATACTCTATTGGATACTAGATTGTTACCCTCCCAAGCTAATTTCTTTTTCATTCTCAAAACAAAAGTAAAGTACCTGATATCAGAGTTTTCATACAAAGCCTCCACAGCCTAAACATTCTAAAAAAACCACTTCAAATCATGTAGGTAAGTTTCTCACTCATTCAGATCTGTCATTACATTAAAGATTTTATGACTTTGTTTTGTTCATCAGCACTGCTCCTTTCTTAGGGAAACGCAGAGGATTATGGTGATTTTTTGTTCTCACAGGGTTTATTTTAATTTGATGGCTATATTTATCACTGAAGAACTAAATAATTATTTTTAAATTAATAGGAAAACTTTACACATACGTACATTTCACATCAAGTGTGATTTCACTTTTGCTCTTCCCAAAGTTATTTTCTGCTAGACATTCATAGTCTCCTCCATTTTGGAACATCACAGATGGAAAAAGAATACTCCTGGCACTGTAAGGCCTCATGTCTGCCTTGTCATATTTTCTCCTTAAAACAATCTTGGGAGGAGGGTTACTTTCAGCAGAACATTGTATGGAAACATTTTCTCCTTCTTGAACTGTTGTAGAAGGTTCAATGGAGAGTTTTGTAATGACTGGAGCACCTGCATGACAAAAGAAAAGGCTGCTAGAGTAATGCAAAGGTACTAAAGACGGAGAGAAAGCAGGAATTTCTTGCTCAAGTATCTGTTTATTTTGGTTTTGATCCCAGACTTAATCTCTGTCAAAACACCAGTCCATCAATCAATCATAAAATATTACAACCATAATATTATTATGTCCAAAAGAGTTTTACCATTGAATGCCTATTAAATTTATTACTAATGACTAAAACTACTAGTTCAAAGAAGGAGACTGATGTCCTCGTGAAACTGGTACACACATTATATTTCAAGGAAATAACAGTGTGTGTCCCCCACCACTTTTTCAGATTCTTTAATGACTTTTAGTATTGCATTTTGGAAATGTTTAGAAGTGTCCATATACAACAGCAGTACTGAGAGAATTAGCTAAAAATTAAATATAGAAAGAAAAAGTACAGCCCATGAGGAACAGCCTTACATTGAAGCTGAATCCTGAATATGTAACAAGGAAAGCCCTGTATTTTCCTAATTTTTGGTGTTTCAGCATCCTCCACCCTCACAGAGATCAGCTAGTCAGATACTGGATAATATAGGTGAAACTCAAGCAGAGTTTTACCTTGTATAATAATGTCCACGGTTTCTTTCTCTGTTTTATTAGTTACCAGATTTATTACTTCACAGATGTACCGTCCTGAATCATTGAAATGGACATGGGGAATGGCAAGAACATTGTTTTTTATCAGATGCTGAATGCTTTCTTCAGCCAAATATTTACTCCAAACTATTTTTGCTGGAGGGTTACTCTGAGTCACACAAGTGAGGTTCAGAGAATCTCCTTCCATTGTCGAGCTGCCTGGAGATGCAGTAATGACAGTGTTTTGTGGACCAACTGTAAGAGAACAAAAGGAAGACAAGATCAGTATGCAAATGAAGAATGACATGCACATCTCTTAACACTAGTTTTTCTAGAGGTACCTGCCACAGAACACCAAAAAAATGAAAAATGTGTATCCCAGTAGCACAATGGAACAATTTTTCCAACTTAGCAAGATGTTTTCCTTGCAGCTTTGAAAACTAAACTAACCAAAGCCCTCGTACAAAAATACTTACAATTTACATTAAGTTTCTGAGAAGATGTTTTTTCTTCGGGTTCAAAAGTCATATCAGCAATTGGTAACTTGGCCACACAGGTAATCACTTTCCCAGTATGTTCAGCCGTGGGGAGAAATGGATATGTCACAATTTTGGTCTCTGTATTTGTGTTGTCATCTTCAGGAAAACTCTGGGCATGAAGAATGTGTTCACCTTCCTTTAGGACAACTTCCAGGTAGGAAGAAGGATACACATCAGGAATTTTACAGACAATAGTGGCTGGTTCTCCAGCAACTAAGGATGGGCTGATCTCAATGACAGGATTACTGGTGAAAGCTAAAAGAATAAAATCAATTTCTTTAGACTAGCAGAGATGAACAGTAGGGTCAACATAAAAGCAAGATCCAGACACCAAATATTTTGAGTTTAGAGGTGCTCAGAACATGACATTCTATCAACATTATTACAAGACATATCTTTATCTGAAGACCTACAGGTTATTTATAAGCAGTTCATACACTAACAGGAATTTTATTTGTACAATTGCTGAAACATGATCACAACAGGTCTAGTAAAATTCAGCATGGCACCTAAGCACTGATACAGCTGCCAAACTGTAGGCATTCAGAGCGATCCTTACACTAGTGCTATCCTGTTTTCTGGGCTGGTAGGTTTAGACATCTGAACTACTCCCCTGCAAATATCTAAGGCTTTGATTTTTTATCCCCAAGCTCTGGGAATGCATTCAGGCAAGTGTATGCTTTGGCTTTCAAGGATTACCAAAAATAAGAATAAATAATGCTAGTACAATCTTCAGTGCAGAAACCTAAGCAGAAAAGAGTTAAGAAAGTGTCCTGAACAGACATACAAAGGAATCTTAGAAGGAAGTATATGTTGAGCTATAAGAGACTCATTATCCTAGAATTAAAAGTTAACTGGTAACCACAATGTCCAAAACAATTACTGAGTTTTCTATCAACATGTACTATTAAAAGAAAATTTTATATTTTTACTTACAGTAAATTTGAACTTTGACACTCTTCTCCTTTTTCTCTCTGCCATCACAGATGACAGTGCATAGATAAGAGTGAGAATTCACAATGCTAACTGGATTCATAGTCAGTATAGAATGTGTCCTGTAGCTGCTGACTTTTCCTCCAAGGGGGCTGTCCATCTGTGTTCTCCAGGAAAAAACTGGTGATGGGCAGCCAGTGGTATTGCATGTGAGTATGAGTGTGTCTCCAATCTGTGCCACAATTTTCTCAGCAGGTATAATTTCCATTTCAAAAGGTTTAACTACAAAAGGGAAACCACACATCAATTCAGCAGCTTTCTCAACTTTTATTTTCCTATTTCTTCTCATGTTCTACTTTATGCTTCAGTTCTTTTTGGTTGTGTGGAAGTTAAACACAATAAAATAATAAACAATAAATCTCATACTGTGGTTTATATATTCAAAATACCCTATAAACATTGCTATTTTTGTCAAAGACAATACAGGTTCAGGTGACTAACAGACAGTTTTCATGTATAAAATGGCATAAATCACATTCAAATAAACGCATTGGCACATTATAACCTTTTTTGTCAGTGGATCTGGTTCTAAAACTTTTGAGGGGAGAGGTAGCAAGTAGATGGCAAAGACAACAGCAGAAACACTTTCAACAGGACATTTAATACCAAACTTGCCAGTACTGTCAGGAATGACAGTAAAAATCAAGCATGCAGTGATCTACTGCAGTTATATCCTAGACTGTCTTTTAGCAAACTCAATAGGAAAACGACTGAGTCATTGCAGAGCATAGAAAAGCTCAAAGCTTCCTGACATTTTGACACAACCACTTAATTGTCAGTTGTATTCACTAAAATGAAAAGATAACTGGAGAAAAGAGAAATAAAGATCAAGCAGCAAAATTTAGGTCAGTTTGCACTTAACAAAGTTTAAAAAAATAAACCAAGCACCATCAACCCCCACCTTCCCCAACTTACCAGTCCTTAACACACACAAAATTACTAGCACAGCCAGGCTTGTCCTTCCCATCTCCTTTAACATTTGGAATTGTTGTTACTAGGTAAAGAAAGTAAATTCAAAAATTAACTTTCTATCTCCTGTGAAGAAGCACTGTGAGACCTTGCTGCTCTGCAACAGCTTATTACAAGAGCTCCAGCGTGCTCTTTTTATAAAGGCAGAATGGGAAATCCCAGTTCGGGGAAATCCAGAGCAGGGAGGAGCAGACCCATATGGATCGGGAGGTGTCCGCTGGCTCAGCGCCCTCTGCTGCTTTTGTGAAAGCTCAGGAAAATAAACAGTAACAACCATAAATACAGTGCCTACTGCATTTCAAAAAATCTGTTTCAGAGCTGATTCTGCAAACGACAGATAAAATGAAAGAATGTGCGCAAGTCCAAGAAATTGAATGTAACTATATCTCAGATGAAAATGTTATTCAAATTTGCTTTTATATTTTTGTTGGACTGAGTCTTCAGAACATTTCTAACAATGCTCAGCTCTGTAAATAACATTACATGACTCAGTATTTCCTTTGATAACTGTTCTACCAGTTTAAGAGGTGGTGTTACTCATGTTCCTACATATTTTTGATCCCTAAAAATGAAGAAATAAAGCAGATAACAGAAGTCTGGAGATCTGACTTAATCAGCTTGAATCAGGCTCATAGCTCATACTGTTCAAATTAACTGAATAAACTAATATTCCCAGTGCCACTTTGTAGTGGATACACAAATCCAGTTTGGAATATTTTTGAGGACAATTCTTACTGGCTAATATGGTGGTGATGTTAGGAAAAAAAATAAAATAACATTTTCAGTGTTTGATTTTCAGTTGGAAAATGCTGTGAATGCAAAGAATGGTTAAAGGTTTGGTTTTTAATTCAAGTACTTCAGTAATTCAGGTACTACAGAGGGATCCGGACAGGCTGAATAAATTTGCTGAGGCCAGTTGGATGAGGTTCAATATGGTGAAGTGTCAGGTCCTACTCTTGGCTTACAAAAACCCCATGCAGCACTACAGGCTTGGAGGAAGAGTGTCTGGAAAGCTGCCCAGTGGGAAAAAGCTGGGAGTGCTGGCCAACAGCTGCTGAACATGAGCCAGTGTGTGCCCAGGTGGCCAAGAAGGCCAGTGGCATCCTGGCCAGTGTCAGGAATGGTGTGGCCAGCAGGGCAGGGATTGTGCCCCTGCACTCGGCACTGGTGAGGCACCACCTCAGTGTTGTGAGCAGCTGTGGGCACATCACCTCAGGGGACACACTGAAATGCTGGAGAGCATCCACAGAAGGAAAATGGATCTGGTGAAGAGGCTGGAGCACAGGTCTGATGAGGGGCAGCTGAGGGAACTGGGGTTCAGCCTGGAGAAATGGAGGCTCAGGGGGAGCCCTATCACTCTCTACAGCTCCCTGCAAGGAGGCTCTGGTGAGGCGGGGTTGGTCTCTTCTCCCAGGTAACATGTGACAGGACAAGATTAAATGGTCTCAAATAACACCAGGGAAGGTTTAGATTATATATCAGGAAACATTTCTTCACTGAAAGGGTGGCAAGGCATTGTAAGAGGCTGTCCAGGGCAGTGGTAGAATTATCATCCCTGGAAGTGTTCAAAAATGTGTGGCTGTAGCAGGTGGGGAGATGATTTATTGGTGAACATGGTAGTGCAAGTTCAAGGGTTAGATTTCATCTTAGAGAGCTCTTCCAGCCTAAAGAATTCTATGATTCTATATTGGTCAATTAAAAATCACTAAATAAAACCAGCAAGAAATTAAAAATGAACATATATGTTTTTAAAATGTCTCTGGCAAATCATTTGGTATGTAATAGGTAATTTGATGCCTGTATTTTATAAACAACACAGATTCAAATATCTAGGGAGTAATAACTTACAAAAATAAAGGCTGAAGTAACAATGGTGTAAATGCTAAAGAAATGTATTTGCTGAAAAGTTGGCTCTACATCAATATGTATTTTAAGTCAGTCAAAGTTTCCATGGTTAATGACCTCATGCTAGCTTCAAAATACCATGCTCAGGTGAGAGTTGTATCAGAGGATGTAAGGGTCCTGCTGTCCTACAGGCAGCATGTCTTCTTCAGGAACTATTTTTTACGGCTTTTTACTGACTGCAGCTTCTGCCACACCTTTGCATCTCCATCAAAGGACAGCTGGACAGTACAAGCTGCCACAGAAACACACTGGGTAAAATAAGAAGTATCAACGACTTTTTTCATGCACTCATGACAAACTCATAAATATAAAAGGGATGAAAGATCATGAAAAAATAAATTTGTGATCTCAGGCAGAAAGTATGTAATAATAATAATAATAAAAAATGAAAAAACATCCCAAGACAATCCAAGAATTACTCAGAAGGCAATAAAACAGGGAAATCTGAAGCATCTAGAAATGCCTAACCAAAAGTCATTAAACTAAAATTCAATGAATTTTACAATTGATTCTACCATAATAGTTTATTTTTATTAGTTTTTAAATTATTTTTTATTATTTTTTATTAAATTTTATAATTTTTTTTGTTGGAGGAGGAGGAGAAGCTGGAGAAGGAGGTGGAGAAGGAGGAGGAAGAGGAAGAATAAAACATTCCTAAGTGTCATAAAATGCAAGCAGAGCACTGTTCTGGAAGTACTGCTATCAAATCCAAAAATCCAAAAGCTATCCAGGATAGGAAATAACACATCTACAGGATGTGATTTTACTGTAGAGAAAATGGTTTTGTTGAAGGAAAGTCTACCCTCTCACTTAAACTGCAAAGAATTACTTTTAAATGATAGTCAGAGAGAAGCAAGAAATGAAACTCTTCTGCTTGGACTGCTTAAATAATCATCAGAAGCTAAGCTGAAAGAAAAAGGGCAATGCTTCCTTGTTTCTGGGAAATCAGTTTCCACACAGAAAAAAAAAATAAACATAGGAGGCCACATCTGCATACTGGAAAAGTTTTAATCAAGTCCTTCATCTGATAACATGAAATAGGAAATAACCCTGAGCAACTGCCATTAACTTTGCTGGAGCTGGATCCTTACCAGAGGGACTAGTATACTGTCTGATCAGACAAATTCAACTCAGTTTAGGTAAGAGCAGAGTTAGTCAACAAATATTACTAAAGGAAGCAGAAATCTGCCAAAAAATTAAAAAGTTTTAAAAAACTTTCTATTTCCACAACTTCAAATGTGAGCCCTCTATGTATTTTAGAAAGAATATGTACATTATTGTTGTTCCTACTATCCCCAGTATCAAACTCAAAATAGGAAAATGGGCATCAAGTTGAGTTATTTTCAGAACTATCTGTTCTGTCTGTAAACAGAGATCATCTTACAAGTTTTAGCATTTGACCTTGAGAGTCAGATAATCAAGTGTTTTATTCAAACAGCACAGAGGAGGATGCTGGGGGTAAAAATAGAGGAAGAATCTACTTCCACAGTGGGATAAGTATTATAGGACCAACTGGAAGAAATCTTGACACATGCAGAGTGTAAAGAGGACTAGAACCAAACAAGTATTACAAGAATTTTACTAAAGGCAAAAAAGATTAAAATATTTAAGCACCAGGATGTAACTACATGTTTTTCAATACATCTAGTAATCAAAAGAGACTTCTAAGGCTTTGATGGACAAACAAAGATAAAACAATTGTGTGTTGCAAAACAGAGTTTGGAAATACTGAACACAATTTTTGGCCTGGCATAAGAAATCACGTGTTCTTCAGGAAACTAAAATTTACATCAGACTTGTTTGGAATTTAAAAAAAGAAACCACTTCAGAACTGTGCTAAGCATTTGCTTTAATTCATACTTCTGCAATCCTGTTAAATACCTACAGGATGCTTTTATTAATTTCCTCTAAGCAAAAAAGATAATAGGTTCTTGAAATCTTAATGAATTTATTTAAACCAAATGCATGTTATCCAACATTTTTATACCTCTTCCTGCATTTTTAATATATTGCCCTAATATACTGTTTCATGGAGGCTGTTAGTGGAAAACTGAAAAACTAATCTTTTGCAGAATCTGGACTCTTAAAACCTTCACCACCGGTTTTATTTATGGCCAAGGACCTATGGTGAAGAGAAATTATCTTTTTGGCAGAGGAAATTTAAGAAAAAAGAAGGTAGAAGGAAACTCATCTAATCTGATATTCTGTTTCCTGTGTCAGCAATAAAATTCTTCATGGCACTTCATTACTGTATCTGCATCTAGAGGCACGATTTGGGACTTCTGCTAAAAATACTCAGTGCTGGAATCATAACTTCTGTATAGGAGCCCAACACAGAAACCTATCACTAAAGATCTCTGTGTTCCATCAACTTGAGACGTCAGAACCTTCCTCTGGAAGGCTCGACATTCTGGAGAGAGGATGCAGCAAAGTCTTACTCAACAGTCCTACAGCCTCATATCAAAGAGATGTCACAGCAAGTCCATACTTAGGGCCCCTATTCAAACTGCAGCCCTCACACATCTCAGGAAAGATATTCTTGGGATGTGCACTGTGGGTCTGAGTAAAGAAAGCTCAGAGTTTTGGATGCTTTACAGAAGCAGCTGGGATGAAGAGCTTTCAACCCAAGCAAAGAGTGTCTGATACCTCTGCAGGATGATCATGCCTGAAGAAAAAGAACCAGAGGACTGTGCTGTAGCTCAAATGAGAACGAATCTCAGAGGGAAAACTCACATATACTGGCAAAGAAGGAATGTCCTTCAGAGACATGCAAGGTAGTACCTTTCATATGGTCATATCTTGATAAAGTAAGTGGAAGAAAACGAAACTGGAGGACAGGTATGAAGACTGCTGATTACATGGCTAATATAGCAGGAAATGATCTGCCAGCCTCAACATTTTCAGTTCTCAGCAACATCAATAGCCTGCTCTATGGGTTATACACTGTCTCCTTCCGCAGAACACCTGGATTTTTGGTTCCCAAAGCTCCCCAATACTTTGCTTCTCCTGACTCCCTCTACCTGCTTTCTCACCACCTGACAATAATACAAGCTCTGTATAGCCCCAAGAGGGGGAGGAGAGCATTACTGACTCCCTATAATTTTCATCTCCGGATGGGAAGGATGAGATCTACATGCAGATCTATTTAAAGGGTTGTGTCTGTTTCAGGAATTGTAACTTTGTACCTAACTACAAAAAGAACACCAACGCATTACCCTGTAACCCACATCACACTCACAATTGTACTCCACATCTATCTTGTCATCTATTGCAAGAAGGAAAAGAAAATGAAACATCTTAAGAAAGTTTTATCATCTGCTTCTTTTCCTTTTCTGGAATTTCTTAAATACTGCATGTAAAAATAAATGTATCTACTTCCTGCATTATCTTTCTCAGGCACCAGCTTCTCAGTTAGGACACTTCCTGTCTGGTTAGTCTGAAGGCAACCAGCATCCACAAAGGTGCCAGATAAAATAATACAAAAGTGTGATAACTTGCATAGACTACAGAATAGCTAATTTCTTATTTTCTTGTATTAAGAGGCATTGTCCACTTCACAGAAAGAACAAAAATTTAATCTAATAATAAATAAAAGCCACTAGAGAAAAAAGTCCCTACTTTTAATCTTAGTCTTTTGTTACTGGCAAAGAAACATGCTGTGGAAATTCCAGACTTAATTTCTAAAAAACTGAAAGTAAGATTTTAGTGGTGCTGGATCTAAAACCGAAACTGTTGGAGAGCCTTGAAAGTGACAGATTTTGTATTCCAAGCCAAACTTCATTAGTTTGGATAGCTGAGCTCCTATTGTCTTCATAGTGACATAGGCAAAAAGAAGTTTCCCTCCTGAAATACTATCTAATGTATAACAAGAGTCAAATTCAAATATAAGCCTTGAAGTATTCAAAATCTCTTTGGGAATTCTGAAGCAAGACTCCAGTTTCATTATAATTTTGATCTGAATATACCAAGGCATATCAAAATCATTTGTTCTCACTGGAGAAAACAACAAACAAAAAAAACTTAGACAAAACTTATTCAAAATGGACAGAGTGAAAAAACAAAGTGGGTTTTGGGTCAATATGCAGATGATAGCCAGAACCTAGGATATGGCAAGTAAAAGTCAGATGAAAATATTTAAGAAGGAATACAAGCAAGTTACGTAATTCCCCCAACATGCCACAGGAAATTTCAATACCATTAAATCTTGTTATGTACTTTATTAAGGGCAGTATTTCACATGGTCAGAAGAAGCTTATCAAGACAGTTGGGAAGAACTTTTTGACCAAACTCTTTTATTACTCACCTGCAGCAGCTCTCCAATACACTTGTATATCAGCCACTTCCCTGTTTCCCACATCCTTCCTGCTCTTCAGTCATGAGGTTCATGGATGTCTCTATGCACTAAGGAACAAAAAGGGGAATGATGAGAGCGAGATCTGTAACAGACTTGCAAGAAATACAGAACTTGGATTCTCTTAGACAGGCTACTGAAAACTGCACTGCTACTAATTGATTATCCTTCAGCTTATCTTCCAGAATATATTTTTTTATTCTCCTAGAGTGGTTCATATTCTGAAATACTGTGCTTGGCTGTGTGTTTTTGCTGCCTTGTGTCATAGAAATGTTATCTTTTTTGTCCCCCAGTGGACTGGCTCACTAACAGGTAGAAATTTTACACAGATGTCAGAAAGGAATTAAATTACTTAACTTTGCAGGATTCAAGATTCATAATTTTTAAATCTTCCTTATAGGTAGGAATTATAGGGATTGCTAATTTTATTTATTTTTTTAAATACACAGACAAAGGACATCTTTCTTTTACCTAGATTTTGTCACCTTTCCCTCTCTGGAAGTGGACGGGAAGTCCTGAAGACACTGACCTTCTAAATAAAAACAACTGGGAATGAACCAATTTTTATTTCCATCAAGTCAAAATGACAAGTGTTCATGAGAAAGCATTAAAGCATTTTGCAGCAGCAAAATACGTATGTTTGTGTGTCTGTACACATACTGATAAATCAGCTGATGCTCAAAACCAGCTGCAACTCTGTTAAGGATCTGGCACCTTGCTTTTGTCTCTTGAATGTGCTCTATCTTAAATAAAAAACATGCTGGTTTGTTACTTGGACTTTTTATCTCTTTCCTTTTTTTCCCCCCTACACAGTTAGGTATCATCTTAACTGCTTTGTTTGTTAACACTTCTACAAAAGGAATATGCCAAAGTAGGAGTGGCTAAGTGATAAAAACCATAAGTAGCTGAATTTTTCTCAACAGGCAAAGGTAAGAAAGATGTGAGTTACTGGAATTTATTTCCCCTTCCCAGACAATTACTTGGCTAGGCATCAAAGCCCCTGCCCTTGTAGTCTGATATAGACAACTGAGCAAGAATGACTTTCATGGTTCTGTCACCTTTTATCACAGACCATGTTACTGTCTAGTGATAAGAGAGTTAACTTGAGAAATGTGTCACATGTTTGAAATTGCTCTCAGGCAGGATAAAAGTCTGTGCTGAATTAGTATGAGAAATACCTGACTTCCAACATTTCGATACTTCTCAGCCAAGGAACTCTCCTGAAATTTCCCAGTAATTGTTTGTGAATATCAAATCATAAGTAACAGATTGTTTAATGATCCTCTTGGTTGGATAAATTTTGCCTTGAGTTAATTTCTTACTATAGTTAGCTCCACACCATGAGGAACGATATTGGCAGCTCTCATTCAACAGCTCAGCTCAGCTCCAGGCAAACCTACGTGGTTCACTTGCAGCTGAATGAAACCACTGCTAAGGGAGATGACCATGAACCTACTGTCAGGGTTTTCACTTGGAAGCTGGGACATCCTAATGGGAAACAATTCTGTGCAACCCACAGTTGCCAACAGATAAAGAAGACAGAAATGTTTTAAGAGCAGTGTTGTTTCAAAGCAATGTTTTAAAAGCAGATCCTTTTGTGGATCAAGGATCAACCAGTTAAGTTGTCATAGGCTCATGAGCTCGAGATTAAACTTACCTCTGTTGCACCTTTCAGTACCCAGGATATCAGTAGCATGGTGACTTGGATCTGCAAGACCATCAGGATCCAGGCACAGGAAATTTCCAGAGATGCATGAGGGTGAATTCATTACGATTTTAAGCAAATCATCTTACACTGAGTTTCCCAGATTATTTTAATGAATGTAATACAAATATTTCACACTAAAAAGAAATACACTCCAGGAATTCTGTATCACTGATTTAAAGTGTTTGATACAAACCCATCAGCCTATAGGTGATTTATTTTTATATTTTATTACACTGACTCATCTGCTGTGGCACCAAGATCCAGTTGCTGATTTTGCTTTTCTTGCACTCTCAGGTGTCTTGTGCCATGACTATTGAATTTTTGTGGCATGAAGAGATTTTCATTCTATCTCTAAGGTCAGCATATGGATCCTGCTGTAGCTCATGGTTTCACAAAATGTGCTGTTACATAGCAAATAGAGTGTATCAACAATTTAGGATTTCAGACAATTTAAGAAAAATTGTTTCCCTTTATCCTGCACATTGTATTTATTAATAGGAATATTTATTTTAAATTTATTTTTCTAATATATTAATTGGAAAATTAATAAATAAAATTTTATTTAACGATTACTACAATATTTGCACATTTAATATAAAGGAGGATAAATTTTCAGGTCAAGTCTATAGCACAGAATGATTACAAGAATGAAGAGAAATTTATCACAAGATAGAAAAGTAAGCAGAGCATATGTTCAAAACTCCGTAACTACCCAGGAGGAAAGCAATTATTAAATTAATCTGCACTATTTAATAGTTCCTACTAGCTCACCATATTCCTTTTTTAATAAAAGAAACAACTGCTTTCTAATTTTTTGAAAGGACTGTACAGCTGATAAACGCTACTAATTTAGACTAAAGCTGCTGATGGTTATAAAGGTGAATAAATGAGGAGATGACAATCCTGCACAACATTCCTTGTGAAGTCAGTTCTGGTTTTGTGAATCACTTGTAAACTTCCCTTGATCTTTTATTTTCTTACTCTTCCTAATGAAATCTAATGTTTCAATGAATGCATATTATGGCACTAAGCTGTTATCATAAGGATTTCTATAATGTGCCATTTAAGACTCAGCTTATCCTTCCAAGGCTGTTTTAGACAAAAAATTAAAGCAAAAACTCAGACAACCACGTTAGTGTATTGACTGGCAAAAACAGTTACCTAAGGGACTTGAGTGTGAATAGCACTTTTCTGGCAAACCACTGTGAATAACTGGAAATCCTGTCAGGATCTAATTAGAAGAAATAGGACATAAAACCAAGTAAGAAGTTGTCTGTGACTTCTTGGTAATCTCATGACTACAGAGTGACATCAGTTGCAACAATTTCATTGTAACTCCTTAAAGTCACTGAGGGTTAAACACAGTGCAAGCCTAACTTATATGTGATCGGAACTTCAGTTTCACCTTGGCTGCAATTGCTGGCTGTGTCTCAAAAGCAAGACCTCTCTCTACATTATTCAGAGAGCTCTCTGGAGCTCATGGAATGTCAAGAGTCTGCAGGGAAAGTGAGTGCAGCCTGGATTGCCACGTCTGGCTTTACAAAACACAGAAGTGTTCAGTAACAGTGAGAGCAGCTTGATGCTTCCTGTATGAGCATGCTGGAACTACCCAGGAGCCCAAAGCAGTTTTAAAATCTTGCTGTTAAAGAGAAATGAAATCTGCCATTCCTGCCAATGTAACAGTGCTTTACATAAATTTCGCAGGTTCTTCCCTGAGAAACTTACTACTCAAGGTATGCATGAATATTAGACTCTGCCACAAGTTTATTTGTAAAATTTCCAGGGTCCACATATTGAGAGCTATTTGAAAGAGTGTTAAAACAATTGCTTTTAAATATGATAAGTTCTTCCTATGCTAAAACTTAAAATCTTTCTTGAAAAACTAGGAATCACTTACCATTGCTGCACAAAACACAATAAATAATGCAAATAGATAAAAGAACAAAAAACAGAAGAAATGGAAAACAGGAAGTAGGTATTAAGGAAAATTCTGAAAACATTATTAAATAGTCTTGCTTCAGTATCTCATGTATTTCAGGAAAACGTTTTTCTTATGAAGTAGCTCAAATGGAAGGACAAATGGTGCTAGCACATATAAGATAAAAAATATTGTAAAGCATATTCCTATTATCTTATTATTATTTCCACATATTACAAAATACATTAATGTTTTGCATTGGAGGTTACACTTTTTAATTTCTCTTGCCAAAAGGAAACTTTTTCATAATTAAGTGCTGCTGCTGTTTCTCCCTTACATTTAGAACTATCTGCTTATTCTCTTTTCCAGTATATATTAAAAGAAGCACACTTGTGTACACTTGTGTACACCAAAGCATTTGACAGAAAGGCTTGATTTTGCAAGAGAAAGAAGGTTTTTCTAGTCAATTATTCCTCTAAACCTTGGTAAGAGTAATGGAAAGTAGGCTAGAAGCTGGCTAGTACCTGAGATTTCATTCCCATTTCCCCATTTCCAGTCTTTGGGAACTGAAATCCTGTTTGGATGTGCTCATCAGTCTAGTTCTTACAAAGGAGACAGAGATGGACAGAATATACCTACAGTGGATCAGTCAGAATTTTTTCAAGTCAGAATCCCACCCCTGACACAGGCCAAAAGCAGATTAAAAGATAAAATCTTGAGAATGGTGGAAGCACAAGGGATACAGTTGCTTACACAGGGACTCAGAAACAAATGGTCACTGCATTGAGTCTGTATATTCGAGACCATAATTCAATACAAGAAAAATCTATGAACAAATGAAATTTGAAAAATATCTAAGAGATTTAGAAATACGACTTTACAGACATATTTCTAAAGCTTGCAGCCTTTTAAAACTTATCCTAAACAGCACAGAAAGACAGAAATTAATATATCAACTAACACTATTCCAGTTAGAACTAGAAATCACCTGCTCTGTTCTGCCACTCTAAAACCAGTTCTGCTGCTTTACTCTCTCTCCTCTTGCACTACTACTGCAAAACATTTTTCTCCTGCAACTTCAAAATAAGCTCTGTCATTTCTGAACGCCACTGAATTTTATCAACTGAGCTCTTCTTAGCATCCCAGCTTTGCATAGAGCCTCTGCCAAAGTTTTGAATTGTCCCACAGCTGTTGCTGCCTGCCAGCGCATTGCACCCAGGCCATATCAGTGCTGCTGCCTCTGTTTGGCTGTGTCACCATCTGCTGACTTTGCAGTAAAAGTGTCACAGAGCTGCCTGTTGGCACCCACCTGTAAATGTAGGATTTTCCTAAATTAATCATGTCACCTTCTTACTTAGGTTTGCACTCTGGCCTAGTCTACAGCTCAATGGACTCAAACAGAGAATCTTCAAGATACACTGTTAGACTTTGCATTGTTCTCTTCATCTGTGTAAATGATTTTTTAACCCTGAAAGCACCACATTTGGAATGACTGAAAGGCCCAGGAGCTGCTTTCCTTACTTCTTTGCAATACGGATTGGTGTAACTGAAATAATGAGGAACATCAGAATTCAGAGAGCTCCCGCTATGCTGGGCCACTCAGCATAAGCATGCATGGATGCAGGCTCAAGCATGAAGCATGGATACAGAAGAAGGTTGTCTTTGCCACAGCACAAAAATTTAAAAATTTTATCATAGGAATACACATCTTTACTTGAAGAGTGCAAGTTGGCTTTGCAAAACAGATTGAAAATCATGTCAAAATTGATCTCAAAATGCAAAGATGTTTCAAATTAAATATATGAAATAGTAAATCTCTAATGCTTATAATCAAAACCACTTTTCTTTCTTTGGTGTTTCTTTCCACTCTCCTCTTGGGAGAAAGTTGGCATTTAGCATTATAATAGCATCTCTTATCTCTCTTTAAACATTTCTCAATTTTAGCACAGAGGCCTCCACCTTCTCCCAATACACAATAGACGAAACCTTTCTAAGGCTTCAGCCTTTTTCAAAATCCCAAAGTCACACACAGGATGAAGAAAGAAACAGGATGTTCAAGTAAATTATACATAAATAGGAAGAAGGTTGTTTATGAAATGGCAACCAGAGTCCTGACACATACAATATTCTCACTGTTTTTTCCTTTGCCATAAGTTTTCTGACCCTTCTGGCTGTTTGTTTTGTTTTGGTTTTCTCTGGCTGATTTATTCATCAGCTTTTTCTATCACTATGGCAAAGGCAAATATCCCCTGGAAGGAAGACATTTTCCCTCCTCCAAGCTTCCTCTGGGACACAGAAGAAAGAACATTGATTTATCATCCTGCCAAAGTTGGCCACCTGGACAGAGACACCCATCATTCTCAGAACAGAAGTGCAAAACTGGAGTGTGCTCTGGCAAAATCCGCCTGAGGAACAGATCATTTCCCACATTTGCCTTTACTTAGGTCCAATGTCTAACTTACAGCAATAGTCAACATCAGCGGCTTCAGCAGAAGATGAAGACTGCTCGTAACCAGCAAAGTTCATTGTGCAATCCTTTAAATAATTTTCTTATTTGCTGAGATTATGTCTCCTTATTTGAGGTATCACTTCTTTCTTTAGCTTGTCTTACTTTCCTCCAATTATTATTCCATCAACAGTGAAAAACCACAAAATTGTTTTAAAAGTCATAATCCATTCAGAATGAACAATGCACTGGAAAATACTGGTGCATATAAATTTGTCTAATTTGAACTTTTTATCTCTGAAGACAGGAAGAAACTTCCCGAAAGTTCCCCACCCACAAATTATCATATAATCAGACAGTATCAGTATCAGAAATCATACTTAAATCAAGGAAATACAAAACATTGACTGGAAATGAGAGGAATTCCGACTTATTAAATCACAGTTCATGCTAATCTTCAGATTAAAAACTTAATCTTCCTCGTTTCATCTATGCTGTGATATTTATAACATTCAAGCTGCCTTTACATTTGATCTTTAATTGAAATAAGCTAAAGAAAGGTAGATTAAAAGATATTTTTTTTAAAAAGGAATTTAAGGTTAATTTGGCAATTTATGGATGCACCGCAGATTACTCCTGAAAATGTCTTTTGCACGCTACCTTTATTCAAGGTACATAAACACAAATTTGTTTCCTGGTGCCACAAAAATGCTATATCTGCATCTATTTTGCCAGGATTAAGACTCATTTTAACAATGAATTTGTTAGTCCCATTTTCTACACAACAGGGAATTTATAGCTCAAATCATCTTAGGTGTATTTAAATCTCAGTTAATTTAAAAATGCTTTTCTCAATTTGCAGGTGAATGCCAATATCACCAAGTTGTTTGCACGCATGCAAGTGGAGGCCAGGGACTACTCCTTCTAATGGAAACTCATTTGACTTGTCTAATAAGCTCAAAGGAAATGGAAAACACTGTGAATGAACTACACAGGAAAGTTTAAGACTTATCTGTAGAAGCAAAAGGAGAGAAAATGCTTCAGTATTCCAAGTTCTGTCGGAATCCTTCTAGACAACTCAAATGTTGAACCAATGTATCTATATCCTGAATTACATCAATCTTCAAAAGTACTGTATTCTCTACAGGGCACAACAAAATCCATATACGAGCAATTAGGGAAGTAATTTTTAATTTTAGTTCTCTTTAAAACATGGTTGAAAAACATAAATTGAAAACAAATAAACACCTTGATGTAACTGTCATGTGTGTTCTCCAATGGAACACAGACTTCATCTCCCTGATGCAGGCACCCAGTTGCTTTAAATATCCTGGGTTTTTTCCTTGCATAAAATATTATATTTCTTATAATATTATTATAGTTGGGGTCTTTTAGTTTATATTCATATACATGTGTATATATATATATATATTTCTATCAGCATTGTCATGTAGAAATGCATAATAGATAATAATAATAATATAATAATAGTTATTATTATTATTATTATTATTATTATTATTATTATTATTATTATTATTATTATTATTATTATTATTATTATTTAGGGAGAAAAATTAAGGCAGTTGAGAGGCATTAAAATTTTTTATTTGCTTCTCTATGGAGAAATGTGTGACCAGAATGATTTGGCCATACAAATGTCCATGAGTCTTTCTTAATAAGGGCCCTGTAAATTGTGCCACCAAACAGGTGGCAATTGTAAGTTCTTTATTTGCAGTAACTTCAGGAAATTATTGGCAAGGATTAGCACTAGCCATTGAATTTTGATTCTTTTGCTCCAATTCAAAGTGCCTTGTCTTCCTTTGGAAGGACTTCAAAATTATGAATGACTGCCGAGAAAAGCAGCCTTTGCTAGGAAGAAACAATACAATGCAATAGGTCAGTGGAAGTTTCCCTCTAAACTTTTTTTCATGCAGCCTTTTAGGGAGCAAAGGGAGGGAGAGCCTTCCATTAAAAATAATAAACCCCAACTATGTTACAGAAACACAAGCATTCACACAATTATGTTAAAGAGCATTAGGTGCCTCTGAAGTTTCCATCCTGAAATAGTTTCCTGTTTTTCAAAACTTCAGCTACTGATGCTAAATGCTAATAGATTTTCTTTAATGCAGCTCATCTCATTACAGCCCCTACGTCCTGTTTGTAAATCTGCCACTGAAATTAAGCTTTCATCCAGCTGTGAAGTCTGTCCAAACCGACCACTGTTACATGCCACTAGAACCTGATGTGAACTTTCTTGAGTTAAGAACTCGTCTTCTCTTTTTCACTGGGGGATACCTCATGTTTCTGAGATCCTACAGGAATAATTAAAAGCCTTAAAAATACACACAAAAAAGGGAAAACTGAACCACTGAACTAAACTCATCATCCAGTCCTTGAAGAATTTTTTTCATACAGCTATAGGGTTAGTTATAGACTTTAAAAACACTCATTGAAACCATAAAGATACATTTACAGAAACACATCTTCACAGGATAAAAGCAATTAGTCACGGATCAAATACTGTTAATGAAATGGAGGAGCTTTGTACTTCCAAACTTGTTCTAGGGAAGATGACTATTGATCAAAACACTTTCTTAGAAACTCCCACATCAATAGCTATATGTAGAAACAAAAAAAAATTACATAGTCAAATCTGTATTGACATCATTTGACTAAACAAAATTCATCTCAGGGTCCCTTCCAAGGCATATCTCTGTTCTAGCCCATTTTCTCTCTTTGTTTAAAAGAGACTGAGTCAGGCTTGTAAGAAACCTGGAAAAGAGATGTCTAGAAAGTACTGCCCTTCCAGGTTATGCCAAAGATCTTGGAAGACTTTAAAATGATCTCAGATTTTTTTTTCTTGTAAAATATGAATTCTCTGAATAAAGATGTAAAATAAGATTTTCTCTAGAATCTCTTAATTTGCTTACTATATTATTTTTTCCTGACATCTCAAGCAATAGTTTTCGAAGTCAGGGTTGCAACAGCATGAAAGCCACTTAGACCTGCACTCCTGCATTACTGCACTGATTTTCAGATTTTCAGACTTCCATAAAACCTCTATGCTTCCAAAACACAAAAACCCCAACCAACCAACCAACCAAACCAAAAACAAAAAAAAAACCCAAACCAAACCAAACCAAAAAAAAAAAAAAAAAAAAGGTGCCTCACCAGTCCTTACTCATTATCTCTACAGTTCATGAGATAAAGCATATTGATGGGAATGAATTACTGTATCTTTCCTACAAAGGCTTTTTTGGCTTTGAGATATCCTCTGGCAATTTAGATTATTTTGAAATTGTCACCCCTATTTAACTCCACCTGATTGCATGAATTTTCCATACTACCAACATCCTTAAAAATCACTACAGAAGGATGTCCTAGATAAAATCTGAAAGTACTCAACATCCCTTTTGATATTTAAAATTTTTTTTCAATCTGTTAAGCTTTGAATCTTGATCATTTTCTACACATATTAATGCCTGTGTACATCCGTATTTTACAAATACAGCAGAAAATGTGTTTTACAATTCTTGGTCATTCAACCATTTAGATTTTAAAACTACATCACCAGTATTTTAGCAAACTTTGTAGAAAGCAGACTGGTCATAGCAAAGGCCCCAGTAGATGTCATGGTATAAATGCTAATCTTACAAAGTAATTTTTAATATCTTGCATCCCAAAACATACAGCTGTTCACATTCCTTATTTTAAAATGTTCCTTAAAACACTCACAACTCTGTGAATTTTTACTGGTTTAATCTTTTTTTATCAAAAACTTCAGTTATTTCCAAATGGAGGTATTATCCAAGTATGGTGCATGGCCAGACCAAACACAAACTCCATCAATCCTTCAGAGCAAGCAAACCTGTCTCAGCTTTTTCTTGCATGTGTCCAGAGTAGTCCTAAGTGCACCTGCATTGTAGGTCAACAGCACAGCAGGTCTGCTGGGGCTGCAGTCCCACAGTCTCTGTCAGTATGACACACTAGGAAGGAACTTCTGCAATGAGACATTTTATTTAAAATTGCTATTAAGATTGCAAATCCACATACCAGAAAATGGGAAATAAGATAACTGAAGTTTGTATGTTTCTATGTTCCCACATACATTTTTTTCCCCCAGGAAGCATTCCATTTCTGTACTAGAAGAGATAAATAGATTGTGGTACCTGGTGAGGGGTTGGACTATAAAGACTCTTTGTACCTGCACTTTGTCTCATTTAGCCTTAATTAAAGTTACTGAACACTGTCATTTGTTCTATTTAGAGTAGCAAGGAATGTTCATTACTTTGAAAATTTAGTTCTTTAACTTAGTTAATCAAAGTTAATAGAGTTGAGGTGCTCCGGAGAAGCAGGTAGAAAACATCAATAAATTAATCAGTGGCAGTTTCTTTCACGTTTTGGTGATCTACATCAAGTATGTTGGCCTAGGTACAATATAAACACATGTGTTCAATTCAGTACATCTATTATCTTCTGAATAAGCTCCAAGGGAGGAGAAGGTTTTTAAATCCTGTTACTAATAGGAATTGCTGTAATATCCTCATGATTATGAGGAAATGCTTTGAGATTACAGACTAAAAAAAAAGAAGACATAATAACAGAGCCACAGAAAAAACAGCTTTAGGCCATATCCAGCTTCCAAATATTTTTTACATGAAAAGTAACACCCATTTTGTCCCATCCACATTTCCTTCATCCACAACCACTTCTACAAGGAAAGAACATCAAGCAAGACGCAGATTCTCAGCAATTTCCCTTGACAGAAGTTCCCATGTTTTGCTATACTTAGTGATTCTGAATTCCAGACAGCTCAAGGGAAATGACACCCCCGAGCAGAGACTGCGATTTTAGTCCCTGGAACACCACACCTGTAGAGTTCTTTGGTTACATGAGAAAAGAACTTGTTTTTTAGAAATGGGCCTGATAAAGAACTGTTCTGTGGCAAGCCATCTTATAAAACACAATAAATCCGAGCTCAGTGAAGTTTGGATGAGGAGGGCCTCAAAAATAACAGCCCAGCACCTATGGAGAACCCAGGTGCCTGAACCCAAGCAGCCAGCAGTGCCTGCTGTGAGACGCTCCACAGCACAAGTTTCTTTGGGCTCCTACTAGAAAATCTTACAGTTAACCATTAAAAATCCAGCCAGAGAGCTCATCAAGCAAAGAACACCAATCAGACTATGGAGAGAAAAATCTTGGGCAGAATTTAGATTCAGTAGTGATTCCTAACTGTGAGGGATTTTGTGTGATGTAACACCTGTAGTATGGAGTTACAAAAGGGAAGAAGTACTGAAATTTGGCCTGTTTAGTATCAGATAAGCTAATATCTTTTACCATTAAAAGATTACAATAAACACACAAAAATATATGCTCTGGAGGTATTAAAAGAGAATATTCAAAGGTTAGATTTCACCTTGGAGGTATTTTCCAACCTTAATGACTCTCTGGGTACTATTATCTCCTTTTTCAAACTCGGTTGGGGTATGCTATGAGGCTAAACTTCAGACTCTCATGTTAGACTCTTCTGCTGCAACTAGCTGTGGTACCAATCACTGCCAGTTAGACATCCCATGAACAACAAGCTATGCTATACAATGACAAAAATAACAGCCTGCCTTTTAACATGTTTACAATATACACAGTTTTATGTGCAATAATTTCCTTTTGCTCTTCTTTTGGCACTCTGCAGTTGTGCAAATGCCTTCCAAGTATGGCAGTGGAAGTCACAGTATAAATATCTAATGAGCACAAATACGTAAAACCCCTGTATCTTACAAGCAGATAGCTACAAAGAGAAATGCACCCTTGGGAAGCTCCCTCTCTGCCAAGAACTTCTGTAATACTGCAATGGCAAATGCCCCAAGTTAGTTTGATGAGGCCAAAACTGAGGAAGCACAGCTGTGCAAAGCACTGAAACAATTTACATGCTACTGTTTGTAAGGTATTTACACAATGCTCTCATAAGTATACAGATCTCCAGATAAACAAAATTGGTCTCAGACTCAAAGGAACTTAAAATATTTCCTCCTTCACTATCACATGTCTATACTTCCTTCTTGATTATTACGGGCCCAGCATCCTCTGGTTCTGTGCAACTGCTGGGGACGTTTGTCCAGGCAAACAACAACCTAGAACGATGAGGAGAATCTGCTGAATAAGGCAACTTGCTCTGACACTCTGTCTTTACAAATATGTAAAATACGAAACACTGGTTACCCTCCCATGGTAGAATAATTCAAAGTGCTAGCATTTAAAGTCACAGCAGGTATATAAAACTTCTGAAGCTTTCTTGCAGTATCATCTTTTAAGTACCTGTTCTCTCCTCTTTCAATTTCTTTTTAGTTACCAGTAAATTAAAAGTTATTCTGAAATTCTTCTTTCTGGTAATTAGTTTTTCATCTTATTTTCAGAGTTCAGTTTTACTATCTTTCTTCTTAATTATGAAATCACCTGCACCTTTATACACTAATTTCAGCACACCCAATTTTCCTTTGCATATTTATTTTCTCTTCCCAGTTAATCAGAGGTTAACTTCAAAACTGCTTCTATTTTCTTTAAAGACTCTCTTCTACACTGACAGGTCTCAGATTTCCTATCACCATAATTGGTAATGGGACTTTTTCCAGTCCTCTCAAAATCACATGCTGAATGTTCTCATTTCCTTTCCAAAAGGCATTTCTTACTTTGAATTGCAGCCAATCTCTTAGCTGAACACCTTTCTTATGCCTTTGCACACATTTCCTCACCAGCACCTGGAAAAAGTTAGCAAGATCACTCAGATGACCAGATTTTCACAAGCTATGGTTCCAGACTCTACTGACTGTAGCCTGCAGTTTAGGTTCCCTGACAGTTAAAACTATCACAACTGTAAAAGATGTAAATTACGTATGTAATATGTAAATTCTCAAACTCCTTGCTCCAAATACTTCCCAAATCTAGCCCTATATTATTTCTTAGTATTGTGTGCTCACACTATTGTTCTTTTCTCACCTAGTTCCTGCTCAGTCAGTCAGTTACTTCTTTGTACAAAATCAGTACAATTAATAAAGATTTCCTACTATTCTTTCTTTTGGAAAGAATCTGTTGGAATGCCCCCACCTACTGAGAAACATGGAAAAAAATTTCTGAGATATCGAAACTAAAACCTACTCCAGGAGACTAAAGAAAAAAGAAAAAAAAAATGATAAAACACACTATTTGTAAAATGAAACAAAACAAGATAGGATTAAAAATTCTTGATACTAATTTCAGTGTAGGCTCTTAGCACACTGCAGAATCTCAAAACCGAAAGCAAAATTAAATGCCACTTTACAGGTACTTATTTCTGATTATTAGTTGTGTAAAATACTGAAGTATATACATAACATGAGTAGAGGGTATTAGTTTCAGTTAACTGTGTAATGGAAGCCTCATATATGCTTAAATATTTTGCTATAAGAATCCTTACTGCTATTAAATAAGAATTGTAACTGGAGGTATAAAAATGCAATAAACTATTCCTTTAGTTGGCAGAGCATTCAGCAATGAACTCAGAGGCTCACAGACTTTGTGTAAAAAATCTCCAGCAAACTTTTACTACAGCAATCACATCTTAAGAGCTCTGAACATGTTTTGTACATATGTACTAGAGCAGACACTGTTTAATGAGGGTTTGAAATCTGTGGAAATACCCTTGTAAAAGAGAGGAAATGGAAATCCCCTTTGCATCCATTATCACTTCAAAATATTTTATATAATATTAATACCATAGTCATGGTGGAGTTCAATGTTTAGGAATACGGAAAAATCTTCTTGCATTCTGGATATTTTGTGAGGATCTGTAGGGGCCCTTATGGTTCCAGAACTTCCTGCTTGTAACTATTCCCACTCAGCAAAATAGTAATCTGTGTTAGATATTGGTCCCTTCTTTAACTTTTATGTTGCAAGAACTCTTGTATTTCACAAGACTAGACTAGAACTGAAATAAAAAGAAAAGGAATGTACTTGGTCAAATTAACTCCTGCTTCAAGCAGATGCTGCAGACAGACCAGGCACAGGGAGGCGAGGCTCCTTCCTCTGGCTTCTTACACTGGTTATGAACGTTTTCATCCTTTCCTTTAGTCCTCACCTGTGCTGGAGCAAGTTGCTTTTAGACATTCCTGCTGATAATAAAAATACTGCAGCTTAGAACTTCAGTACTGGTCAAACCTTACACTCAGGGAGAAAATAGAGAGAAGAAAAGCAAAAAGAAGAGTGAGAGGCAAGCAGGAATCTCTGTCCTTCCCCCACACCATGGGTCCAGAAGGAAGGAAGGCTGCTGCTCCCAGAAAGGTGGCTCATAAGTGAGGAACTTTGGGCAAGCTGCATTTAGTCCTTGGGCAGGCAGCCTGGGGATACCCTGTACCTGAATTAGGGCAACTAACTTACTGAGTCAGCACTGGAAATTTGTCATGTAATTTGCAATGGAATAAGGAAGCATATATTTACAGATAGAAATAAACATAACATGTTTGGCACCTTCCAAGGACGTTAAAGAAATTCATTTACAATAAACTATTTTTATGGCAGAAGAGTGATTTTCAGTATCCATAATAATTATCTGAAATTCTGATCTGCTCTTCTAATCAGTATGTTGTAAAATGCCATGTCAATGAAGAGCCTATTCAACATCCTACTGGAATGTTGTATATTTCTAATACACTCCTGGCATTTCCAAGAAATTATCTTCATTGTAATAAATACCTGTTGGTTTATTCAGAGCAATTAACAACTTCAAGAAATGTTAATGTTTTCATGTACTGTCTGTGTCTTCTGCTAGAAGACGCACAAGGCTCTAGGCGTATTTCATAGACCCTGCTTGGACTTCCTGTGAACAGTCACCAGCCAAAATTTAACTATCCTAGTACTTCTAGTATTTTATAATCATATGGCCCATAAAATACACTGCTTTGATGAACCATCTTGTGAATAAATTCACACAAGAACAGTGAAGTAATATAAGGAGTTTCCATGTGTGATGAGCAGCTTAAAAATATTAATGTTTAGAACTTTTTTTTAAACATATTCAGAGATTCAAAGCACATTAAATTTATCAACTCATGCTATCTTCAGTTCACCTGTAACACTAAATCCACAAACAGTCATGCTGGATTTCTTGCTGAGTGTGGCTATTTTATGGCTGTTGCTGCAATCCAAAATTAGTATTTTATTTAGTATCAGCACTTTCTTGAAAACAAATACAAAGTTGACAGTTATTTTTAAGAATGTGCTGCATCACACATTTAGAAAACACAAATAATACCAGCAAACATGAAGGAGATGTACCTTATGGAGTGTCACAGGAAACAGAAATCTCACAGAACAAAAAGATCTTCCTATCACCAATAACTAGAATTTGAACTGCTATTGTTTATTTAAAACATAGGGAAAACTCTGCTTCCTGTCACTATACATGTATTTTTGCTCCATATACAACATGACCCTTGACTTATAATAGACATTAGAGAACTCCTTGGCTTCTATTCAGTTCAGCCACTACACACTGAACCTGCAGAAGGTTCAGCCAACATCCACACTACTTTAAAAGGATTTGACACATCATCAAAAAGACCAAAATATGAGTTTCCTTGAATTCTAGGAGGAAAGCACTTGAATGGCAAAAAGAAAAAAAAGAAAACCACAGAAATGCTGCCAGGTCAGACAGTCCTGCTTCTTGTTGCTGAAACAGCACAAAGCAAAATTCCCAGCTGTACAAGTACTATATCAGCTCTCCTATATTTCTTAGGTATTTAGAATGCTGAAGCCTGAAGTCAGTTCTCCAAAGTCCAGAACCAAGTGGCAAACTGCATAGTACAGTCCCCACTAAGGAAAAAATGTGTGATTCCCAAATAAATTAATAAAAGATATTAAAAAACTAAGGCCGGTTTTTAATAAAGCAGCAGGAATCTATGGTTAACTAAGGACAAGGCTCATGATCTGCCATGTCTGAGTACAAGCTGGAGGAATGGTAGCACTGATGGATGGTGCTCCCCTTCCTGGGTAATCTACAGCATCTCTGTATTCCATGTCAATGGGCACAGCAGCAAGTAATTGTTGTCTCTAAAGGTGTTAACAGGAACGAGAGTTTTTCACATGTTGCTGATAGAAGGGAAAGACTTAGTGATTGGTTATAATTTTCTCTGAATTTTATTCCTAAATCCCACCTCTTCACCATTTTGGTGATGGAGGCCCTTTACATTCTCCATCTCTCGGGAAGCGTAATTTTTTCCCATTTAAACTTCAAGTATGTCTTTCTAGTATACTGATACTAAGTACAGGAGTTAAAAAGGACTCTGGAATCACCAAATACACAATAAAGTAGGATTTGGCAAATTCTGTGTATCTTAAAAAGGGAGAAAGATGTAAAAAAACCCCAACTGCTGTGAAATAAATTTCTTTGATTTCTTACTTTTAAACAGATTGCCAAGTTAAAAGTAACTGACTTTTTGGTATTTGCTAACCTAAAGGATATTTGTTTTGCTACCACTGATTGCTCTAATAGCCTTCTACTAGGTTCTCCAAATTTGCAATCCCACTTCACAAATTAATGTGTACCTACCTCTTCACACAACTTCTACAAACTTTTGAACTTCCTCCACTGTGCCTTCTGTCCACAGATGATTCCTTCTCTTCCAGCCTCTCCTGAAGCTTCTTCCATAAACTTCCTGTTTTCTTGACAGTGTTGACTATGTCCGTTATCTCATTTTCACTTCCAAGGAGATGTCTTGGTCTCCCATTCCTTCCGATCCCATTTTCTCCTCTTTGTTCCGACTTCTTTGCTCTGTTTGTTTTCCTGCTTGTTCCTTAACACTGTCCTTGTAGGCCTGCTGTTCTATGAATTTGCTTCAATGACCTTTATATGCTCTCTTGCAAATGTGTGATCATTAAAATTCTGTAGCTATATTAAGCTTTTAAAGTCATCTTGCTCATCCTATTTTTTTCAGGATTTGCAGAAGTTCTGCAAGTGTCTTCCTAGCAACTACTAACCTTGAAGCTTTCCTAGCATTTCCAAATTATTTACATGCTCATCTATACCTCTTCCTGTCACATTAATGATATACTGAATTCTGAAGGAACAATATGGTATTTTTTGTTACCTTCTGCCATGATAAAATCCTACTAAATCAGTTATTTTTTGCATTTCTTTCATGACAGATGCACCTTCGTGTACATTTTACAGCAATACCTCACCTCTAAGACAACAACTATTGAACTCCTCTAAAAAACAGGAGTCTTTCTTTAGCAAAAGACCTTGGTTCAAATATGGAATACTGCAATGCAGACCCCTTCACTGCATAAGCAAAAGATAAAAATGAAAAAGCCTAGAGGCTGGCTTCACTACAGATGTTTCTCTAATGGGGTTCTATTTACTTTCAAATGTTGAGACTTTAAAGTAATCATAAATTAAGACCTCCCCAGACTTCCAAAGCTCCCAGATGATTTTATTTTTTTTTTGTGTGTTTTAACAACTTTGACATTGTCCTAAGCAATTCTTAAGCTTAAACTGCCTACTTGTGCAGAATTCCAAAGCTTCCAGATGTTTTTGTTTATTTGTTTTGTGTTTTAATAACTTTGGCATTTTTCTAAGGAGTTCTTAAGCTTAAGCTGCCTACTTGTGCTCTTAAATAGTAATTACTGGTTAGGTAAAGGTTTTGGTTTGCCTTGCAATTTTAATAAAAGCTATATTAATATATTCTTGTCTGACTTTCAAATGGATGAATTACATATATTTGTTACCTAAAAACAGTAAAAAGCAGAGATTATAGAAACTGACATATCATAGCAAAAATATATGTATATAAAGACAACTTAATGAGTTCTTACCATAACTGTCCCAGATATCTGCTTGAATGAAAGGTATACTTTGGTAGTGTAGGTCCATTTACCTCTATCCTTAAAGTCATTAAAGGAAGGTTTAATGAGTGCTTCAGGGTGGATTATTTTTCCCCACTAGGTTGCTGGACCCAATCAGATGAGTGCATTGATTTCCTGTAATTGCACATATGTGGTACATAGCTTATCTACTTCCATAAATAATAATGTATATAAACAGAAATATCTGAGCATATGTTTAAAAATCACAAATATGTTTAAGTTATGTTAAGGCAATGATGAAGAAACTATTTCTCACAGCTTTATCTGTGTAGGCAATCTTACAGCCATTTTACATCTGCTTTATTTTCCATGTTTATATGCTTAAGTCTGGTTGTGTTATAAAACCCAAACGGTAACTAATTGTATCAGCCTGTTCTCTCCCTAATTCCACTTCAAAATTTCTGACCCTGTTTTTGCTGATAGCTACTGAATTCTAGAGGCTTTTTAGACCAGATAACCCTCACAACTTCACCCTGTTCACCAGCAGGACGTGGTCCTTTTGGACCATAGTGCCATCTAGCTTCTCTTTTCCTGACCTCAGTAATTCCATGTGTGGAACACAGCTGAATGATGTAGCAGAAGAAGGGCCAGGGAACAATCATTTATAGAACTATCAAGTCAGCTGACTATTTATCTAGACATGCAGCTGAATTAGGGGAACCTGACAATAAACTCTTCTTTGATAATCCAAATGTGAGACAAAAGAATCTATTTTCCTTTGGAATAGGTCTTACTGCTTCCCTTCAAAATGGGAAAATCATAATCTTTACTGATGTTCTAGGCAAGCTACCAATGCCTTTGGGAAAGCTCTGGCACCATACAAATACCAATACTATTACACACTTCACAGGACAGCAAGTACAGCGTGGCTAAATCCTCACACACTGCTGAAGCTATTTGTTTCTTACTGAAAAATCTCTGGTTTCAAAGGAGAACAATTTGAAAATTTCGAACATTCCTTGAGGTGCCTAGAAAGGAAAAATTCTAGAAAAAGTATCCTTCCCTTCACATGATGGTGGGAGGGTAATTCCTTGCATACACACGGAATCAAAAATGCCTGGGTTTTATTTGCCTTTGCAATATATGCAGGACCTAACGCTATGCAAGCATACAACAAATCCAGTCCCTTTAATACCTGAGGGTATAACTTTAGAAAAAGAAGTGCAATTGTAGAACACAAAGAGTCTCTTCCAGGTCTGGGTCTGACTAACATCCTTGGCAGCTTCTGCTGGACTACAATCTAGCTTGCTAAATCTTTCTTTTTAATTCACTGCTGTGCCTGTTACTACCAGGAGGGATAGATATTTCATGCTGTGTCCCATGAGCATGGTTTGTTCCTCCACTGGCATCATTATATGAACTTTTTACTACGGATTGACAAGTACTTAATGCTGTTAATGCCTAAGAGGAAAACAACTGATATTTCAAACATTTTTTTTCAGAATGAATGTCAAGATAAAGATTTTCCATTAAATCCTACTAATCAACAGAACTTCTTAAATGATCAAGGTATATTTAGGTCTTAATCGCTAAATAATTAACAAATTAATTGAGATTCCACTGCTCTTTTTCCTTTCCACATAAACCACCTTAAGTCTGCAAAGAGATGAGAATAAATGGGCTACTGAACATGTAAAGGTGGCATAAATGTGCAGCTCTTAGAGAGAGGCAGGAGTTGTGGCCTTTTCCAATGGGCTTGTATGAGGGGGGATAACTCAGATCACTGGCTGGCCCCTGTGAAAGAGCAGCTGCAGCTCAGCAGCCCTGTTCCCAAAGAGCCAACAGACACAGCTGTCTGCACTGTGACAGCTTCCACCAGCATCAGACACCCTGGGTTAACAGCTACCAACAACCTTGGCATCACTGACAGTTTTCATGGACATTCTTGCCTAAAGCTTGCCCACAGACTATCTGAATGAAATTATTTATACAATAGGTTTTTATTCTGCATTATTTGCTCCACAAGTTGCGTTCACACAGATTCCTCAATATGCTTTTCCTAGAACCTTTTTTACATTTGGGAAGAGATTGTTTATACATTTGTATACTTATGAGACAACATTTTTTCTTTATAATTAAATGAAAAATTTCTCTGAAATCTAAAAGAAAATAGGCCATCTGTATAAATAAAATCTGAAGAAGCTAACAGATAGTGACTTAATTTTTTTTCTGAGAGCTCTGTCACACATAAACCAGACCTATTTTATCCTCTGTGAAGCCACACTTTCTCTGTCACCCACAACCTTGTGCAGTCTTGTAAACATATGTCTCCCAGGAGTCCTGATCTCCAGATCAGCTTCTCGGCATTAGGGCTCACCAGTCTCTGACATAACAGAGACCTCGGGAGGAGCAGCCAAAACATCTGGGACACCATGTGCTCTACTGCAAAAGGGTATGGGGCTCATCTACCACTCTGACACATGCTTTCTCTGAAACAAGATTTCTCTGAGCAATAATTCCATTTTTAAAATATTCCTAAATTTCCAAACTCAGACAAAGGGATGCTCATCAAGGGATATGAAGTTCTGACAAGTTTCGTCTATCTCAAATGAAACAAACCCATAGTTCAAAAGGCTACATATTTTTTTATTACATACACATGTATGTACATGTAAGTACGTAATTCTTGAATGTTAAGAACTCAGTAACAAAATATCTTCCCCTCAACGCTCTCAAAATTTATTTGTGTTTGGGCTGATACCAAGCATGGGACACTATCATCTCAAGGATTTTTTTAGCATAGTATGACTACATTGCAGAAGGGACTATAATTATAATCTTGACATTACCATAACGACCGTGGTTGCTATCAGGTGACAGGTATTATATAGATAATCAGTAGACAGCAATATTTAATGATGCATGAGATAAAGGAAAATTAATTCATGCCTTTAATTCAGCCCAGAGCTATCATTTGTTAAATCTGCATGTGACTCTCCTAATCATGTTCATATGTACATAACAGTTACATTAAACAATAAAGAGCCAAGCAAGATATCTGCTGTGAAATTCAGAAAGCTCATATTTACACTTTATACAATTAATAATTTTGGTGTTTCTATTTATTACTATTTTAACACAATAGAGTTCTATGCCTTGATTTAATCAGCATTTAAAAAAAAAAAAAAAAAAGAGCTAGTAGCCACAGTGGAAGGGATAAAAAAATAGAAAGAGTAGTGAGTCTGGCTATTTTTTGCCCATGTTGCAATATACCAACCTTTTCGTTCAATCTGTCCAAGAGAAATAATGCCACAAACTGAGAAAAACTAATCTAGAGTAAGGGGAAGTGCTCTGTTGAATGAAAGCACCACAGTTATGCTCACTGGAGGAGCTAAAATGGCTGAACATTTCAAATCCTGAAAGATTTTATCACTATCTTTATAAAACAGGACAAATTGAAAGAGATATTTTTATGGAAAAGGACACTCCTGAAATGAAGCTATTCCAGAATGTGTACAGGGTCATAGGTGAAATGCAATAAAAGACAGAAGAATAATCTTCAAATCTAGACATAAAGAAGTACTACTCACATATCTTCACAATATTTCTGGTTACTAACTCTGTTCAAACCTTGGTGCTCCTGTCTCCACAGTGACAACACTGCTACAGCCATCTCACTGAACCTTAGAATGGAAGATGCAAAGTTTATAGAGAATCACAGGAACATGTGCTTAATGAAATTACATCAAACTCAGTGTCAGAGGTTCCAGGCTGAGAAGAAACTGGTTATCTCAGCACTGTGGTTCACAGAGGCAAGGCAGATAAAGGGCTCAGAAGAAAACATAGAGGATATGGAACACACATGAAGCAAAGTTTGCACAATGTTTTATAATACTGACTATTTTTCAATTCATCATCTTTGTTTCTCAAGCTCTCCCTATCACAGTTTTCCTCTGTTGCTAATGCTCATTTTATTGCTTTATGACTGACATTACACCTCCATCACATCATCAGCTTCAGAACAGATCAGGAGGGATGCAGCTCTTGCCTGAAGCATAGTTCTGTTTTTAATTCTGCCCTAAGACTGTCACAGAGCAGGTGAAGACAGCCTGAACACAAGGCATCTTTGGTCTTAAATGAATCTTTTCAATAACAGCAGCTCTGTTCTTGTTCTGTGTGCCTTGGCTCTTGAACCACCAGAGCTGATTCAGTCCAGTAAGGATGAGATTTATTCTTCCTTCCTTTGTGTTTCTTTAGTAATTAATACTAATTATGCTTTTCATCAGCTGTCAATTCTAGAGCAGCAGGAGTCAATCTCACAGAAGTACAGAAAAAAGAGACTTTTAAAGAATGCTGAAAAATTTTGGCAGAGGCACATTTATTATTCATAACTTCAACCCATTGTCTTACAAGAGGATAAGTTCAGCATGGTGAAGTCTAAGGTGCTACACAGCTCCTTTGATTGGCTTGAGTTCCCCTTCCAGCTGGTAGCTTGCCTTCCTTCTGAACAACTCTCAAAAGCTTGGCTCTAAACTGGCGACAAGCCTGATGTCTGGGGTTGCAGGTTAGACATCCTACAGTTTTCCCTAAACACTAAACAGTTAACCTTCCTGGAGTGGTTATTATTATGCCTCTTCAGAAACCCAAAGCTTCAGGCAAGAAAGCAGCCACAAACTTCTTTTTTTTCCTCAGGATTGTTTCCAGTTCTTTATTTTCATGAATATCCATCCCGACTCGAGGTAGGGCAAACTGTACAGGGGCCCTTACCATGTTGAACTCCTTGACAATAAACAGACAAGGTGGCCCACACTCTTCAAGCAGAGCTATTTTCCTATAAGGTCATGTTTTCCACATCAGAAGAGATCATTAGATCACCATGTATGGCAACAGAGTGGTAAGCATAATAAGCATAAATGTGCTTGTTCTGTAATGATGACACTTTTGTTAAGTTACTATGATTGAACTCTTCAGCCAAAAAGGTTTTTTCTCCAGCCTTCAACTATTTTTGGAATTTTTTTCATATTGCCCTTTTTTTACACAGCCTTACTCAAATGCAAATATCTGTAAACATGGACAAGAACTTGGTCCACTGATCTGCATAGTAAAAGCCCAACTTCAATGCCTACTCACTCTTTAAGTAAATATTTAAGTATGTGGGATTTGTCCACCACTTCTTTAGTCTTAGTTTACAATTATCTCCCAAAACTTACCCTGCTCAAGCAGTTGTGCCCTGATCAGCAGAATCAAGAACTTTTCCCTTAGTGAAGAAAATTACAGAAGATACTGAAGAAAGGGAAAGAGAAGGAAAGAAAATAGACTATTACCCCTGGTAAAATGATGACAGTGCATGGGAAGGATTGACATAAAAGACCAAAAAGAAGTAGCTTTCTTAGAAGTTAAACAGTCACGAGAAAAGCTATTTTCGCTGCCATTTGAGAAAGGGACTTCTGAATTTAAAGAATATTGCAATAATCTAGTTATGTGATTTAAGATGAAATAGAAAGCTAAAGTATATGTTGTCACTTTTTTCTTTAATGAAATGCTACACTTAAATGTCTTCATTTGAAAATAATCTGTATGTGGGTTTTTTTAAAAATAGCATCAACTTGGTAGTTAGAAAAAAAAGGTTCACAGTGTGCTTATGGCTGACTGAATCTGGAGGTTAGCTAAAATGTTAACTCTGCTTGTCAGTCCAGTACTGCAGTTGAACACAGTCTCCACAGGACTGCTGATGCAACTCATACCCTTTTTGATTTCAGAGTTTAAAGAAAATTTGCTGGTGTATGGAATGCTTTGTTAAAGGAAGAAATTGAGAATACAAGTGCATGTTTTTATTTATTAAGAAAAGCATAGAATTCTATTTCCTCACATACAGAGAATCAAAGAATTTGAGATGTTAATTTTTATCATAATCCCAGGCCTCTTCTGGCTTTCAGATTTTTCTCTGTGCTGTTTCTTACAATCAAACTGCTAGTGCCCCTGTCCTGCCTTCTTCATCTCCCCTTGTCATAATTTCCCAGCTTCACCTTGCTGCCTGTTCTTTCTTTTTTGAGGGCAATAATTGCCCAGTTTTGGTGGAGTATCATATTGTTGTAGCTACCTAATTTCACAAAGCAGCTCTACAGCTTTTCATAACTATTTTGAATTAAAGGTGACTTCAAAAGATTGAATCCAAACTCTAACTTCAGGAACACTCTCTACAAGCAGTTTTCACAAATAACCCATACCTCAGGGTGTTATTTTGAGGCATCAAAATTGTATTTTCAAAAAGCAGGTCCCACATATATTTCTGTATGGGCAATCCACAAACTGAGTGGCAGATTTATTTGGGCCATAATACATCAAATGGCACTTTTTCAAGCACATCAGTGCAACTGGCCACAATTCATCCAGACTATTACTGACTCCTACCTTCTCTTCTTTCCAGAAGCCAGAGAAAATAGCAAAGGAATAGGTAACTATTGCATGTGAACAACTGCACTCCTCTATCACTACTGCATCATAAATTCAATGTTTAATGAGCTCTCACCTCCCATCTAAAGCACATCAAGCCAGCTAAGACATGTCAATGCCAGCCAATCTAGGAAGGGCAGCTTCAGGCTATGCTCAGACAACTTGCTTGGCACAACACCAGAGGAAAGGAGCAACTCAGTTCAAGCAAGCTTCATTTGAATTGGTGACAGGATTTTCCATCGTCTTCATTTACACCTCTTGAAAGAGTGTTTGGTTGAGACATTTTAAAGGGCAATTGGCAACATATCCCTTCTGTCTGTAATTAGTTGTTTGAGCATGACAGAAATTCACACTGAAGAAAAATCACCACTAAACTAGCAGAGGACACATATAAATCATCTGTAAATTAAAGCATAGAATGACAAAAACTGAGAAGAAATCCATTTCCTTAACCAAGAAGCAGTACCACACAGGCAGGAGAACTTGAGCCAAACCGAGCTTCCATTGCAATTTACCATGGAGTATTTACAATGTGGAAATACAAAGATTATGGCTGTAAAACAAGGCATACAGGACTTTACAGAGCAGTAATTTCTCAAAAAAACTGATCTTGAGACAAATACTCTTTCTTAATTACTTTAAATTAATTTCTTTTCTGCGTAATGTTATTCAGGTCACCTGAGTATATTAAAACAGTCAAAGATTTACAGTCAGATGTAATTACATCAAACTTTCCAAGGGATTTCCAGTTGTTTTCTGGAATTGATGCATAGCATAAGGATAGCTGTCTAGAGTTTTGTACATCATAGCATTTTTATACATATTTGCATTTAAAATGTGGTCTATATAAAATACAGGCATTTCAGATTTAACTTGCATGCTATTTCACAAGGGAAGAAGCCCAGAACTTCCACTTATCTGATGGTTAGGACATTGAATTCTGAAACAAGTTATTGCTTTAATTCCAGACTAACATGTTCTGTAGCAAAAAACAGGGCAGAGGCATTGTCTAATTTTTAAGTTTGATTTTTTTTTTTGCTTATGGGCTCAGTATTGAGCTTTACCAAGTGTCTTGAGTTCCTTTAGCCGTGGTGGGAGGTGGCAATATGCATTCTTCTGTAGGTTCCAGCCTAAGGATTATTTTGTAGTTGAACAGTGTCTTACCCTCGGGTGGCCCTTGGTTGAACTTTATTTTGGAAGTGAACCAGAATATTTTCCAGTATTGGGAAGGCTGAAGCAATTTTCTTTCTCCATTTGCTACACAAAGACAGCTAAAGCACAGCCACAGCAATTAGGATGAGATATTACAACAAGGATATAGTGGTTCCTTCACTCTCCAAGATATGTGCACAGTGTTAATAAAATAAATCTTGTATGTTCAGTATTTCCTTGCTGGCCCTCTGCATCTTTCTGATGCCATCACTCAGAGGAACACTATCTCCAAGATGAAGGAAGAAGCTTTCTGTAAGCCTCAGACTCAAGGAAACTTATTTTAGTTTTCCATAGGTGTTTGCAAGTAGCTAAAGTTGTTTTGAAGATGTTCATACTTTTTCTGGATGTCAATTAAAAAAATAATCCTTTTGAGGCCTTCATTGTTTGTGTTTTTCAAATCCTGACCTTAACAAGTATCTCATCTGTGATGATGGAGATTTTTTTAATGCAAGGACACAAAATATTTGTATAGGGCTTTTAAATACATCATTGTATCACAGATTCCTAACAGGTCTCAGTCTTGGGTAAAAAATTAATTCTTCCCTTTCTCTTAAAGCACGTTCTGTGGAAACCCAAACTCCACCAGATAAAGCAGGCAGAGTGTGTGGGACATTATAAAATACGGCCAAAGGGTCTTTTATGTTACTACCTATCATGCTTGTCTTTTCCTTATTATTATCCCACCATTAAACTATCCTCATGAGAGTTCTAAGTTTGTGTCACCCAGTGCAACAAACTCTTATTGTGACAAAGTTTCCTATGTTCCATGAGGCCATTCTTCTCGAGACAGCACAACTAAGGTGATATTGCTTGTGGATGCACAATCAAAGATTCAGAAAACAACCCGCTTCTTCCAGACATTTGTGCCAAAAGGCAAACACAGCACTAAGTATCGTCACCATGAGAACAACAGCAACTGCGATGGAATAGAGGAGGGAGGAAGTCAAGCAACAGAGAAGGAAATACAAGGATTTCAAGACCACTCCTGGGAGGAATGGGCCTGCAGCACTCACCACCGCAGTTTCAGTGCGAGGAGCTGTCTCCTTTTCAAATGCCACACAGAACCTGTTGTTTTGTATCTGGCAGACGCTGTGAAATCATACTTCTGCAATAATATATCTAAGAGAAACACGACAAACTGGTAACTGAACAGGTGACAAGGTTAGATGGACACCACCAGTCTCCATATTGCATTGTATTTTATCGAGTGCCCATAGGCAAAGGCCTTTGCTAAAACAGGCCTTAAAGAGCTTTCAAAACAAAATATCCCAACCAGATCACCACAAAGGTGAATATGTTTTTGTTTTTAACAGTTTCCACTGACAGCATCATCCTGAAGTTTGCCAGAAAGCTGAAGGAGGGTCTTGCATGGAGCAGAGATCAGGTATGCAGGGGGAAAGGAAGCAGCTCCCAGTGTCTGTGTGCGTGTGTGTTTAATGAGACACCTGCCAGTTCTTCACAAACGAACCTTGTGCTCAGGGAGCTCACTTCAAAGGACTACTGTAAATGCTGAAAGAATTACATTGATTTTATAAAAACAAACTTGCATATGCCTCAGAAAGAGCTGTCTAGGTGCCTGTCTCATACTGAAATCTCTAGAGCATAACAACAGTTACGTGCGTTGCCATATTTACCGGTTATCCCAGATTCCTAAATGCACCGCTTTGGCTGGAGTCCGGGCCGGCCCCGGCAGCAGCCGTGCCGGGAGCGGGGCTGAGGGGGCGGGCGGGAGATCCCGCCCCAGTGTCCGTGCCGGTGCCTCGGGCAGCACCCGGCGCTGCGGGGCCGTGCGGTGGGACAGGGAGCGGGCAAGAAGTGCGTGGGGTCAGCAAGGAGCAACAGGAGAACGTGTGGAGGAAGAAGCGCTACCGGGGCGGGGCCCGGCCGGCTCGGCTGCCCGACGAGCGGTGGCCGCCGGCGGGAGCGGCTTGAGGTGCCCGCGGGGGTCCCGGCTATGCCCCGGCCCCTCAGCGCGGCGCGGCCGCGGCGCTGCCGCTGCTCCCCGTGCCCCGGCGCCGCGGCAGCTGCGGGCAGGGCGGGGCGCCGGCAGGGCCCGCGGCGGCGGCGGAGGGGCGGGGGGCGGCGGCCGGGCCCTCGCCGCGGGGCAGGACGGAGCGGGCCGCCCGGCGGAACTCCTCGCTGCGCCACGTGTAGAGCAGCGGGTTGAGGGCCGAGAGCGAGCAGAGCAGCAGCCAGCTGGCGGCCTGCAGCGCCGGCGGCGCCGGGCGCAGGAAGAAGCCCAGGAGGCTGACCCAGACCAGGGGCTGGGTGCCCAGCAGGAACACGCAGCAGAGCAGCAGGACGGAGACGCTGCTGAGGCGGCGCTGGGCGCGGCGAGGCGGTGGCGGCGCGGCGGGGAAGGGCAGCTGGTGCAGCAGGTGGAAGTTGAGGACGCTGACCCGCTTGGCGCTGCCCCGCACCCGCCGCACGATGCCGAGGTAGCAGTGGAGCAGCAGCGCGGTCTGGCCCAGCACGGCCAGGGCGAGGAGCAGGGCGGTGTAGCGAGAGCTGCCGTCCGACTGGGCTGAGCCCAGGGTCCAGAGCCCGGGCAGCAGCGGGACCGGGAGCAGGGCGAGGGCCCAGGAGAGCCCGATCATGCAGCCCGTGTGTCTCCGCTGGTAGAGGGCCTGGTACACGCTGGGCAGCTTGGTGATGAGCACGTACCTGTTGAAAGCCACCAGCAGGTGCGAGGCCAGGGAGACGGTGAGGCCGAGGCCCAGGAGCCCCCCTCGGAGCAGCCGGTACTCCGCCGAGCGAAGGGAGGAGGAATTGGGGGGCAGCAGCCCCAGCACAGCCTCCTGGGGCATCCACAGGGCGCACACGCTCAGGTCTGCCGCACAGCCGTTCACGATGAAGGCATTGCTGGTTGTCTGCAGCTTCTTGAAGGAGAAGACTAAATAGATGACCATCACATTGGATAAAGTCCCTGAGATAGCCAAGACTGCGTAGAGCAGCGACAGAAAGATGCGGGTCCCGGAGGAGTCCTCCCAGAGCAGCAGCAGAGGCGAGCTAGCACTCCAGGAAGAGGCGTTGGGCATCTCGCTGAATGCAACTCAGTTTTGACTTTGCCCTGTAAATCCCATCCTTGTCTGGGTCAGAAGTTCTGCTGCAGGAGTCCTCACCAAGCACACGGGAGGCTGTGCAGCTGAGAGACTCTAAGGCAGGTTTCAGTCATACAAGCTGTAAGGTCCAGAAAATGCTGTTTGCAGTAACGATCCAAAAACCAGCAGTGTCCAAGGCAGGTAGGCAGCAAGAGAGCCCACAGATTGTAGCTGGTGAAGGTGGGTCCATAGGGAGGCAAATGGCTGTTGGCAGACCAAAGCACGAGTGAGGTTTCTGTAGCTGTGAAAACAGCAAAGGCAGCAGCACCTCGCAATCGGCAGCAGAAACGGCAGCAACTGATACAAAGCTTTGCAGTTTCTCCTGTGCCACAGTACGTACACTGTATATCATTCCAGGAAGATTCAGCCCTTCCACTCTTCATGAATTATTCAGCAGATTTTCAACTTGTTAAATCAAGAAGGAAAAAAAAAAAAAGCCAAACCCTATCATGCTCCAGAAATACTCCAACTACACAGTCTGACTCTTTTTCTCCGTGCCTTACCAGTCTTCTGGGTCTAACCCATTTACACAACTTTCATTTGAAGGAAGGTTTTAAACCAGTATCAGTGACTTCTGTCTGAAATACAGTCCATAAACTGTAGAAATTCCTCTGCTGGATAATCATCTTTTTAACAGATTTTTTACCTGATCTTATTTTTGATAAGAGAAAGCTCAGTATGCTTCTGCAATTTTAGTTAATTTTAGAACTGATCTGTAATAACAATATACTTTCCAAATGAATTCTTTCAAACGCAATAGATATACCAATCCTTGTAAGACAGTACTTATTTGAGGAAGCCAGTTCTCAATCTCTTTACATCTCTTCATAAACCTCAGCCTTTTCTCAGCCCACAGGAAACCCTGCATTGCCACTCTGCCAGAGGTGAAAACTGGTGTTAGTGAACACACAGGTAACACAGAATCAGTGTAGTATTTGAAACGGTCTCACTCCAAAATTAGCTCCTGGAGAGATGAGTAACAGCTCCTGAGGTGGACTAAGAACTGACTGAAGAGTAGGCAATAACAATCCATTCCCAGATGGAGAATAATTCGTCATGGGATTCTCCCAGGAACTCTACTATGCTTTACTCAAACAGGGACAAAATATGAACCATCCTTAACCTGGACAAGACTTAATAAGAAACTCAGTAAGAGAACTTACATTTACTTTGAAATTAATCGGAATACTGGTTAATTTTGTGATGAGCTTAAGAAAAAAGTTGCTTTTACAGGTAGGTTACATACAGGCTACAAAAGCAAGCAATCGCAGCTTGTAAGGTATTATCTGTACCAGAGACCATAAGGCATTTTTAGATCTTAAACTCCTGATGCTAACAAATGACAATATCAAAATAATGTATTAGGAGGTAGTTTTATAGTTGCAATATACATTTTTCAAGTTTAAAAAGTTAACTTGTGTGGGTTAATGGATCTTGCAATATAGCACATCTTTTATGTGACAAAAAGGCTCATGTTAACAATTGACAGAAATATTGATCCAAAGGTGGATTTGTTACAAACATGAATATCTATGTTCACTTTTAATTAATTAGATGGCTCATATGCTTAAGGTTAAAGACATAGCTCAGTGATTTACTTGATCAGGCCCTTAATTACCATATTTTTTTGCCTGCTGCACTTCATAGTGTAGATCTAATCAAGTGTCAAACCTTTTGAGGCCTTTCATTGTTTAGCTGTCAGTAAAGAACAGTTATTATAGAAACTAAAATCCTCCTCTTTCTGCAGTACTGTAATTGAAAAATAGTCTCTGAATCTGTAACAAGAAATATCTCCCTAACTGAAAAGCTTCATAATGCATACTTTGGGATGATGATGATTAACTGTTTCATAAGATGTTAGCCACAGATTATTATGCCCAATAAAGACCTTTAGATTTATGTAATCCATCCATTCATGTTTTTAGAGATCTTGCATGCTACAGCTTGTTTTCACAGAACCAGATATATTTATATTTGAAGGAACAGAAATGGTAGAGTTTAAGGACAAGTGAACACAGGATAAAAAATAAAATTCAGGCTATTTCTTGAAAGCTACTAGGTTCTAAAAGTCCTTCCTGACCTTTCACTGTTCCAAATTTTTTTTTGTTGTTAAAAAGTTGATTGTTGCAGAATACTGACTTACTTATGAATTAAAAAAAAGTTGGTATTTATATATAATAATATATTTATGTATAATAATATAATAAGCTGGTATTTATGTATTTCAGCTAATAGATCAGTAAGAGTCTAGAAAAAGGCCAAGGGAGAGGTTGATTCCTATGTGTTAGAAGCCTTTTAATTAGCTGTTCTTCCTATAATAACTCTGCACATTCAAATCACCGTTCCTCCAAATGCAATGGCAGAAACCTCTTGATGTCTTTTTAGATCAGACTGTTACCAGAATTTGGGCAACTTGGAAATCATCTGCTCTATTCCCAGCTTTTCCATTCCTTTAGAGTGGCTGTGGAACAGTTACACACTATCTACATCTATTGCAAGAGAGGCTGACAGGAATATTAAGCACTAATAAATAATAGATAAATAATCATGTAATGCAACAAATTTGCTGAAAATCAGCAACAGAGTTAAACAAATGTTAGAACCATTTAATGACTAGTTTTAAATTGAAGGAAGGACAAAAAGCTAAAGAAAGTGAAATTGTTTAGATTCTTATGAACAAAGAACCTGCTGTTTGTGGGACTAAGAGACCTGTTGCACATGCAAAAAAGTCAAGGTATATTACACCTGTAACAAGGGGCCTCACCCAGGAAGGATTCCTCAGTTCAGACACAGCTCTGAAATTACTGTATTTTGAAATATAACCCTATCATCATAATATCCACACGTCGATTAAATACCTGGCATTATACAAAGCAAATACAAGAGGGTTTAGAGAGGTTGTTAAAAAAGGTATCTATCTTCCTAATGGCCTTTTGCAATGCCATCCTACTTTTAAGTACATTACATGGTTTACAGGAAAGAAGGTGATTTTGAAGAGTTATGTTCAATTAGAAATCACATCATCAAAAGATTAAGAAAAAACCAAGAAACAAGGAAGCTGGCTTATAAAGGCATTTTATTATCAATTAGCTGTATGTATATATATCTACATTTCAAAATTAATCAGTATTTTATTAAGGAAAACTATTTATAACAAAGTACATGAGAAAATTCTTTGAGAGGTAGAATTACCTTACCATTAATCTATAATTCATATACAGTTTATTATATATATATGCACACACATATGCTACTTTGTGTGTGTATATGTTATATATACACAGTTGCAAAAATGTACAGTATTGCATGTAAATTTTATTCAGTGATCTTGATTTTTATAGCTGCTCTCAGTATTGCTTTTTAACACTTTCAGTACAACTTTCCATAACAATTTGTGATCTGATCCATTTAAAAAATGATGTAGCACTTAACATCAGTTGTAAAGCAAATGCAGGATAGTCACAGACCTCTGGGAACAAAGACTGACAGTTCAGCTAAGTTTTATTTTCAAGTTTCTGCATATGTTGGAAAAACAATCAGGTAACGAAGCCGTTTTGTTTTTGTCTTGTACATGAGGGCAAATCAAATCCTCACAGCTGCTTATATTCTCTTCCTTACCATGCACTTGTGAATTCTGAAAATGTTACACATGATCTTTAGTACCTCCCTGTGACACCATTTCATCCTAAGCCTCATTCCTAATTACATCTGACTGAACTGAATGTTCCACAGAGCAAAGAGTGTCTTTACTATGACAAAAACCTTCCGTGATACAGGAGGCTGCCTCAGCTATATGCTAAACAACAAATGTAAAGGTTTATGAAGCATCCAGTTGATAGCTAAAATTTAATATATATCCAAGATTTACTGTGTGTTGCTAAGGAAATTGTACACACACTGCCAAATGTAGGTTGAAAGCATGCAAGTATGCAGTGCTACCTAATTTCATTGTACATTTTTACCAACGTCAGTTTGGTCTGCCTTCATTTTTGCAGCATATATTGCATAGCAAGAGTTAACACTCTACATTGAAAACAAAACATAAATCCTTTAAGACAAATTGAAAGACTGTTAATTGTACAATTGAGTCATCACATAAATTACTTTTTTGTTGCAGTAGAAGATGTAATTACATCACATCTCGACAAATATTTTCCCTTTATTTTTCTTTCATAGTGTTTCCTTGAGAAACGTTAGCAGCCAGAGGTGGAAAGCACACTATGTATCAAGTGCTTTTAGTTCATATTGTAATAACAAGTCTCTCACTAGTTAGACTTCCATCAAATTACCAGAAGACCAATTAGTGAAAAAGTAAATTACATTAGGTTCTAAGCAATAATGATGGACCCATAAAACAAGAAAAATCTCTTGTTCATAAAAAAATTTATACCTTTGATAAACATGTACAAAATCTTTAAAATACACATTTCTGTAGCAAAGTAGACCCTAAATTAAAATATATTCTAGTTTTTACATAATTTTTATATAGTTTACCAAAATATTCTTTTAATACACATTTTAACACTGTACACAAGTTAATAAATGTCTTAATGAAACTCATTAGAAATATATTCAAGCTGTCTCAACATAAAAAATTTAAATTTGTATATAACATGGGGTAGTAATTTCCATAAATTCAACTTCAGTGCATCTGCAGTAGTCATTAACAGTAAATTTCTGCCTGTTAGGAAGTTTCCTCTTGGTGTTAAGGTTTTAATACATCTTGTATTGAAGGTTCCTCCTTTTAATGAACACCTTCTTCTTTTCAGTTTCTCTCCATCATGAAGGGCATTGATTTGAAGAGCTCAGCAGGTTTCACCAAAGCAGCAAGGCTTTAGTACTGAACATACTCAGATTGAAGGGACTGTGCAGAGAAGAAAAACTGATTAAAACTCACTGGAGAGGTTTTATTTATATATAACATGTAGTTTTCACTTAAAGAGTAGACAAAGGACAGAAAGAAGAAACATAAACAGAGTTGGTGGGGAACCTGAATCTCTACATAGGTAAAGAGTAATACAGAAGTAAAACAGAAGAAATTAAAATCTGAGTATAGTAAAGTTCATCAACTTTCCTGTATCTACACTTATTTTTCCAAACCAGTTTCTTGAGATTCTTAAAAGAAGTGTTATAAGTCCTTCAAAATACCACTGCTGCAGTAACTGAATTGTTTCCACTTATCCTGAATGAGAATCCAACTGCTACTGTAAAAGTCAGCTTACTGTAGATGTTGATTCAGATAATGATACAGGAAATACATGATGTAGCTCATTATTGAGGAAAAAAGCTACATCAGTATTTACACAGATGGATAAATTTATGTATGCTACCAAAACCAGATGAAAATGAAGCACTGCAAATGGTTCATTTGGATTACTATCAAGTCAGTATAATTAAGAGAAAATCATAACCTGCTGTACTGTATTTATTTACATTTCTGTTTCTACTGAAGTCTAAAGTCTTACTAAAACGGATTAATCAGCTTAGACAGTATCCAGTCACGTTACTAGCTCCTATACAGATGTGTTTAAGAAATCATTCTGATGAATGTCTTGTACAGTGGTGAGCTGTCCCAGATTAGTATGGTTATAAATAAATAGTAAATAAAACCCCCAAACCTATTTTAAAACTGCACCAATTCTTCAGAATTAGAACTACTGTAGACCAACATGACTCCTAAGACACACTGGACCCTCAGAGTCTTCTCTTCCATTTTCCTACTATTCCTAACTAGTTGTTACAGAAAATGCTCTTTGGCACCCATAGTGAAACCTGTTAGTCAAGTGCACAGTAAGTTATCTATATCTTCATAGCTCTAATATCACACAACTACTTTCCCTCTATATTTTAAGTCTCAGTGTATATTTTCAAAGTTGTCTTTTAAATGCATTTTCACATCTTGAAGATTTGAGACCATCTGGATATTTCTTCCTAGGTAGAAAAGTGCTGTCAGCATATAGATTTGAGTACCACTGACTGAAAAATGTCTGGTTTTAGTAAGAGCAAGGCAGAAGGAATAACCTTTCATTAATGAGCACTTGAAACTTCTCTCTTAATGATCCTCAAAGGCTTATTTTCAGAAGTGTATTTTAACAACTGGAAAGATGGTTACACTTAATTAGTGCAGTATTTGAAATAGATCCATCAAAACTGAATCCTGAGTAAAGCTCATTAATAAACATTTCAAAAAGGCATGAAATGTAGTTCTATATACTATATGTAGTCATATATACTATATGTTGTACAGTAATAATTACTTTAAGCTTGGACAGATGAGAGATGACCAGAATGCACTGTACACTTTTAAAACCAGCAAGTGTTAGTTACACAGAACTGAGAATATCAGCCCCTTCACTCAGCAGACAGCAGTAACCAGGAATTCTATATCACAATTGCAATAAAAAGCAAACCATAAATTGAAGATTCTGAAGTTTAAACTGTACTTCTTAAAATTTTTAGTAATCCAAGCTACAAAAAATTCGGAAAAAAGAAATCAAGAAAATATATTAAAAAACCCCAAATACCCAGCAGCATGTATTGTTTGGAAACAGGATAGCATGTTTTGGTAATTCTCCTTACAGATGGGTAGGCAGAGTTTATTTGCTTTCAAATGGAGAAATATTTTTCACTGTGTTCCCATCCTCATCATAACTCTACTTCACATCCCTATGATTTCCTCCTAACATCTCAAAGTCTTTTCTGAATATAGGTAAATAATTAAATCTGAACAGCTTTTTTTTCTGATTAATCTATGTGACTTCACATAAATTTCTATCACTAAAAACATGGTGATAACTGAAACAACTGAGCTATTGTAAAGTATACAGATTTACATTTGAGTTTGAAAAATTTAAATATAGCAGGAGAGACTTGTTTTGATTTTTTTGGGGCGTTTTCAGAGAAGTAATTTGTGCTCTAAAATCTCTTCACATGTCTGAAAAGATTGACTGCAAAGTTTCAAAGCCTGTAATTGTAGTTTCTTTCTTTTTTCTTTTCAATCTTTTGAGGAGTTTTCTATTTTAAAATTTACCTTTGCCATGACTCAACGTATGGCCTATGTTTCTGAAATCTTTATTAAAAAAAAATCTCCAATCCATTTTAAAAGTAATTTGCTGGATTTAACAAAATCTTATTTAAAATAGAGTTAAAAATAGAAGGTAAAAAACCCCAAAGAAAATTGACTGCTGAATTGCAAAAATGAGAGTATAAAATCAGTTAATGGAGAAGAAATCTCAATGTGTATTCCTACAGTGGTCCCATGCCGTGTCAAGCTTGCCATTTTATACCCAAGTAACAGACATTTAAACAAAGAACTAAGAATTAGATAGTTTCACTACAGTTAAGGATATTTAATGAAGTTTATGCTGAAACAACTGCTTAGATCACTTCCATTTTTTTCTTTTAGAGGAGGCACAGAAAGCCTCCTGGAAGAGAAAATAAGCACCAAATCCACTGAGGCACTAGAACTGTATTTGCAGACATGCAACTGCAGGACCAAGTCAGCCTGATTTTGAATTCTGTTTCAAGACACAATAACCCTATAGCATTTAGGTCTATTTGTTAGGATTTGAACATACCCTTTCCCCAGATAATTGCAAAAATGTAACAAGTTTTTTGAATTGTGCATCAACTCTCCCAAAACATTACTGCAATAGGAGTGCTGCTGCAGGCAAGAACTACTGAGAATACACAAGAGCCACTAAACTAACTCAGGATGCATTAGAGAAAATGCACACACACAAAGTGATCCTATGGGTCTGCTGAATTTACACATCAGCAAGATGCACTAGTGTTTGTCTGGTTTTTGCAAAGCCTATCTACATTAATGGTAAGTTCTTAAGAAAAACCATGCTACAGGTAGAGATGATGTATGTGAATTTTAAAACACTGCCAACACTTCTCAATTTTTTGGCAATGTTTCCATCTTGCCAGTTTCCATGACAGCTATAGAAGCAAAAGGTGACTCATCTTAAGACTACCCAGTTACATATTCTCCAATAAAAATACATTTCAAAGAGCGATATTTGGATTTAGAACTATTGTAAGAACAAAGCAAAAATCTTATAGCATTACCTTAAGTGTGATTATAGTTGAAGACAGTAATTCTGCAAATTTTGAGAGATTCTGTTTAACCAAAACATGCACTTTGTAAAATAAAATATTTATTCTATTTGATTGTAACAGCAAGTTTTATTTTCTTTGAAAATCAAGCTTTTCTTCTAGTTCATCAGCATAAACATGATAAAGTGGATTATAAGCTTGCACTGATGAAGGACAAAAACCATTAGAGAAAAATACCAGTCTGACAATAGTTATAGTCATGGTTATTTTTATTCTTCCTTTTTGTTAAGTGGAATGTGGAACAGCAGTATTAATGCTTTTTCATTGCAAAAGAAAAGAGAAGACCAGTGAATAACCTTCTCTTCCATAGTGCGGGAAAAACTCACTAATGAGTTTAGTGAACATGAAATAGAACTGAAAAATTGCTGTCCTAGCCATCTCAAAATGCTCCTGAACCACTCACATTAACAAAGATAGACAACTAAGAGTAATAAGGTAATTTTCTAAAATAAAAGTACTGCCTGATTACAGCTGGTTAGCTTGATATCTAACTCAGGGAAGGGAAACTTTGGCAATTAAGAGAAAGGGAATTAATATAATTCAAAAGTCCTTTGATGAGCTAAGTGAATAAACAAAGCACCAGGACATGCAATAGACTTCTGTCAGGTACATCACTTGATGTGCTCCAATTAGAAAGAACACAAACACTGCAACAAGCCTAGGCTGGGCTGTCACGACTTTCAAGTAATTTCAGCATCTAAAGCAGTGAAGTGGAAATGATTAAACAGAATTCTGCTTTTAAAATAATTCTGCCAGAACTGGTAGCTTGGTAGTCTGTATTTTGCTGGTGAGCTTCAGACCACTGGTAAGTGCCACCAGAAGCAAAACAGCTGCATGTCAGGGGCTGAAGTGGTAAGGAAAAAACAATCTTCCTTGGAGGGTTAATTGGTCCTAGACGGAGAGGGGAGGGGAAGGAGAAAGAAACCCAAACCAACAAACCAAATAAAAAGAAAAGAGATAAATGCTTTTCCACAGAGTTCCACATGGAAAAAAAAAAATCCCAAACCAAACCAAGAATCAATCCCTCAAGGAATGCAGGACATGGGACTTAAATAGAAGAAATAGAAGTCACTACCACTGTCATCAATGGCAAGAACACTTCCTCCCCCCAAGGTCTCAGTCCACTGCAGTCAAAGAAAATAAAAGAATCTATGTATTTATAAGCAGGCTAGCACTGAGTAGCAGCTTTCTGGACTAGAAAGATTAAAAAAAATAAAAGAATTTGAACACCTTCTAAAAGCAGTTTTGAGCTACCTTAGCTTATCATAAGGAAATCAAATTGAGAGTAGCACGAGATCTCCACAACAAGAAAATAAGATAACAAGGGCTATAACATTGACATAATAGAGAGATACAGAAAGTTTCAGGTTAAAAGTGAAATAATAGTACTCTGTTCAATCAGTGGACCAAACATTCAGAAAAATTATCTTGTCCTCAAAATAAGCCATCTGTATTTGCCAGTGAGCTGCTCACTACCAGACAGAAAGCATTCAGAGATTAAAAAACTGAAAAACCTACTTTTGTCTTAAACCTCAGGACATCACAGTAACTGCACTCAATTGTGCATAAAATGGGTAACAATTTAGTGCACTCCTCTATGACTGGGAGATATACATAAGGCTACAGAGTACCTTTAGAAGCAAATGCATTAATCAGAACATATCTGAAAATCATTCTGAATGGGAACACTTTTTAGCCATTATTATACTGAAAGAATATTACTTCACAGGTAAATCAGAAACTTGCACTTCTCTATATAGACTATGCATGGCATTACTCTTGCTAAGAAATGCTGTTTCTCACATCACAGCATATAATATATAAAATAGAGTACTTTTAGCTCACCTCACTCTTCAGAGAAGACTGGAGATAGAATCTTGTTTAAAGATCTTGCTGCATTTGACTGTGTATAACCTCTACTTAAAAGCAAGCAACATCAAGCCAAGAATTACTCAAAGGTGATATCCTTTATATCCCTTATATCCTTCCATGCATTACTAAGTCATTAAGACAGACAGGAAGAAAATTAAAGAGATTCTTAAAACAGGAGAATTGTGCATTTTAGAAAGGCTTTTTTTCTTTAAAAATATTTTCAATTCAACCTAAAACTTTACACTCTTTACACTATGCCTAAGAGATTTCTTTTAAATCAACGTTTTAAGTAATTTAATACTTCTACTGCAAAGAGACAGCAATTAATTTCCTTCTTCACTGCAATGCACAGAACTGTAAGCACCTCTCTGTTGCCAACATAGCTATTTCCCCTGTTCATGAATTGCTCCTTTCTTCTTCCTTAAACTACACCCCCTCTCCTCACATAGATTTGGGGAATTTTTGTCAGTGCCAACTATGTTGCACCTCGAGGTTTTATGAGACTAAGGAGAAACACAGCACCATCCTAGAATTTTGTAAATATCTAGACACAAAAAATGCCCCCAAAGTGTCACCAATACTTAATTTCCTGTCCTATGCTTATAGAACAAGCCCTCTTACATGTCTTTCATTGTTAAAAATAATTTGTAGCATTAAGTTATGGCAACTACCTCTCCAAAGGAGGTGACAGTTCTGAGTTTTTAAGATGTTATATTTACATTCAACTTTTTAAACTTCTTGAGGAAAACAGGCTTACTGTTTCTGTAATGCTTTACCTTATCATTTGGAAGCCTTGTAAATTCTGGCCTATTGTGAATGATGTCAGCTGATTTTCATGACTAAGTCATGTTACAGTTACAAGGAGTTTCTTCCCCTTAGGGTGCTGCATATAAATTTACATGCATACACGTTATGCATAATATATAGCTGTGAGTAAAATATGGATAAGAACCCTCTAAAAATGCTGCTGGCAGCATATAATTTACAAAAGAAACAAAAGAATGGGAATGGGCTGACTCTCCAAAGAATTATTGTTCAATACATTAAATATTAGCATGGAAAGTGAGACATTAAAAAAAACCAAACTAAACCAAATCAGCCAATTTACCACTTATTATTCAGATGAGTGAGTGCTCTCACCTGCTGGTATATTGACTTTTAGTTCCAGGATACTCAACAGGACCAGAGGACTGAATTTCTGTAAGCATGTTGGATTAGAAGACTGGGAACACCTAAAAAGGGTGACTTTCCAGCAATCAGAATGCATGAACAAATGAAAGGTTCATTAATGTATCTCAAACAAACATTCCTGGCTTGCTATACAGCTTTTAATCTCTCTCTTCATCTCTCTGCCTGAAGAAATTAAACCAAATTAGTTAAACAGGAGCAGTCCTCTTGTTCTAGAATTGTTTCATCATAGAAAAATTGTTATGGCTTATATATCTCACTTGAAAAATCTCAATTATATATAGTTTACTGGAATCCTTTAGTAGGGAAAGAGAGTCTAATTAAAGAGGTGAAGATGTGGCAACATTCAAGAATTCCCTTGCAAACAAGTTACTGCTGCTGTTTAAAGTAAAGTTTAAGCTCCATTTTAGACTCAATGCAGAGCAGTGATTCTAAAATCATGGAATATCAGCATTTATTTCAGTGGATAATAAGCTTTATTTTTTTTAAACAAAACGAATCTGAAAGGACCAAGTATTCTGAAGAGCTGTCTTAGGTCAAGCAGATTCTACCACAGTAGGAAGAACCCACTGAGCTGGAGAACACAGAATCACATTCCCTCAACTAACTTCAATATTCTGTTTATATGGGTTAGGTTTCAGTCACACATACAATTTAATTCCACAATGGAACAATGAGATTTTATTTCCTACTGTTGTCTATCCTCAGAAATAGCAATTCATGCTCCCAAGTTACAAAGATATGGCTTCTGAACTGAGTGGTGCCAATCTAAGCTGTTAACAAGAGGGTGGGTCATCCACTTCTGCAGGAAGAAGGGAACACAGCCTGTGAATGACCTTTTGCAGGACATCCTACTTACATGCAATGCATGTTATTAGCTGTTTTAAAACAAACTCACCACACAAAAACCACTAGCAAGTGTAACACCAGAACTTTCCTTATACTGAAACAATTTATCAATGGTAAAGGAACAGAAGAGTGATGTCCAATACTCAAGTTAATTTTACACAAAACCAATTTTATTTCCACCCAGTAAAAAAAATAAAAATCCTAAGTGTCAGAACTAGTCAAGAGAGGCTGACAGGCTCCCTTAATCATAGGTAAAATATATTAAAAAGTGTACCATTTTTTATAATTAGTAGGCTATCAAATCCTTGGAAACCAGGTATTTTAAATTGGTTTTAGATTTATAGTAGTAGATTCAATTATTTTTTCCCTAGAATAGATGAAGCTATTTCTGATTTCGTAACTGAAATTTCTCTAGTCTTTCTTCTCTGCATTTTGTATAAAAACACTTTCAAGTTGCATTAGTTTATCTGTACATCCTCTTTATACAGACTCTTCTAACAGAAAAAGAGCACAAAATAAGCTCAAGGCAGGAATGTTATTAAGGAATGAAAACTGCAATGTGAGACCATCAGAAATACCTTGTTTCTAATACTTTCCACATTTGGTGTTAGAAAGGAGTAGGTTTCAAGTCAAGAGCACTAATTGTTTAAATAAGCCCTATCTTTAAGGATTTTCTATTTCTGTTTACTATGATACATACAAAGGCTTCTGCACGAAGATGGACACACAATTAGCTTTGTGTTATGGATAATTTGAAATAAAATCTAAAGGGTAAAAAGGTCCATTAAAAAAGTTATCAGGGAAGATGTGAAGTTCAGGTGTCATTATTTTCATGAAGCTTCCATGTAACAGATGCTTAGAAGAGACAGAAACAAAAGCAGCTGAAATGACAGGTAACAGACAAAGATGCTGCTCAGAAACATTAGACCAAGTTGGAGTGTTATGCAGAGTTAAGATTTTTTTTGCAACAGTTTTGCTCACAGACATAAGGAAGAAAAAAAGCATCAGTGAGCTGCCTGAAGGCACTGTTGTGACTATGACTTACAGGAATGGACTCTGGTATCGTGCTGGAGGAGTTGTAAGGCCCATAAAGGAAGGCTGGTGCGTACTCATCTGTCACGGCGCTGTGAAAATTGCTTTGGCTGCTCAGGTTGTTGCCACTACTGCTGTTTCTGTTGTATAAGTTGTTGTTCAGTTCATGGTTTTTTCTGTGTGGCAGCTGCAAGCTGCCACTCAGGTGACTGGAGATATGGCTTACAGAAAAACCTGTCCTAGAGGACAATGATGTCATTTTGCTCTCATCGTCATCTGAAGCAGCATACAGGTTCCCTAGAGAACTGGCTAGTCTGGAGTTTATGGAAATGCTGAATGGAAAACACATGCAGGGAAAAAAATATTCACAAGGTATGTAGAGATATATACAAATATGTAACAGACAGTTCAGAAGACATTAGGTGAATAACACAGACCATTCTAAAATTATCTGTGTTTGCACACAGGTTCATTTTCTAGCTCCTAAGTAATGAAAAGCAGAATTCTTTGTAAGGACTTTCCAAATTCTGCTTATTCAAGCACTATGCCATGGCCAGCTTTCACCTCTATCAAACCATACACACATGCAGGAGGCGGTGTTAAATGTTTAGGCAGTATCTGATACACACTGAAGTACTTTGTGTACATGGAACAGTTTAGGAACTACTCCTCTGTTTTTTGCCATCAGTTTTGTGATACAAGCCTTCAAGTACCCAAGAAGTAATATGACCAAATTTTAGACTAGAAATAGAGTGCTCTGAAATACCTCAAGCTGGTTACTCTGTTCAGGCAAATATTTGTGGACATAGTTATTAAAAATGCATCAATTATTCTGAGTGTTGAATATATATAATTGCTTAGGACAATAGTAATAATAAAGCTGAATAGTAATAAATCAAGGGTTCATAAAAAAATTAATTACCATTCAGTGTTCTGGGAGTAATCGTATATAAACTAGTAGGAATATCTGCAAAACATCCATAAACTGAGGTAAGTGAATGAAACATAACAAACCACTTGAGCGAGTACTGTTTCTGATGACACAATCTCAATAAAACTCTCAGACCAACAGGATAGATTTTGGATTTTCCTTGTTTTTTAAATGTGTAGGCAACTAAAGCTTGGCTAGTGGAACAGCAAATCACTGTAAGTAAATTTAAGTCTTATAGCCATGAACAGCAAGCGCTTCATAGGCTGCAGATGTGCTGACAACCACTGCAGGATACTGTAAGCATTTGAACCAAAATGAGAAGAAGAAAAAAACCTTTTAAGGTTAGAGCCTGAGGATGCGGAAAGTCTGCTTATTCTTTCTGCAGATGGTGAAGTAACTGCCATCACTCTGGAGGCCTTCAGAGGAGAAATGGATCCTTCTGTGCTACCTGAAGTACTCAGTCTAAAAAGAGCAGAGAGTTTCAGTGAGGAGCAAGATTTTGTAATTAAAATATATATCTCCAACACATAGTCTTTCAGTACATAGACTGGTATTTTAAAAAGTGTGAATTCTCAAGTCTGAGAACTCAAGTTTGCCTGAATAAACGTATTTTTTTAAAAACGCTTTCCAGACATCCACTCCAAGTATTTCCCCTGCTGCACCTTATTAAAAAGTTACAAGCTACTTTTTACCTTGATGATTTATGAAGGACAAGTGTCCATTTCTTATAAATTTATCACAAATATAGTTTTATAAATATCATCAAATATCACATCAATATAAATTATCATATAGTTTTATAATGAATTTCAGAACTCTAAATATAAATTAGATTAAGAGTACTTTTTGAGCTTATAGAGCAAGTATGAGTAGAAAAACTCAAAACTAGTTTTCATGAGGTCAGCATTATTTCCAAATGAAAATTTTCACAAAGTTACACAGAATATGCAGTTCTTTTTATGGTGGGATTCTTAATGACAAAATTCTTCATGTGTTGATAATGAGCTGTCTGTATGTTACACTGGTACTCAATTTGTTACTATTATGGCTGTCCACATTAATTAATCAAAAAAATTAATTTTCTCTAACCCTAGATCAAGGGATACAACAGACCCTAAAGGATGAAAAAGCTTGGGTACAGGCCTCCAACTATAAGCACAGAAGAAAAATTACATGGAGCAACTTGAATTACACACCAAAAAAGGGTAAAACATTCATTTCCAGTGCTAGCCATCTGGAGAAATCCAACTCAAAAATTCAGGTCACAAAACTGAAAAAAATGTGCTCTTTTTAGTATTAATGCTTGATAATGATAGAAATTTTGTCTTTTGTATTATCAATTCAATGGGGTAAGGCATGCAATTTGCAGGTGTTTAAAAAGATTTGTTACTGGCCTATGCTCAGAAGTCAGAAATAGTGATCACATAAATTGATTAGCAATGATCCAAAATACTGAAAATTAAGACCCTAGTCAAATGATGTACATAACTTGAAAGTCAGTACCTGAAGGGCTGTGATATTGACCTGGTGTGCAGCTTCATGTCTTGCAGCCTAAAGAAACAAAAGCAGCAATCTTTATCCAAGGATAAAACACCTTTCCCCTCTGCCAAATCATATCTGTGTGTCTCAGGTTGGCTTAAAATATAAGAGTCAGAATTACTGACTCTTGGTTATCGATTAATCATGGCTTTAATTTAGAGTTAAAGAACAGAGAGTTACTTCAGATTTAATTTCAAAGTTCACATTTTTACTAGTTCTGAAAAATTCTAAATTTCTATAAAGAGTACAGAAAAGTAATTACAGAAAGACATCTAAGCTTGATTAAGAATACAGTAATTTCACGAATACAAGCCGCACCAATTTGACCAAAATTTTGGTGGAAACCCGGAAGTGCGGCTAATATTCCGGGGCGGCTAATCTATTAACAAAATTCTAAAAGCTGCCAACACGGAAGTGAGAGCCCGCGGCAGCCCCAAGCCAAGCTGGAGCCCGGCCGGCCCCGGCAGAGGTGGGAAAGCCTGGCAGAGGCGGGGCCAGCAGTGTGGGGGCGGGCGGCAGAGCCTGAGCCAGCAGGGCGGGGCAGGGGGGCGGCAGAGCCTGAGCCAGCATGGCGGGGGAGCCCGGGAGAACTGGGGCTAGCAGTGCAGGGGAGCATGGCAGAAGCAGGAAGGCCGGCGGGTGGGGCTGCCTGGCAGCGGGGGAAGCCCAGCATAATCGGGGCCAGCAGCGTGGGGGAGCCCGGCGGTGCGGGGGCCTGCAGTGCCGGCCAGGGCGAGGAAACGCGGCGGCAGTGCAGACGGGAGGGGGCGGCCGGCGAGCCTGGTGGCGGCGGCGGCAGCCCTGCCGGCGGGGCGAGCGAAAGCGGCGCTCGCGAAGCGCCGCCGCCGCTCGCGAAGCGCCGCCGCCGCTCGCGGAAGCGCCGCCGCTCGCGAGCGAAGCGCCGCCGCCGCTCGCGAGCGAAGCGCCGCCGCCGCGAGCGAAACGCCGCCGCCGCTCGCGGAAGCGCCGCCGCGAGCGAAAGCGCCGCCGCGAGCGAAAGCGCCGCCGCGGGGCGGGCGCGGCGCTCGCGAGGCGCGGCGCTCGCGAGGCGCGGCGCTCGCGAGGCGCGGCGCAGGGCAAGCGAAAGCGGCAGCGGGGCGGGCGGCGAGCCCGGCGGCGGCAGCCCTGCCAGCCGGGCGAGCGAACGCGGTAGCGGGGCGGTGCTGACGGGAGAGGGGGGCCAGCGAGCCCGGCGGCGGCGGCAGCACCAGTCGGCCAGCCCCGCCGAGCCGTGGCGCTGAGCTGGGCCACCCGGCCCCGTCGGCAACCATGAGCGGGCCGAGCCTTCCTGGCCCCGCCCCGAGCCAGTAAAGCCCGCTATGCCGCGATCCTGTTACTAATTGGCCAATTTGTGAAAGCTGCGCACGGATTCTCGCGACGAACGAAAGTGCGGCTAATATTCGGGGTGCGGCTTATCTATTGACAAAGACAGCAACATTGTCGAGGCACTGGGGGTGCAGCTTATAATCCGTGCGGCTTGTATTCGTGAAACTACTGTATTTTGTTCAAGTTGTAAGTTTTAAAACACTAGATATAAATTAGAAAATTTTGAAGTATTTTTTACATTATCTGTTACTTCTACACAGTAAGAAGGCATCCCTACACAGGGAGATAGAGGGCAACAAAGGAGAGAAGAAAAAGATTAGCAAACCAAATCTGCAACTAATAGGTGCAGACTTGGAGAAGTTTCCACCACAGAAGGCAGTACAGGCAGTGCCACTGCCTTAAACAAGACCATGTACTTGCCACACAGATCTGATACCATGGACTGAATTTAAAACTGCAAGTTACCTCAGACTGGTATAATTACCTCAGAGCTCCAGTTGTAGCAGAACAAGGCTGTCTCCGAGTTTTTAAGGCATTCAGCTTATCTCCCTGTGTCATCTCATTGTGAGCTTCCCCATCTTTGTCTTCAGAATCATTCTGGGAAATAGAAGTATGCAAGCAAGGGAATGTATCAAATCCTAGGAGAGCGTAATTTCAAAGCCCTGAGCATCTCCTTGCCAAAGATCAGAACCCAGAAGGCTGATCTACTGTCTCCTGCAGACATGGCACTGCTCTTTGTGTAGTCCTGGGACATGAAATGTGCCTCTGTACAAACACACTCACATGCGGCTTTTGCAGAATGCGAGCTCAAAGTCAGTTCACGATGCTCAAGCCTAATGCCAGCATTTATTTACTTCAAGGATGTCTGTTGGACATTTATATACACCTACATTATTAGTTAAAAACTTAGAATAAGCAGATTTTTTGTTTCCAGGAGGAAAGCTGATGTGTTGTTTACCTTCGTTCTCAAGAAAACAACTGAAAATCCTGAGAGAATTACTTGAAGCAATGCAAATCTTTTGAAGCTTGAAGAATTACCTGTAGCAGCTTTAAATATTACTTGATTTTTTATTTTAAGTCGAGATTTATTCCAATTATGACCTATAAAAAAGTTAATCTGAGGAAAAAAAACAAACTAAAAAAACCTAATACTAATGCAAGTCTAAAAAGCCAAAAATCTAGAAGTTATCTATAGCTAGTTATTAAAAGCTCAGCTTCAGTCTGTTTGAATTTTTTCCTAAGAACACTTACCTCCTTGTATTGATCCAAGTCTTGTGCTTTATTCAAGTTGTCACTGATGGAAATGTCATTCAAGCCACAAAGAACTCTGTTAATGTTTCCATCCAGTCCTTGCTGTTTCTGCTTTGTTCGGATGAGATCTCCCTCCAGCCATAACATTGCTTGCTTCCTTCAGGACACAAAACCAAAACCACTCAGATCAACACATTCACATACACATAAAAAACAATATGAAAACATACCATGCTTACAGACTGCCAACATTTGAAACTTCTGTACATCTTCATCTGGAAAAAAATTTACATGTTTATCCCAAAAAATTTTATAACCTCAATACTTAAAAACAACAACAAAAACCCTCCAGAATCACCAAATAAGTCTGTAGTTGTCACAGTACTAAAACTTCATTTTATCAAATCTTCTGGGGAAAGAAGTTGACTAAACAGGAATTTGTAATCATATTTTAAAGGCTCTTAAAACACAACTTAAAAAATAATACAAAATAGTGTTTTTATATACACCATGTGCAGCATAATTGATGATACAGAACTTTGCAACTTACTAGCATAAATTTTCTGACTACAGATATTGTGTAGTGAAACTACAGCTGACCTGTGCAGTGCAAGAGGATGTAGTAATGTAAGGTTCGCCAGGAGTCTAATAAGGACTTTCAGAAATTGAAAGAACATATCCTTCACACAGGTGGTAAAATAACAACAATTTCTTTTCTACAATGTGCATGGGCAGAACTGAGTTTTTGGATGAGGCTGCATTATTCCTCTATAAGGAAGGTTACTGGGTAGGGTACCAGTGATGCTAGCTCCATCCAAGAACTGAGACACTATTACATACTATAGAAGCAACGTTAAATTCCTCCACTAAACAGAGAAGTAAAAAAAAGAGGAATTAAATAAGAATACACTTTCACAGGAAACTTTTGTTTGGAAACAAAATATTATGTCAAGCCTTAAGAACTAAGGGAACTGAGCCAACTGCCTAAGCTTTTGCATAATAAATGCAAAAGGTAAGCACTTCAGAAAAAATTCACTGCATCCCTAGTAAACATCACGAGAAGGCAGAAGAAAGGGATGGGGGAGAGAGGAAGTGCTACTCAGTTCCACCTAACAGAAGTAGCCTAGAAAACATGCTTGAATATTTAAATACTTTTTAAATCTTTCAAGATTATTGCATATGCAGTAACAAACTGATCTGATACACACTGAAGTGGAAGAGTTTCTATAAAAAAACCCCTAAACTAGTCAAACCTCTCTTAGCAAACCTCAAAGAACCTAAGAGATTAGGCTTCGACATCTATGAACCTTGGGAGATTGAAATTCCAAGATGTTACCTTTTTGTCAGATGCGATTTTGCAGCCCTGAGGGCAAGACATTTTATATTAAAAAGATGTAACTGACATTCTTTCCCAACGCCATTTTGACACCACTGGTGACATTGCTTGACTTTTGTCTGATTGTTGAAACAGGTATCTACTACCCTTAGGACAGCAGAAAATTCTCACTGAACAACACCACAGCTCTCAGCTATGACAAATGCAGGTAGATCTGAAGGATCTTTGCCTATCTATAAAATCAAGCCAAGTAATCCTTCAATACCAAGTCAAACTAAGAAAAGACATGGGCCTTGTCTTTCCTATCTTGTAAGTAAACAGCACTTACTATTCACATTACCTACTACTTTTATTGTAATTTTTCTCTACTGTGCAAGTAATTATTAAGAACATATTCATCCAAGCATCAGCACTGTCTGAAGAAGACTAATCTGACTCCAGTCAACATTTGTAGTTTGTGAAAGTTTGTGATCTGCAGTGTTTTCAATACCAGTAAGCCACCTCTCAAATAGTGGTGTCCATTTAGTTGCACTGGAAAAAAAAAAATTCATTCATATGCTGCTTCTCTTGAATGACAGTAATCATCTCTTTCTATCCAATATCCTATGGATTTTAAGATGCAAGGTCAGTGCATCTTTTACAGTATTTACACAGTATCTAGCAGAGCTAGTGAATTCTTTTTTTTACTTGTAGTAGATTTTCTTAAAATATTTTACCCCATAAAAGTGAAAATGCCTCCAACTAAATATCATCAACTCAAATATATCAGCACAACCACTACAGTAGTAAATGCACAACACAGAAACCACTATGACATTAAACTTACTGTCTACATCACTATCATTCATTTCCAGTCAGGATCACATCTGAAGCTGTATTAAAACCATACATTTATTTGGCTACAACTACTACCTCCAAATGAGAAATGTTTCATACATCATGCTGAGGAATATGATGGAGATCATAAGCTTTCTACCAAGTACTTATTTAATCTTTAGTTACAATAAAGAAAAACCATACAAATGATACCTTTTTAAGATTAATTTTAAGAACAGAAACATGTAGTCTTGAGGCCCTGTGCCCCTTTAAGGGGACAAAAAGCATAGAATTCCAGAGAAGCTGACTGCTTCTGAGTAACTCAGATTTCAATTCCCTATTAACTAACCTCAAATCTGTAGAACAGGCAATAACTTACAAATATTCGTAGACAAATTAGATCCTATAAATAGTGCAAGATGGATAGGGATGCAGAGGAGCAAGAAGGTACATATATGTATACATACTCTTCCAAGAAGTGTTGCTGGGGTCCTATAATAGAGCCTGGGCGACATATTCTTATCCAAGCAATGGCTTCAGCATGTGTGAACTTGTAGTGCTTCATTATGTAACAAGCAATCAATGTTCCTGTTCTTCCCAGGCCAGCTAGAGAAAGACAAATATCAACAGCCATGGATGTAAGGAAATGGGATGTAAGGAAACTCCATGCAACGTTCTTCACCGTAACAGTATTTGAAGAAATACTTTCTGATTCAGTATCCCATTTATCACACAATTCAATTTCAATGCTGTAGATACAGGGACAGATCTTTCATATGTAGGAAAAGTTAATGTTTAAAAGAACACCTGCAACAATGATCACTTGTGGCACTTGAAAAGTTCTACCCCAAACACAATCAAATCACTTTTAAGAGGCCAACACAAGTACCTAAAACCATGGTGCAAATACATGTCACATCTCAACAGGGAGCAACTCAGTGGGTTTTTCTTTTTAAATCAGTTTTGTTGTGAAACCAACACATAAAACTATTTACTGTCATCTGTACAAACAGCAATCACTCTTGACCAGTGTATAATTTTAGATATCAATAGGTTAAAATAATTTAACCCATTGCCCAAAAAATCCCAAACTAATCCTGTTTTTAAGGGGACAACAGAGACACAGAAAAATTAGCTTTTACTATCAGTGAAGTCTCAAACTACAGCGTGAGAATTAACTTCTTTCTAGCTCTGTCTCATCTACTAGTAAAGTGTTTTCCCATTTAAAACTTATTTCCCACAAACACAGTATTTGCAATTTACAGTCTCACAGTAGCCTACTATTGTTTATGCACCAACAACTATCCAAATGGAAATTCTCCAAGCAGCCAGACATCTCTGCTGACAATTCTATACACAACCACAAGTTCTTTACACTTAACCAATAACTAACTCTGACTTTTTTGAAAGTGAAGATGATTTAGGCAGGATGAAGGTAGAACTTCACACACAGTGAGGTTCCATAATTGTAGCTTGGAAGACAAGCTCTGAAGAGTCATTTAAAAGGCAAAGTATTGATTTCAGTTCCTTCCTCCAACATTCTGCTAATGTACAAACTTTCCATGACAATCCTTTGCAATTAACTGTTCTATCTCATGAGACAAGCAGTTCTAGTGTAATAGCTGTGCTCAGAACACCTCTGCAATATATCTCTGCCTGAGTTAGGCCTGAGTTAACTATTGACTTAACACTGCAGAGGATTATCTAGGGTGGCGTAAATACTAGAAAGAATAAGACTGTTGATTTGCTTACTAAATGGTCAGACCAAAATACCAAAAATACTTCAGCATAGAAAGCACATCTCCAACTCACTACCAAGTATGTTATATTCCTTAAGCAGCTAAGCCTGAAGCAACTTACTACCAACTTCTGCTAATCAATAGTTTATACTCTCATTTAGCCAATTAGCAGATTCTCAGCTTATCAATGCCAGAACTTCCGGGTTCTAGCAACAGTAACAACCTGCTGACAAATAAACCTGTTTATCTTTGACATGCCTATTTATTGTTAATGGGAAAATTATGAATAGTGTTATTCTTGCTTCTGATCAGGCAAGACATTCGCCTCCACCATGTCCTTACACAACTCTAAACACAAATCAAGCTGAACCCTTAAAAGCCTTTGTTAATCTCTCTTGACTAAGCATGTTTTGTGCATTTTCTGTCTGGTTTGCTGAATTAGGCTGGTTTGAAATGCTGGCATCACAATAACTCACATCAACTTGAAATGTGGAATTCATACTCCACAGAAAAATGTAGAACAGTCAAAAAACACAAAGAAAACCTTTTAGTGTTTTGCATTTCCTAGACAATTATCATAATGCTGTGAAGGCATAATGCAAAAAAGAAACCTGCATCAACTAAATCTCAAGTTTTCAAATCATATCAAAAAAACCCACAGAACAATGAAGAATAGATTGTCAGTTCCTACAAGTCACAGTGTAGGATGTAAGGACTTCACATACATAGGAAAATAACAAATATTTGGCATATATTTAGTCAAGCACTATAAAGCATTATTACTCTCACGATCTGAAAGTGTTGTTAAATGCTGCATTTCTGGGATAAACTCCATGGATTATTTTGAATTTCAGTCTGAGAAATGAATAGGTGCACATACCTTTACAATGTACAGCAATGGCACCATCAGCATTTTCACAGATGTTCAGGAACCTCTGGACTATACTGTCACTTGGTGTGCTGCCATCGATGAAGAACAGATCATAATGCTCAAATCCTGCATCAGTAAAGCGTTTTGCCTCATACATTTTTTTGTTTAGTCTTATGATTGATGTCACGTTATGCTTCTTGAAATAGGGAAAGTAGGCTTCAGGTGCATGAAGAGGATAACCTATAAAAAAATAAAGCCATAATAATTTAATGTCCTAGGCTCATGAAGTTCAAAATCTCACTAATCAAAATGAAAACTTCTTGAAAAATAAACATGCTAATACTAAATATGTTTTAATAATTTATTCAGAATAGACATGTTAAGTGATATAAAAAAATTGTCCAAAAAATGCTCATTAAGACCACTTTTATAATAAAAGTATTAGGAGGCAAGAACTTAAAACAGAGCCTATGTGAAACACTGTACTGTCTCCCATAAGCCCCCATTCCTCTCTGCAAGGGGGAGTTACACATAAAGCTGAGGACATATATGAATTCAGTGTTTCAGGACAGCTGTTTATCTAGAGTCAAGCTGCTGATCAAAGAATAAAAGTATGCTTGAAGAGGAAACACTGTTTCTAAGGAAAATAGATTGCTCATCTATATTATGGACAAGAGAAACAGTCAAAGGATAAACTGCAGTACCAAAAATTCTCCTGTCCTACTGGGAAGTAAGACAGCTTTATTGCCTTGATTCTCAGAGACAAAAGAATCCTCTAGATGAAGATGGGGGGACAGGGGGGGAGGTCAATGAGTAATTACAAGCCAGCTGTTCAGGACAAGTTATACATGCATTAGTAAATGCAGTTCGAGTCACAACACAATAAGAAAAATGTACCTCTGTAATGTGTGCATGCAATCACCTGGGAGAGGGTTAGCTATTGTTTCATAACTGGATTTTAAGTGTGTTAATTTAATAATTTTCAGTTATATATGTTATAAATAAAACACACATTTTCCAAATTCCATGGAACAATTTAACTAAATTCAGAAAAAATTTTGCAAGAAGGAGTTGCAACAATGATTGGGGAAGAAATCCAAATCAATCAAAATATTTTCTGAGTTTTGTTTAAATTTTCAGTGGACACTATGTAATCAGTAGCATTTCCGTCATAAACATGAGAGAGCAGAAGAAGGGGATAGGCAGGGAAGGCAGATATTCAGAAAATATGCTCACATAAACAACAGGACATGGCACAAACAATATAGTCAAATTCAGAAAAAAGCTGATGGTAGTGTTTAAATGACTGATTTTCCTTCTAGCTGGACCAAATCTCTGCCTTCCCTCTGTCAGTCAAGCATCCAAGTTTCTCTTTTTTTTAATTCCACTAGAATCACATTCCCTAGGTTCTTCACATTACCCCAAGTACCTTCAGTAGGAAAGGCAAGCTTCTTTTAAGTCTTTCCTGGTCTGTGTCACAAAACTCTTAACACAGTCTTCTGTGTTTAATACAACTCACCTTTAATTCTGCACACTTACTGTATCAGGTGTCAGGTTCCAGGAGAATAGTAAGCAACCTGAGTCTCTCAGGTTCTTTAGGATGAAAAGCCACTGACTGTCAGAAGAATTGAAATTCTTCTGGCAAAGAAGAATTCCAAAACTTTTTGAATTAAATTCTATGAGTGTACATAAAATGTTCTGAAGATTAAAACTGATCTATAACCTCTATTATCTTCTGCTCATTTGCTGTGATGGTTTTACACACTGGAAGAATAAGATCATAGCATAGTATTAAAACATACACCATACCATTTTCAAGTTTGCTTTTTGGGTGTGGTCCACTAAAAGCCAAAAATTTTCCTGGAATAATCCAGTTGAAGTCACCATTTTCCACTCGCTACAAAAATTTCAGAAGAGAAAAACATTTTAATATAGGTATATACAAGGTTAAAGAAATTACTCAAGATTTTATTTTACACTTTACTATGTTCTTGTTGCATTAAAACAAACTTCAAATGGAATTAGCTAGCTTAACATTTATGGGACAATTAACCATAAGCTGCTTCTCAAATCTATCTTGATAAACTGAAATGCAAACAAAATTTGCTTAAGTTTTCCAATAAAAGCAGAAAGATCCTTTATGAAAGGTATTTCTCTTTGAGAGGGTTCAGTGTTTCAGACACATATTAAGAACACTGACAAACACTAACATTCTTCTATGTTTTCATCAAAAACTATGGGAAAGTGCTTCCTTGTGAGGTACTAGCTAAAAAACCCAATTCACAGAAAACAAAAACCAATTAACCTTCAAAGCAATTACCCTTTCCCTGTAGAAACTGAAATTTACATATTGGCATAACCTCTGATGAGCTAGTAATCACAGAAGGAAAATGGAAATTAAATAGAGACCAAATTTTAATAAACTTTCAAACCACGACATTTTGCCTTTCTTGCTCACTTTTAAGTGAAAACCTAAAAAGCCTCTTCAAATTCTGTCACTGCCGAAAATGAAAGCTTCTTTGGAAATAAGTAACGTCAACTGTAGTTCTGAACTGCCTTCTTGTCTTTCCTTAATTGAAGACTGCTCATTCCTTGCTTGGCAGTGCAGCTATTCTCAGTATGACTTTTAAGGACATGGCCCTTGGTTCAGCTGCATTATTAAGCTTGTGTTTTTGGCTCTGAGCTCATCAGAACATCCTAATGAGTGAAAGGTTCTGATAATGGACATCACTGTAATCAATTCAGCAACTGTTTGCTTAGCTGAGCCCATTAGGCTTGCACCCAATGTCCCTGCACAATGGAAACTCCTGGAAGTTACCCAGGTTGCATAAGGACTAGAGAACCAACCTCAGTGCCAAGCCAGGACCCTGCCCCCATTGGTGTCACAGACTGACATCTCAGCACTGCAGAACCCCTCTACTCCCTTTAGGGAAGAAGTCCTGTTCAGTATGCTAGAAATATTTTTGTATTTGTATCACTAGTTTTACTTGTGGATTAAGTTCTTGATAGTAACAGAGGTCATGGCAAATACAGTAATTTCACGATTATAAGCCGCACTGATTATAAGCCGCACTTCCGGGTGCCAGCAACTTTTCATTCTTTGTCCATACATAAGCTGCACCTGATTATAAGCCACACATTACAATACAGAGTGTGATAAAAGGTATCTATTCTACCACCATCTGTTGAGGGTGGGGGCAGTGATCATTATCTCCCCAGCAGATATTCTGCTAATGGGCCATCCATTGAAACCAGGCCGGGCATTGTTCTTTATCTTTTCACAACCCATCCTTCCTCCAGAGAGTAATTTCTGCTAATGACCCATTGAGTCCCACTGTGTGACTGATAAAATTACTTCATCCCATTGGAAGTTGCTCCAGCCAGGGGGAAGAGCCCAACATTTCTTACCAAAATAAAAACAGAGGTTTTGGGACACTAAGGAAGCCCCTTCCTCCACTGGACTCCAGAGGAAAACCAGATTTCTCCACATCACCACTGGACCTTTAGAGGGAAACTGCACCTTGTACAGGAGCACTGCTCCAACTGAGCCACATCTGTCACTGCAGGAGGATGCAGCCACCATTTAATGGGACTGCTACCAACACCCTGCCTGACAGGGTGTCAGGTTGTACTCTGACTTTGTCAGGGGTTGGGGTTTGTTTCTTTGTAGTACTTCTATTTCTATTTTAATTTCTCTAGAAAAGAACTGTTATTCCTAATTCCCATATTTTTGCCTAAAAGCCCCTTGATTTCAAAATTATAATAATTTGGAGGGAGGGGGTTTACATTCTCCATTTCAAAGAGAAGTTCCTGCCTTTCTCAGCAGACACCTGTCCTCCAAACTAAAACAGCAACTTTTTCTTCTTTGTCCATATATAAGCCGTGTCTGATTATAAGCCGCACTTTGGGTTCGGACCAAAATTTTAGTCAAAATGGTGCGGCTTATAATTGTGAACTTACTGTAGTTTCAATTTTTATCAATATGAACCACAGGAATCTCTGTATATGTGTGTATATATATGCTCGACATTACATGCAAACATCATTATTACTAAAAAGCCCAATCAGTAATTTATTTCCAGTCCAACAAAAGGGGAATTAGCTGCCTTGATAACATAGTAAGATCAAAGAACATGAAATAAAAATTCCTTTTAGCCTGCTCCATTTAAGTCGTATGCAACTTTTATCTAAATAACCACACATCTAAAGATCTAACATAGCAAAAACCTGTAACATTTAGAGTTTTTAAAATATAGCACAGGACATAACAAAACACAAAGCTGACCATGATGTGCGAAAAAAAAAGACATACCAAAAAATGGACAAAAAATTAAAGATGATTCCAAATTCTTACTCCTTTAACTCAGCAAACAGCATACCTAAACATCATTGACATGTACGTACTTTTCACACTCTAAAATAATGTTAAGCTTTAAACAAGATAATGGGATAACTTTAGTTAATTATTTTAAGCCTCTTTTTCACCCAGCCTAATGCCTACTATTCATACAGAATTCTCAACTACCATTTGTTTTTAGAACAAGTTTTATTTTTTGTACATAGAGTAAGCAAAAAGCAGCAATTTCATATCTTAAATTTTAGTTCCTGTTTATTTAATTTTGGTAATTCTGCAAAGGCTATACAGTTTTTTAACCTAATCATTATGGAACACTGCAGGATACAGAAATCCTTCTACAAACGCTTTCAAGTTTAGTGAAATAGGCAGATTTGTGTTACAGACTGCCTACTGCAGACACCTACTGTATAGATGTGCTGTCAATTAACTTTTTCCACTGTTTATTCCTCTTCTGACCTCACTTTCTTGAACATCTATGAAGCATTTCAGTAAGTACCTGAAATACATACAGCTATAGGAAATGCTTTTAAAATGGAGATATTCAAACTTAGCAACTTTATTCTCCTTACTTCCAAGTTTTCTGAAAATTGCAATAGGAGTTGAAGAATATGGGAAGAATACTGGCTACAGCAAAGCAACACAAGTTTAAAATGAGAGTTAAATTTATACTCAAATGTTTAGTACACCTCTAGTTTATATATCTTTATGCTTAACCAATACAACTATAGGAATTTATAGGTGCTCCAAAGACAATGTCCAATAAACTAATTATTGTCACTGGCTTCTGTAAAAGTCCTTTCCCTTCCTTGGAGTGAGACCTGGTAAACAAAGACCATACAACTCTCCTGGACCAGATGTGTATACACCTTCTGTGCCCGAGATTTCCTCTGCACACAGCCCAGTCCACAGGTACAGCACGGCATATTTTAAAGCTTCTCTAAAGCAATGTAGCTTGGGATAACTTTCTACTACCAGCAGATATGCATGTTACAAAGTCCTAAACTCATCTAGAGACAACCAGAGTATCTATACCTAGCTTGTAAGAAAGTTGGCAGAACAGGGAAATACATCTGTTAGCTTTTTAGGACTTCATTAAGGAAATATTTTGAATGCATTTCCTTTACCACAATTCCACATAATGCATCCTCACAAAAAAAAAAAAAAAACAACAACTCAAAATCTGCTTAATCTATGTGGCTATAAAAAATTTGCCATGTATTTGGGACTAATAGGAATGGAAGAAGGAGCTAACAAGTCCTGAAAGAAAACATTCTGTGGGTCAGCTGAGACCTTGGATTGTGTCCAAAGGAGAAGATTGGGAAAGCATGAGGGAGGTTCCAGAAGCCAGAAAACAGTGAATTTATGATATGATGCACTGAAATTTCAAAGATAATAATCCTGCATGATCTTCACAAAGAGCGTACAGGTTTCCATGTACATACCTTACATATGAACACTGGGTTTTACTCAAAATGTGTTTCCAGTATGTTTTAAGTTGGAGGATACTGTATACTCCTATTTTAGGTAGCTCAAGCACAATCAATGCATTATTAAATGTACAAACCTCATAGTGTTCATATTCATCCACATCAAATGTCTTAAAGTCAAAAAATCCATGCTGCAAGGCCTAAAAGGCAACAAGGGGTCAGTTTACACTGAAATACAATATATAATCTCATTTTATAATATTTTTTGAGCAAAACTAAGTCCCTAAATGTTTGTGCTTGTGGCTTATTGAAGTTTTTACGTTAAGACAACATTACTTTTTGCACATATCAACAACACAGACAACAAAAACTCCAACAATGTCACTGAAACATGTTAGGCTCATTATTTCCCCTCCAAAGACATGAGAATGGGACACAAGGTTGTTGCATATCACTTAAATTGTAACATTGATTCTCCACATCCCACCACTGGGCTTTTTTTCTGTAAGGCAGATGACAAGTTAAAAAGCAATTCCCTTTTTGTCATACACTCATTTAATGATTCCTATGCCAAATGTATTTTCATGCAGTTGGACATAACAAAACATCGAACACTGAGAGTTTATTGATTTTCTGCACTTAGTATGATACTCTGGTTTTACCACCATAACACCTAGGCAAAATGGCATATACAGAATGCAGTGCCATGTATAATCTGCATTTTATTATTTCTTTTAATACACATTTCACAGGTACAATGAAGTCCACTAACTACATTAGGCAGTATTTATTACAGGACTGAAAGAAGTTTTGTATTTGATTACTGTATTATTATTTACAATGCCACTTTTGTACTAAAGATTTGTATTTAATAGCCATATTGAAAACAATTCTATGAATATGAAATTCATAGTCAATATTTATTTCAAATTGGTGGAAGACATTCCTGCAGCATATATTTATGCTGAACCTGCTGCATTTTGAGAAACACAGATACTGCACAAAATTCCGGAATTAGGTTGTGATAAGAACACATCACAGATCTATTATTTAAAACCAATAATCATCAGACTGCCATTGTTTGTTACATACACAGCACCTTTTTAGGACAAAAGAAAAACAGTTTTGTTGTAGACAAGATAGGCTCAGTGACTGGACCTTCATGAAACCTAAAATACTGAGAGGTTTGAATGGCTGGTTGGTTGCACTCCAGAACTTGCAGGCCCCCTGAATTACCTGATATGACAGACACACATGCAAACATCAAATTTATCCAGGAAAACTAACACTACTTTTAATTAAGGCATACATTTTCTGCCCAAAGTGTTTTTACCTCTGCAGGTGAGCTAGACAAAAATTCAGCAATAAACTTTAAGAGAACAAAGGAGGAAAAACTGATTCTCACCATCCTTTTGATGTATTAGCTGCAGATAAATTACAGTGACTGCACTGACTACTTCAGATCTTCAGGATCCGTAGAATGCCTCACAAATTACAGTCTTGCTGGTAACTGACAGCTCCTTTCCCACCCCCACAGAACTAAAAATATTAAGCTTGATCTCTCTTTTTCCAATTTTTAAGAAACACTTGTTTTGCCATTTTAAAGAATGACAAGTGGTCTATAAAGTATCTGTACAGCACTCCTCTTATATCCTGCTCCCTTCACCAAGAACAGTGGTAAATGGTAAACCAAATTTAAATGTCCCCAATTAAGAACTGATATAAAATTTTTTAAGAAAACAATACTCGAGCTTAATAGCTCAGGACTACTTAAAATGACACATCAAACCACTAGTAAGATACATTAGTTTTCATTGGTTTTAAACAATTTTGAAAAGATCAGTGTCAAACACTGAACCAAGAGCTCTGGGGAAAGCTGGGGCCAAGTACATGCAAAAACTGTTCTGATTAAATCACTGTATAGCTTGGTATCTATTTCACTTGACTTCATCAACCTGTCATTCCCTCTCACCAATGGCTATAAATGACCTGTTACCAGACTCTGCACAGTGCCTTGCATTTAGAGCAAGGCCTGGTGCATGTGAATGTTCCAATTCAGAAGTTCAAAAAGTTGTCAAAGGCCAGGCCAGGCAAGTCATAGTGCAACCTTCCTCCACCATCAGTACTCAAATATAATCATCAGTAAGTTAGGCTTCATCACTACTCATTCACAGTCTGCTCTGAAACCAGGTTTCATAATCTATTGAACAGTACAGTAATTTCATGATTACAAGCTGCACCGATTATAAGCCGCACTTCCAGGGTGTCAGCAACGTTTCGTTTTTCCTCCATAAATAAGTTGCACCTGATTATAAGCCGCACTTTCATTCGCAGCAGGAGCCGTGTGCAACTTGCACAAAGTTGCCAATTAGTAACAGAATTGCATGATCACGGGGTTTACTGGCTCGGCCCTGCTCAGGGCCACCACCAGGGAGCGGCCCCAGCCCCGCTCGCTGCTGCCGCCGGGAGACAGGGGAGCAGCACGCCCAGCCGGTGCCACCGGGAACAGGGAGAGGGGCATCCCCGGCTGCTGCCGCCGGGAGGAGGGAGACGGGCGTGCCCAGCCAGCGCTGCCGGGAGGAGGGAGACGGGCGTGCCCGGCTGGTGCCGCCACGTCCCCCGGGGCCGGGCAGCGCTGCTACTGCGCCGCCACTGCCCCGCCGCCTGGGGCCAGACGGGCTCTACCTTGGCTTGGGGCTGCTGCTGGCTCGGACTTCCAGGTTAGGAAATTTCCAAAATTTGTTCATATATTGGCCACTCCTGAACGTAAGCCGCACTTCCGGTTTGGGAGCAAAATTTTAGTCAAAATGGTGTGGCTTATAATCGTGAAATTACTTTTCTTCAGGCTTTAAAAATCAATGTAAACCTATTTTGCTAAGGAAAAATGTTATTACCTTATTTACTCCCTGTAAACAGTCCAAGATGGTAAGATTGTACGTGCAGTTCCCAAACGAAGCATCCCTACAGATTTAATACAAATGAATTTAATATACACAGAATTATTTTAAGAGCTAGGGGAAAGGCAGCACACAACAGAATACATTCAAGCTACTCAATCCCCTTGGAGAACCCTGAATTAAAGTTCAAAAACATCTTTTTAGAAGTTAGTTCAGGTTAAAGTACTCTCCCACCCAAGATCAGCTCAGAGTAAATGCAGTTAGATATTGCAAGATACTTTACATGTATATTTTACATCAGGTAACTTAATCTCTTTTCCAAATTACTTATGCTGTTCTGGAACAGACAGGTTTGCATCCTTTCATGACTGTATGAATACAGTAACAAATAAAGCACAGTTTGCTTTAACCATCTTTCAAGTCTTAATTGAGTTACACTAACAGGGATAGGCAAGTCAGACTACCAGTTTGGAATTAATTTACAGGTTTTCATTTTGATGTCCAGTTATAGATATGATTAAAAGTTATTCTGATATAAATAACTTGAAAATTATTTAACCTCAGTACTATGACTATGAAAATTACGACCTGTCTGTAAAAGATGAAGTGAGACTCCAAAGCAAAATATATTCAAGTGGTAAGAGGCACATTAAATGGAAAAAAAAAAAAAACACCAAAAAATTCATTTTTGAAAAATAAAAAAGTACTTTCCAAAGTGTGCTCCAGATCACTTTGATTTTAACAAAACTCTGCCTGAGTAGCTTATTTCCTTATCACTCATTAAGGAAATCTCTTATGACTTTTCTCTTAGCTATCTTAGACAGTCCTAAGAACTGTAATTTATCAGAATAGCAACATTTTAGGTTCAAACAGGTACATATTTAATCTATAACTGATTCAAAATTTCAATCTTTCATTCAAAACTCTCCTTTTTTGAAAAAACTTGGTATAAATACTATTAAGTTTGTGATACATTCCTTCAATATCAAGCACTTTAAGAGTAGAAAATTCTCCCTTATTCTTTAAGAGCAGAATAAGTTTAGCAGTTTTGAGCAGGCAGCGTTCATAGAAAATGTTTTAAATGTCATATTGCAGGCAGGCCAATCTAAAAAAAGCTTTTGAATTACTGGATTATTAAAACACACTTAACTATAATTTTTTAGAATGGGAACTATGAATTGTGCATGAACCTTCCGTATCCAAATCCAACAGAAAAGTTTTAAAAATTAGAATCCATAAAGTATTTTCATTCTTTTGAATAAGCAGAACATATAAAAACATGTATATGAATATATTAATTTTACAGACAATACATTTTTGACAGATAATGGATTAACATGATTATTTTGAACATCTCAGTATAACAGATCATTTTTTCATGAAAGCATTTTGGCGAACAAAAAGGTCTCATGAGAGAAAAAGATTAAGTGTCCAATGGGAACAGGTACATAGTAGACAAGGTTTAAAAGCTGTACCAGTTTTCTGGAGGGGCTGACAGAAATAAGATCCAAACCAATGCAAACCATAAAATCAAATATTTCAAGAAATAAGAACAGAAGATATGATTGTAGCAGACAGTTTATATATTATGTTATTTTGCTGTAACAAGAATATAACTTTTTTAAAATTTGTATGTCTATAATTACTTCTTTGACTGATAAGGCACCTAATAGTGCTGTTCATAAAAACTATGCCAGGGAAAAAAGCCACATAATCCCTAACCATTAATAATGAATACAAAATTCTATGAAAGAGGGAGGGAGGATGGTGAAGCTGACCTAGATGCACAATTCCAGGTGTACAGGATTGTCAGCTCCAGTTCCCACAGCCAGCTGTTACCAGTGACCTGCACAGATGCTGGTAGCTACCATGGATTTCCTCCATCTCCCATGTCTCAAATGCCTCATTTCTCCTGATGTTCACCTGACCCTTAAAATAGGTTGCTGGCCACATGCTTTACTACAGTCTTTTGTGCCCACATGAATAGCCACCTTACTTTTCAAACAGTAAGAGAACCCTGTTCACTTTCAAAATGAGAAAAAAAAAAAGTGAATATTTCAAGGAGACACAGATTTAGTATGGATGTGAGCTGGCATTACTGAGCTGCATAACCCACATCCAATTTTCACAGTTGTTGTAGCTGACCTCAATACTACATAATGCTTTCCCTTGCACCAAACCTCTAAACACTGTCAATAACAAAACAGTTTGTTTCCCCAGCACTTGCCAATAAAGAAACAAACCCCAGAAGCTATAAACTAAAATCCATCTCTGAAATTCGTGCCATTATTTAGAGACTGAACATAATAATATTAAAACATATTTGTTTTTTCGTCGTAACAGAGAGTTTGAGGTAAAAATCTGAAACTCTGTTTCTCAGTAAGTAACCGGTATTCATGACAATTTTAACTGGTGTTAGCACTGTTTTTTAAATGGAAGTGAGAAGATACATTATAAGATCTTCAAAAGACTAGAGCGTCACCAAGTGACAGTGAATCAGCCAAAAATAAGACAAAAGTGTCTCAAAGACAGCAATGCCTTATCCTGCCAAGTTATCTTTAGCTTTTCTATTATAAAAACAAAACAAAACAAATTTTTCATGAATTTTGTAAGAGGAGTGATTTGATTTCTTTCTACCCCTGAACTGTATTTGCTGAAGCTGTCTTTAAATGAAATAGCAGCTGAAGACCTAAGCCGATTAGGGCTTTTTGAGGTCACCAAGCCGCACGAAAGTAGATCAGTTTCCCAGTGATCCCTTCATGTTGTAAACCTACCTCAGTACTCCACAGAGAATCTGACAATGCTGCAGCTTCTCCCTATTCAGCTGTCTATTTTTTTTTTTTCAAATAAAGGACACTTCACGTATCAAATTAACAAACTTGTTAAATAGTCTAGTTGTAACACTTAACTGATCATTGCTCACTGATAAACTCAAACTATTCAAACAGAGATGACCTATACCACAGAAGCTAAGTGATATCTAAATTCCAGGCTGCAAGAATAAATTCAAGCCAACAAACACTGAGTAGCAAAGATTAGTATCTCCAAATTATTTTCCTTATACACCTTAGAATATGAGGAAAGAGGTAAGATGTTTGGCTTATGTCTTGAAAAGGGGGGGAGAGGGAAATGTCTCAAAGGCTTTGAAACATGGGAGGATGATTAAATTATTTCTTTCTCGTTTCTAGCTAATCTATATGGTCCCACTGCAGACCCTCATGAGATCTACTTGCCCCTCTCTCAGCACCAGTAAATTCTTTAGCTTCTTGTATATACCAACCTCCACCTATGAACTCATTACCCAAATATCCCCCTCCCTATCAGACTTCCCATTTCTCATCTAGTTTCTTATCTTACCACAATCCTTCAGTTTCTTTCCTCACTCCTCTTTGTGTCCCCTCCAGTACAACCAGATTACACACCCATCTTCCCCAGCAGGACAGACCACACTGCATAATCTGCTCAGGCTCTAATCCACAGCCAAGACCCGATATAGTCCAAAGCAGATCCAAAAGAAAAGATCAGTTCCACACCATGCAAGAAAGAATGCTCAAGAAATCAGGATGTTTAATTCTTCTGGCAAATGCTCCTAATGCTATATTCCTTCTAGAGAGAGCAAGGCTCAAGATCAAAGTTTTGCAATAAAAAACCCAAAAGAAGCAACAAAAGCCCATATACATACCAGATCCCAGCCACACCAGACAAAACCCACCACAAAAACCCCACAACTGTCAAAAGCTTTAGCTTTAGATAATCATTTCTCTCATAGCAATCTAGGGCTTGAAACACATGAAAAAAGACTGCAAAGTAGTTATGTTTCAGAATATCCTACTCTACAAATTTATTGTCATCTTCTGCTGAGAAGCTGACAAATGGAATTAAGAGATTATTCTTTCATAAGCATTTTGCCACCCCAGACAGAAAATCCTGAGTGATCGCTTCGCTGGACTTTGCCTTCTTCAATGTTTTTGGTTAGTATAACCTTCCTAGGGAAACACAAAAAGCTCTTTTGCATATAATATAAAATTATCTCCAGAAAATCTTGCCACTTCTTCAATTTTTTTGATCCCTCCTTTGCTGCTTCAAGAGTAGCTCACTGTTCTATTTTAGAATAAAATTTCATGAATTCAAACTCAGAAGGATTGCCATTGAATAATAAATTAACATGTAACAGGAAACTGTTTTGTGTCATTTGTTACTGTGGTTCCAATCAGCCTCACAAGAAACCACAGAAACAATTACTTTCATTAGTCCCTTCCCAGTCAAGCAGAAACAGCATCTTCTTACTATTGCTACTTCTGTCAATATCAGTATTGTCAGGAATTTGTTGCAAGGCAATAATCTATAACCTTTGACTGGAGCAAACAGCATCCTGTGAGACTGTTGTGCAAACACACTATTCCTCCCAAGTCTTCCATCTTACAGTTTTGGTACCTGACAATTACAGTAATTTCACGACTATAAGGCGCACCCTTTTGACTAAAATTTTCCCCCGAACCTGGAAGTGCGCCTTATAGTCCGGTGCACCTTATATAAATGTACAAAGTTTGGAAATTTGCCAACCCAGAAGTGTGAGCCGCGAGCCGCGGGGAGAGTCGGCAGGGCTGCGGCAGCCGGGAGGAGGTGGGGCTGCAGGCAGCAACTGCGCGGGCGGAGCCGGCGGCGGATCCTCGCCGCAAAAAAAAAAAAACGCGCCTTATAGTCCGGTGCGCCTTATATATGGGCAAAAGTTCAGAAATTTGCCGACACCCAGAAGTGTGCCTTATAATCCAGCGCGCCTTATAGTCATGAAATTACTGTAAATTTCTCCACTTTGTCAAAACCTCTTTTCTACACACCTTAATTTTCACCTTGGCAAGGGTGAGAAAAACCTAAAGACATATCAATTTACTACAATACCAAACATACATTTCTTTAATGGGTCAACAAGATACAGCTATTCAGCTATGGGGCCTGATGAGCTGTATCCCAGGGTCCTGAGGGAACTGGCTGGTGTTGTAAAGCCACTCTCCATCATATTTGAAAAGTCATGGCAGTCAGGCCCAGTCTCTAGTGATTGGAAAAAGGGAAACATTGCTCCTATTTTTGCAAAGGGTAGAAAGGGAGAGTCAGAGACCTGCAGGCAGGTGAGCATCACCTCTGTGCCTTGGAAGATCATGGAGCAGATCCTCATGGAAGCAATGCTAAGGCACATGCAAGACATTGTTTAATGTAGATTATGACCACTGTATCATACAGAATTTCGAGATGTTTAAAATAACTGATTTTTTTAAAATGCATTGTACCAAGTATCTTCCATAATTACCTAAAAAATATGGATACCAGAAGCTCAGTTAATTTCTTGGGCTCTGGAGAGCTATCAATGACCAGGTCAGTGTATAAATTCTCTGCCAAGAAAAGCAATCGCTGATTTAATACCTTTTTTAAAAATGTAGCTGATGGTTTAAGATTTTGCAGTCAAACTGGTCTTTACATAAAAGAATTCACCACCCCAGTAGTTTATACTGCATCTGGCTTCTGTGCTAAGCATGAGAAGAGACAATCTGATTTTCCTTTGCTGAGTGGCTGAAGAATCAGAGGAATTTGATATAGACAAGGTAGGTCTACATTTACAAATGCATTGGCCAACAGTGAACACTACTTGCAAAATGCTGATTGCCCTAAAAGGGTATACTGACCTTCTTGCAGTTGCCTTTTAGTGTGAGTGTTTGCATAAGAACACCATGAAGTATTCTTATCCAGAAAGCATAAGGGCATTTCACAGTCTACATCATGAAAAATATTTGCAAGTCTCTCTATTAGATAGGTATGATAGCTAAAATTCCTTAGATTCAAGCCTCAATGTGACCTTAGTACAGAGAATAAAGACAGATTGATAGAAACTATGATTCACTAAAAACATTCTGTAACCTTAATATCAGTATAGAGAAAATATAACAGCATAAAATTCCCTTCAATCCTTTAAGTTTCACTAGCTAGGAACTAGGTAATTTCAAATATTTGCATGGTTTCCAAATAGTAAAACACAATGCATTATGAAGAAAGCGTTTAAGTGCTAGATCACAAACGTGCGAAGAACTATTTTCAAAATCTGACAGTTTGCTAGACTAAGTCTTACTTAATACTTATATCAATCAAAATGATTTATTATTCCCACAAACAGCAACTAATTACAGAAGATGTAAAAAATATTTTTTCTGGAGATCAGTCATTTCCATACAATACCTATATCAGACATAAAACACCTTTTTGGGAGGCAATCTAAACCCCAAATTTTTAGCAAATTTCAAAACAAGGTAGCCTTGTTTCTTGTGTTCACATACCTAAATGGAAGATATGGTGGGTTAGATCCAGATAAAAGTGTCCTGTAAGCTTCTTCTGGTGTTTTCTTCAAGTATATAACCTAAAAGGGATGAGGGAAAAGGGGAAAAAGAAAAAAAAAAATCAGCCCTGAGCCTGAAAAGTCTTTAACCAGACAGTAACTTCCTCCAGCACACTGAACTGATAAGAATGCATGTTGCACTTCATGACCAATTTCTGTAACATATACAGACCAGAAAATACATGCTTACACAAAGAAAAGATTCAGGTATCAACAGAAGTCAACAAAAACTTGGTTTTGTGTCAATCCCTTACTCTTAAAAAAAAATTGGAAAAAAAAGTCACTGCTGCAACCAAGAGACTCTAATGTTGCATGAATTACTGTAAAATAGCTTACATTTAAAGCCCAAGTTCTGGCTTGTAGATAAAAGATCCTTAGAGGGTAGTTCAGAAAACTTCACAAAAAAGATGAGTTCCTATCTCATCAAGCAACTGTGAATCTGAAGTAGGGGCAAATTTGTACCACACGTTTTCCCAGTAATGCAGGTTTTATTTGACAGAAGTTCTGACCCTTCAAAGCTCTGTCTGCTCAAAGACATGCAATACATGATGCTTTGAACTAAACCTTGGTCATTGTCCACACAGCTCATAAAAGCTTGTAATAAAGACACTAAGAGGAAACAGAAAAAAGATATTAAGAACACAAAAAAAAAAAGAGGAGAGGGAAAGAAACACTGAACAAGCTCCTAAAAAATCAGAAGTATCTCAGATGTCAAGAGCAAAGCAGTAACTGAAGGAAGAAGGAAAATGTAATGAAGAGGAAAACATTACAGTACATCTTCAGCACCTAAAAAGTAGTGAATTCCATTAATAAAAATCAAGGAGACATTTTCTGACTCGTGTATCAATGAAAAGTCAGCAACCAAACCTTAGCTTAATTTTTAATCTAATATGATGAATCTTCAGAGTGCTTTCATTCTGCAACATACACAAATTTAACAAACCCTAACACAAAAGCCCATTCTGAATAGCTTGGATAAACTGAACTAGTATTTAAAAGGTAATGTAAAAGTTTTAAAAAAATTACTTTATAGATAGTAACTATTCTTTTACAGGATTTTTCTTTTTTTACAAGGGACAAGGTTTTCTTTCCTTTTCCCACTGTCACTGCTGTAACTCTTACCATGCGGCACTGCTACTTAAAAAATCCAGATTCAATAAATACTGAACATTTAACTTTTTCTTTCTCTGACACTTTCATTTTTATGTTCTCAGCTGCCCGAGTGATGATGTGGTTGAAAGTCCCCACAGTTAGGCACATGACATGTAGCAATACTGGCCCCATGTACAGGCAGCCAAGAAAACTCGTATTTCCAAAAAAGCTTACAGAACAAAAAGGGAATCAATATTTTCCAAGTCCACCTTAACAGTTTTCCACAGCATTCCAAATGCAATTTGGGTTTGTGTTTTTCCCACCTGCACCTGCCATTTACAAATTAGAAGTATAAAGGACAGCACCCCTCTAGAGTTGATAAGACTACCAGCAAACAAATCCTTCATGTTTCAGGTAGGGCTGTCAAATTTAAATTTTTAAATTAGGAGAAAACACTCCTGCAAGCAAGTAACTGGACATGCAATAGTAGTTTGCTATTACCCAGTCATCTGCTGCATAAAAATGACAAAGTTAAGAACTTAACAGCTTTTCTCTCTCACTACGTTACAGAAATCTAATAAAAGATATTGCTACCAAAACACACGCTCAGAGAAATCATGAGAAAGAAATATGTCCAGTCCATCTGCTACCTGTAAGGAAAAGGAACAGGAACCAGGACGAATAAACCAAACCTCCTCAAATAACTTTCAAACACCAGTAGAGCTGTACTCCACTGTCTATTATTCTGGGTAGACTATGAAAACTAAATGAGAAAGGAAATCAATTCAATAATCACTGTGACTCTGGTTCAGTAACTTTAAGAAGGCTGTGGGAAAAATCTTTTCTACTTCCCCGTCTGACTCTCATGAGATGAGAAGTAATTCATGCTAAAATGGTCAATTAGAGGGAAGTGATTTGGATTTTCAACATTCAAGAAAATGGTATCCTACAGAAAAACATACAGAGGATCTGCCAAAGCCATTTCCAGTGTAGTAAAATAAATGGAGTTAAAGGATGATGACTGGATTTCCCTAAAGTTCATACAACAGAGTTTTCAAAGACAGCTTAGAGACAAATGAAATGACCATCTACCCATCTCCCTAAAGGAGCATCCCTTGAGAAGCCATTTGATACATAGCAGAAGACTCTTAAGGAAGGCTGAAGTATCCATGTGATCAAAACTACTTACAGCATATGCACCTATCAAAAACGCTGCGTTCGCTCGCTTCCGCTGGTCAAAACTGGTGTAGTACACAATCTTCTTTCTTGATAGACTGAAATACTGTTAAAACGAGAAGAAACAAAACAGCATATTTACTAAGAAAATAATATGTTTTAAGAACACTTTAGCAGAAGCACTTTTCCAAAACTGCAAAACAGATTTGTTTAGAGAAATTCAGAGAAAATTCTTAGCAACAGGTTCTTAAAATTAAAGGAGAAAAAGTTACTGACACTGAACAATATTCCTATATCACAGATAAGTAAGAGTGCAGGGAAATTGCCACTGTTTCTGGGCAGATCTCTTGGTTAGCTGTATAGAAACATTCTATAAAGTGGAGCTGAACCAAAATCTTAAATATAAAAACTGGAACTTTTCCCCCAGGTGGAAATATATGAAACACTAGCTTATGAACACTAATTAAAGACATAGAAATTTTCAAACTAAAACATCCTCCTGTATGTTAAACTTCTTTAGCAAATAATTCTGTGGATATGACAAAAGAAAAACTCAAGCAATCAACCTTACAGTCATTTTATAAGTTAAACACTTCCATCTATACTATTTTAAAACTGGGTGACAGACATCTTTAGAAACCTTCAACAGCAAGAATTAACTTAAAAAGGTAAAAAAAAGAAAAAGAAAAGATTGTATAAGAGAAAAGCCTGAAGGAAAGGCTAGGCAAAGACAGAACTAGTAACACTCGCAATTCTTGTTTCTTTATGAAGAAAAGAAGCCTGTGTCAGAATCCTGGGGACAAACCTCCCATTGAAAACAAAATCAACAAGCACCAGAAAAGAACAATAATGACAAGCCGCAGCAAAGCTATTTAAAGCCAGAAAGAGACATTATTGTCACTTAAAAATGGCAAGTTGAACAATTTACTGCATTAATAATCTTCAAAACTTCATGAATTGCTGCACTTCCATTGCGCTCTGGCACACCAGTGCATGTTTTTCCAGACAGTACTCCTACAGTTTTGAGGAAGTCATAAACAGATATACTAGATTCTGTTTCTAAAAATTTGAAGTATTTTTCTATTTTTAAAAGTTGCATGTTCTATAAAATGCCCTAATACCAGTGCTGCTGTTACCCACTTCAGGTTTTTAACTCTTGATGCTGTTGACTCTTGGGAAGGGGAGATAAGGTATCTGCTGCAGAATAGTGTTTCATTGCAGTGCCAACTGTATTTCACCTCCAGAAATCTCTCAACGTCCACTCTCATCTCAAAACTTACTGCAAATTTTAGAACAGTTTTAACCACAGAATCTAATTTTCAAAAAAAACAAACAGCCAATCAGCTCAGGAGAAAACTGATGTAGGTGCCACAGTGAGTTTCTTACTCCCACCTCCCAGAGGAACAGCACCTTTAGCTGCAGTTCTAACTGTACCTTCCAGCCTGGTCTTACAAGCCACAACTTCCAGAGGTGGAAGAAACGAGAGTTAATGCAATTGAATGTAAATAAGACTGTAATTCCAGAAATAGCTGGTTGCTGTTGATTGGAAGAGGTTGTATCTTGAAGCCAACAGCAAAATCTCTCTCAGTGTATATGCAAACATACAAAGCACAAGTCGTTACTTAATTAGTGAAGTATTCAATTATTATTAAAACTTGACAACATGAATCCCAGTACTTTAAGATTCCTCCCTTCTTCCCCCTCCTCAATTTTTTAATTTTAGTGTTCTCTAACTGCAATTCCACCCATGATGTGTAGGTGGTATAAGATTACAGTAGTTATGCAACAGTGACAGAACTTCAATTATAACTTATTGACTACTACTTATTTTAAAGCAAAGTTCTTTGCAGCAGTTTACAGTTCACCTAAAACACTATTTTAAACTGCAAAGCTAGCTAGTGAGAAGTTAATTTCTATGTAGCAAGACCATTTTCTTGTTTTATTTTATAAAATGGATCTTTTAATCATATGGGTGTATCAAGTCATTCCAATTTTGAGACACTTTTATACCCAAAGTAGCCATAACCTGAAGTTTCCAGAATATTTAGATGAAAACAATGGATCAGTTTTACTGCATGATTTTCAAAATTTAAGGGTTTAATCCTTGTTACACAAAATATTTAAGTGTTTTGAATCCTCACTACAGCTTTACCACAAAACTGAAAACTTATGCCTTATAGCATAGCAAGAAGTGGAACACAGTAGCACAATTTAAGTTTTCAGAAGCCTATAAAACAAATAACTGCTTTAATTTGCACACTAGTTACAGAAAATTAAGTCTTACAGTAGGTGTTTGTTGAAGTGTCAATGCAATGCATCTGTTAATATTAATACGCAATTTGTCAACTCAGTGCACTTTTATTATCAAAACTAAGCAGTATGATCTATTTTAGAAAAAAACTGATTTTTTGACCCTATTCAATAAGCTACATCTACTCCTCTGGCCAGGTTCAGTGATGAGCTTTCCCAACAGTTCTGGGAGGTTACTGTTTTTACAGCTCCAGAGCTCCACCTGAGTGGATTAGGGCTTTAGTTCCCTTAGGCACAGTACAACTCTGAAGAACCAGGACTGTTTCAACATGGACATTTTCAATACAGGTCATCTAGGGAACAACTACAGTTGCAGATAACATAGTTGTTAATAATCTTTTTTTTTTCCACAACAAAACTAGGGTGCACACACTATGAAGCACTAAAAATATTCTTTACCAGTGAGAAAATTTTATCAGTTCACACATAATTAAAAGATAAATTTTAACAGTACAACTTAAAAGTATCTGTCAACACATATCCCAGAGGAACACACTGAAAGAATCTTGTGAATTCAAGGCAGAGGTTACACAGACAGTGTAGTGGTTTTTGCTTCATATAATAAAACTAATTCATAAGGTGTACGAGACTGTTACAGAATATTTACTTTCAATGTAAGATTACATCTTTTCTTTTTTAAAAGTTCCCTGTAGATCTCAAGAGAGATTTACTTGCAGAGAATTTATGACAGGTTTAGAAAGTGCTGTGGTGGACAAAAAAGTGCTTATCCAACCAAGTACACCAAATCATCTGGGCTTAAGCACTATGATTGTTTCAGGGTCCCAAAAGGGTTGCAATATGGTAATAGCAACCATCCCATGATAATCTGCAGTCTTTTGCCTCCTATGTGCAGCTGGTGACAGTGCAGCCAACCCTTAAGGCAAAGGTCCTTAGTCCAATCTGCATTTTCCACCTCTGAAACAGTCATCCCAAGCTGCTTACACATCACCTGATGCCACATAAGAATAACCAAGCTTTTGCTGCTGCAAGGCAGGGAAGTCAGAGGTCATGACCTTGCAAACACCCTGGTTCAGGCCCCAGAACTCCTTTTGGGGACGTGTGAAGGACAGACAAGAGGATGAGCTGTAGAAACGGTGACTAATTCTCACCCGGGGAAGCAGAGCAGTCACTGCAGTCACTGCAGCCAGGCTTACAGTCCCCAGCAGATGCACTCCTCTGAGGCAAGTACAGTAATTTCACGACTATAAGGCGCACCCCTTTGACCAAAATTTTCACCCGAACCCGGAAGTGCGCCTTATAGTCTGATGCGCCTTATATAATGGACAAAGTTCAGAAATTTGCCTACCCAGAAGTGAGAGCTGCGAGCCGTGGGGGGAGCCGGCAGGGTCATGGCTGCCAGGTGGAAGCGGGGCGGAGTGCCGGCGGGCACGCCCCGGCCCCGTGAAGGAGGGATGGCCCCTCCACAGGCACACCTCAGCCCCGTGGAGGTGGGATGGCCCCTCCACAGGCACACCCCAGCCCCGTGGAGGTGGGATGGCCCCTCCACAGGCACGCCCCAGCCCGGTAGAGGGGGTACAGAGGGGCGGCGGGCATGCCCCGGCCCTAGTGAGGCGGCACGGAGCGGCAGGGGCCATGCCCTGGCCCCTTTGGGTACAGGCGGGCCTGGAGGCCTGTGGCACCGCCCCTGCCAGGTACAGGCGGGCCCGGGGGCCCATGGCTGCTGGGTTGAGGCGGGGCCTCGGCCAGCAACCACGCGGGGGGAGCTGGGGGCGGAGCCTCGCTGCAAAAAAAAAAAGTGCGCCCTATAGTCCGGTGCGCCTTATGGTTGTGAAATTACTGTAAATACACATGCAGAGGTTTCAGCCTTGGGCTTCACAAGCCTACTTACCCACTGCAGATGGCATCTGAATTAGGACAGAGCGTGGCACAGATGTGAACCACTAGAAGAGCAAAGCTTCCATCAGCAGTACTGATCTACCCCCGGGGTAGTGCCAATCAGCCACACTGGAGTCCATCCATAGGGAAGTTTCTATACTACTTTGGCAGTGCTCCAAGCTTTAGTTGTTTGATTCCAGGTATTACTTTCCAGTGGTTGCACTATCAAGTTACCTTTCTCTCTTAGGTACTAGGCGTTTATTTTAACCTGTCTGGAATTAGCCTCTGGCAAGCCAGCAGCAACCAACTGCACTTACTCCCAATGGAGACCTCTCTGTTCCGGTCCTGGCCAGATGTACCCTTCACTCAGCAGTGCAAGTACATTCACTTGCCTCAAAAAATAGAGAACTTACATTAAAATTCACAATACAGTTTGCTAAACCAACCCTGCAAATATCAGTTCCAATTCAGTCCCCTTGTTTTTTTCCCATCATAACATTCAATCTTCATCAACTATGTTTACAAGACACTTCTGATGATTAGCTTGCCTCATTCAATGAACAAGATGATGGTCTTAGAACAAGAATAAAGACTGCAGACACATTCCTGTTAATACTGAACCATTAAAAAAACCCCTGAGATATTTATTAATTGCATAGTTACTTTCTGGGCCAAACTCTTGGTACCTAGGTTCAAGAATGAAGGCATACAGTAATTCATGAGACTGTATTAAGGTCCCCAAACTGATCACAGTCGCAATCCAAATCTGGAAAAGACAGATCTGATCTCTCTAGCTCCCATGGGCACAGTAAAGTTAGAATAGTATGTTTATTACTGGCTCTTGTCTAGAGTAACTGCTTCACAGAGCAAGCATTCTCCAGTTTTTAATAACACAAATATAAAGCCAAAAATGGTAGAATTAAGATAAAAAATAGATTCCTACGGAGTAAGAATCATTGGTCATGTGTTTGAATGGGACAGTAGCACTGCAAAATAGGGTGATAATGTATTTATAAGGTGCATGGTGTCATCAAATAGAAAATCCAACATTTTCCCAATGTGAGCAGAGGCATTCAAAAATTACAAATTAGCAGAGTTTAACTTTTTATCTAAGCGTCTTTTAAAAGTAAGAAGCAATGTAAATTTTCACCAGAAGCACTTATTTTTTTTCAAGAAATTTGCAGCAATTCTACAAGCCCCTCAACTTGCAGAACCTCCCTTAAGAATTCACAGAATTCAGCATACCCCTAAAAGCAGCAGGCAGCATGAATCAACTTAACTAAAGGTTTCATTTGTGGCACTATAAATAATGTCACTTTCAATAAAGGGACCCTCTTGAGAGTGGCCAAAGCAATCACATTTGTTGTCCCATTTTCCCCTTCTGTCAGTAACAGGTCTAATATTTTATATGATAAAGATTTTAAATCTGTAATATTTAGTGAAGGGTCTTCTCATTATTTGCCCACAAGTTATATTAATCAGCATTTTGGAATTAAAACATCCGTTTCATTTCTTGCAGTTGACAGATTTTCTATACACACTGCAAATCACTTTTTCACAAGTATTTGGAGAAGATGAAGCCTGAAGCTGTACATATGTTCAGAGGGTCTGGCTGGGATAGAGCTGGGATTTAGGCAAAGCAGTCAGTGTGATGCTGTAATTCAGATTTGTCATCAAAACTCTGCTGATAACACACCAGTGTTTTATCTACTGCCAAGCAGTGCTCTCATAGGCCCAAGGCCTTCTGTTTCTCTCTCTGCCCCCATCACCTTTTCCACTGAAACTTACTTTCAACAGTGGGATTTGAGGACCCATGTTTTGTTCCTTGAGTTTTGGCTTTTGTGTTCCTGTTTTTTCAGTTATTCAGACCAGAATACACACTTTCACTTTCTTAGCAACAAACCTGTGACACAATCAGCAGCTTTTGCTACTACTGTCATGGAAGCGTTAAGGTGAGCACAGCCTTCAGTCACCTCCTCACCTCCTAACCCAAAATGAGGGCATATTATTTTCTTTCACTCTTCAGAGGGAAGAAAAAATCAGCACAAAGTATATCCTTAAAAGTTAGCAATAACCATCTAGCTAATAAGCACCTAACAACCACTTTCAAACGGGCTAATTTTATTTTAATTTGAAAATACAAAAATATAGAAACATTGTTTTTAAACAAAGCTTACCTTTAATTTCTTATTTAGTTTACAGCAGTATCTGTATAACATTGCCAAATTTAAAGGTCCAAAATCTCCATAGAAACTAGGAAAAAACAAACAAAACAGTATTATTTATACAAAAGAGCTAAGCAAATTTCAACATGCTTGTTGCGATAATTAAAGCTGGAAATCAAAGATACTGAGTAGCCCATAAAAATGGAGCAACAGGTACAGTAATTTCACGATTACAAGCCACACCTATTATAAGCCGCACTTCCGGGGTGTCAGCAATGTTTCATTTTTTCTCCATAAATAAGCCGCACCGGATTATTAGCCGCACTTTCGTTCGCAGCGAGGATCCACGTGCAACTTTCACAAAGTTGCCTTTTAGTAACAGAACCGCGTGATCACGGGGTTTACTAGCTCGGCCCTGCTTGCCGCTGCCACCGGGAGGAAGGGGAGTGGCATGCCCGGCCGGTGCCGCTGGGAGGAAGGAGAGGGGCATCCCTGGCCAGTGCCGCCGGGAAGCGGAAGAGGGGCGTGCCCAGCCAGTGCTACCGCCGCGCCCCCTGGGGCTGGGCGGGCTGCAGCTCAGCTTGGGGCTGCTGCTGGCTCGGACTTCTGGGGTGGGAAATTTCCAAAATTTGTTCATATATTGGTTGCTCCCGAATGTAAGTCACATTTCCGGTTTGGGTGCAAAATTTTAGTCAAAATGTTGCGGCTTATAATTGTGAAATTACTGTAAGTCCTTTACTGATTAATTAAAAAAGGAAAATAGTAACAATTAATTTAAACTTATTTGTAGCTTCAGTTTAAGATAGTCCAGTAACTACTTTTCCCATTATATACAAACATTTTAACTACAGAATTATTTTCTTCATCCTATGATATCCAGTCTGGTTTTGGCCAAAACCATGGAGTGAAGAACTTGGAGACATGATATACATTTAAACCATGCTGATGTCATTCTAAAGATTCCACAGCTGCTTTAGATGAGAATATGTCATTACCTACTATCAAGAATAAGGTAAACAGAATTTTTTATGGGTGATAAAATTTATTTAATAACATCTAGTCTTGATCTCTGTCTGAAGCTTAAGCTCATTTCTTTATATCCCTTCCTTCACTATTCCAGAGATTAGATATTACATACACACTTTACATCTAATTGTTTCCTTTTGTCTCCCAAATCCTCCTCCCTCTAGGCAGTTCTTCCAATTTATTATTTATCTCATGTTCTAAATACCAACTTCTCACTGCTCTTGTTTCTCTCTGTGTTTTAAACTGTGTTACCTTTGAACAACAATCTCTGGCCTTGAGGTAAGAGCTAGTAGCAGTGATCTGTATAGGAAAATTATTGCACAACAGGAGTTCCTTGTAGTGATTCACAAAGCTCCTCCTAGCAAACCTTCTATATAGGCACCTTTACAAATAACAGCAGCCTGTATGCAAGCAACTAACAGCAACCACTTCTAGAGCTCCCTCTCCATCAATTGTGCAAAACTGGTCAAAATTTAAGATGCAAACTTCCTCCAGTAACTCTCCTGTTGTGCATAAAAATCTATCTTGATCATCTATGCAAATATGCTGAAGCATATATTATGAATTACAGTGAAAATGGACTACTACTTAAACTGCTTTAATCTGATCTGCCTTAAGCCTTTTTGATGAAAGAGACAGGAAGCTTCTTGCCTACTGACACACAAAACAAGCCATCAGCATCTGAATGCATTCTATTTGGGGAATCACAAAGGAAAAAGCTGTTCTGGACTTACAGTCTTTGAAGGAGCAAAAAGCTACTGAAATTACATGATAGAATAGATGGCAGTACCTATCAAGCTTTCTCCCCTCTGGCAAAGGGTTTATTTTTCAGGAAAATGAATTAGATTCCAGTTGAACATAAAAAGAAAAGCTCCACTTTGAGGACAATTAAACACTGGGAAGCAATTGTACAGAGAGGTTGTAAAACCACAACCAAAGTGTACAAGATCTGAACAATCTGCTCTTGTCAACCTTGTTTTGAGCCCATGGGTTGCATTACATATCTGCAGAGTTGCCTTCTGCTTCACCAATTCTGCACAGACACAAAAACAAATTAGGAGTGTGTCTTCTTTTTTATAACATCATTGATATCCTCCTCCCCATATTCTCTCAAACAAGAAAGCAAAGACCAGCGTAAAAAGAGACTGTCATATTAATTTGGTCACTCTCTAAGACAAGTAGCCGTCCTGCCACACCAATGCTATTTCAGTATCATCTCCTTCACAATATCAAGTATCAACACAAGTGTTAGTTAAGATTCAGTTCAGCACAAAACATTATGATGTAACTACAGGAGTTAATTAGCTGCCAAAAAGACCAAGGTGTCCAACTACTAGAACTTAATTTGCAGGTTGGACAGAAGTTGACTAAACCAAGCGAAAACTGCAGCCACAGGAAAGAAGGGTTTAACTTCAGAATTCATCATCTTCTTTTAGGTAAGTCTGCTAGATATGCTTAACAATGAGTTTTAAAACAAAAACCTCCATACAGTTTTTCTAGAGGTGAAATAAAAACGTTTTAAGGACAAGTGTGAGTTATGACCAAACAAGAAGTTAAAACTGGAGCTCTAATAACATTGGAGTGAATGTAACTCCTAGGAAAGTTATATAGAAGGCTTCCTAACATCTCCTCCCATACAGTTGCACTAACACATGAATCAAAAACCCCCACCCTATCCTACTCCATCAATTTTAGGACATGCTTTCACTGAAATGTAAGATGGAAGAGTAAAACTTATGATATTAAATTATTCTGGAAAAATACTTTTTAAAGTACTGTGGAAAAATATGGAATGGGATAGTTACTATAATACCTATAATACTTTTAAAAAAAAACACATTGTGAGCAAAGAATCAGAAAGATATAACTGAATACACAGTTCATCTAAAGAACTGAAGAAGCACAGTCATGCTTTATGATAAGATTTATTACAATTCATTCGCTAGAAGTACATCAATCTGTCGTACATCCACTTCTACTTTTCCACATGATTAAATTTGAACAGCAGTATAGGAAAAGTACATGAAAAATCAATTTACAAATTCATCCACAAGACAAATTAATATTTTGGTGGGTATAAGGATAAAATATATTTGAGTCTATCCAGGAAGTAACTGCCTTTCTACAAAATGAAGTCATTCAGCTTCTCTCAGCCCCCAAAGTAAAGATGCCACAATCTTTGACTATTTCTCCATCACTGATTACCATTAAAAATCCTGTGCTTCTCTTAACACAGTGGAGTAGGGGGTAGAAGTATCTGTGTTGAAGACTCTGGTACTACCCCTGTTTGTCTATGCTGCAGAAACAAGATCTTTCTCAGAATCCAAAACCAATCAAAGGAAAGGCACTTCCAGTCCCTGCTGCATCAGTGCTACTGCCCATACACAAAACCACTGCCAAGTGCCAAGTGATTTCCCTACAACCATAGAAGCAGTATAAACCAGCTACTGCCTTTGCTGATAAAACATCATGGTTGAAATGCAAAGCAGAAAGTTAAAATAATGCACATAACATAACCTTTCTCCATTTTATACCTCTAAATTGGAGTAAGTTAATTATCCTTTCTTTTATGGGGCTAAGTGAAAAAAGTGCTTTACAAATCTTCAAATCAAAAGAGTTCTCTGAAAGATAATACAAGGCTCTGTACTGAAGTCAATGAACTCTGATGTCCAAAATCTTTATTCAATTTACATCCCTAGACCTAAATACAGTTTGTGACATGTTTAAGGAGAAGGATTTAATCCTATGCACCCCCATTACTTTTGCTACAAAAGACCATTTTTATACTTGAATTGGTGACACTTGATCCTGGTTCACCCAAAGGATTTTCATCTCAAGACCAGAATTTTAAGTAAATGTAAGTGGAACATGGGGAATAATGGGTGGGGTAAAGGGAATGGGGATGAAATGACACACCAAGTCATGAACCAAATAAAGTATTTTATCTGGCAAAAACTGAAGATGAACATAAGAAAAGTCAAACAGCCACTGATAACAATTCAACCAATATTATTTCACTCACATCTCTTTTACATCTAGATGTTTTAACAAAGCATTTGAACACACTAAGAGAAACTGGAATGCTTCTGAAGCTTAAGCCAGTTGAGAGACAGACATCTAGAGGTGGAAACCAGAGGAACAGAAGGCAGGTATGATATTAATTCACACACAATTATATTTTGTTTTAATCAAGTACCTAGATGATACCTTAAATTACTCTTCTTCCTCATCCCATGGAGACTTGCTATCCTTATGCTTCTCAAAGCAAGTGGCAAAACCCCAGAACATGCTAGCTGAACATTTAAATACTCTACTTCACAAATACTATCATGATGCCACGTGGAAGCAGTGGTGCATGTTTCTGGTACCTGTTTTGTCCTTAGAATAGAATCCTAGGACCATTTCTTCCTACCTGTAATTTGTTGCAGTATAAAGTAATATCTGAGGCATTTGCTGTACTGTGCATCGTCGGAATGGTCATCCCCTTAGAAAGGCCAGCCCACTGCTCTGCTCTGTCACGCAAACAGCCGCTGTAAATTCTTCAGGGAATTTAATGGTGAAGGAAATGCAGCCCATATCCCTTTAGCAAGAAGTCCTTTCCAATTGCAGTTCCATGGGATGCCACATGAAGGTGCCACGAGTCAGTTCAAGCCTGAACCAGCACTTCCGAATGTAAACTTTTTATTAGGCATTTGAATATCTCTGACCCTTGTGCTGGAGAAAAATGATAAACAGATTTTCCATCCTGAATGATTAGATGATGCCACTCAATGAAGGAATATTATACCCTAGCAGACATTGAATTGATAACCTCCACAGAATCACAAGAGTGTGCTGAGGTCCCTTTCGGTGGTACTGCTCTCCAGTCTCTGTTTCCCCAGCCTGCCCCTACATCCAGGGCTGCCCCATTCCAGGTGCAGAATCTGGCACCTGCCTTTGTTGAATTGCATACAGTTGGTGATTGTCCATCTCCACAATTTATTAGAGTCCATATTAATCCCAGCCAATCTATCAGGCCAAGACATCATCTTTCAAAGATAAAATGCATTACTTTACTCCAGATGCCTGATACTTCTTCCCTACAGAGTAGTAGTTTTATACTGCCATTCGCTGCCCATCAGGACAGGAATGATGTTTCTGGTTTCAGTCATTGGTTTAGTAACTTGAAAACAGAGGCACCATTTAATAACTGCAATCATTTTCTGGAGTACATATCCCAGAATTGGAGCTCAAGTACTCATTAAAGTATGAAGTTTGCCTTCTTAAAGACTTGTAATCATATAAAGCCATTTTCCTGCCTCAACAGGAGCCCTCCAAGTTTGCAATTACTTAAGTCAAAAGATAAAACCAAGAACCTGGAGAAATAACAAAAAATACAGCTTCCTAACTGCAAAACTTGGCTAATTTTTCAGCATTTTACAAATGTCCAGCTTCCTATTATAATTAAGCAATGAGATGCTTTCTCTTATTGTGATTTATTCTTCTCTTACTCCCTCCTCCCTCTTTCCTACACAGGAACATTCACATCACTACCCTCTAAGGGCTTTACTGCATCTGTTCTGAGCCTGGCCATTAAACAGTACAAGGTCCAGGTGCTGCACAAGTGGCCACCTGACTATTCAGCTACTTGCTTCAAATCATAAGCTGAACACTTCTTACATGCAACAAAGTCTCTGGATGAGAGAGGATCAGTCTGCACATTCATTACAACCTAACTGCTGGTTGGCAAATCTTACCTATTCAGGTTTTTTTCTCCAGCTCCAGTTTCCTAAGTGTTTCTCCTCCTCATTCTCAAGCACATGAAAAAAGGTGAGCACTGTTTTCGTACTCTAGATTCCAGTAACACGTGATTTGTTAGGAGCTTTGTTAATTGGGCTGAGGCAAAATTCCTAATGCTTAATGCTACTTAGGGATTGTGTGCTTCTGAACAAAGGATGATACAACAAATATAACCCTGGAAATATCTGAAGGTAGGAATAATGCAGAGGCTCTGAATTATGCAAAAGCCCCCAGGTAATTAAGTCCATTTCCTCTTGGAAGTTCCAAGTCCTCCTCAAGATCCTGATTCTTCAAAACCCAGCAACTCACAGATCTAAGTCACAGATAATTAGAATAGTTATTCCAGATACACAATTTTTAAATCTAGTACTCCTTGATATCAAAACCAAATTAACAATGAAGAGGTTCTCCCACAAAAAGTTGCCCCACAGAAGAACCTTCAGGTCATATCAGAAGAGTTGTTCCCTTTGGGGAAGAAATCTTGACAGAGGCCAAGATGCACATAAGGGATTTCCTAGACAAGCCACATTCCCATCCAACAGAAAACTGGAGCTTAGAAAGCTGCTGTTTTATCCTGGTACCCTTTTACTGCAAACAAAAGGAAAACCTCCTCAATGCTACTGGCAAATACTTTTATCTTTTACTTATGAAAAAGCAAAGACAGACATGATAAAGCAATGTATAAAATTAAGTGGAGAAATTTCCTTGTTTTAACTTTGGACAATACTACTACATTATCTTGGTCATTCAACAATCAAGGTTGGGTCTTCAAAATTACTGACATGAACTAGGAAATCCCTGCTTTGTGTATGAAGTGACAGCTCTGATTGCTGTAACAAGAGTTTAAGTCTAAGTTTTCTTTTTCCTTCCAATGATTTAAGCCACAGAAAGATTGAGAAGTTCAGGTTTCCTATGCCAGTACTTTAACTGGAGAGCCACAGAAAAGCAGCATTTAACCAAAGCAAAATCAGATAGGCTAACCCTTACTCTTCTCACAAGAAAGACAAACAGCTTCTTTGCATATACACATGCAATAGAAGAAACAGTACTCATTTAATATTGCTGTAACTAAGTACTTCAGAGTCTTGCTCTACTGCTACCTAACTGAAGTAGTTCTCATGAAGACTGCTGTGAAAGAGGCAAGTAACATCATAGCTCGAAAGAATGTTTTGGTGTAAAGCACAATTTACACAGACTATCATATTTACTACTTCTACAGCTCCTTACACCATGTCAAAGACTAGATCTGTAAAAGCTGTTTATACAAGAGATCCAAAGTCAGAACAAATGACTGAATAAAATCATTATGATTTATGAAGGCTGTCATTATAATTCATCAGTAAGAGATTCCTGTTTCACATGATTTAAATTCTGACTTTGTTTGAGAAAACTACTCAGAAATAAAGAGGACATTAAAAGTTGCTTTGATAAAACTAAAGCCCAGTTAGCCAGTGAAGTGCAGTATTTTCAACCCAGATCTGCTTACTGGAAGGTGAAACGTGAAAGACGCTATTCTTAGAGAATAAAAAGCTTCTTACCAGTGCCTAACTCATTAACTGAGGTCTTGCCAAGGCAAGGTTTGTCTATTTGCCAAATGATAATCTTCATCAAGATGGATTGTTTCTCATTTAATTCCATTTTTCTGAAGCAATTGTTACCTGTACTACACTGTCCTGAAAGACCGTGTTCCCTTATAAGAAGTAGTGCAGACTTTTTCAGAAGGAACCTCAGAGACTTTCAGAAAGACTCAGAAAATCTTACAGAAACAAAAATATGAAGGAAGAGATTTCACGACTGTATCATTCCACTCAGGTTTCTCATTCTCCTAACTGAAGCATTTGTATGTAATTTCTCTGGCATAATAGGTTCAAGGTTAAATTGCAGCATATTTAACTAAAATAGTGACAGTTCTAGTAGCAAGCTCCTAGTCAGCTAGTATTTGAGATAGTCTTAAATGGTTTTAAGAATGTCTTTATTATCTTTTTAATGCAAATGTTTAAGTTAAGACAGTATTATGAAGTCATTAGAACAGTTGAAAACTTCCAGCGAGAACTGAAGGCTAAAGTGCTCAGGATTACATAACCACCCTTCGCACATAGTTCAGTGATAAATCATGTGACAAGCAATGGGAGCAAGTCAACCCCAAACTTTGCAAACCATAAAATCTACCACTACAGCTCTTTTGTTTAATAAATGGGGTATAGTACTAATATAAAAATTGCTTCCTTATGTCTCTTCAGGAGTAAGGGGGAAAAAAAGGGAAGCAAGGCAACGAATTTTTAAGTATTATGTGATCCAGTAACAGGTTCTCTGTAATCAGGCAACTCCAAACCTACATATTCATGAGGTTTTCAGATCAGATACTGCTTCAGTGAAGCAAAATGACACCTCTGTAAAGTCAGCCAAATAAAATTCTGCAACAAGCTAACAGAACAAGAGCCCAAAGAAAAGCAGTTTACTTCCAAACACAATGAAGTATCTTTGTCTTGTCACTACAATGATGCATCTAAGCAATGTTAAATCAATAAACAATTGTATAAATGCAATTATTTCCACACCTCACAGGTGCTGAGGATTTCACACCTGAGCAGACATCTCCTATCCCTCCCTCCTTGGGACTCTCTGAACAAGTCATTTGATTAAAAAGGAAAATGGCTGTGGAATTCTGACCACAAGAACCACCCAAGACTCTGCAAACACCGTTCTGAACTACAGCATTTCAAAACTCACTTCCAAATATTTATTTTGCTATCATGCAACAAATACTTCTAATCACTTTCTCAGAAAGAAGATTGCATTTTTGAGGAAGCAAGGAGAACATCTGATCTGCTGTACTAAAGTTACACTCCAGTACTACTTACAGACAAGCCCTGTCAGGCCCCCACTTCGTGTGCAGCCTGGGAAACACAATGGACTGATGTCAAGCTTGTTGATGAGCATAAGGGAAACTATAGTAAAATTAGCACTTCCCCAAGAACCGAGTCTTGCATTCTATTCCTCAATTTACCTCCAGCCCTGCAAATTCAGAAAGTTATTAAAAATATACATAACATGGTAACCCTACTGACACCAGGTTTTATTTCCATGAGACCACATAAGCCTCCTTGGATATGAGAGGGCAAAAAAAAAATTAACATCAGGCATGGGTTTATTACCAAATATTGTGTACACTGATAAGGATAGGTACTGCAATACAAATACCAGGGGAAAGTTTAGCAATGACATGTAAAAGGTTATTACACAATTCCTTGGTACCACCTGGTAACTGTCACTTATTTTGATATCACATTTTAGCATTTTATGAGCACAAGACAGAGAGTATCTTTATGATATCAAATACAGGACAACAACTCTAAAATGGGCCAAACAGATTAGGAACCATCAATTCAGAACATATACCAGGAGTGTTCAAAGTCTTCAGAGGTGCCCTAGAAGATGAAGGAAACATTGCCTCCTTCCATTACCTAGTAATTATACTTGGTATCAGGTTACACCCTCATATGTAGTTAACACTGGGTTAAGGAATATACCTACAGAATTTCCTCTACATGTTAAAGAAAATTATGTTCCCCTCACCCCCTCAAATTTCCCAATACTTTTTTTTTTTTTTAAAATACAATACTGTCCTTACACAAATACCTCAGTTACAGATCTATGTTACTAGAGCCATTTGTAACCAACAGTACAGAACTACTCCCCCTTCCTATCCACAAGTTTAAATGCCACATAAGATTTCTTCACACTTCCTAAAAGCACATTAAGAATTAAAACATAATACTGAAGTCTGGAAGAGATACAAGTTTCCCTTCTTAAAGCAAATTGAACACTCTCATACTACACAAATTGCTCAGGACCTTCCCCAATTGAGTTCTGCTTTCAATATTAGCTCAACCCTCCCTTAGGATATTCCAAAGGTACCTTCCAACCAAAATTCCTTAATGATAATTAAAAAACTTACTCCCAACCCAAGCAGCCCATTACAGAAGTCAACTTTCAGAATGCACCACTGTGAACTCCAGCAGAACACACATAGTTTAAGAGAAGAAAACGTGTTGAAAAGATATCCTGAAACTACAGTCTGTGCATAGAAAGTAAGGTAAAAACCAAGGAATATTGGTTTACATCTCACAGAAGCAGTACTGGTCACTGGAGAAAGGAGGGAAGAATGGATGATGTTCACAATCGCTTCAAACCACTTGGAAAATATGTTATACTTAAAATAGGAACACATTTTTTGTTTCAGTTCTGCTGCAGCACACCCTGTGTTAAGCTGATAGGTATATATCATCCCACAGCAAACAGTTGATTTTGGAATGCAGTTCAGAGCACCAACTTTTTAGCCACAGTACAAAATGATTATTTGTTTGGGGGTTTTTTTATGCCCTTAAATAATATTCACAACTATAATAAGTTTTTTTACATTCTAAGCAAAGTCAGTGTCTTACCAACATGAACCTTTCACCTTTTTCTGCTGTTCTAAAGATAAAAAAGCCATCAAGAAGTGCGATCTCAAAACCCTCTAATTAAACCAGAGTCATAAAAGAAGTTGCAGATGCTCTTCAGAAGCGCATTTAAACATTGCATTCTCATGACTCTGCAAACTTCATACTCTCTACACAGGAAAATACAAGAAAAATAAAACAAACTACTGTTTATCTAGTCATATCAAGTAAGTCTTCTATTTAAGACACCATTCAATAAAGTGTGATTAGTCCTAACAAACCTCCATGTGTTAAACAAATCTTACAAGGCTCAGATATCCTTCCTCGAGCCCAACCACAATTTAAGCCATTTAACTGACCTTGCAAGTTGTTTTTATGGGTCTGTTTTTTACGAGCCACCTCGTTAAACTAGTTTCAGCTAATAAATAAATATATTGGGACAAACTTCAAGCTCAAAAGGCAACGGGGCAAAAACATTCCATACACTGTATCAGTGTGTTGGGGAGACTGATCAGGTGATCACGTTGAATATGCAAACCACAACACTTACTTTTCATACACCAGTTCCTCATCAGTACAGAAGTAGTGGGTATTTACGGTACTTTTCGGTTTAGCTCGTAAAGTAGCGAAGTACAAGCGATCTGAAAGACAGATAAGAGGCACGGCGTCGGACAGCGAAGGCAGGCGGCCACCGCCCCGGGGCACGCCTGTCACCGCGGGGCGGAAGAGGCTCCGCCGCTCCTATTTCTGCTGCGTGAGCGGCGGCGGGAGCGCCCGGAGCGCTCCGCCCGCGGGCCCTGCCCCGCCGGGCCCCCCGCGCCCCTCGGCAGCGGCTCCGACCCAGCGAGCAGCGCGCAGCAACAGGTGCGGGCCCCGCGCCTCGCCGGGGAGCGCGGGGAAAGCAGCGCCGGGGGCCCGGGGAGCCCGCCGGGCAAAGGAGCCGAGCCGGGCACGCAGCAAAGCCGGGGGAGGGCGGGAGAGAAGCCAGCGGGTTTCCTCTCTGGGAGAGGCTCCGGGACCCCGCGGGCAGGGGATGGGGCGGCTCCCGCCCCGCTCTCACCTTTCACGAACTCCGAGGCTCCCCCCAGCACTTCGGAGGCGGCTGCCGCCGGCTCCATCTTAAAGAGAGCGCGGAGCAGCGAGGCGCGGGGCGACTCCGAGCTCATGGCGCTCCGGGGCAGCGCCGGCGGGGCCGGGGCGCGCTCGCAGGGACGCGACCCGCTGCCCGGAGGGTCCGCCCGCCAGGGCCCACGGTGCTGCGAGCGCGGCGGCCGCAGCCCGCATAGGAGCGGGAGCGGAGGCGAGAACGAGCCCCGGGACACGGCGGGCAAGCGCCCGCAGGGACTCCAGCTCCACCCCGCCCCCAGCTAGGAGACGCCCCCGGATAAAGCGGCAGCGGGCGGTTACCAGGCGACCGGCGGCGCTCTGGCAACCGCGTTACGGAGCCTTTGTGTCGCCCGGCCCAGGGCTGACGCTGCGAGTGACCGGCCCCCGCGCTCCCCCCGCTCCCCGGCCCAGCAGCGCCCCTGCTCCGGCAGGCAGCGACCCTGAGCCGGCACCGCCCCGCCCTCCGCCCCGCCTGCCCGGGCGGTGCCGCAGCGCCCCGCTGCGCTGGGGCTGCTTTTCCCCGCCCGGGGGCGGCCCGTAGCGGAGCGCCCCACGGGCACCGGGCGGGAGTCCGTACAGCCCGGAGCGGGGCAGAGCCGGAGCGCTGCCTCAGCAGTGCGGGCGGGCTCCGGACGGGGGCGGGCGGAGCGGCTCGGCCGCCTCAGGCACGGGGAGACCGACGGAGCGCCCATTGCTCTACCTGGGACACCCTTTGTGGTGACAGACAAGCCATCTGACCAATCAGAGCCCGCCATGCTACGCCTGCAGCCAATGAGCTGGCGGCGCTGCGGAGAGCGCCCCGCCCCAGGCCCCCCGCGGCCGCCGCTTCCCGCCCGGGCGGTGCCGGCCGCCCTCGGGCGCGGGGCTGCGGGGCCCGGGAGCCGCTGGCGAGTAGCGAGAGGCGCCGCGCACGCCTGAGGCGCGGAACTCTCCCAACGCGCTGCTGCGAGCACTGGGCGCGTTCTTCCGCCTCTGCCCTTCGGAAAGAATTGGTAAGTGCTAAACAGGGCAGACTGTTCGTCTCAGTTTCACAACTCACGGAGAGATTCCTTGAGGTGAGAAAAAAAGGGGGTAAAAAAAGTCACTCTTCCCCCAGACAAACTAACAAAAAAATTTCCACACTTGCAACGCTTTTAAAAGATGTTGTAATACAAAGCCATATGTAGCCCTGAGGTTCACACTAGTGTCACCAGCTTTCCCTTACACTATAAATAACCGGCTGTAGCCACCAGTTCATATAATTAATCCTGGTGTGTCTGCTAATGAGGCTAAATACGAGTGTGAAACACTTCTGACTTTTCAGTTTTTAATCTGGTGTCATAAGCATTGGATAATCCTTAAAGCTTTACAAATAAGGTGAAGTACAGAAGACAGTGCAGCTGCTTTGTATTTGTTTATTTAATTTTTTGTGTTGATTCTAATGCTTTGTACCAATGTTCGTACAGTGGTTTTTTTCAACTCTTTTGGAAAAGCTCCAAAACTAATGTGCTAAATACGGCACTGTTTGTGCCTGATTCTGAAACCCGAGAAAACCCCATTTTCAGTAGTAAGTACTATTCCGTACAAGATGCTTACAAGAATGAGACTGCAGTTTTATGTAGCAGCAACTTAAATAAAGGTTGTTGGAAGGTATTTGCTTTTCATGGAAAACAGTGTTTTTCTTTAGATTGTTCTTTACAACTTTAACTTGTGTGTAAGCCTTAACAAAACCAAGTATTTCACTGATTTTTTTTTTAATTACAAGCAATTCTCTAAGAGGTACTATGGGGTATTAAAGTATATTGTCCAGAACCGCAGGTTTTTTCATGCCAGTTTTTACTCAGAGTTTCACTACAGTTCCATGTAATAATACAGTTCTACGTCAGGGCTGCACTCTGCTGAAGGGGAGTTTGAATGGGCATATTCAAAAGAGCTTTAGCAACACTCTTATGTAACAGAAGGAAAGACAGAAGAGTCTACAGCCCAGTGTCCAATAGAAACAGTTTGTGTTAAAGCCTAAGATATGTAAACCCACCCAGCTAGACTGGTGAATCTAGGTGGCACATATGACTAGAAACTGAAGCCCAGCTGCCAGTTTTTTCTATACTTCTTATGTCTTCTGCAAAGTTAAAAATACAGTTTTCATTGCAGAAAAGTTCTCATTTGTGGCCATCAGCTGCAGCCTTTGTAAGCATCAGAAATAAGCTAAACTTTCTTTTCTTCCCTGTAAAAATAATTGCAAAATAACCTCTCAATTCCAGTATTGTGTCTCATAGCTATTAGTAAGATTATTGAATGAATTTCACTTTGTAAAATGCTAGCTGTAAGAGTATCTTCAACTAGTACAACTTAAGTTACTCTAATCAATACTGTGTACTCGTTTTAACAGTTGAGATCAAATATCAAGGCTGCAGTGACATCTTGTGGCATTTTTTTGTAAAGAAGCAATTTTCTTGTGCTGTTGTATCATTTTAGCACTATATACTGATTTTTATCAAGGATTTTTAAAATAGATATTTTAGATACCATGTTTCAAATCCTGTATTGCATTAACAGTAATTTTAACAGAAGATTCAGAGATGGGGATGATTCTGATAGACTCCAAAATATTATCAAATGACATGTGGATCATCTCTCAGAAGAAATAATCACATACATATTATTTTGTTTAAAATACAATTTTTGGTAATGTATTTTCAGTAAAGAATCTTCAGGCAATTTTATAACTACCACAGGATTAAAAAAAAATCCACTTTTAAAAAATAAGCAAATAACTCATTTTGGTTCCAAAGTACAATGAATTATGTCTGGTACTTGTCTTTTCTTTGTATTTTCTTTGCTAGCTAAGACCAAATGATTAAGGCTGTTGGGTTTTTTTATGAATTTTCTTCATAAGTAGGCCTTACCTAAATTAAATGAATGTATGTGCCAACAAGCACACATTTAAAAAAAAAAAAATCTTAGTGCTGCTCATGACTATGCAAACTGTGAACTTACTTCAGAAATCTTAACACTGAAAAATTTAGTCAATAATCTGAAAATAAACACATCACAAGTCTGCTTTCTGTATTTTATTTTACAATGGTGCAAATTAAATTTAACAGTATCACTATAAGCTTGTTCTATTAATTCTTTCACTGATACAGAGGAACAAAAAAACACCCCCAAAAACAAAACAACTCCTTTGCTCCAACAAAGAGCCCAATAATAAGATTTGGCTGAGTTGAGAGTTCATTTCACATTTCAAAAATAAGGTTAACAACAACTGTGAATCTTCACAACTCTAGCTGATACTGCACAGAAATCATGGAAGACGAGTAAGCAAATGAAATACAGTAAACTACCACTGGGAAATTTGCATTTCTGGAAAGATCATAGACCTGTTTGTATACTACTTAGCACTACAGCACAATAATCAAAAACTACTTCACACTATTACAACAAAATTTTCAGACTTTACATTGCCATGTTAAGATTCTGCCCTTTAAGTCTTACAAAAGTACTAGGAAGACTTACTGAACAGAAATCAAATCCTTTGATACTGATAGAACAAGGCAAAAGAATCCTTCATTCCCCCCAGAGACTGACACCCTGCTGTAAAGAACTTGTCATCTTTTTCACTCTTTGTTCAGCTAACTTATTACAAAAAAATTATCAAATTATACACCATTTGTGCAGATGCTATTTGTGTACTAGGTATTGGCTGTTACTGGTTGCCCACAGCTACCTTTGAACTGATTCTAAGAATCAATTAAAAGCTGATGCAGATGAAACTAAATCTGCTTTGGATGCCAAGTCTGATTCTGTGATCCAGGAAAATCACTGTCTTTTATTCTCTCCTCCATACCACAAGAAAAGCCCAACCCTTCTGCAACTTCATTGGAAAAAGTTTGTCCTGTCTATGTCAATAGCAGGTTTCCAGAACTACAGAGTCCCAATTGAACAAAAGCCATTAAGAGCAGCTCTGTTTCTTCCTATAAATTAAATCAGGGAATTCAGAGACTGATCATAGTCCATCCCTGTCAAATATCACTGTACCTTAAAATACTTTTTTTTAATAATGCTTTACCCATTTATTGTACATTTTAACTCTGTTGTCATAGCCACCAAAAACAGAGGAAAAAAGGAACTAAAAAGTAAACACTCATTGAAAGAGTTGCTAAAAAACCAGTAGACCTGTAAAATTACAAAATGTACACTGTAACACATGTTGAACACCCTGATCTTACTAGGAACTGTAAATAAGAAATTTTTAACTAATTGAGGATTTCCCAGGGTGCACGTTTGTAACAACGTATATGCAAACTATCAAAAATAAAACTAAGTACTAAAGAGAATATTAATAAGTAACATTCCATTCAATTCTTCTGGTTGCTTATGTAAGTTTCATATTTCATGTATTCATATTTCTTATATTTCCAACCACTAGGATTTACCTTTCAGCTGCTTGCAGTGTTTCAGCAACTCTAGACAAATCAATAATAGAAAAAAAGCCACATCAGAGATAATTTTCCATTAATTCAGCAGGTGTAGATATTGTAGGCAATGGTTTAAGGACTATCTGAGATTAAGGTGAGGTACTCTTCTGGCTTTCATAGCAGCTTCAAGAACATCTCAGAACACCGAGTAGCTTATATACAAACTTCAAAGGGGTTTTGTACAGGAGGCCAGAAGCTTGGCCAGCAGTTCACTGTAGCTCTTCTACAGCTTCACTGGAAACTGGGTAGGAGCAGGTGAGAAGTGGGAAGGCAAGAAAGCATCTCAACATATAACTGTCAAAAATATGCCTAGACCTCATTTGACTGCATATGTATATTCAAGGGAAAAAAAATCCAAACCTTAAGATCTGAAGAGTAGGAGTGCATTTTTGTCTGCATATTTCTGAAGAACTGGCCTAATTAAGAGTAGCTTTTCAGGTTTTAAGGAAAGAGGATGATTTTATCACAGCTAAGCATGACTATATGTTCTTTAAGTTTTCATAAAACTTAGCTTTGTCAATTAGTTAGGAAAGAAAACACATTAAAAGCATAGTGAAGAAAAATCAGAGGCTGCAAAGAGGGATGGCCAAGATGCAGTAATTACACCTTCTCTCCTTGAACTCAGTACAATTCACTGAGTATTGTTTAACATTTAACACCTTAAATTCATTGGCTTACATTTTATTTTTGTGATTGGCATAATTAGGAAAACCAAACTGAGAAATCATGATATTAGAATATTTTAAGGGCATGCCATCATAAATATTAACCAGTTTATTTACACAGTAGGATCTCTGTAACAAATGCTCTGCTCGGTGCCACATTCCAGAATAGCCACTGTTAGTGTCTTTTTCTAAATTTCTTATGTCAACAGGCTTCACAAACACTCCTGAAGGCTTTCCAGTATGCTTGGCTACCAGAAAATTCATGGCAATATCATCACAATTTTGAGTTTCATCTATTAAGGCATAAACTGCTTCTGGCTGCTGTTGAAAGTCTTCTAAATACCCACTGTGAAAAAATGCTGCACCGATAAGCACCATAGAATACTGATCTCCGTTCCCAAGTCCAGGGTTCTGCAATTCAAAGCTGCCATAACTGTACACGCCTGAGGGAGTAGAAATGTGCTTTCTAGGAACAAATCCCACTATATGCTCTGGAAATTGCTGAAAGAAAAAAAGAAATGCAACACATATTTCACAGTGTATAATTCACTTAAGTGCGTTCATAAGAGAGATTTATGCATTTTTTAAATGAAAGGAGGATAATATTATTGCCAGGAAAGAAATAAATTGTTGGCATATGGTCCTTTGATCTGCATAAATGTTGCAATTAAATACAGTTTCAAAAAACTGACAGTCTGCCTCATTCCACATCACATACTGCCAACAAAACATCCACCCACAAATGGCAGCTGTGTATTTGGCATTGAAAATAACTTTACAGACAATTTCTCGTGTTTTGCAAAACAAAACACACAGACTACTACACTTTTAAATAAATTCAGCAGTTAGCAACTTCATGGTCTTTTAGAGTTAAAATTTTAGTATGGATTACAGATACAGATACTACTAAAGAACAATTTTACTATTCAACACTTCAAACTTCCTAAAACGTAACATTAAAGCTAGAAAACCAATGGTAAAACAATATGATACAGCATTGCTCTACTTAAAACTATTTATCTCAAGTGCAACTCACAAATACTGCCTGCCAAGATGCAAAACATTACCTGCCAAACGGAAAAGGCAAAAGCAAGGTCATGAGCACTGACTAGTGTGTCATCATCCATCATTAAAACAGCTGAAGGGAGGAAAATAAGAGAAACTTTTAATTGATCAAAAGATTGAATACATGTGCATAATATGCAGCACCATATTTGACAAATGAAACATAAAATTTCTACAACTATTAAGCTGAATTGCGATTCCTTGAAAGTAGATTGATAAAACATAATTAGATTTCAAAGCTAAAGCAAGGTTACAGCTTAGTGGTAACTGGTAACTAAGTAATCTAAAACTAAGTTTCAGATTATTTTCCAGGCTATTACAAAACTTAGCAACCTTTGATCACCTGTTGTACAGCTGGAGAAATATGTGTTAGAAAATTTGGGAATGTCTGGCAAAGCAACTTAAAATTCTACTAATCTCCTGTTAAGATACAACTAGATTAGGGTTACATACTTTAGCATATGAGACTTAAAAGGATTCTTAGTATAAAATTTTACTCATCTCACTACATAAGCAAGTTAAATTGCCCAGGCAACATTCAGTATTAATAACTACAGAAGGAAGACTCTTTGCCTTAAGTTTTAGACAAAAGGCTACCAGGAAGTGGAAAAGGAAGGATATTCTTAGATCTGAACTGCAGATGTATTGAAACTTTCAAGTTTACAGTTAGCACATATCTTACTACAGTAAGTAAAACACTTGGGAAGTTGAAGTTTCCAGAGTCTTCCTAGAAATTGTGTGTTTGGACTAGTAGGCATGATAGGAAGGGGGCAGTAAATAGAATTACCTTTACTAGTCATGAGTAAGGCCAGGTCTGTAATGCAACATATAGGGTTTTTTCCCACTTGAAACAAACAGGATTTATTATTGCACACCTCCTAGGAAGAGCTTAGGAAGAATATTTAGATGAATACCCAATAGACTGGGGAAGTAATCTTAAATAAAAGGGTGGGTAATTTGAGATAGAAAGCCAGACAGCAAGGGAGGAAAGTTTCTTGGAAGAGCAGAACATGCTTGAGAGCTTAGTCTTTAGAGGAATGGACTAAATCAGGTCTTTATCAGATGACTTAAATCCAGATTAGTGCAGACATTCAACAAATACATGCATTTTGACTTTCAGTTTATGCTACAGAAGGAAGAGAAGCTGAACTACCTACATCTGCCTCACAAAGGAAATAGAGAACTGTTGCAAAAGACCTTGAAATGCATTTGACATTCCTCTTTTTTTTCCTTTACTTTTCACTGACAGCCTGGTGATGGTGTGCACCTGATACCATAACATATTTCCTCTATACTACCCACACTCTATTAAATGTTCCAAAAGATCCATTGATTTATTACACAGTATAACTCAACCATCTCTCTTTTAGCATTCAGATTTCAAGCATGGAAATAATATTAGTAATAGTGACATGAACTGCTGCTTACCTTTTGTTTCCAGGTCAGGGAAATTCTGCAGTCTGTTTCTCATACGATTTACAGTTTGAACTTTAAAGACAACAGGGACAGGGTGAGGCCCCAAGGAATTCCACATTTCCTCTGGTGTCTTCTCACCAATGTTGTTCCATACAACAATTACTTTATGTAGGTGGGGTATTGCTTGATAATGATTTAAAAGCTTTAGCAGTAAATCAGTTCTATTGTATGTCTGCATAATAAGAGTGAATGAATCCAAAGCAGACTGACTCTGGGTTTTTGGTTCCCTTCTTGAATTGGGCAATTTGTCATCTTTGATAGTGGGAAGCAAAGCTGTTAAAGCACCTGCCACGAGAAGCAAGACGATGATCACCACGGAGGTGAAGCGCAGTAGGCGGATTCCCATAACTCTTCCTGGAAGCTTACAGAAGTGAAAACACCTTTAAAACAACAGGAAAGGAAGTCAATAAACCCATCTACAGTTTTCTCTCTTGATCAAAACTACCAAAATATTAAGTACATTTTCATTTAAGTAAATAAGGAGAACTTCAGCACATTGGCAAATTACTTTCAACTATCAAGACAGGTGTTTCTGGTACTCAGTTTTTATGTTTACTTGCTTTTCATTTTTTTCATTAACTTTGGATTTCATTTTTTGTGAAAATAAATCTAGAGTAGTTCTTTAAAGTGTTCATCGTTTCCTATTTTCTTAGTAATACATTTTTGATTGAACATTTATGTACCTCACCGAATCTATCCAGCTGAAAGTAGAAAGCAAATTTGTACAGAGATTCAGTGTTTTCAGCATTGCAGGAGCTCCACCTTAACTGGGAAGCAAAAAGGAGAGAAGGTGCCTTCTCAAAAACTGTGGCAGGAAGGAGGAAATAAAATGCTCAGTCTTTTTTTGTTGCTCAGGCACCACACAGAAGGAACAATCTTTATAACTGATTTGCTGGATATGTTGTCAATAGTTTGTATATTTGCTTGATAATGGTAATCAGTACAGAAAATGTGATGCTGATCATACTAAGGTTATAACACAAAGGTGGAGCAAAAGAAACATGCCAAACAGAGTAATACAAGAATGACACAATCTCAGCAACAGCTGAGCTGATACATCTAGAACTCTGAGAAAATGGTAACGTCAGATGCTAGGTGCTACCTATCAGCTAACTGTGAGTGCAGATTTAGTTTAAATCATAGGTTTCTGGATCCTCATGATCTTGGAACTAAACAGAAGCCCTTAAAAAGCAGCTTCTAGAAAGATAGCCCCTCAAATGTTCTTCACAGAGTGATAGGATATCCCAAGTTGGAAGGGACTCACGAGGGTCACTGAAGTCCAGCTCTTGGCTCTGCACAAGAAAGGCTCCAAAATCCCACCATATGCCTGAGGGCATTGTCCAAACATGTCAGGCTTGGTGCTGTGATGATGTCCATGGGGAGCCTGTTCCAATGCCCAACCACCCTCTGGCTAAGATGGTTAGATACTTCCTAATACCCAACCTAAACCCCCTGACACAGCTTCATGCCATTCCCTCGAGTCCTATCACTGGTCACCAGAGACAAGAGACAAGCTTTGCCCTTCCACTTCCCCTAGTCAGGAAGCTGCAGACATCTGGGAGACCTCACAGACCCTTCTTCTCCAAGCTGGACAGACCAAGTGACCTCAGCTGCTCCTCAGATGGTTTCCCCTCAAGTCCCTTCATCTTCGTAGCTCTTCTTTGGACACTCTAGTAACTTTATATGCTTAAACTGCACAGAGCCACCAGGAGGTGGCTGCATCAGCAATCCCCTCCCTTGCCCAGCTGGCCATGCTGTGCCTGGTGCCCCAGGACAGGGATGTCCCTCCTGGCTGCCAGGGCATTGCTGACTCGTGTCCAACTCGCCACTGACCAGGACCCCCAGGTCCCTTTCCATGGCACTGCTCTCCAGCCTCTCATTCCCCAGTCTGTCTGTACATCCAGGGTTGCCCCATTCTAGGTGCAGAGTTTGGCACTTGTCTTTGTTGCAGTTTTTAGAGTTTTCCTTTTCTCCTTCTTTACTTGCAAGATTAGTAGGAATTGAAGAGAAGATGAACATTCTAAGCTTGCTACTAACTCATCTATACATATTATTGTAATACTATTACTCATCGATGCATATGATTCACATTACTCTGAGTAATTTCTAGGTTTTCAGCAGGGAATACTGATCAAATTCAGTGATCCAGGACAGCCAAACAAGTACAATTTTTGACAGAGTATCTGTGTGTTTTTTTTCACAGAAATTTGAATCATTGTTTTCCAAAGTGCAAATACCATGCTTGAAAATATGAATGCAAATTATTTCAGTCTAAAACACCTCATAACTTACCTCATTGTTGCCGCGTAGGATTGTTTTCCCAGCTTGTTTTTTACAGGGCAGTTGTCAGTGATCTTTGAATCTGCTGGAAATTAAAGGGACTCTATAACTGCAGATCAACAGTTATCCTCTCAGTTATTGAGTGATACATGCATTCATGGCAATTATCCCATTCCTTTTCCTATTGCTCAGTTGAATAATTATCTCTGCCTTCAAATGAACACTCCTGAAAGAAGTCATACACCAGATGGTCATAAAGAAAAGAACAGTCTGTTTATCTGCTTGTAAAATTGCTGCCTTGTGCCAGTGCAATGTCTGTGTCTTCTATCCTTAAGTTCAGCCATGGAGATACAAGTAGGTCTCCAGAACCTGACAGCTGTTCCTTTGTTCACCAGGCATCACTGAAACATATATTTGGCTACCACAGTAAGGCAAATAAAATTTTATCCCAATAATATTTTATTTTCTGGGTCATCCTCTTCACACTCTCACTAAGATTATCAGTCGCATCAGAGGTTTAAGACACAGCATTTTGGTGTTCCTTTGAGGCTTGGCAGCTTGGAAAATATGAGTGCAAGCACATAAATGAAGGATATACAAGATGCAGGACAGCAGTATAAGAAAGCTGTGCTCCTGGGTTGTTGGAAGGATTTTTGTTCCTTTAAAACTGGCTGAGCAACCAAAGAGTCACTAATTCTGCTTTGAAAATGGTACCATGAAAACTCAAAACAAGAATTTGTTCAACTTGTTGGATAATTGAACCTCTGTGAAATTCCGTAAGAGTAATTTGTTTGGGCTATATAAATTTGCTCCTTAAAACTACAGATTTGTCATTTGTGTGTATACCAATCTGAATATGTATTCAGATATCCACATATACAGGTCTTCCCAAATCTGAGATAAAATCTTACTTTGTGACAAGAGGTCACTGAAACTACCTCCAGAAGTTAATTGCTTTTTCTGGTTGCTTCATTTTATAGGAACAATCATGCCTGACTTCTAAAAACTATCAGCAGCAGTAGCAACAAAGCATTTCTGAGGTCCACTATATCCCCATCAAATGTGCTTTTGAATAAGTGAAGTTCAGGTCTTTTTTCAGCAGTTCGCAGCCTAGTTGCAATACCTACCAGTGCTATTGTAATGACTAAATAAACTTCAAAAGCATACCTGAAATGTAAATATAAATACTGCTTGTTGTTTATGAGACATGGCTTGCCATACCTTCTAGTGTTTACAATAGATGTAGTGATAGGCAATGATATTACTGCATATTCTCAAAATAAGCGTCTGTTTAGGTGTTTTAAAATCAGCATTACAGCCCTTTCCAACAAGCAAACGCAAGCAAGTTTTGCAAATTAAGTTATGAAATTGCAATGCCGGATTGACCTTTTTTTAAAAATCATACAATACTACCTGCAGAGAACACAAAATTGACAAAAATAAAATCCCTACATCGAAGACCAGTGTATGAATTCTCGTTCCAAGAAAAAGAGTTCTCTAACAGGGTCCCCACCCTTGGCGGGCAGCACCTCTGAACAGCACCCCGCAGTAGTTTGGGACAGCCAGGCATCAGCATCGTCCAGCACCGCGCAGTATGGCACGGCACAGTATGGCACAGCACGGCACAGTATGGCACAGCACGGCACAGTATGGCACAGCACGGCATAGCACCGCGCAGTATGGCACGGCACGGCACCGCACGCCCCGCTCGCCCACAGCCTCACTCACGTTCCACAGGCGCCGCTATCGCCGCTCCCTCCGGCGGACTGTGCTTCCCGGGTGTCACCGGCTGCACGCAGGGCAGGGCAGGGCAGGGCAGGGCGGAGGAGGTACCGGCCCGGCCCCGCCGCTCAGCCCCGCACAAGCCGCTCCGGTGACTCAGGGGCGGCCGTGCGGGACCGCGGCAGCGCTACGGCGGCGCCGCCGTGCCCCGCTTCCTGCGGCGCGTCCCTGCGCTTCCTCCCGGCAGGCTCCGGGTTGTAGTCCAGGGTCCTGCGGCGGGCGGAGCGCTCCGGCGGCTCCGGCCGTCACACACCGAGCGCTCTGCTCCCCCGCCCCGCACCCAGCGCTGCCACAACAGCTGCCCCGGGAGCAGCCGGCATCGCAGGCGGGACGCGAGCGAGCGGCTGGCAGAGGCCGGAGAAGCGTTCACGGTCGGGGCGTGTTGTGTTTTATTAGCGGGTGGCGCAACCGCGAGCCCCGGCAGCCCCCGCAGCCCCGGCCCGGCCCCCGGCGCGCCCCCGCAGCCCCGGTCCGGGCGGCGCAGGCGCGGTGGCGGCCGGAAGCGGCGTGTGGGCCGGCCGGGCAGCGCTCCCGCCCCGCCTGCCCGTCCTGCCGGCCCGGCGCGCCGCGGCCCCGCCGCCGGAAAGATGCTGCCCCTCTCCATCAAAGACGATGAGTACAAGCCGCCCAGGCTCAACCTGCTCAGGAAGGTGTCGGGCTGGTTCAGGTGAGTGGCCCAGAGCTGGCCAGGCCGGGAGCTGCCGGCGCCGCGGCCGAGCCCCCGCCGAGGGGCTGTGCCGGCTGGTGCCGAGCGCCCGGGCCGCCCGGCGAGCGACTCCGGCCTCCTGGCGCTGTTCCGGCGGCCGGTGACCCGTGGTGTGCTCCGTGCACAGGTCTATCCTGGCGGACAAGACTTCCCGCAACCTCTTCTCCTTCCTCTGTCTCAACCTCTCCTTCGCCTTCGTGGAGCTGCTCTACGGCATCTGGAGTAACAGGTAACCGGGGCGGGGGCGCGGCGGGGCGAGCGCGGCTGCAGCGCGCAGGAAGCGGCGCGTCCCGCCCGGCCAGTGCCACGTCTGCTCTCGGCGGCGCCGGGCCTGCTGGCCCGCCGTCCGGAGGGGCCGCTCGGCAGAGCCTTGGGGGCCGCTGCAGAGCTTCGCCCGACCGGGACCGCTGTCGTGGGCTGGACCGGCGCCGCCGTCCCCTCTGCCGGGTCCCGGCGACACGGCGGAGGCGCTCCGGCGGGGAGGCGCGACTCGGAGCCTTGCGGAGGAATGCTGTTTGGAATTGCTGTTATACTCGGTGCTTTGCTGAGGAGGAAGCCTGGCCTTGGCCCGATGTACGGGACTCTGGGGCTATAGCTGCTGCTTGCCACCGAGATCCTCTGTTGGGGAGTGTGGCTTTATCCGTAGGTTGATACCTAGATATCGCTGCCTCAAGCATCCTTGCCTCGAGAGAGAAACAGGATTTGACACATCCCTGTATAGCTGAGTCGTACTTTACATAGCACCAAAATTCGCAAGAGTGGAAGAAATGGAAGGCTGAATTGCCACTGAAAAATCTGTAGCAAGATGTAAGAAGAAATGCAGAATAACTTCAGTACTGGTGTACAGTATAAAGGTTGAAAACAGGCAGTGGTGCTACTATTTCTGTCATGCTTCATTAGTGACAGAGAAGTGTTCTATGATGACATTTCAGTCTCTGTTAATAGTTCAGTTCAGAGTGGACTGGTGTGGAAATGTCATTCAAGTCCAGCAGTGTCCTCCTTACCCAAAAGCTATAATTTGTACACAAATTACTGGAGCTCTTAAAAGTCCTGAGTGAATGCAGCGATGTGAATTTGGAAACGGTTGCATCCTAGTATTTGCCATGTTGTTCTGAATCTCTCAAATGACACTATAAAATCCTCAGCTTTGATTACAGTAATTGCTACTGTGGCACCAGAGAACATGCAGTGGTGGCATGGGCACAAACTGTCTTGGCAGCACTCAGACCATTTTGAATGTGTTTGGTTTTGGCTTTGATGTTAATTCACTTTGCAGTTGTGTGAGAGTTGTTATTGAATGCATGGTCTGACTATTTGAGTATGGATTTTTTTTCTAATGATTCAGCAGATGTAAATATTTTTCTTAGCTATTCTAATGTAAAGAGCTTTGCATTCATGTGGCTTTGTTCAGATATCTGTCTTTCAAAAGTAACTTTTTTTTTTGGTTGAGTGACCTTAAAAGGTCCTGTATATGAGATAACTAAACTGAGAAACTTTAATGACACAGAACTTTGTCACTGCAGAATATAGCATATTGGAATTCAGAAGACACTTATTTTAATTCATACTTGAGTTTGAGAATTAGGATTTACTGCATAACCATTAGTTGAAGCTTTTGTTTGTATTTCAAGTCACTAGTTCTGGGTATCTCTAAGTTTAGATTTTGGGCTAGAGCAAAACGGTGTCTTAGCAAGTTCTTCTTAGCAGAGAGGTGTACTAGAGAATATGCTGAGGAATGTCTTCAGTCAAAGCAGATAGGTCATGTCTTGGAAGAGCAAACATGTACCAAGCAAACAAGGAACGCTATAGGGTTCATTTTGTCATTTGAAGACACAGTTCCATTGCTCCTCGCATGAGAAATTCCCCTGAGCTTCTATTTGCCAAATAGATTGTTTCCTGAACTCACAAAAGAGTGTTGTCCAGATGCTTCTTGAACTCTGTCAGGCTTGGTGATGTGACTACTTCCCTGGGGAGCTTGTTCCAGTGCTCAGCCACTCTCTGGGTGAAAAACCTTTTCCTAATGTCTAATCTCAATCTCCTCCGACTCAGCTTCATGCTCTTCCCTCGAGTTCTGTCACTGGTCACGAGTTTGCTGGCTGAGAGCTTGTTTGCTTGTTTAAGGTTGAAATTTGATATGTGTGCACATTTGTTTAATTTGATGTTAAACTAAAGCAACTGTGGAAGTGCCTTTATTTAGACACAGTGTGTTTGAGTACAGGGTTTCTACTAATCTACTCTAGATCACATCACTCTGGATGATGTATTTGATTTTACAGAGCTCTTGCATGCATCCCATGTTGCTGGTGGTTCACTGTATTGCTGGTTTTTGACTGGATCATTGATTACTTTAGTAATTATTTTGCACCCACTTTTTCTAAGGTCTTGTTACTTTACAGGTCATTTAAAAAAAGCCTCAGATGAAATGAGATCGGTCTCTTACCAGGCTTCCTGCCATTTGTGCAGCTCAGTCACTTGTAGCTGTACCTATGATACAGAGCAGTTATGCCAGGAGGTGAATTGCATTGCAGATGCAGTCTGCTGACCCCTGCTGATAAATCCACGTGCCTCTGGCCACCTGGAATTGTTAGCTTAGGTCTTGAAAGCAGCAGAGCTGTATTGGTGTTGCACTTAAGGTAAGTCTTGCCTTAGTGAGATTTGCAGGTGTGAGCGCAGTGCCATGGTAACTTGCTGCATGATTTCTGGTTCTAGAACTTGTATGGGAATTTGTTAGAGTAGCAGTCCTTATACACTTCTCTTTCCCAGAAGATTCTATTAAAAAAAAAAGAAAAAAAACCCCAGCAAAACCCAAACACCTCAGAAAGCAGTAGTTCTCTCGGCTTAGCTGTTCTTATTCCGTCCATTTCATAATCAGTACAACTTAGGGTTACTGTCACTAATCACCTTCTACCTGAATGTTTGGTGTGCTTTGTGGGTGGGTTTTTTCCCTCACTGAATCTTCCTAACTGCTCAGAACCAGACCTAAAATGAGCTGTTTCCCTAAAGATATCACCTGCTTTTGGGGAGGGGGAAGACATCACCAAAACCCTTCAAGAATTCAATAGCAGTTCCATTTTGCTGCTTTGTAGGCATTCAGCCTATGGATCTTGTTTTAAAGTTTGTTCAGAACAGCTTCATCTCTCCTGCTTTGGTGGCCGCAGCACCTGAGAACAATATACCATGCCATCATCCCTCTGCCTTTAATGTTGTGTGTAGGTATAACTCTGTATGTGTCCATGTACATAAATACACAGAGCAAGACACTTGCTCCTTCCTCCCCTTCAAACCCACTTCTTCCACTGTTGAGCATTTCATCTGAAACGCTTAAGGTTAATATTGTAATTGTTTTCAGTAAGGCTGAAATGGTTTGGCTTTTTCATGTGAGGTGGTGGAGCTTTGGCTAATGAAACTTTGTATTTGACTTCAAGGTGATTATTTGTCTATCCTCTAGAACTTGTTAAACCAGTAATTGCTTCCTGTGCTTCAGTTTCCAAGAACTGAGTTGTGTATGTAATTATTCTTAGATAACCAAAGAACTGGGAAAATGAACTTTTGGAACTGTTGATTAACAATTGCTCAACAGTACCTCTCTATCAAATGTCTTTTAAAATGTGAACCTTTTTTTTGTTGTTGTTGTTGTTTTTGTTTCAATGCAGGTACTTCCCTGCAGACTTACAGAACCTGTTCATGAGTAACTTGGTAAACTGGCAACGCTCATGTGTGGTGTTAACCCAGGTTTACCTATAGCTTAAAAACTGATACAAATTCTATTGACTGGCTAACTCATGAACTAATTTAAGTTGCTTTGAACTTTTTAGCATGCTGGTTGACTTTAACTGTTTCTCAGTCAAGATTGACAAACACTTGTGCATTGGTCTTTGAAATAAGCCATTTAAGATGCGGTCTCTAGCCTCTGATTCCTTTAGCTTCTAGATCTCAGAGCTGTGTATCTTCTAGTCAGCGCCTTGCCACTGCTAAGGCAAAGATTTAAAGTTGAATTGTGTTGATGAGAGATGTGGCTGTCGGTAAATCTGCTCCAGGAGTTTTGATTTGTGTCTGTGGAAGTCACCTTTCACTATCACCAAAATGATATGCTAGGAGGATTTTTTTTGCCAAGCACTCTTCCAAAGTGCCTTCTCTATGCTGAAAAAAGCAATTTTGGCATCTTATTTGTGTTGGTGATGAAGTGTGGATTTCTCCTCTGTGTCAGCAATACCATGCCTGAAGCTTAGAAACACAGTAGATTCTGCAAGTGTGTAAAAGATTAATGTCTGAGGGGTTTTTTCATACCCAACATGTAGTATATTGAACATAACACTTTCTTCCTGTTCTCTTTCAGTTTAGGTCTAATATCAGATTCCTTTCATATGTTTTTTGACTGCACTGCTCTATTGGCGGGATTAGCAGCTTCAGTTATTTCAAAATGGAGGTCAAACGATGCATTTTCATATGGGTAAGAAACTTCAGGATATTACCTTAATATACTATAGTAAATGTTTAGGTAGCAATTTTTCACTTACAAACAAAAGATTTTTTGCAGAACATGGGAAAACTATGTTGAAAGTGAGGGTTTTTTCAAGGTGAGCTATGTAAACATCTGAGTTAATAGAAATAATAAAAATACGAAGGCACTGCTTTTGGGAAGAAGGCTTATCACTTCCAAGATCTCTCTGTTCATACTAATGGAAACAAGTTAGAGAGCAGAAAGTTGCCCTGCATTGCCATGTATTAATGGCACAAACAGCCACGTCCTGAGTTTGTCCTCACAGTGCAGTGAGGAGCATTACAGGGATTCCCAGACTGCTGGTGTCCCACTCCTGCTTTGGAACAGAAAGTTACAGCTGAAAGGAGCCAAGTCTCAGTGATGCTGCATTGGAGATTATAAGGCATTATTCTCAGAAGCAGCAGGATTTGGAATGGTGACTGCCATTCACACAGATCCTCAAGGCTGAGGTGTGTCATCCCATACTGCCCTTGGTGGATTTACCTGCTGCAGCTGGCATTTGACAGGCACTTGGTTCCACTGAACATGGCAGTTGTGCCCTATAAAACAATACTGGTGGTACAATATTATTAATTGATAATACTGATCACCAGCAAATGAGTTGGTGGGTTCCATTCCCTATCCTTTCACTATCACCTTAGCATTCTTGACCTGCCAGCATTTAGCTTCAGCTGCCTTGTTTAAGTGTGAATCATATAGTTTGAAACTTAAAGCACAGTTTAATTTAGGTGGAAGCTCCAGTGTGCATAGAAATCAATTTAGAGAGAATTGCACCATGAACTAATTGCAGTGAAAGCACGTTCTGTATTAATTACTGCTGAGCATTTAAACAGCTGGTGTTCCGTTTATCAGAGAACAGCCACGCTTCATTAAGTCTGATGTTTGCTGCATTGAAATTACATTTTATTCTACACCTGCCAGTTTGTTATTGTCAAAATTTGATGTTTGAAATAATTAATTTCTACTTAAAATTTTTACTGAAAATCCACCTTCTAGTGGGGAAGCAAATTAATATGTGTCTGTTTGATATTAAACATAACTTAACACCAGAAAGCTTTGATTAGATTTCACATGCTTATCTTAGTTTGTGGCTTCGAAATTACATTTATACTATAACTTTGAGTAGAGATAATCTTAAGTGGAAAGATTTTGACATATTGAAAGATTTCTTTCATCTAGATCAGGGAATGGGTAATCTGGATCAGGTAGTTTCTGTCAAAGTACAAAGTAGTTAGTTTTATATACTCATCTGTAATTTTTATGCCATCTTCCATTTAGCAAATTCCTGTGTAATGTAATTGTTTGAGATATAGAAGATTGCACTCAAGTCTTATAAGTTCTAATTTTCAGTATTTAAATTAAAGTGGTAATATCTGCTATTACTTTTTTTTTTGTTGTTTCTTGCAGTTATGTTCGAGCAGAAGTACTTGCTGGTTTTGTAAATGGTTTATTCCTCATCTTTACAGCATTCTTCATTTTTTCTGAAGGTGTTGAGGTATGTTATGAAATCAATTACACTGTTACATTCTATAACTAATATGGACAAACATTTTTATTTTTAATAGTAATAAATCTTTGAAATTTATGAATTGAAAATTCAAATTATGCTCATAATTGATTAAAAGTCTGTGAATTGAACAGTGAATAGGGCCATCTGAAATTGTTGTTTAATGACAGAGAAACACAGCTTTTTCAGTGTATTTGTACTAGGTTCTTAAATAGTGTATTTTGTTTATGTGTTAAGATTCTGTGAGATGGAGCCTGTCCTTTTTTTTCAGCCAGTTAAGGATGTCTTAGAAAGGTCTTCACTCTCATTGTTAAAGAAAAAATGAGGCCAAGAAAGAAAGGCCCAAACTAGTCATTAAGAGAAGTTAGTCATGAGTAACATGCTGAGAAGTTGACCAGCTTGTTAAAGAAAGAGCACTGTTCTCCAAATCTTGAAGTCTGATATAAATGGCAAGTAGTAATAGCTGAAGCATTTACAAGGGCTCTTTTCTTGCAATTTTTTTATATGGTGGTTCAGGTAATAATTTCAAGATTGAAATTTAGATGTTAAGGGCAACATCAAGGATTAAGAGTAAAACTGATAGCTATTTCTAATCAGCTTGAATTAATGCTTTTAGTTTTTAATGGGAAATACACTATAAATTTGTTTAGACTTCTAGTTCAGAGAAGTCTATTGAGTTTTTCTTTTATTAACAGAATTGGGAAGAGCTTTTTCTACATTAAAGATTTTTCTACATTGATAGGCTTCTAAATACTTCAAAATCAGTTAAAACTGGGCTGAAATTCCCTAAAAGCCTGGAAAAACTTCAAATCTAGAAACAGGAGCAAAACTTACTAGAAAAATTAAAAACCATGACAGGGTCAAGGGTAATATTGAAGTATAATTTTCTTGCTGATCTGAGCTCCCATGCTAAGTATTCTCTTTGCTTGTGTTGGTATCTCTCTTTCTCTGTTACTTCAAAATTTTATTGTGCTAAATGTTTTGTTGTCTTACTATTTACTGGCTGTACCTTTCATCCTTGTGGAGAGATGGTAAATGTTTTTCTCCTCTGTCAGTAGTAATTTACACTCATCAACACTTAGCTTCAGATGCAAATTGTATTAGGTCTATAATGTCTCTGAAAAAAAAAATTTCAGAGGAAGTAGGGTAAAAAAGAACTGGAAAAAAAAACAATCTAGAATTGAGAATTTCTAAAAAATAATTGTCATAATTTGTTCTGAGTCTTCATTTCATTCCCCTCATTGCCTCACCTTTCTAAGGACAAAGGAAGAAATGGTATTCTAGAGGCTTAGAAGTCTTACATAGGTGACTTGAGCAATCCACATACTGGAACAAACCTGGTGTGTTCCACCACTCAGATGGTGTTGAGCCACATCCCACAGCATAACCAAATTTTATGCTAAAACTGAGCTAGACTCTCAGAACATTCTTCTGTACTTTCACAGCTTTAATAATAGAACTTTATTTTCAGACACTGAGAATTGGTCTGTGTATCATCCCAAAAACTGGAAGTCCTCAGTAATTTTTAATTATGTCTATATGTATGAGAATGCTCCTGTATCTAAGTAGTTTTGTGGTGCCTTTTAATGATGTTATAGGATTGTAAAACTACATTTGGTTTTTGGTTTGTTTCTTTTTTTAGAGAGCACTTGAGCCTCCCGATGTGCATCATGAGAGACTTCTTCCTGTTTCTATACTGGGATTCATTGTAAATCTTATAGGAATATTTGTTTTTCAGCATGGAGGTCATGGGCATTCACATGGCTCTGGTAGGATTTCCTTTCTGTTTCCTTTCCTGGCAGCCTGTGTTCCAGGGCCGTACTGTCCCCCAGTGAGAGCCCCAGTATTACATTTGATGTCTTGGTAACGACAATCCCAGCCAAATGTGTATGTGACCTCTTGCTATGCTGACTTCTGTGTTTTATTACCAGCCCTGCTGTACCACTGTTGTATTCCTCATATTAATATCCATTAACTGGAGCACCTAGGAGTCCAGAAGCTGCTTTCTGGAGTTCATGCACTCTCCTGCACCTTATTGAGATTTGCAGAGCATCTTTTTGGACAAACTTAAGCAAGGTTCTGGCTGGAAAATTTAGAAATAGTATTTAAACCGAATTTTAAGCATGAGATGATTCTGCTTCAGATGCTTCTCAACTTAGTATCTTTTGAATTTAAATGCAGTATTTATTTGCCTAAATACACATGGTTAACACTATGAGGTTTTTTTTCTGCAAAGCCTGTGGGTCTCTCTTTGAGCTTAACATATAAATTTATATAGACTGGTGGAAGAACATAGTCTTTGGTCTTTAGGCAGCAATCTAAGCTTGAATTTTTAATCTGCAAATGACAGTCAATTTCTGCTTGCTTAAAACAGCTATTTTTAAAGTGCTTATATCTAATGAAGCATACCTTTTCCAAATTCTACTAGAAGACCTAAAAGATGAGTAGGTTTTGAGTAGCTGAGAAACAAATGTAAGTGTATTTTATTGATCATTTATGTGTTCATAAATTCACTCTGATGGTGATATTTGTTTATAGGGCATGAGCACAGCCATTCTCTATTTAATGGTGGTCTCAGCCATGGGCACAGTCACGGAGATCATGGACACAGCCATGAACATAAACATTCCCATGGACACACTCATGGTCATGGCCATGGGCACTCTCATGGTCAGGATTATTGTCATGGTAAGTACTGAGTTGATGTCATAGACCATCCTGACTCAATCTAAATCTGCAATTAATAACTTACTGAAAAATAAAAAGTGTGTTGTCAGCCTGTTGTGATCTTACATGGAAGTGGTTTCATTAAATGTCTGGTATGCTCTGCCACCACCACGTTTTGTGCCTCATTTTGTGTTTCACTTGCAGTAATTTTAATGTTAGGTTTTAAAGATTTTGCTTTACCTCTGGTTTTTGAGTGTGCACTGTAATGCTATGTGTTGCAAAAGATGGAACAGCTGTATTGCAATATAGTGAAATTAATTATCTAGTGCCCTGTTTCCATTTTTTCATTAAAATCAATTGACAAAGTTGAGCGGTTTTGCTATTGTTCTGCATTTTTTCTGTATAATTTTACTCAAGATATTAGAAAAAATGAACCAGTAAACTTTATATACATATGGATTGTTAGTTGTACTTGGTTTGTGATCTCAGATAAGATTTTCCCCATTTTGTGTAGTTGTAATCTGTTTTAAGATGGTTATGGAAAAGATACTTGCTATGTTAGCTATGCTGAAATCTTTTCTATGAAGCCAAACAATCTGAGAAGAGACATTCATGTAAAATGTAAAACCAGCAGCCTTCACTGTGGGTGGAGAGACTGTGTAGGTACCACCTATTTGAAGCAATGCAAATGAAAGCCTTGTGGTAATGGAGGGTTGTCAATCCTTCCTGTCTAAGCCATAAACCGAGATCTGATGTCACTCAAAATGTGCACATTCAGAGCAGGGAATAGTGTGGGAGCTGGCAGACAGGAGGTGACAAAGAGTATAAAAATATTTACTTGTCCGTTCCTTGCTATTCTTAGAAAATTGGTGTTTGTTTCCCGGTAGTTCTCCTGGAATCTGGTTGGAAAACAGGAGTTCCCTGCTTCTGCCTCTTCCTTGCCTTCCTCCTGGCCCACCCTTGTAGACCAGTGGATGTAGTTATCTGTCTTGTGCAGTTTGATATTCAAATCAGCTGTTGTGTAAATTATTGTATATTTATACTGGAAGCCTTTTACTGTTCTCTCACAAGTTTTTCTTATAACATCTTTTAGATTATTGCTACAGAGGCATTAATCTGCTTGGATGAGAAGATTTTTTACTTGCTTGTTCCTTCTCCAAGTCTTATTCTTGTTTTTTTTTTTTTACATTCGGTATAAATGCTTGCTCAAGTGAAGTATTTCTGGTTAGCTAAGTTTTTTGAACCTACTCTTCTGGCTTGTGTTTGTGGCTTGGGTTCTTGAGGGGTCTTATTTTGCTATATACTAGCAAGGTCTTACCTGTTTAATTAAGAACAAATATAAATAATTTATTTATATATATATATATACCTATGTAGAAATCTATTGTGTAAAGCAATGCTATATTTTGAAAAATGCACTTATAGACTTCTAACTTAATTGCTGCATTTAAAAACAATATCTTGAGTAAAAGCTGGTCATTGTGATCTGCCTGTCAGTCCAAGACATTTGTGAAAGGAAGAGTGTAACAGAAGGACCACTAGAGAGAGCCTTTGTCTAGGTTAATGTGTCAATAATTGCCTTCACAGATGACCATTCCCTTGAAGTAATGCCTGGATCCAGCAAACAGATTTTACAAGGTATGATGAGAATAAGTATGATGGTTTACTGGTTTTATCACAGCCTGCCTGCCTGCCTGGGTCTGTCACACACCTGTTCTAGAGGGTTCCTCTGGATAAATGCCACATTTTTCATAAAGGAGCTACTTAATGAAGTTCCATTCTTCCTGTAAACAGCTCTGCTGTATCCTGTGTGTGACTAGTTGTTGAGACATTCACAGAAGTCTAAATGTAATGCAGTGTACACACAGTTAAAGAGACATCCTGAAAGCTGGGATTCAGCTTCTGTTATTGATGCTGAAAAATCAATGAAGAACTAGGAAAGAGTGGTTAAAAGCAGAAAGCTAAGGAGCCTAATTGCAATATATATTCTATAACACAAAGATGCAGCTTGATATAATGCAGATTTATATAATTGTTAAAGAGTACCTGAGCTTAAAACTTGCATTTTATCAAGTTTTTAGAGTTGGTTTTGAGCAGATGGCAATGCATCTGAATTTCTTGAAGTGGTATTGTAGTCCCTGATCTCCTGAGCATTAGTTATGGATAATTTAGATGTAAGTTCTTCCAGAATTTACAGTACACTGTATTGTATGTATGTATACTCAGTACTTCAGTTGAAGATATTTGAAAGTCAGTCTTTTGGTGAAAGACTCACTTTAATTGAAGCATATTAAAAAGACCTGATTTTATTCTAATTTTTCAATACTGAGGGAAAAGCCCCACCAAGTGATATGAAGAAAGTCACTGTCAAGACAATCACTCACAAGCAATCCCATCCCACCAGCCAATAAATGCCTAGGGAAGTCTGAGCAGCAGCTGTTTGGTAAAAACAACACTGCAGTTTTATTGGGGAGCATGGTGTTGGATGAAATGTCCCTCTGGTCTGTTTGGATCAGCTGGCCTGGCTGTGCCCTCCCAGAATCTTGCCTACCCCAGCCTTCCTGCTGGGAGTTACAAGAAACAGAAGGTCTTGATGCAGGCTGCTGTGGACAAGTCCAGCTCTGTCCCAGCCAGACCCAGTACAAATGTAGACTTGGAGAAATCTCCAAAGAGCTGGTTTATAGTGGTGTGTTGTTTTTACAAGAGGAGGTTTCACCTGTCTGGAGAATTGCATTCAAAAAGCTGTTTCTGAGTGACTTCCAGTCACTGCCAGCAGAGAGCTCCAAAGGCTAAATTTTGACTAGCTGCAAAGTACGTGTTCCTTTGTACTTGAAGGCAGTATTACTCTTCAGAATAAGGCTTTTCATGTTTAATTCTCAAAACTAATTGTCTTGAATTTCTTTGCCAAATATCTTCTGGAAGGTGTTGTCAATTATACATTAGTACATGTCAAAGCTTTACAGAACTGTTCCTGTTAACAGTCTGTCCATCTTACACAGAACTCACTACTGTAGGCATCAGGGAATATGGGTTTCTGTACTATAATAAGGGTGGGTACTGAATGAAAAACGTCTAGCTGCAGTTGTTAATTACTGTTCAAGTTAATAGCCTTGCTATGAAATACCCATTACTGCTAACTGCATAACAGAATTTAAATTCTTCAAATGGCCCATATTCTACAAATACATTAAAATCTTTGTGTGCTTGACCCAAAACTGACCACAAATTTAAAAGTATAGCCCATATTTAGTTCTTGAAATTCTTTTCTGCAAAACATCTCTGAAATGCTCCATTAGCTTTAAGAGCAGCAAGTTGTAATGGTATCACTTGATCTCTTACAGGTGTATTTCTGCACATTGTGGCAGACACGCTGGGAAGTATTGGTGTAATCATATCTGCTATACTGATGCAGAACTATGGTCTAATGATAGCAGATCCTATTTGTTCAATGCTGATAGCTCTGCTTATTGGTGTAAGGTAAGTGTTGCTATCACTGGTATTTGGTAGGATTTTTTATGCTAGTTACAGCAGAAATTGCAGCTCAGAAGAAAAAGGGGTTTTGTTATGCTAATAACTTATATTTGCTTTTCTTCCAAGAGTGGTGTGTTACCTCTGTTCTCTCCAGCCATTCTGGTGAGCTCTTACATGAGCTGTCTTTCCTTTTTCTACTGCTACAACTTTCACTCTTAAAACTGCGTATTTTGTCCTTCTTTGCATAATACTACAAAAATGTCTTTCAGGTTCAAACCGTAGAAAGCTTCATCTCTGTATTTAGTACATGCTTATATAAACCAATGTACTCCAGTAAATGGAGCAGAATGGTTTCAGGGCAGCAGAGTTGAGACTGCTGGCACAGGATGTGCCCTTGTCCTTGACGAATCAAGGCTGCTAGGTTTTAATTTTGTTTTCTTATCTTGACAAGAACTGTCTTTTCCTTTGTATTTGCCTCTGAGATATCCTTATCCCTTCTGGATTTCACAGTTGTTTCTTACCAAGATCACTGTGGATATGAAGCTATTTGGATTAGACTGGTCAAGCAAATATTTCATTCAGTGATGTTATGAGGCTTTTTTGGCAGCAGTTTCAATGGTGCCATAGGGCAGTGTGCCACAACTCCACTTACAACCTAATGACTGAACACCTTTGTCTGTTCAGCAGTGGTGAGTGTCATCTGATGAGCTGCAGCTACTTCTGCTGATACCATGTATGGCATGTTTATGGCTTGTGCATGGCAGCATTCACAGGATTATTGATGTGAATCTCCCTGTTAGTCAAAGTAGGGCAGCCGGCTTCAGACACAACACCCACAGAAATGGCTGTGCTAGAAATCACTGTTAAATCACCACTTTAATATAAACTCTGGAGATTTTGACTTCAGCATTCTGTAATTTTATAAATGGCAAATTATTACAAGCTACTTCTAGTACTGAAATCTCAAAAAATGGGAAAGAAAATGTGCAGATTTCCAAGGGGGAAGAGACTATTGCTGAGGTAGAGGTAGTAGCTGAGTAAAACACGTTTCAATACACTTTGTATTTTAAGGGTCCAGCTTTGTGGACAGCAGAAGATACCACATGAATGACAATTCTTTTATTTCTTTCATTCATACAGTAGTTGAAATAACACTGAATTCCACAATAGAGGTGTCATAATAATGCTGTTTATAGGTTTGCTAGCACAGATGGAAGGAACATTTGAGACCTGTGTTCTATGCTGAAAATACTTGGAGAAGTTCACTATTTGATGTGTCTTTTGATCTGATGCCTGTAATGTTAATTTGTTGGTCCACAATGCTATAAATGATCAGTAGAATAATTCTGCTATCAGTGCAGTCAGCTGCATCATAGTTGATAGAAGCCAGCCTGCCAACTGACACCTCCTGGCACATCAGTGGAGCAAACACTAATTGCAGAGTTGGGTAGTTTTGTGTTGGTATTTTATTTGTTTTCTAAGCAGTCCAACAGACTGACCTATCGATGGTTTTGCTTGAAATGCACTTTAAGATCATAAATAAGATGACTGGCAGTTTCAGATGGCTGTTGAGAACTTGAGTCCCTTTTTGTGGGGTTTGACTTTAGTAATCTTCATTTACACTTCCAGATATAAAACCACAGTTAATTTTGCCTTATTCTTCACTATGTTGTGTTTGAAGTGTCAATTAAGAATTAGTGCAAAAGGGTTTTCAGATCTTCCCATAAAATGGTCTTCTGTAACAGTAATATGGGAGCCCAGGTGATACTTGTTGGATATTTAATAGTTTTGCACTTAATCTTTTAAAGTCACCTAAATCTAACCTGGAGAAAAAAACCTGCTGAAGTTCTGTGAAATTTAAAATTTGAGGGGAATAATATTGCAAAAATACTTTAAATTGATAATGGCAAGAGCTGTGTCTAGTTTGGGGGGTGGGGGGGTACATTTGGGTTTTGGGGTTTGTTTGGGTTTTTTAAATTGTCTGCTCATGGGATACCTGTGGGTTTGAGGTGGGAAGGACTGGGATGTTCAATTTCTAGTACAGGAGTAGCTGTCGATTTCTATCGAATTTGAAACGTTGATAAATAATTTTGGGGGTAAATTTGGCTTCAGATTAAATAATTATCTTCTGTTTCAAATGAATATTTGTCGATTTTGTTTGTGTCCCTTTTACTGTTAAACCAACTTTGGTAAGGTAAAGTGGATTAAGAGTGTGTATGTGTGTGCCCCAGCAAACAGACCCCATTCATGTGTGTTTAAGAATCAGGATCTGTTCTGTAATCAGGATCTTTGTGGCTGTAATACAAGAAGCATAGTTTTGAGCCAGAGATGCAAAATCCAGTGTGATAAAGTAATTCAAAAGTTTTAATGGTGTTTGGTGACTTCCCCCTTATTGGAACTGTATCCTCCAAGTTATTGCTTACAGAGTTTGTAGTATATGAGGTTAGATCCAGGACTTCTGTTTCTCTGTTGTTTTGTTACAGTGTTTTGTTGTGGGAATTTTTTTAGTTTGTTTTAGTTGGATTTTGTTTGGGGTTTTGTTTTCCTTTTTAACCTGTATTCTTTCTGTGATACTTTTGTGTACAAAGAAGGGATAAAGGCAGAACAGAAGTCCTTATTGCCTTTTATGGAACTGTGTCTGGGGAACCAGTGGAATATCAAAGCTATTGCATGAGAATGCAGAGGAAAATCATTGCTCTTAATCCAGGATTGCTTGTGGCTACGTGAGATAACTGTTCATTCATTTTATATTGTTTGCTTGCTTTAGTGCTGGGCAGTTCTCTCTGGTTTATTTCAGCCTTGCCTGCTCCTATTAGTGGGTCTTCTTTGTCCAGGTTTCTGAAATGATGGCCACACTCTCCAAAGAAATCACAAAAATACCTGCATAAGATGACTAAAAAACTCACTGGTGCAGTGCAAAGCTGTACAGACTCCACTTTGTAACATGTTTTGCCTTCTGCATGTGCAGAAGGGTTAAGCAGTGCTTCTTCAGAGAAGTCAAGCAGTGCTTTTAAATAAATGGTTGAGCCTTTTTGTAGACAACATCTCTAATTAGTGCAAATTGTCAGCTGCTGACACAGTTACTCTGTTGCTCCTGTGATCCTTTGCTAAGGGTGCTATAGAGTGACATTCTCTGCCTAACTGCTCATGAGTTAGCACAGAACATTCTGACTGCACAGTGAACATCCCATGTGGGATCTGAATTTTCCTAGATGCAATCACTAATACCTAATGGCTCTTTCTTCGATTACTCTGTACTGTCTCATGCAAGTGAAGCATAAATAGGATGTGCTTCAAATAGACAAGTCTGTCTAGCATTTTAATTTTTTTAAACTAAAGCTTGACTATTTTATTGTAGTTTAGGCTGACACTCTGCAAGTTTTTTCCAGTGTTGTTCACATAGTTATATGTGCCTTAAATCAGTAAACAATTTCCCAAGTCTCTGAACTGCTGTTAATATTTAAGGCTAAATACTCATTTAGTTTTTAACCTTAGTGTTCTAAGCCTTATTCTGAAATGTTGAAGCAATTTTAGTATTTCAGTCAGCTATGTGAAACTAGTCACCACGCAAAAGCCGCAACTCTGGTATAAATCAAGTTTGTCCTAAACCACTATTAGACCCACATGTTTCTAGAAAGGCACAGTAGACTAAATCTGATACTAGATTGCACAGAGCATGCAAACTGCATATTAAGTGGTCAAAGAAATGAGGCAATTTACTTTAGTCATTTAGTGGATTGTTTCCATGGGTTACATAAGTTTTTGCATAGAATCTTGAGCTGCTTGAACATGACAGAATATGAAAGAGCTTTGGGGGAGGGGGTGCCAGTAACATTTGAGGTCTTTCGTGTTTGGGGCATAGCAGTATAAAAAAAATCACTTTTTTTCAATGAACTGCTGCTTTCATTAAGATTCAGAAGGAATTTTCTATAGCAAAACTACTCCACACTAGTGTGTTTGTTGTTGGTGTTATTTTAAGCCATTATTGCTAAATGTCAAGTACTACCTTTATTTACAGGGTAATGGTACCTGCCAGCCTTGCTTCACGTGCTACATTGTTACAAGAACAAAGAATTCAAAATCAGTAAAGCAAATGTTAAATCTGTGCTCCTTGTCTTGAGCAAAGCTTGCAGCCTGATTAAAATTGCCATTCCCTAATAAAAAAATTTTATTAAAGTTCTGAAATAGGCCAACAACAGTCTTCACACTGGGGGTATGGATGGTGGCTGGGAAAAAAACCCCAGAATTTGGAAAATTGGCTGTAGATTTTGAGCTGTGATATTTGAAGAACCCTGGCTGGTCTTGATCCTTAGCAATGTTTGTTTACCTTCCACAAAACCTGTCACAAATCCCCCCCCTCTTTTCTGTAGTGCTGAGAGCACTGAATGAATTTCCTGCTACGCTCTGAGTGCAATGTCTGTCTAAAAGGTTCTTTACCCAGAGCTGTTTTCAGCTTTGCAGTCCAAGATCATGACAATGGCAGGGTCTTGCTGGCTATGCCTACAAAAACAAAGGCATAAACAGGATGGCACTGGAATGGGCATGAGTGTTATCTGAATGTGATGCAGTTTAAATAAGAGTCTGATGCTTTCACTCTTAATTTTTAATCCATCCATGTGTAGTAGTGGCAGGCTGGATTTATCAGATTCATGTCAATAGTAAGTTTGTTTTGATTTGTTTGAACATCTTTCACTTCTTCAATAACAGTGTATGTGCAAATGTGATGTGCTGTAACATTAGCTGCGTTGGTTTTTCTGGCTTTTGTAGAGGGTATGTTTTTTTTCCAAATCTTGCTGTGCGTTAGTTCCTCTTTCAAGTTTTATTGTCTTGTAAAAGAATGTGATATTTTAGATTTAAGGCTTGGTAATCAGAAAGTAATGGAATTGTGTCTGCTTTAATAGCAAAACTTACTGACTGCTTATGCATGAGAAAGCTTTCCACTTGGTGACAATTCAGTACTATTTGTTTTCCACAATAATCTTACAAATTAAAACAAACAAGGGGGGAAGCATCAGTGCAATAGTTGCTGTGGAGGCAGCCAATTTTTTTTTTCACTAATGACTAAGCAAAAAAAAAGAGAAAACTTGGTCAAAATCTCTCACTGTATTTTCAGCCAGCTTGGTTTGTCATCTTCCCTTATGTTTTCTTCAGTCACATGAAATGGAACTGATATTTCCAGTGCTTCCTAGTGATTAAGTAATACTGGTTTTAGTTAATGTTTGAGAAAAGAGCATACTTTGTGGCATTCTGGTTTTTAAATTAAAGGTTTTGTACTTCAGTAGTATGCATGAAACAATGGAAAACAACAGGCATCATAAAACTGGATTCTGTTGTTTGTTGTGCTAGTTTGGCTTACAGTAAGATACCAGGAGTTAATATCCGTTTGGGTGGAGAGGGGCATCCATGGCTGCCTTTGCTCTGAACAGCATTTGTGAGGGCCTGTCACATCACTGCAGCTGTCTTTTGGCTTTTCAGCTTTGCAAAAGATAAAACTTTGTATCTTAACGCTGGCTCTAAGACAGAGGAAGAAGGTGTGACTTGGGATATGCTTCAGCTTTCACCAACAGTATCAAGCCACATCCTGATTTACCTCTATTCTTTGGACTTTTAGGATGTTCTTGTTTCATAGCCTGTCTCTTCAAGTATATTTTACAGTTAATTTCTCTTCCATCACATAATGCAGATCAGTTTTATTAAATAGTGCAAATAAGTTATACAAATTAGACATTTCTGTTAGCTTTCTTTCATGGCTTTTCTCACTTTACTGGTATGTTTCAATAAAAAGGCAGACTACTCAATTCTCTATTCCTTTAGTTGTTTCCCTGGGAAAAAATATGCAGCCTGTATGTGTGTGGTTTTTGAAACCTTTGGATGCATATGCTAGAGAGGCCTTGTTAAATTTCTGGGAATGGAGTAGTGTTCAAAATTTTTGCATTCACTTTGCATCCTGAACTTGTGTATTGGTCTTTCAAGGATTTTATTAAGAAGCAAACCTGCATTTTAAATAGGGAGTTAAACTGAAATCAATTCATCAGTGGAGTGTGTTGGCAGCTCCAGCTCCCTTTGATGTAATGCTTGTGACATGGACATTATTTAGTGAGATGGGTCCATTAATAAGAGAACCTTTTTCCCCTAAACTTCTGTAATCCACTGCAGAATGTGACACTCCAATTAAGCTTCCTTTGGACAGATTGACAGTTATTGCATTGCTAAATGTTTGTCTTGATGACAGGTCTAGTTTAGGCAACTCCTCTTGCCCCTAATTGCTTCTTCCTATTTCTGAACTGATGCCTTGGTGGCAGTGCAAACGTGGGAGGCCATGTGCAGGAGGGCACCAGGCAGTGAATTTGGCTGGAACAACCTTTGTGCCTGCAAGAAGATTTAATTTTAGGGTGGTGGTTTTTCCAGGGGTTCATTATACAAGAGTCACGCAGCCTCTTGCTCCCTCCCACCCTGGCCAAAGTTTAGCCAGGGAGTGAGCTGAGCAGTGCATCAGCCAGCACTGCCCCATGTCCAAATGGAAAATCTTTTTAAAAAATGATTAGGTCATTTGTTCACATCTGCAAATACACAGCTGGTCTGTGCCATGCATTCCTCGTCACTTAATGAGATTTTAAACAAAGGTTCTGCAATGTCCTTAACAACTGGTTCAGTTAATTTCTTGCAAATGTTTTAGGTGTGCTTTTAATCCTATAACTCCATGTACTGGAGCTGTGATGCCAGTGCTGAACTCTGAAATGCAGCTTACAGTTTCTGAAATATAGAATCACTTTCAGTCCAGAATGTTAGGTGACTTGTATGTTCTTGAAATTAATTTGCTATTTAAGCTTTACTGTTGGGCTACAGATATTTGTCATCCACTTGAAAATTTCAGAATGCTTTACTGAACCAGACATGGTGCACTACTCCTAAACAAAAAAATCACCATGCTGAATACTTAGAGTATAACCTATTAGTAGTAGCTTTAGGGTATAGGCTTTCTGGTCGCCTGGTTTTATTAAAAACCAAAAAGTAATAATAATAAAAAAGGGTATTAAATGTCTTCTTAGTTTGCTGATTAAACAAGACCATTTGGCCAGGAGGGAACCTCTAATTGCTTCCAAATGTTTAACCCTTGAGCTTGGATGAGACCCTACACTTAGTTCATTTCCAGAATATGCCAAGTTGTCTGACAAAATAACTCTGTTGTAGCTGGACTGTTCCACAATAATTTTGTTTTATGAGAACCCCATTATTATCTTAGTTCATAAGAAAAATATGCCTTAAACCAAACACAAAAGCAAACCCAATTTCAGTTGAGTATTTTTATGGTTGTTTGTGAATGATTTGCCATTGAAGTTGGTTTTGAGCTATACAGCTGCTTTATTGTATAACTTCCAAGACACCAAGAGATTTCATCTTAAATCTCATTATTAAACCATTAATCTTTTGTGACTGACCACCAGTTGACTCTGGAAACCGTGGGGGACAAATAATCTTGCCTCTGGTAGGACACCATAGCAATTTTGTCAATCCTTTCTTTTTCTGTACTGAGTTTTCATGGCTACTTTCTCATCTTTTGATGGAAAAACTAAAGAAAAATTTCTCAGCTTAGGTTGCTCTTTGCACCTTTTGCAAATGTAATAATATCTAATTTCCTTTTTTCTTTCTAGTATTGTTCCACTTCTAAAAGAGTCCATTGGGATTTTGATGCAGCGAACTCCTCCTTCCCTGGAAAATGCCCTGCCTCAGTGCTACCAGAGGGTGAGCTCTTCAGCTGTTTTTGCTCTGATTGATCAAGCTGCTGATCAAGACTGACTGAGCCTCAGCTGTGTGTATGAGGATATTTTATGATTTTCCAATAATGCCAGTGAAAGGTACTTTAGAATACAGAAATGGAGGTACCAGTTTAATCCCGGAGTCCTCAATTGCATGTAGCTTCACCTCAGTTTGTGTTTTAAAACTGAAGCTATTCCTCCCAAAGTATTTTGTGCTTATACATAACATTGGAAGTGTATTTATAAGAATACAAAGATTACTCTGGAATTGGCCTGTTCTACTTAACTTTTCTATTAGGATGCCATGAAGTGCCTTTGCAAAGTTAATACAAAGCATTTGAAGGAGTGCTGCCTTTCCTCAGGTGTTGGGGTTGTAATCATCACATGGAGGGTTTGCTGAAAGTGGAAAGAAGAAAAAATTAAGGGATTGGCAGGACACATCTAAGCCCTCACAAAATTGTAAATGATATATGGATATATTTTTGTTAAAGTTAGAATCTCACAAATTGTTTCATGGCAAAATTTGCACATTTGCAAAAAGGGCAGTTTTAACTGAATGCCATCTCAAATCCAAGAACTGACTTTTCTCTTGTGAACACCTCTATTTTCATAAATGGTTTCAGTAAAATATATATGGAAGGTAAATGCAGCAGGGTATAAAATCACAGCACATACAGAAAATCATGACATGGACACAAATCCATATGTTTTCATCTTCGTTAAAATAACTGAGATAGTAATAAGAAATTTTGGTAAAAGACGACAAAATGCACAGTGAACTAGAAGTAAAAGAATGCATTACTTTTATAATACTTTCTGCACAGACTACTTTCTGTACAGACTATGATTTTTTGAAATACACTTTCTAAAAGTTGCTTCTATTTTTAGGTGCAGCAGTTGCAAGGAGTCTACAGTTTACATGATCCACATTTCTGGACCCTGTGTACTGATGTTTACATTGGGACTTTGAAGTTATTAGTAGCTCCTGATGCTGATGGAAGGTGGATTCTCAGCCAGACTCACAATATTTTTACTCAGGTATGTCTTACTGGTGGAAATCACATCTCAAAGTGTAAATTGGTTGTTGTATGATGTGACATTGTAATTCTTATCAAGGAAGGTTAAATATTTCTGAGTTTGGTAGCTGTTTTGAAAAGCTTCCCTGCTCCAGCTGTCTAGAACAATTTCAGAATACTCAGTTGTACCTCTCTGCATTAGTTTTTCATGCCACTTTATGGAAATAACAGATGTAATTGTCTCAGGTGTATCAAAGGGGCTTGATCTATATTGACCTACAAGGAACTAAGAAAACAGTTGAGGGTTCTCTTAGGATAGAGTTTCTTACCACAGACTGGACCACTCAGGCTTGTCACTGCATTGGCAGCAGCTTGCACATGTGATGGCTTTCTGGATAGGTTCATAATGTAGAACTGGTCTGAACAACAAAGTCCCACGTTACGCTCAGTGGAGCTTAGCTCCATTTTAAACTGACAGTTCTTCAAGCAGCTTGCTTCTCAGGAAGTTAAACTGGCACAAAAAGTAAGAATTGCTTTTGTGCAGCTTCACATGTGACAGTTATTTAGGATGAATCAGAAGAGGTAATGTGGCAAAGCTAATGTTAATAATACATCATTATGTGTGTGCACTTGACTGTGTGAAGAACTCCTTACTCATCTGGTGTTCTCTGAGTGATGTGCTAAGTGTGGAGATGAATGACAGAAAAATAAGATGTTGAGGTTTTTTGCTAGGTTACCTACTGATGTGGGCTGATGTTCAGGAGAGGAAACTGCTTTGGCATTTTTAACCCTCCTTCCCTTTTCCACAGGCAGGAGTAAGGCAGCTTTACATACAGATTGATGTTGCAGCCATGTAGTCAGTTTCTGGACTGGTGCTGTTGGACCAAAGTTTTCAGTACTGTACTGGTGTAACAACACTTCTTGAGACAGAGCCTGCCTCCACCACATCTGGAATTGACTGAATAGATTCCTGCCCTCAGGCTACGGAGGGAGTTCACTTCTAAGGAGTAAATATTGAATGAATGTTATGGACTTCGGGTCTTGTTTTTTTTGGGGCCCCTAAACTTGTAAGTTTTTGAGGGTTTTTTACTTAATAAGATTGTGGTACTGGAAACCCTGTCATGTCTTCAGTAAAGCTGCTGAAACCACTGCTCATTCCCATAAAACCAGTGTTATTGGCAATTGGAAACTTGTTTTGTAGACAATGTCACAATGGCTGACATGCTTCAATATAATTGTATGTTTGTACAATTGTTTGTACTTTGCAAACTTAATGAACCAAACCATATTGGGTTTTCAAAGTGCCTTTTATATCAGGAGATCTATTTGCCAGCATAAATATGGAGCATCAAAGGGTTTTATTACTTTTACAAATAATCTTGTATGCAGTCTGATTATTTACTAGTGATGTATGTGGGGGGGGTTGTGTACTTACATAACTGTAGATGTTAGACTTCCATTATATTTGCATCTTACCAGACAGAAAAATTCTAAATGTAAACGACAAATCTGTTGTGAAGAGACTTGCTTCTGAGACAAGCTGGGTATTTTGTTGCACGTGTCTTGTGAAAATTATTTTAGTCCAAATATTAGATTTAATTCCAATGAGTCTCTTCATACTGTTGAGAATTATGAGACATTACATGATGCTGCTCGTGTTCAGTCACTTAAACAATGGGCAGTTGAAGGAAGATGCTGGTGATGGAAGCAATGCTTGAAGATTGTTTTCCAAATTATGTGGTGGAAAAAACTAAATCCTGAAATTGTGAAAGCTTAAGTCTCCTTGATTTGATTAGGTTGTTATAATTTTTATTAAAGTGATCAAGTTCAAATTTTGCCTTTCCAAATGTTGAAAATAGTTGTTTCTGGCAGTTACACCCAAAATGGAAATAAGGACTGCTTTTCATGCTATTTTAGCTTACACTTTTCCCAGGCTGACAAATCTTACATCTTCAACTATTTTACTGTAGCCATATATGTTTTCATAGGGGAAAAAGTTCTCCGTGCAGTAAGGGTTGTTAAGATTGGTTTTTTTTCCAGGAACATTCTTCCATCATATGTTTTCTAGGATTTGTAATTATTTTACTCAGATATCTGATTGTCACTTTCAAAAGCAATCTGCTATATTTGGTATTGCAGATGATAGTTCCACTATGCTGTAGTAGTTCACCTAGTAATGGAAGACTTTTCAAGAGGAGATTTTACAAACAGAACATGGGGAAGTAAAAAGCAAGACAGGCATTTTCCTGAGAAATCACAGCTGCCAGTGACTGGTGTGGATTTTGTGTTCATTTTGGTACCTGTCAGAGATAATACTAAAATCAAGGCCCTGAGAAGCTGACAATGTCTGTGTAGTAAGTGCTAGGCACTATGAAATTACTGAAGATTGATTTGCAGAAATGGTTTGTTTGCCACCGATATTGTTGAATCCATCACAGATACTAAGAGTTTCTTGTTCCAATATAGCACCTGATTTCTTTTTATGTGAAAACACACTTCCCAAATTTGGTGGTTCCTGAATTTTCCAGTTGAGATATTGAAATGTGAATATTGATTTTGTCCAAGTCACGGGGGTGTACTCTTGTGCTTGGAACTAGAAACTGGGTGCAAAAAAAAAAAAAAAGACAGTACAAGGCCACCTAAAATACTGGTTTTAATCTTTGCTGTCTCTTCGTCTTCAGATCCTTCCACTGCCATTTCCAATCCTGTTTGTTGTCCCTGGGGATGCAGGCACAGCGTGCCCTCCTAGCAGGCTGCACGTTCCACATCTCCCTTTGCTGGCCTCCTGCCTGGCACTCTGTCAGGCTCTCTCCCTGTGCCACCTGGCAGATGCTGTGCCAGGCCTAGAGTTCCAGACTGAAAGATGGAAATTACACAGCACAGGGTGGGGTGCAGGAATCTGCTAAGCAGATCTGAGCGCTGCTGTTTAAGATACCATGTGCATGTATGTTCACAGACAAGGTGATGAAAATCTGGTTGTGATTATAGGGTGGAGGTTTTGTAGTGTGGTGCATAAGACTCTGCTTGCTGGCTGCCAGCAGGACTTCCTCATTTTTTAATACTTACTGTTACTGCTATTTGAAACTAGGGAAGATCAACTGATATCACTTTAAAGGCAAGCACCAGACAGATTCATTGCAATTGTGTACACTATTTTAGTTTCTTAATGAAAAGATAACTGCTACTATTTGTTTCCAAGTGAGAACCTGGCAGAGTGGCTGTTTGTATGATGGTGGTGATGATGTTCTACCAAATTTTTAATATGGAAAATGGAGTGAAAAAGTGTATAAGCCTGTTATAATGATACAACAGTTTTAATAACTTTTGGTAATTTTTTTTTTTGCTTATTATGATTTAGCTGATTGTTGGAAGCATATGTACAAGTGTGAGTTTTCTAGTCATGCAAGATAGCACTTCATTATGCTTAAACTTTTATAGTAAGAAATATATCATCTGTCAAATATAATTTGGGATAGTGTAGGGAAGTCAGATTCAAAACATACTTTTTAGGCTTTCTGAAAAAGGAGAAACATCACAAAATTCTACAAACACAGTATATGACGTTCAGCCAGTAACTGCAGTCACATGGAGTAGGTTAGTAAACAAGGGACATGTGATTTTTTTTTTCACCTCCTAAGAAGATACTTGCTCAGGTTTTAGGAGAGTACAAACCATGCAGTTGAAAGCAAAAGTGCAGCTTTCCTTATCCTAAGAGCCAAAGCACCATTATTTGTGTTTTGCCAATTACTTAAAACTGGCTGCTTATGTAACACTTTGCTATTGACACTTTATTGGAGATGCAAGGCATGATTTAAACAAAGACTTGTGTGAATGACTCCAGAGAGGGGTGAATGTCTGCAGATCATTTGCTAAAACTCAGCTTCCTGGTATCCACTTCTGAATTTTGAATCAAGTTTTCAAAGTGTGGATTTCTCATGTTTTGAGGTAGCTGTTATTTACTGTGGGGTTACTGGTCTATCTTTGTGGGTTATTTTTTTTCTGTGACTGAAACCAGTAACTTAAAACCCTATTGTTCCAAAGACCAAGCCTGCAAACTGCATGATTTTTACCACACCTACAGCAAAATAAGAAGATAAAACAAATGTTACAGTGTCTGCATTAAAACGCTTCAATGTTTTTTGTGCTAAATAACAGTGGAAGAAAACTCCTCTTATGAATATGCACAGTAAGAACTGATCCTTTATAGCTAATCTGGTAAGTGCAAGCTCTGGATAGACTGGCTTCTTTCATCAGGAGGGCCCCTGCAGAGAGCTGTTACTCATGTGAGTTGCTAAGCTAAGATGAAGAGTAAATAAGTGACTCTGCTTTTTATGTAATAATGCCTACTAAAGCAAAAGTTTAGTTGCATCATTAGTAAAAGCTGCTGATGCTATTTTTACACAAAAATTGAAGCTGCTACTATTAATTAAATGGACCTTAGTGACTTAACATTCTTAATTATCTTTTGTTTAAGAAGTAAAGCTGGGTTTAAAGGTGAAGGAAAATCAACGGTTTCTCTTTTTAACTGTTGTAAGTGAACCTGTTCTGGGAATGTAAACAAGATACAAGAGGAGAGAATCTGCTGCTGAATTGCAATCTTCCGTCTTCTGCACATACTGTGCAAACAAATTGTAAAGTCCATGGCTTTTCTTTTACAGTGCAGATTGCAGTGGCACAGTGCAGGTTTTCAGTTGCATGCTTTTATAAATGCAAACCCATATCTTTCTTCATGACATGCAGTCTTTAAATACAAGTGCAGAGCAACAATTTTAGTTCATAATTAAACCCTGTCCTATTTTCTTGAGCAGCCATCAGATTGCTATGACTCTTGATTATCCCACCCCTTTAAGCAGGATTTTTTTTTTTTTTTTTTTTTGGTAATAATCTCTCTGATCCTCAATACTGACTCGGTAGTTAATTCCTCCTTTACACTTCTGTGAAAATCCCTATCTGCAGCTTGCTGGGGTTCCCTTTGGATTTGTCTCCTGTTCAGGCTTTGTTGCAATATCCATCCCCGTGGGGACTTCCTTGGCCAGACACTGCTATAATGTGAAGCAATGCCAGCCATGCTGTGCCTGGCATGCAAAGACTGAGTCTTGCTGTGTGCAAATACTGCTCAACCTACTTGTCTGTTTCAGTGAGCCACAAAAGGTTCCTGCCTATGTGGTAATTTGGCGGAAATAATGTGTAAAAAGAACTGGGTATTTCACTTCCCATGTGCATTGGAGCCTCTCACATGTATGCCGGGATCTTGTACAAGAGTTAAGTGAATCGCTACAGTATCTTGGCTGAAGTGTGAAATAATGTGAATGAAGCAATTGCCAAAATCATTCCTGGTAGCATACAGCATATTGCTTGCCTTTACCTTTAAATTACAGGAATTACCCTTAGCAGTGAGCTTCAGTTCAATAACAAAGTGTGTCAAAATACCTGTGAAGAAATCTTGCAGGTAACACCAGGCGGCTCACTAAAATTCTGAAGACTATGTATGATTTTGTTCTGGAATGCTAATGTTAGTAGCTTAGCCACGGCTTGTCCCAAGTGCAATATTAAGAAATTTTTAATGTAATCTTTTCTACTTGAATACAATCTATATAAAATGTTAAATATCCTATATTGCTGAAAAGCTATGGGATCAATTTTCTTTCCAATAAATCTTCAGTTTTAAAAAAAATATGCATACAGGTCTGCTTTGTTTTCATCATACTGTGAATAACAGTTGAAATAGCAACCACCATCATCTACAAGCTGATTTTTAAAAAGAATTCTTGCAGTTTGTTTGTTGAGACTTGGCCTGAGGTTAATTGTGGTTGCTGCAGTTGAGTCTAGCCCTTCTTAAATGCTAAAATGCATAAATTTCTGTGTTAACATATAAAGAAATCCAGTTCTAGTTTAAGTTGCAGTCTTCTGAACTAAGAAATTCTGTGCAGCTTCTTCCCCTCTTCCAGCAGCTGTCCAAAGGGAAAGTTCTTGGTTTTCTCTGGTTTAGAGCATTCTCACCTGTCTGTATTTGCTCTCCCAAAGCAAAGATGGACACAGACCTAACAAATTTTGGACACTAATTTTTCTATTGATAAGAGAACTCCTAAGTTTCTGCAAAGTTGAAAGGCAAAATTTAACATCTAATGCACTTAGAACAACGTATGCAGTAGGTTTGGTTAATGCACTACAGCAAGTGATGCCACACAGATACCTGGTACTTTTATCACAGTCAGCAGCCCAAGACTGGTGTGGATACCAATAACCTGAATCAAAGGTTTAGAAGCTTCTGGAGGTGTCTGCAGGTAGAAGCTGATACCAGCAGATGCAGTTTGCAGCCTCAGGTAAAAGCAGGTCCATGTTCCTGCAGTGTTGTCCTCTGAAGCAATGTGGAGTCTAACTACCATTAGACATGTCTTAGTCACAGCAATATCTTCATGCTGTAATGCAATTAAAGATGGAATAAAAATGTAAATGCCTCATTTTTATTTAAGTAGTCCTTTGACATGCATTAGTTTCAAAACTGGAACTATCTACAGAGAAAAGTTTCAGCATTTCCAATTCCAGAGGATGCATAGTGCCTGTAACAATTAAGGAATGTAGTGGAGCACCCAATTCCACAGTGGACATCTGCTGTAGTGTGCCTGAAGCAATCTTCTCATCCAGAGCACCCACACGAGCAAGGCCAACACAAATTGTGTTTTCAGTAACTTCTGTAAGAAAGAAGATTAAATGTTTAATTTATTGACTAATGGTCCTATCATAAGGAAAAAAGTACTCAAAATGCTTAAATATTAACACTGCTTTCTTAAACCTCTAATTATTAAATGATTGGAGTGACCTAGAAAGAAACTTGCTCTTCAAAGAAAATAAAGCTTAAGGATGTTTATAAGGAAGAATTCATTCAGGAATTGTGTTCACTTGGAGGAAACTGTGCTGCTTCTGATTCATTCTATGTAAAGGATAAAATGAAGGGATTTTCATTTTAACTGTATTGAAGGAATAAACTTTTTAAATGAGGAGTAGACCTAGATGAATTTATTAGAAAAAATTTCTGTGACACAACTGCACCATCTTGATTAGCTGTTACTTTATCCTTGATCTCAAGAAATATTTCAGTTTGCTCTTGACTAGTGAGAAGGTGAAAATCACAGTTCTGCATCTTTGGGTTAACCTAGATTCCTGCTGGTGTTCACATACAGCAGAGTGTAACCAGTCTAAGTAAAACAGAGCTGAGTTTTTTTTGAAGCCTGACTGATCTAAAATGCTCAGAATCCTTCTGCCTCCTGCAACTCTTAATGGCTCAAAGAGCTCAGAGTTCCACATGGGTGGAAACAGGGTTTCCAGACTGAGGCTTTGACTGAACCTCCAGGAGCCACCAGTGCACCTTCATCGATGCTCACTGAACTGTGCTGTGCTCAAGTCTGGTCAAATCCGTCTCGTGACTAGGATTTAAGGCAGCCCAAATCCACTGCAGAGCAGAATTCTGGGAGTCAGAGGAAGGGAGTGGAGTTCACAGACTCATCAAGAAGTGTGGCTGGAGAGAGGTGGCAGCAGACAGAAGCAGTGCAGTCATACCTGGATTTTCTCCTTGGAACCTTCTGTTTTGAATAATGGCAAGAAGCTGTTCCGCAGCTTGATTCACACTCATGTAGCGTGGTGGCTCGTAAATCTTTCTTCCTCTGCAGAGAAGGAAAAGCAGAGAAATTTATATATAACCTATTTTTGTTATCCCCAGCAATCTTACAGCTTATTTCAAGAGACCTCTGGACCAGCAGGTTGAACTTAAATAGGCCCAGGCTCTCAGGCTGGTCTTTCAGACAAGAGTGGAATTTTTAACGAATACAGAAATCTGTTGTGCTCTCAGCACACCTGTGAAACAGCTGGGCTCCAGCTGCCAGATCATTTAGATCCTAAAAGCAAATTCAGCTGCTAGAAGCAAGATGCAGGTTTTGCAGCTACTCTTGAAGGATGCATTAGATTTAAAACCAAGGGCATACAACTGTTTTTCTGTTAAATGCCCTGTAGACAGATGATTACAGACTAGAAATATATTCTTAAATGAAATGCTGCTTTCTTTGCCAAGTGTGGATTCAAACAGATTTTATTTTTCTTAACTCCAGAATAAACAAACCTCAATGATACTGTGAGACTTCACAAATGTTAATTTAGACCAGTTACAGCATGTGTATAAAAGGAGCCATTTATATTCACCACTGTCAAAACATACAGATTGCAGAGATGAGTAAGATGTGGCAAAAGCTTTTTGAATATAGTTAAACGAGCAGAAGAGCATTTTCTGTATATTGCTTATTTAACTCTTTAAGAAGGGTGTTAGGTATTCTGCACTTTGCACTGTTCCAGCCAGTGTAGAGAAGAATAAATTTAGAACACTGGTTCAGATATTAATCGGTTTCAGGAGGTGACAGAACAGTAGAGAAATAACACTTCATTCACCAAGAGGAAAGCCTATCCCTTTCTGACTTAGTGCAACTTAAAGGAACAGGTACAAAAAAAAGATTATGTTCTGCTGCAACTTCATTCAGTTACTGTAAATAAAGCCAGGCCCTATTGCAAAGAACAAAAGTTTCACTCCTTGTAAGAAACAAAAGTCAGTGGCCACCAAGAAGCATGAAAGGAGAAAGCAGGTAAGTTCAATATTAGACTATGGGCAAAGAAACCTTTGCTCCTTGTACAAAAAAAAGCCTTTGTAGGGGCACTGTGTGTTTCTATGCATTTTCAAAACGGTGACTCACTTCATGAGATTCTCCAGAGACTGCTCCTTCACTTTAATATCTGTAGAACAAAACACATTAAAACACACATTCTCTACAAGTTTCACACTTAGTTTTCTATGTAGGTAAAGCTTTAACAACATTTTAGATATTATTAGTATTATAATATTATTATAGTCAGCTATTAGAATGTGGATCACAATGTACTGTTTCATCTGTTAATCTCAAAATCCTGTGACTTTAAGATTTTAAGTGCCCAGTTGACCAAATTGCTTCTACATCCGTGAAGTCACTTTCAGTTCAGAAGTTTATCAGCACTAACCTTTTTAATATTACATTTGCTTATCTGGTGATCTAGTCAGTTGGGTAAACACTCAATGCATAGACTAAAAGGCAGGAGACTGGCTGCTGCTCACCAAGTAAGCACAGGGTGTGCATTCCGCTCTGCCTGTTCTTCTCAATCTTGTCAAAGAAGCTCTCTGGCTTCCACGTATCTGTCCAGAACACTATGGAAACCGTTTCTCCAAAATTGTACAACTGTAAAACAGAGCAAATGCAGTAACACACATGTGCAATAAGAAGAAATAAGAGCATGCAATCATGTTGAAGACCAAGTCATTAACTACCTGTAAAGCTTTTACTGCATTCACCTTTCCAATAATTAGTAACTTTCAATATATTTCCTATTGTTACTTAATTCTTTTAAAGGCAAAAACTTTGTATGATTAGCACCAAAATTATTTGTTATTTCTTACTTTGGTTAAGAGTTTTTTATTTCTTACTTTGATTAAGGTAAGCTTTGAATAATGCCATAATTGATTCTACCGATACAGTAGTGTTTATATTAAAATGGCATTTTGCTGCAGATGGAAGCTCTAGCAGACAAAAGAAGTTACAGACTGAGAAGACAGTGGATATGAAGATCTGAAGACAGATTGTGCAGAAAGCAGAGAGGTACAACATGGTTTATGCACATATGGTAAGAGTATTGCTAGCAGAACACTGCTAGCAGATTCTATGTCAGGCATACTCACTGACTCTATTCTCAGTCTTAACACATTCATTACCCTAAGTCCCTCATCTTGGTGAAGACATTTGAAGCAATAGTCTTGCCAATGACCTCTGGTGATGCAAAAGTGAAAGTCATATGTAACTTAAGGCAGTATTTGGCTTGGAAGTAGTTTTTTCCCTGAAATAGGGGAAAACCATGCATCAGTTTTGGTCTGTTTAGCTCTGGAATGGGGCCACCCCAGATGGACTTTTCAGCTTGCCAATATTCTGTCTGCTCAAGCCCACCAGAGAAACAGCAGCTACATGGACTTCCCACTTTCTCTGTACTCCTGGAAGGAAAAACTGCTTTTCTAAGCCCACAACAGGAGACAAAGGCACTGTGTGTGCTTTGCCAGAGAAGCCTGTTCAGAAGTAGCTCTGGCAGCCCTGTGCCACGTGGGGATTCCCCTATACATCCTTCTGTTACTGTAGCATTAGGCTGTGGCTTTAACTCCTTTACGCTGGTAGAGCAGAACTTGAATCACAGCAGAAATAGGTTTGTTTTCAAAAGTTCAAATTTTAACCATTCATGCTGATAAAATTTATTCAAAGATTCCTGGAATATAACTGAAAACATTTCCTCTTTTAAGTATTTCATTCTAGCACAAGGACAAGAACATACTGTGTACATTACACAACCTAAAGGTTCTTCCAGTAAATACAGGTTGAACCAAATAAGTTGCTCCTGATGTAACTTGTTAGCTATTTCAAGGCTGTGTTCTAGAAAATGAAAAAAAACCCCATCAAACTATGCTTTGCCTATTTTTCATGTGGCTGCCTAGAACGCATTCCCATTTTGTACCAAATCTGTAGAAAAACTATTAGTACAAGAAGTTTCTCTTTCTCCCCTTCACTGTTAGACCATCTGGGAGCAAGATACCTTTAATCTCCGTGGCAGCATTCCTGCAATCTTCCACAAGTGCTGCAATATCTGATACCAACCTGAGTGTTTCCCATCAGCACCTGAAACCACGCAGCCCCTTCCCTAAAGCAGCAGTCCTTGTTCAGGACAGAAAGTGGCCTCAATTAATCTTAAATCTTACCTTGTCGCTTTGGCATTTTGATAACCCAAGGAAGAAAAACTTCCACCTTGTCCTTTAGGAAAGGAAAGGATGTGCAGAAATGGGAAAAATGTTATTATCTAAGAGGTATTTTGTTGAGAATCAGAACTCCTAAACCACTCTGCTACATGTTAAAAATGAGCTGGACATTCAACTTTATACCTTACAGTGCTGGTTCTGATTGTTATCGTTCTCTTTTCCATTACTCACTACAAAGATTCTCCAGCCTCTTTGCCAACAAGAAGTTAAGCAAGTTATCCTTTTTTGTACAAGCCCTGTCATTCATTCACTAAGCTGTCCTTTGTTTATTGGGTTTTGCATTAACACTGAAGTCTGGGTGTCAAAAAAGAGTTAAACATTTTTATTGGAAACTGCCTGTCTATTCAGTAGAAATACCTTCAGAACACCTTCATGAAGTACTAATATCATACAAAACTGTACTTACAGTCTCAAAAAAATACACCTGTTTTCTCAGCACCTGGAAAGCACAGAAGTAACTTCTAGACCAATAAGATACAGTGGGACATATTTTATTAACCTCCTAGAAATGCTTTTGCAGTTTATACCCCTCCACTAACTAAACTTGTGAAGAACAGATTTCCTAGGATTAATGCACACGTATTTTTACTTTAAATTACAGAGAGAGGAAAGTCCCTGGTATACCATCAGTCTGAATAATGAGGAACTGAAGTAGTAAGTGGATACCTCTATTGTTCTTGAATACTTATAACCAGTTACCTTACAAACACTTCTACAAACACAAACCAATATATTCTTTCTCATCCAGTATTTGATCTCTGCAGATGTGTGACATTTAAGCAAACATAGGAACTGCCCCTCAGCAGGGCAAGCCTGCATTAAAGAAGGAACACATGACTGTATCAGAACTTTTACTTTAAACGCTCTCCCTGTACCTCAGGTAGAATTCAATTTGTTCCTAATTTAGTTTGCACTGCTGTCTTCTAATTTCCACTTCTTGAACTCATGCATGAAGTATCTGACTTTCAAGAAAAGCCTTGCAGCAGAGAAAGCAGTAAATGCCAAAAATTGTACTACTATCCTAAGGATTCAGGAGCTACTGAAGATAGCAGGTCCACTAAAGACAAGACCCATTGAAATGAAAAAGAATTCTTTCCACCAACCATAAAAGGCTGTAGAAGGTCCCAAAACTCCCGGAATCATACGTTTCACTAAAATAGAGCTGTCTGACATGTTTGTTAACCAAGGAGTGTTACAACACAGCTAAGGACTACTGCTGTGCTTTGAGACTGTTCATGAGTGCAGTAAGATGATGAGCTGTGTGTATTTGCAGAGACAGGATCAGGCTGTACAGTGGCTGGCACAGATCTAAAGAGAGGCAACAGCAAATGAAATTGCACAGCCAACTTGTGTGTGCTGCAGTCTACATGAAGCACGTGGGGTTTAGGAGTGGGCAATGTGTGTTCTCTACAAGCCCAAACATCTGAGGCATCACATTTGCACTGAGGAGCAGATTTGTTAGAGTGCCTACACTCTGCTCAGGCACAAAAGTGCCAGAATTTCAAAGAGATGCAGATGGTTGGACAGATATTTTGTGTTTACAGCTCGGAAACCAAACTTCTTACCTTCTCAATGCTCAAAAACTTCACAGAAAACTTTCAAAAGGTCATTTTGAAAGACCTCAGTCTTTGGAAATATCCCTTTCTCCACACCCCCCCAAGCAGTAATTGGCTTAAGCAAAACTTTGTGCACTCAAATTTTGCAATACAATAGCTCAGATCAGCAAAGGAAGTCAGAACTCTCTACTCTGAGGCAATGCCCTGCTGCTAGAGTTTTCTGCCTCACAAAATACTTTATTTATACACATGATATGAAAGAATGATTGACAACTTTTGGTGTTTTTCTGTTAGTATTTTAACCCTTCTATTAATTCTATTTGTTATTTTAATTCTTTTTTATACAAGCAGAATTGATTGCAAATTGAGAGGCCAGAATGAACTGTAGGAGAAACAGTGCTGCACCATGGTCTTGGAAAGTCTTCATGCAGATGAAATTTCAAGGAAACTGCTGAGCTATTTTGAGCTATTTTGTCAAAGTCTGAGCTATTTTGTTAAAGTCTGAATGATATCAGATACCTGAAACTGTCCTGATCAATTGTCCTCACTTGAAATAATGGTGTGGTCAATTACCACAAAAATTTAGGACATAGAAGACAGAACAAGCTGAGACCAAATAGGGAAATTAAAAAAGGAAGATCCACCATCCCCTCTAAAAAGTACTAAAGCAAGCAGGAGAGAAGATGCAAAATAATATTAAAGGTCAGTTGGCCAACAGCTGCAGAGAAACCAAGAAGTAAACATTTCAAAACACAGACATCTATTTTTACAGCATCTTTCCCAGAATTACTGCTGTATCAGCTTCAATAGTGACACAGCAATTTTTCACTTATGAACCTACCTCCTTTCCTAACATTTCAAATAGCTTCAGAAGTGGTCACATATCTGGAGTTCTTCCCAAAAAAAGGAGTTACTGCATTCTTCAGACCTGGCACCATACACAACCAAACACCTGAGACCTGTAGGGCTGAAATGCTATAGAGCTATGTTCTGGTCATGGGTTACAATGCAGATAATTCTCACAGCAGAGAACTGTGTGAGAACAGTTCTCGGTCCATAATAATTTTTTTAATGGATATGAATTATGGAAATTCAGACTCTTCTCAGCCTAATCACAACCCACTGGTAGGAACTAAGGGACTTTTTCTCCTAAGACTATTCCTCAATGGATTTAGAGATTGCAGAGCACCTTGCATTATCCCAGGTTACTTCCTGATAGATCCCAGTGAGCATTCCCAGAAAAACTAAGACATATTTTCTTTATCTTTGTCATAGGGGTTCTGATGTGATGCTATGCAATGTTCATCCTCAAAGATAAGGAACCCGAGTCAGGTTTTACCCTTTATTCTCCCTAACCTGTTAACAACCTTCCAGACCATATACATCAAATAAAAGGGCTCCTGTTCTTTGTATTATGTATTGTTGCTTGATAGCAGCTTAAGAAGTAGTGTGATGGTCAACAAAGAGGTAGCAAGAATCATTCAATCTTTGTTTTTGCTTGAAATTGGTCATATGAAACAACCACAAGCCTAGCTCTAGCCCTTTACACTACCTTATTAGTACCACAGACCTTTAGCAACTTCAAATGCCTCTCATGAGAACCTTCATATGAAACTGAAATGTTTTACCATTCACATATATGTGGCTTTGACTCCTTTTTGTACTGCAAGCCAAGAGATCACCCCAGCTGTCCCAAAAACTTTCAGTATCCTTAGTACATGCCAGAGAGAAAGGAACTGTGAGGAAAACACATTGGCTGAGGGAAACCCACTCCACATAATTGCAGTCTTCAGGAGGCAGCTGAGAAAATCACATAAAATCAGTTGAAGGGACAAGCACATATTGCTTTGGCTGCCTCTTCGGTCTCCTTAGGAAATAGCCACTCCACAAGCAGAACAAAATTCAGCTATCAAAATAGTGAGAAAGCAAACTTGATTAGGAGAGGACTCGCTCCCCAAGGTAATGTCGCCTTATCTTTAAAAACCTTCTAAGATTCTTTCCATCAATATCAAGCAATGTTTCCTTCCTACCCTGAAGTGACTTAGGTCACTACTATGAAATTAAAATATCTAAAAGAAAAAAAACCCAAACCTGATTAAATGGATGTTTCTGGGTCATGTTTGCTGGTGACAAATGGCACTGAATTGGACAGCAATCACGAGTAATGAAGTAGTGTGACTAGCACTGATTTAACCTTTACTTGGCTTGAGAAACAAATGCCAACTTCTTAAAGGCTCAGAAGCTGGTGGTAACTGAAAAAAAAATCAGTGATGGAAAACAGTTTAACAGTCAGTCATTTTGTGTAAAGTCCCTCCTATAAGAGCATAGTGTTTTTGAAGATTAAGGCACACAGAGAGGGTGGGACTCAGATGCTCCACTCCTGCAGCTACTACAGGGTTTCTATTTGACTGTGAGCACAGTAATTAATTATAGCATCTTCAGCTTCCACATCTTTAAGTAGTATTTTTCAACTTGACACTGTAAATGTACTCAACTGTTCAGTAAAAAACTCAAAAATAACACAGTAAGGATTGATTTTGCATTTAAGTGATTAGCTGCTAGCAAAAAGGCTATTTTCTATTTTATAACTGTAATTGTCTTACAAGAATTAAGTGGACTGCAAACAAAAGACCTGAGATACGTCACTGAAAGAAAAAAGGGCACACGCAGATGTTTGTTCTGAAGCTATTCAGGTGGAAAGTGGGTACATCTCAAAAGAAAGGCAGCTCTTTGCTATAACATGTTTTTTTCCTAGCTACCCAACCAAATGCTTTCAAAACGAGCAACAGCACTCAGAAATGAGCGTCTCATTTTAGCCTTTTATCTCATCCTGTGACTTGCCTCCAGCTTTGCACTTCAGTTCTCAATCCTCTTTCTTTATGTTAATGCCATCATCTCAAGCCATTTCAAGTTGCATCATTGCTTCACATATACCACAGGTCAGCATGATGCAAACCCTTCTGGATGTGTTTGACCACCAATAATTCTGCCTCAAGGAAACATTGCCAGCACTGGGTCAGAGAGAATTCTGTCCTGAGAGCACCGCTCTGGCCAGTGACCCTTCCAAACTAACAGATATCATGCAGGTTAGAAAGGAAGGAAAAATATGCAAATTAGAGATCCTCAGTTTCCTACCTCTTTATTCTAGGCTAAAAGCCTTAGCAATCAGCCCTATTCTGAAAAACTGAGTGTGGGCACAGGTAAAGCCTGTGCTTCCCTGGCAGTGAGTGCAGATACCAAAGTGCCTGACTGTCCTCACTGGTGGTTGTTCCCCACTACAACAGGAATCAGAGTGACAAACACACCCACGTGGCAGACTCCAGACAAGGGAGAACATGCTAAGAGGCACTGACATAAGAGCACTTTTCTTGGCTTCTCTCCCATAACCCTATTCACTTGTTTTAAGGGAAAACAGCTTCTTCAACCTTGGAAAGAAAAAATCTGCTGTAGTGAAGCATAGCAAAAACAGTGTAAGAGAGAGGCACAGCAAATCACAGAGCCTTATGCACAGTTTGCTAAGATATACTATCCCAGCACAGTTAATCAATCTGTGAGAGCTTCCAAGAAGTTTAATTTTCAAAATGAAAACCCCTTTCTTTTCTTCATTATTCCAAAACAGCTTCACTAATTCTGTTAAATGAGCAAGACAGTTTAAAAAATGTATCTGAAAATAGATATGCACCCCTCTTTATATTTGGCAAGAACTACAGCTATGGAATGAAGGCAACAAACCATCACTGATGCTCTACCAACTTCACTAAGTCACTGTACAGGGAAACTGCACAGTACCAGAATGTTGTTGGCTGCACAGAAACATTGCTCTGATGACCAGGTTCTTTTGTGACCAGACTGTGCTGTAGCTGCATTTCACTGACAGCCTAATCAGCAGTTACAGCTCACTACGCACATGGCTCTCTGAATGGCGTATAAAGGTGTTTCCTGTTTTTCTCTACTAAGAAAGAGAGAGGGTTTGTATCACAATCAGATTAAAACAAGAAAAAAAGAAAAGCCTTTTCTGTGGTGAAGCAAAAGAGGAATCCCTCCTATACTTGACAGGAACTTTACAATTTGAGACACAATAACTACAAAACTAAATTGATGGCAGGAGGCAGCCATGAACATAAAGGCTTTTGAGAGAAATTATAAACTTCCAACACAACTCTAGTTAATCAAAGGCTGCCTTTTTGTAAGATACAAAAACTTGCTACATAAACTTGCTGTTTATGCCAGCAAGGAGCAATCAAGAGTTAAACATACAACTGGTTATATTCTGCCTGGTAATGCAATCACTATTTCCTAAAAAGCCTTCTATGACAACAGGAACGTTGACTTAGGAGAAGGCAGTCCCTCCCAAGCCAGAAAGGAAAAGAGGACTAATGCCAGAGTGAATAACATCACATTTCCTTTCTGGTCTGCTCCCTTCAGTATGGGATAAGGAAATAGCAATCTAATCTCCAAAACTCTGCATATGTGAATAATCTTATGGGCTGTTTACAGTATACTCATGTTAGGTTTCTGATCTTTTTTTTCAATTAACCTAAAAGCTCTATACTCCTCCTTCCTGTGCCTAGCTGAATTGTGGGGGAAGCGAACTTTCAAAAAACTTAAAAAACTTTTTGGGCCTTGCATCTTCCTTCCTAATGAATGTAAGAGAACAGTAAAAAAAGAGAGCAAGTAGTAGAAACTACTTGTCAACAGCCTGAGAGCAGAAGCAAATTTGCCCCAGCTACAACTCTTGTTTTACCCACCCCACTAAGTGCAGTCGTGCAACAGCTGCTATCTATCTGCTGTAAATGTAGATTTTACACACCAAGAAGCCTGTTCCTTCCTAAAAGATAATTTTGCCCTAGTTTTGCTGCATTAGGCAGGTATCACTAAGAAAGTGCTCACAAGAAGAATTATAAAGAGTGTGAATGCTGCGCAGCATTCCCTTTAGCATTGTTAACAGGACAGGTGTCACTGCATTGGTTTTCAGCCAGGTCAGTCAGTCAAGGCACTCGGATTTCTAATCATAAACAAAGATAATAACCAAACTCATTGCAACAGATTTACTGCTCTTGGCCAGCATTACTATTTGAATGGAGTTTGGAGTACTGGAGTTAGTCAGTGGAAATTTGAAGGTACCAGGTGTTTGCTGAAATTAAAATACATTATGGTTTTTTGTGTACTGCTAGGAAGGAATTCCTCCTTCAGTGATGGAAAGTTATTGTTGAAACCCCCCACTTGTCTGTAGTACCTTAACTCTCCTTAACTCTCCTGTGCTTGCTTTTGGCTTTTGTAAAGTGGGAACTTGGTTTAGGGGTCCCATACACAGGGAACCATTCTGAACCTGGAGAGGGCAGGTTCTACGTTTAAGTGAAGAATGAAAACAAGGGGAGGAAGCTTCATCTCATTTACATGTGATTAGTTAGGATTTATACACTGCCACATGCAGTAAAAGTAATAATGGACCTATAAATGCGTAAAGGAAGTATTTTCTTGGAGAACACTAAACCTTTTCTACTTTAGCCATTCAAGATGCACAAAAACTGCAATTTCTTTTACTAGTCCTTAGCTAGGCAAATCCCTCCTACCTCATCAGACGCGTGGAAAGTGGCGGTAGATCAAATTTAATAAAGAAAGAGTGCATCATATTCAAGAGGCACTCTTTGGAATTAGTTATGATCTGAGTTGGACTAGTGCATGTATTGTGCAGGCTTGTGCATGTATTTCTTATGTTACAAGACCAGCACAGTTCTCTAGAGGATAATAACCTTATAAGAAAAACTTACCAGGTATTACCTGATACCTGATGCTGCCATCAGTAGTAGAAGGAAGCTAACCTGAGCAAAGCTCTATGTGTAAAATAACTTTAAATACCAAAGCCTCCTGGGGCAGAGGGAAGTTAGAAAGCAGAGAACAAAAGTGTTACTATTCATTTTCATACGAGCTCATTGAAAGGGGCTTTTGCTGACATGCGGCATGCTAAAAGGAAGTGTTAAAAAAATCTAACATAAGTGTACAATTGGTACAGATCTTCAGAGTTAGGATTGCAACATGCACTGCCACAGCAGTAGAAGAGCTCACCAATTCTAAGCTTAGCAGTTGTGAAATAACATATAAGCATATACAAAAATATTACCTGTAAACCACAGCAGCCCACTGCATTCATTATTGAAGCATTATGAATGACCTTGTAAGGAATCCCCAATTTTACTGCACGTAGCACTAAATCACTGTGTGTCGTGGCCCTGTGGTAAGAAAAGAAAGTAATTAAACATTGAAAACATGACGTTACTATGTGTTACTAGCACTGTAGTTTGTTTTGAAATAAAATTAAACCCCTCACAACAAGGACAACACAGAGGTGGCAAAATGGCAACAATATCCTAGTGGTTAAAGGAAAATAAAACCTCTAGTACGGCTTCCATGTCATCTTCCCCAGCTGAAATTCCTCAGTATGGCACGGCTCTTTGCAGCATTAAAACTGCAACACTATTACAACTGTTACTTTACAAAACAGCCTTGGCAAGTACTTGAAAAGACAAGTTCCATGCATCGTTTGTCTTCTGGAGGTGTCTGTTGAACATGCATTGAACTGTAAAGGTGAACTCTGTTTGGCACAAACTTCCACAAAACTACAGGGTTTTGTTATTGGCTGCACAGCCAGGCCCTCTCCCATTTGCACCAGTGTGTGCCAGGAAAGCCCCATGCTCAGACAAGAACTCTGAACAGACAGAGGTGAACTGCACATTTACTTAGAAAAAACATCCTTAGACTGAATCAATTTTTATAATATTTAATCTAGATTACTCAAATTAACGATGTCTAAATCCCAGTGATCAAGTTTATTCTGAAAGTATTTATTCTGCAGTTTCAAAACAGGTCTAAGGCTCAATAAAGCTCTTGCAGTGATTGACTACTGCAAGAATTACTGGGTTTGCAGTCAAGCAGTGGAGATTAGAGCCTTTCTAAAATGGTCAGTGCACACAGATTGAGCAAATCTTTGAACTGCAACAATGCTTACATATGTAAATGCTTGTATGCATGCTTATATATATGTGAAATACGAAAATGCACCTACCCTAGCCTAAATTTATCAAACCTGACCAATGACCTTAGACATCTCATTCCCAAGATGTACCACACACTTCTGTGTAGCCATTCCAAAGAAGGAAGGAAAGAAATAACATATGGCCATCAGAACAATGAACTAGGAAAATCGCTTTCACCCTGGCCTTGTTCGATTATCCTAGCAGAATTCCCCTGGTTTTAGCCTGATAATTTCAGTGCTGTGTGTCTGACCAGGACTGAGTCAGCAGATCAGGTGCTTCAGACTGGAACACAAATGTGGCAGCAGCTGGCAAGGCTGTAAAGATCAATATTTAAAAAAAGAAATCCATTTCAGTGAAAGAAAAAAAATTAGGAATGTGAATTTGGGAAATGTGAAACCCTTATACAAACAGGCTCCCAGACCTAGGAGAAGGCAGTAAAGTGATCTGAACCAATATTTTAGTTACTACACAAACATTGCTCCTGACTTCCAGAAGCAAAGGTGATTTTAGAATGTCTGCTCTAGGAGGAGACTGGTTTTACAGCCTTGTGTTATTCCCTGCACATACAAAGGACAAGGAGCACTGAAGGATTTTGTGGTTATGCTAATACTGACCAAGGGATCAGCTGGCTTTATTCACTGAAATTTGTTCTAGTCAGTATTTTTTTTCTCCCAGTAGATCTGTCTATAATGACTGTAGCTAAAGGCAGAAGTGCCCTTAGGAGCACTCAGCTAATACCAGGAAAAGTTTCATGGAGTCATCCCTCCACAGCCAAAACTACAGCAGTATTTTCTGTCACTGATACAGATGTTAAGTTTTAGGGTTAGTAATAATATGAAAGTTAACACCAGCCTAGAGCGGTAGACTTTCCATTGCACTACTAAAGTTGTCCAGTTCTTGTGGCACATGCATGGCTGAGATAAAAACTTGCAGAGAACAACAGTGCCTGCTTTATTGCTTTAACAATCAACCACCAACATCTGGCATCTCCTGTGACTGCCAAGTACTCTGCTCACCTGCAAACAGACTTGAAAGTCTGTGATCAGCTGCAAGTGGCTTCTATCCTCCTCCCCTCTGGCCTCTCTTAGGATGGAAACATTCAGTACTCTGTCCTAGTAACCTCACAAGCCTCCCATAAGCCTTAGGGTTCTGTGAGCCTAGGAGCAGTTCTAGCTGCAAGAGTAAGAGCTAAGAACATAAACATTTAGAGAGAAGCAACTCATTCAAAAAGAAGGGTAGTTTTTAACAATTACGTAGTATGTTAACCAGAACTGATGTATTTTGACATTGAATCTAATGCTAACTAAGGCACATCAGAATACTGCCTACAACTAGCAGCTACATTTCAATCCATGGAGTTTGTTTTTTTCACCTTGTGTACTTGTATCAGTCACTGGACCAGAGCACAAGGCACAGGTAACGTGGCTCTACAGTCTGCACAAATCCTAGTTTTAAAGTAAACATGGACTGCAAGTATAATTAATATTTTTGAAAAACAGGGTCATCTGCCCATAATCAGTTTAATATAATATTCTCTTGCCAATTGCTTTCAAACTGTATTTACATAAATTATCAGCTTTTAACAGATGTGCATATTGCTCCTTTTTTTCATAAACTCCATTTTTTTCCTGACAAATAAGGTGCTCAGATTTCATTTTTCTTGTGCCCCTTAACACTATGGTATAAATCTTGCATCACCAGCTGGAGATGAAAAGCTCTTCTGCATGGCTTGACATTACAGATTGATGATGCTTGACCAAAGAGACAGAAGGAGATCCTTCTGGTCATAGAAAAAGACTATGCTTTTCAGCAGGAATAAAAACTGGAAACAAAAGGCCTAATAACCCAACATGAGAAGACATTTATAATGACATAAGTGATTTTAAAAACTAGCATATATTAAAGCAGATAATACAACCAACAGTCTGTATTGATTCTAAAACAACTGAGTATAAAAGCTGCAACTAAACAGCAACTAAAAGAATATTCCCCCAAAACAGCATATTTCTTATTTATGCAATAACCTAGAATTGCTTCTGTTAATTTCTTCTGTTCATGAGGCAAAGCATTTGTTATAAAAGGTAGCACAGAGAATAAAATTATAACAAATAAAATTATAAGTATCTGCTGAAGGAAAGATTCATACATCCTGGAGGGCCACATTCCTATCTGTAATGGACATCTGGGCAAGGAAACTCCGAAGCAAGATAAAGTGTAGAGAGCTATATGTCTATTTTTAATACAATAAGGAATATACAGACATAAAAAGTGTTTCTGGTCTGAAAATCAGTTTCCTCATAAAGAATTACAGTTACAGAGTTGGCTTCTTCCTATTGAAAAAAAAGAGTGATGAAGCTACAGCAATAATTAAAACATTGCTCTGTCTTACCCAAAAGGATCACCAACCACAAGAAACGCGACATCAGAAACATCAGCTTCTTTTAAAAGGCTGTCTGCCTCTTGTTCCACCATTTCTCGGTCAGCCAAAATCAATTCTTTTCCATAAAACTCTTCCTAGAAATTGAAATGAATAATAAACATCAAAATGGGACACTTAGGAATGTTTTGTATCTCTCTGGGTGCTCAGTCAGGAACACAGTCAATGGACACTGGAATAGGTAACTTCATTATTCTTCCCAGCAGCCTAGCCTTGTCTTGGAGAACCTAACTCTGCTTGCAAGAACACCTGAGCTTCCCATCAAGCAGCTCCTGAGCTGACAAAAATTAGTGAATGTGAACTTTATCCTGATACTGACTTGGTTTTCCATGCTTTCTGTCAGCTGAGGAGCTGCACCTCCAGCAGCTCAGTCACACCTGCACACTGAGGTACCTGGGTGGACTCCAGCAGAGTTAATTTAACCTGCACCCCCTCTCACAGCCTGAGCCTAGCTCTTAGGCTACTTACAATACTGGCACCAAACCAGACACAAATACCACACTAGCTACACCACAACCTGTTCTCTCAGATTTTTCCTCAGTATATTTTAGCTAACCACATCTAAAGAATGACTTCATACTAATCCTTCATCTTGAGTTCTCTTTAAGAAGTACTTTACCAAGTATACAGGTAAACATGTATTTGATCATGTCCTTAATTTTTCTTCAGCAGCTCAGTAATCATTGTGTCTCTTTGTACATTTTAAATGCCTTTATTTCCAGAATCAACTTCACACATGTAAAGGAAACTTCAGTTAGTTCTAGACCATGTTTTCTGGTCATACTAAAAACATCTGTCATGTTGTGTCACCATGCATTTTACATGCTCTTTACATGACTAAAGTTTGTTTTCTAGGGCAAAAACCAAGAAAGGTGTTTTTGTTCTAAGTAGTAGTCAGCCAATTTGTGTGGTATTATAAATACTAATAAATTGATACAACTATTAAAGTTAATTATTGCCCAGCAAAGTTTTCCTCTGAGTTCTGTGACTCCTTTGCCCACACAGAACAGTGAACTGACAAGAGAACTATCATATCTGTACAGAAGCGGCGTGGTGCTTCCACAAAAAGTCCATCCCATAGTAAGAGTAATGGGTATAGGACCTCTGTTGCCAGGTTACATTCCCTTTCCTGAATATGAGTTCCTGCCCATTTTTGGGTAGGTTTTCCTAACTCTACAAAATCAGGATATTATTTTCCTCGTGAAACAGGCTGCAACCTGTACAGATTCAGCAGAGAGGGGGACCAAATAAATGTGTAAGCAAATCTTGCCTCTGTGACTCGGAACCACGGACAGTCACCCTGGAGTAATGCTAACATCTGTACCAAATCAACTCCAGCAAATTCGGGCACCCCACTGGTTTTCATGATGTACCTCAGCCCAGATGCACATCAGCACAAGGGGAGCTGGTCTGTAAAGCAGAGCTCTCCACACCAGCACACATCCCTTTCTGTGGGCTGCCATTGCACCAGGCTGGCTTTGGCCCAACACTGTGAGCAAACGCACGCTCCAGAACAGACTGGGTGCAGTGCCAGGAACACACCTCTCAGTTTGGCTTCATCCAAGGGAATCTACTTGCATGCTTTGAGACTGCTCCACAATGCTAATCAAAGCATGCTAAGTAGAGAATACATAAAATGTAAAATGTAGACTCAATGGGAGGTCACTGGGTCCAAACAGTTCTTTCATCAAACTCAGCACCACTTTGGATGGTCAACATTAAATAACTTAACAAACATTTCAGACCAACCCAATAAACAAGCAAGTCTTGTCATTTGAATTTTATGACCTGATTTTAATA